>NC_072393.2:7904583-8547500 GCF_028885625.2 Pongo pygmaeus | reverse complement strand
CACAAAGAATGTAGTATTAGGTGTAAAGTAGTAAGACGGGGATCCTTAAAGTGTTTGACATGTGGTTCCTAGACCAGCAACCTGGGCATCCTTGGGCCTTGTTTCCAATACAAATCTCCCTAGCCAGAAGGATCACTGGAGGTCCCGAGTTTAAGACCAGCCTGGGAAACATAGCAAGACCCCTGTCTCTTAAAAAAAATTCTTTTTTTTATACTTGTCTACTCTGCCAGCAAAAATAATAATAATTAATTAATTAGCTGGGTGTGGTGGTACATGCCTATAGTCCCAGCTACTCGGGAGGCTGAGATGGAAGGATCACTTGAGCCTAGGAGGTGGAGGCTACAGTGAGCCGTGATTGCACCACTGCACTCCAGCCTTGGCAACAGACCTTATCTCTGAGGGGGAAAGAAAAGGCAGAATCTCAAACTCCACCCCAGACTTCCAGAATCAGAATCTGCATCTGATTCTGAACTATCAGAATCTGAACAATCAGGTTTAGAACCAATCAGGTTTAGAACTATCTGAATCTAACCTGATCTTTAAACCAGGATGCACCTATGCCTCCCAGGGATCCATGTGCACATTAGGGTTTCAGCAGCGCTTACCATTAAATCCACCCACTTTAAGCAGTGTCTAAACCAATGACATTTAGCAAATTCACAGAACTGCGCAACCATCACCACAATCCAATTTTTTTTTTTTTTTTTTTTTTTTTTTGAGACAGTGTCTCTTACCCTGCCGCCCAGGCTGAGGTGCAGTGGCACGATCTCTGCTCACTGCAACCTCCACCTCCTGGGTTCAAGTGATTCTCCTGCCTCAGCCTCCCGAGTAGCTGGGATTATAGACGCCCACCATCATGCCCAGCTAATTTTTGAATTTTTAGTAGAGACAGGGTTTCACCATGTTGGTCAGGCTTGTCTCAAACTCCTGACTTCAGGTGATCCGCCTGCCTCAGCCTCCCAAAGTGCTGGGATTACAGGCGTGAGCCACCACACCCAGCTTTATTAACCATTTTAAAATGTACAATTTATCCATATTGTTCCCTTTTTGTGACAAAGAAAAAATAAAGGAAATAAATAAATTAATTAATTAATTAATTAAGATAAAATAAAATGTACAATTCAGTGGCATTCAATACATTCACACATTGACTTGAGCCCAGGAGTTCCAGGCTGCAGTTCCTATGATCGCACAAATGCCCCCCAACCTGGAGGACAAAACAAGGCCCTGTCTCAAAAAACAAACAAAAAAACCAACCCTCTGCATCTCACCCATCGCAGCTCCCCTCCACATTGAGAGAATCATATTTTGCGTTGTGGCATTGAGGCTGCCCCACCCCTAGAGGAGGGCACCCCAAGGTCCAGCCATACTTCCAACTCCTCCTCTCCCCTCTCCTACCCAGGGCCTTCCTCCGGATGCTCTTCCCTGAGAAGCTGGATGGAGACAAGAAGGGGCGCCCCAGCACCGCCGGCTCCAAGATCAAGGTGGGCCTGGAGTGTAAAACGGGGAGCTGGGCCTGCGGAGGGCTGAGTTCCACCCTACCTGGGGTCGGGACTCTGTTTCTCTCATTCTAATATCTGTCTGTCCACCAATCCTGGGGCTTCTGCCTCTGTCTGTGACATCATCTGTTCAGCAGGGTCTTCCTCCAGCTCTGGGTTTAGGGAGCTTGAACCAGCTTCTTGGAGGTCTCCATCAACTCCTTCAATGCAGAAGTGGACCATTATTCTAATACACTTTTGTTTGGTCTTTAGTCATTTAACATTTTTTAAATTTGTGGTAAAATATACATGACATAAAATTTATCATCTTAATAATATCCAATAAATTTTTTTTTTTGAGACAGAGTCTTGCTCTGTCGCCCAGGATGGAGTGCAGTGGCACGATCTGGGCCCCCTGCAACCTCCGCCTCCTGGGTTCAAGAGATTCTTCTGCCTCAGCCTCCCAAGTAGCTGGGATTACAAGCATGCACCACCACACCCAGCTAATTTTGTTTTTTTGTTGGTTTGGTTTTTTTTTTGAGACAGAGTTTCACTCTTGTTGCCTAGGCTGGAGTGCAATGGCGTGATCTCGGCTCACCACAACCTCTGCATCTTGGGTTCAAGTGATTCTCCTGCCTCAGCCTCCCGAGTAGCTGGGATTACAGGCATGCACCACCATGCCCAGCTAATTTTGTAATTTTAGTACAGATGGGGTTTCACCATGTTGGCCAGGCTGTTCTCGAACTCCCGACCTCAGGTGATCCGCCTGCCTCGGCCTCCCAAAGTGCTGGGATTACAGGTGTGAGCCACCACGCCCAGCCTAATTTTGTATTTTCAGCAGAGACGGGGTTTCACCATGTGAGCCAGGCTGGTCTCCTGACCTCAAGTGATCCGCCCGCCTCAGCCTCCCAAAGTGCTGGGATTACAGGCGTGAGCCACTGTGCCCAGCCTATCTAATAATATTTTAACCAGTTTTAAGGTCACAGTTCAGTGGTATTAAGTGCATTCACATGGTTGTGCAACCATCACCACTACCCATCTCCAGAACTTTCTCATCTTCCCAAACTGAAACTGTGTCCCCATGAAACACTCCCTATCTGCTTTCCAAGTCCCTGGCACCCACCATTCTCTCGCTATGAATGTGACAACAACTCTAGTCTGGGCAACAAAACAAGACCCCATCTCTACAAAAAATAAATTAAAAATTAGCCAAGCATGGTAGTGCACACCTGTGGTCCCAGCTACTTGGGAGGCTGAGGCAGGAGGATCACTTGAGCCCAGGAGGTCGAGGCTGCAATGAGCCATGATTGCACCCTTGCACTCTAGCCTGGGAACAGAGTGAGACCCTGTCCCTTAAAAAAAAAGAATCAGACCGGGAGCAATGGCTCACGCCTGTAATCCCAGCACTTTCAGAGGCTGAATCGGGCAGATCACTTGAAGTCAGGATTTCAAGACCAGCCTGGCCAACATGGTGAAACCCCATCTCTACTAAAAATACAAAATTTAGCCAGCATGTGCCTGTAATCCCAGCTACTCAGGAGGCTGAGGCAGGAGAATTGCTTGAACTTGGGAGGTGGAGGTTGCAGTGAGCCGAGATCATGCCACTACACTCCAGCCTGGATGACAGAGCAAGACCCTGTCTCACATAAATAAATAAATAAATAATAAAATAAAATAAAATAAAATGCAAGCCAGGCACAGTGGCTCAAGCCTGTAATCCCAGGACTTTGGGAGGCTGAGGCAGGTGGATCACCTGAGGTCAGGAGTTGAAGACCAGCCTGGCCAACATGGTGAAACCCCGTCTCTACTAAAAAAAAAAAAAAATATATATATATATATATATATATATATATATATATATATATATATATATGGAGCTGGGTGTGCTGGCAGCTACTCGGAAGGCTGAGGTGGGAGAATCACTTGAACCCGGGAGACGGAGGTTGCAGTGAGCCGAGATCATGCCACTGCACTCCAGCCTGGCAACAGAGCGAGATTTTGTCTCCAAATAAAAATAAAAATAAAACAAAATGCAAAACCCAAGGCAAACCTCTCAGGCATACACACAGTTTCCCTACCTCCAAAGTACCTGTCTCACCCAGGCACAGTGGCTCAGACCTGTAATCCCAGCTACTCCGGAGGCTGAGGCAGTAGATTGCTTGAGCACAGGAGGCTGAGGCTACAGTGAACTATCATGCGCCACTATACTCCAGCCTGAGTGACAGAGGGAGACCCTGTCTCAAAAAAAATCACCCAGCCAGGCATGGTGGCCCATGCCTGTAATCCCAACAATTTGGGAGCCAGAGGCGGATGGATCACCTGAGGTCAGGAGTTCATGACCAGCCTGACCAATATGGCAAAACCCCGTCTCTACTAAAAATTAGCCTGGTGTGGTGGCACATGCCTGTAATCCCAGCTACTTGGGAGGCTGAGGCAGAAGAATCTCTTGGATCCGGGTGGTGGAGGTTTCAGTGAGCCAAGATGGCACCATTACACTCCAGCCTGGATGACAGAGAAAAATTCCATCTCAAAACAAAATAAAACAGAACAAAACTAAAAAACAAACACCCAAGGTACCTATCTCCCCAAAGGACAAAAAGAAATGCTCTCATAAGGGCTCTGTTACTCAGTCAACAAACATTTACTGAGCACTTACTATGTGCCAAGCTAAGTGGTGAGTGCGGTATACGTGAGAGCTCCTTGTCTTGGGTTCGAGGGTCAGGCAGACACCCCATATCAGTCCCACTAGTGTGGTGTGCACTAGTGGAGGTGCACACAGACCAGGGACATCTGGCCCCTGTGGCTTATCTGTTACCAGCCCTCACCCACCCCCAGTCTCTGTCTCTTGGGACTGTATCCAGGGTGGAGAAAAGAGAGGGGCCAGAGAGTCCCATCTCGGTGCCCTCCACCCACCCCTGCCTTCGCTTCTGCCTCAGAAACAAGCCAACGACCTGGTGGCCACGCTGATGAGGTGCACACCCCACTACATCCGCTGCATCAAACCCAATGAGACCAAGAGGCCCCGAGACTGGGAGGAGAACAGGTGATCCCCCCCCAACCAATCCAAGATTCATCCCCCCCAGGCCCTGCAGTTACCCTCAGAACTGACCTAGACACCTCCCTGACCGTCCTGTAGGATGACCCAGGGACTAGCACAGCCCCTCCCACAATCCCCCACCTGCAGAACTGACCCCAGAAGGGACCATCAGGACGAGATCCCTTACCCCAGTCCCCAGGCTGACCCCCGAAGCTCCCCCAGACCACAGAACTCACCCCCCAAACTTCCCCCAGCATGAATCCAGATCCCCCCAGGTCCCCCACCTCCAGCACCTCCCACCCACCCCCAGGACTGGTGACTCCCCACCCCGAGGGTACTCAGCCTACCCTCCCCACCAGAGTCAAGCACCAGGTGGAATACCTGGGCCTGAAGGAGAACATCAGGGTGCGCAGAGCCGGCTTTGCCTACCGCCGCCAGTTCGCCAAGTTCCTGCAGAGGTGAGTAGCCCTCCATCCCCGCCCTCGCCATCCCCCTCATCAGAACGCCCAGCCAGGCCTGTCTGCTACGAGCACTCCCACACCCCAGCCCTCCGCCCCCAGGTATGCCATTCTGACCCCCGAGACGTGGCCGCGGTGGCGTGGGGACGAACGCCAGGGCGTCCAGCACCTGCTTCGGGCAGTCAACATGGAGCCCGACCAGTACCAGATGGGGAGCACCAAGGTCTTTGTCAAGAACCCAGAGTCGGTGAGTGTGTTTGAGGGACAGGTAGAGAAGGAGGGAGAGGGGAAGAGAGAGAAAGGTATAGAGACGGACTGAGAGAGACAGAGAGAGAGAGACAGAGGGAGACAGAGATTGAGAGAAAGACTGATAGATTGAGAGATTGAGAAACAGATTGAGAGAGAGAGATTGATAGAGAAATTGAGAGAGAGGTTGAGAGAGAAATTGAGAAAGCAATTGAGAGATTAATAGACTGAAAGTAAGAGACTGAGAGAGACTGAGCGAGAGATTAAGAAAGACTGCGATTGCCGGGCGCGGTGGCTCATGCCTGTAATCCCAGCACTTTGGGAGGCTGAGGAGGGCGGATTACAAGGCCAGGAGATCAAGACCATCCTGGCTAACACGGTGAAACGGTGTCTCTACTAAAAATACAAAAAAAATTAGCCGGGCATGGTGGTGGGCACCTGTGGTCCCAGCTACTCGGGAGGCTGAGGCAGGAGAATGGCTTGAACCCGGGAAGCAGAGGTTGCAGTGAGCCGAGATCATGCCACTGCACTCCAGCCTGCGTGACAGAGCGAGACTCCGTCTCAGAAAAAAAAAAAAAAGAAAGACTGCGATTGAGAGATTGAGAGAGAGAGACTGAAAGAGACACTCTGGAAGAAACAGACCAAAAATTTTGACATTGAACAGAAAAAAGGCAAAATAAAACTAGCGCCAAGTCAGGTGTGGTAGCGCATGCCTATAATATCAGTGCTTTGGGAGGCTGAGGCAGGAGGATGGTTTGAAGCCAGGAGTTCGAGACCAGCCTGGGAAACATAGTGAGACCCTGTCTCTACAAAAGACAAAAAGAAAAAAGAAAAATAACTATCACCAGCAAAGACTATATAAAGTAAAATTTAATTTAGACAAAAATTTCAGTCTATAGATTTTGATTTGGAGAAGACGGACGGGGTAGAAATAATGAAATTCACAACAGCAGATGCTTAGTGGTAAACTTATAAGAACATCAACAACAAAGACAGACTGAATATTTATAAAAGAAAGAAAATGATCCTGATGAAAATAATTTTACTGACCAGGCACAGTGGCTCACACCTGTAATCCCAGCAATTTGGGAGGCTGAGGCAGGTGGATCATTTGAGGTCAGGAGTTCGAGACCAGCCTGGCCAACACGGTGAAACCCCTTCTCTATTAAAAGTACAAAAATTAGCCGGGCGTGGTGGTGCACACCTGTAATCCCAGCTACTCAGGAGGCTGAGGCAGGAGAATCACTTTAACCCAGGAGGTGGAGGTTGCAGTGAGCCAAGATCATGCCATTGCACTCTAGCCTGGGCGACAGTAATTTAATTTTAGTAAAATAAGCCGGGCACGGTGGCTCACACCTGTAATCTCAACACTTTGGGAAGCTGAGGCGGGTGGATCACGAGGTCAGGAGTTCAAGACCAGCCTGACCAACATGGTGAAACCCCGTCTCTACTACAAATACAAAAAATTAGCCAAGTGTGGTGGTGCGCACCTGTAATCCCAGCTACTCAGGAGGCTGAGGCGGGAGAATCACTTGAACCCAGGAGGGAGAGGTTGCAGTGAGCCGAGATCGCACCAATGTACTCTAGCCTGGGCAACAGAGCGAGACTCCATCTCAAAAAAAAAAAATTAGTAAAATGAAAATAGAAGAAAAGGCCAGGCGCAGTGGCTCACAACTGTAATCCCAGCACTTTGAGAGGCCAAGGTGGCGAATCACTTGAGGTTAGGAGTTCGAGACCAGCCTGGCCAACATGGGGAAACCCCATCCCTACTAAAAATACAAAATAAGCCGGGGATGGTGACATGTGCCTGTAATCCCAGCTACCTGGGAGGCTGAGGCAGGAGAATTGCTCGAACCTGGGAGGCAGAGGTTGCAGTGAGCTGAGATCACACCACTGCACTCCAGCCTGGGGCACAAAGTGAGACGCCCAAAGAAAAGAAAGAAAAGAAAGGAAAAGAAAAGAGAAAGAGAAAGAGCCAACAGTTTAACTGTGCTATATTTAAAAAGTAAACAAGAAATTAAATTAGCTTAATGGAGTTGGAGCCTTTCTCAACCAAAAATGCACTTATATTGGGGTAAATTTTTTTTTTTTTTTAGACAGAGTCTCGCTCTGTCACCCAGGCTAAAGTGGAATGGCGCAATCTTGGCTCACTGCAACCTCCACCTTCCTGATTCAAGCAATTCTCCTGCCTCAGCCTCCCAAGTAGCTGGAATTACAGGCACCTGCCACCACACCTGGCTAATTTTCGTGTTTTTAGTAGACATGGGTTTTCACCCTGTTGGCCAGGCTGGTCTCCTGACCTCAAGTGATCTGCCCACCTCAGCCTCCCAAAGTGCTGGGATTATAGGCATAAGCCACCGCACCCAGCCCCTATTTTGATTTTCTTATGAACATGGTTTGGGGCCATCTTCAAACATTTTATCTGCCTGTTGGCCTTTGTGGCCCAGCATCCCAGGTATATTATAATAGTTTCCTGGGATGGCTGAAACAAAGTACCACAAACTCCATGGCTTAACACAACAGCAATTTATTCTCTCACAGTTCCGCAGGTCAGAAGTCCAAAATCAAGGTGTTGGCATGGCCATACTCTCTAAAGGTTTTAAAGAAGAATCTGAGGCTGAGCGCACTGGCTCACGCCTGTAATCCCGGCACTTTGGGAGGCCGAGGTGGGCGGATCATGAGGTCAGGAGATTGAGACCACCCTGGCTAACACGGTGAAACCCCGTCTCTACTAAAAAAAATACAAAAAAGTTAGCCAGGCGTGGTGGCGGGTGCCTGTAGTCCCAGCTACTTGGGAGGCTGAGGCAGGAGAATGGCATGAACCCAGGAGACGGAGCTTGCAGTGAGCCGACATCGCGCCACTGCACTCCAGCCTGAGCAACAGAGCAAGACTCCGTCTCAAAAAAATTTAAAAAAAAAAAAGAAGAACAAGAATCTGAGGCTGGGCACGCTGCCTCACGCCTGTAATCCCAGCACTTTGGGAGGTCAAGGCTGGTGGATTGCTTGAGCCTAGGAGTTCCAGACCAGCCTGGGCAACATGGCAAAACCCCATCTCTACCTCTCTACCAAAAAATAATAATAATAATACAATAATTAGCCGGGCATGGTGGTATGTGCCTTTAGTCCCAGCTACTTGAGCGGCTGAGGTGGGAGGATCCCTTGAGCCCAGGAGCTGAGATCACACCACTGCACTCCAGCCTGGGAAACAGAACAAGACCCTGTCTCTGAAAAAATTAAAACTATTTTGGTCAGCAGAGCGGGCAGCAAGGCTCTTAGCAGCAATGTGCTATCTATGGACTTGTGAAAGCACTCTGGGTGAAGTGCTAATTTTTCTAAATAAAGCCCAATTGTGTGTGTGTGTGTGTGTGTATATATATATACATATATACATATACATCTATATACATATATAAATATATATGTGTGTGTATGTGTGTGTGTATATATATATATATATTTTTTTTTTTTTTTTTTTTTCTGAGACAGGATCTCACTCTCTCTCCCAGGCTGGAGTGCAGTTGCACAATCATAGCTCACTGCAGCCTCAACCTCCTGGGCTCAAAGAATCCTCCCACCTCACCCTCTGAAATAGCTGGGACTATACATGCACGCCGTCACTCTCGGCTAATTTTTGCTTATTTTTTGTAGAGACGAGGTCTTTCTATGTTGCCCAGGCTGGTCTTGAACTCCTGGGCTCAACAATGCTCCCACCTTAGCCTCCCAAAGTGCTGGGATTAGAGGCATGAGCCGCCGCACCCGGCCTATATTTGCATTATTTCCCATCTTCATTAATTGACAATATTGTTCCTTTGATCACAGTTTCTCTTTGAATTAGGATGTTTCTCAAGCATCTGCCCTATTCCAGTTAATCGTTCTATTCTCTGACAGGCATGCTATTGTTTTTATTAGTACAGATTTACAGTATTTTAATATCCAGTAGGTTCCTCACCTTGTTCACCTGCTATTATTCCAAATGAGTAGACATTCCTCTTAGACTTTGTACTTTGACTTGCTGTAATGTAATTCATTCTCTAAGTCCCCTCTGGGTCTAGACTCTTACAACTCAAAACCCTTTTCGCTGCTTCCTGCAAAAGCTTCCTTTCTGGGCCTGCCACGGATGGCTGTGCAGGTTGTACACTGCCCAACCACACAGTTGCTAGTCACATCACAGTCCTACACATCAGATTTTCTTTTTCTTTTTTTTCTTTTTTTTTGAGATGGAGTTTCGTTCTTTCCTTTTTTCAGGGGTCGGGGGACTGAGTCTCACTCTGTCGCCCAGGCTGGAGTGCAGTGGCACAATCTCCGCTCACTGCAACCGCCACCTCCTGGGTTCAAGCAATTCTCCTGCCTCAGCCTCCCGAGTAGCTGGGATGACAGGTGTGCGCCACCACACCTGGCTAACTTTTGTATTATTAGTAGAGAAGGGGTTTCACCATGTTGGCCAGGCTGGTCTCAAACTCTTGACCTCAGATGATCCGCCCACCTCGGCCTCCCAAAATGCTGGGATTACAGGCGTGAGCCACTGCGCCCAGCTACATTTTCATTTTTACTGTATTTTATTGGTTTTCCAAGATGCACACTGGTTCCTATTTCTACCATGTCTGACACGGGAGTGTACCTGGTGGACGGTGTATAGTAACAGTGTAAGAAACCGTGACGTCATACTGTTTCTTGCAAAAGCACACAGGTAGTAAGTGGCACAGCTGTGATCTGAAGCTAGAGACTCACTGTTATCATGTAATGCAGAAGTGTGTACCCCACATGGGGAGAGACCCACAGGGAGGTCCTGTCATTTGGAGGAAGATAAAAATTTTTCCAGCCTGGGCAACATGGCAAGACCACATCACCACAAAATTAGCTGGGCATGGTGGCTCACAGCTGTAGTCCCAGCTACTCAGGAGGCAGAGGTGGGAGGATCACTTGAACCCAAGAGGTTGAAGCTGCAGTGAGCTGTGACTGCACCACCACACTGCAGTCTGGGCGACGGAGCGAGACCCTGTCTTTTTCTTTGAGATGAAGTTTTGCTCTTGTTGCCTAGGCTGGAGTGCAATGGCACAATCTCGGCTCACCGCAACCTCCAACTCCCAGGTTCAAGTGATTCTCCTGCCTCAGCCTCCTGAGTAGCTGGTATTACAGGCATGTGCCACCATGCCCGGCTAATTTTATATTTTCAGTAAAGACGAGGTTTCTCCATGTTGATCAGGCTGGTCTGAAACTCCCGACCTCAGGTGATCTTCCCGCCTCAGCCTCCCAAAGTGCTGGGATTATAGGCATGAGCCACCAGCTTTTTTTGTTTTTGTTTTTGTTTTTTGTTTTTTTGAGATGGAGTTTCCCTCTTGTTGTCCAGGCTGGAGTGCAATGGTGCGATCTTGGCTCACTGCAACCTCCGCCTCCCGGGTTCAAGTGATTCTCCTGCCTCAGGCTCCCGAGTAGCTGGGATCACAGGCATCCACCACCAGGCCCAGCTAATTTCTTTTTGTATTTTTAGTAGAGATGGGGTTTCACTATGTTGGTCAGGCTCCTCTCAAACTCCTGACCTCAGGTGATCCACCCGCCTCGGCCTCCCGAAGTGCTAGGATTACAGGTGTGAGCCACTGGGCCTGGCCCCTTTTTCTTCTTTTCTTTTTGAACGAGTGTCACTAGAAAGACCCTGCCTCTTAAAAAAAAATTAGCACATGTGTGGGGGTGGGTGAGCAAAACATGTGAGTAGGGTGAGCCCAGGGAAAACCCGGAACTGCAGCCCCTGGGGAGACACCAGGACTCACCCTTGCCCCCAACGACCCCTGCCCAGCTTTTCCTCCTGGAGGAGATGCGAGAGCGAAAGTTCGACGGCTTTGCTCGAACCATCCAGAAGGCCTGGCGGCGCCACGTGGCTGTCCGGAAGTACGAGGAGATGCGGGAGGAAGGTGAGGGGCTTCAGGTAAACGGCGCTGAGTGGGGGCACAAGGACGTGGAGGAGCTGTGTCAGGAGCTCTGCCCTCCACCCTCTGTCCCCGCAGCTTCCAACATCCTGCTGAACAAGAAGGAGCGGAGGCGCAACAGCATCAATCGGAACTTCGTCGGGGACTACCTGGGGCTGGAGGAGCGGCCCGAGCTGCGTCAGTTCCTGGGCAAGAGGGAGCGGGTGGACTTCGCCGATTCGGTCACCAAGTACGACCGCCGCTTCAAGGTGAGGCACTAGTGGGTGGCCACAGCAAGACCCTGGCTACAGCCTGGCACTCTTACCTGGCCCAGATGCACCTGCCCACAGCCAGATATCCCCCAGCCTAGATCCATCTGTTCCATCACAGGTACACCCTCACCTGGCCCACAAGCACCCGCCCACAGGCATAGATCCCCCAGCCTAGATCCATCTGTTCCATCACAGGTACACCCTCACCTGGCACAAACACACCTGTCCACAGGTATCTATCCCCCAGCCTAGATCCATCTGTTCCATCACAGGTATATCCTCACCTAGCCCAGGCACACCTACCCACAGGTATCTGTCCCCCAGCCTAGATCAATCTGTTCCATCACAGATACATCCTTACCTGGCACAGACACACCTGCCCACAGGTATACACTCAAGTATGGCAGACACAGCTGTCCATCAAACATGCACTTGTAGCCCAGACACACCTGTCAGATACACCCTCACCAGGCCAGATGCATCTTTCAACAATCACACATTCATTCACCTTGTCCAGAAGCCCCAACCACAGAGCCACCCTTGCCTATCCTAGACACGCCCATCCATTAGGTACACTCTACCTTCAACCTGGAAATTAGATATACCTTCACCTGGCCCAGATACACCTGTCCACAGGTACACTCTCGCCTGGCCCAGGCAGCCTAGTCCATAGGTACATGCTGTCTACAGATACACCACCTGACCCGCGCATTCATGCTTGGCATAGACAGCTGGGCACCTCCACCAACAGACACATCCTCTTCTGCCCCAGACAGCCCTGAACCTAGGTGTACTCTAATCACCTAGCCTGGACTCTCCTGTCCACAGGTCCACCCAGACTTGGCCTGTTTACCCTCACCTGTACCTGGGCGGGCCAGGTACACACTCACTTGACCCATATCTCATGTCCCAGAGAGTCACCTAGCCCAGTAACTCACCCTACCCCACCTTAGAGAGGCCTATGTGTGGCAGGTACACACTGAGATTACCTATATACCATCTTTACCTGGATGGATAGTCTCATATGGCCTGGACACCCTCACCTACCTTGGACAAGTTTATGTGGCAGGTGCCTCCTCACATGATCTGTACAACCTCACATACCAGACATACAGTATTGGGTACCTTCACCTAATCCACCCACCTGCTTTGGACAGGTCTATGTGGCAGGTATGCCCTCTCACGTGACCTGTATACCATCACCTAAAATGTTTTCACCGAGACAGGTATCCCCACTAGACCCAGAGAACTCTGACCGCAGGCCCGCTCAACCGGCTTGCACATTCACCCTTCTACCAGGTACACCCTCACCTGCCTTCCTGTACAAACTCATAGAGTTCAGATACACACCTGCTCACTTCCTCTCATGATCCAGATACTCCTATTTACCTAACTTGTACACCCTCACCTGAACCATAATACCTTTACCTGAGCTGGCTACAGTCACATGACCCAAGTACTTTCACCTGGTCTAAGTGCTCTCGTCTGGCCCGGGAACCCATTTCCAGCAGGTGCCTTACCTACCCAGCACCTGTTCACTGACCCAAACACTCTTTTCTAGCCAACCAACCAACCAACCCATTCCCATCTGACCTCGTTTCTTTTTTCGTTTTTTGTTTTTTTGAGACAGAGTTTTGCTCGTGTGTGTGTGTGCATTGAGTCAGAATCTTGTTATGTCACCCAGGCTGGAGTGCAGTGGCACAACCTCAGCTCACTGCAACCTCTGCCTCCCAGGTTCAAGCGATTCTCCTGCCTCAGCCTCCCAAGTAGCTGGGACTACAGGCATGTGCCATCACGCATGGCTAATTTTTTGTATATTTAGTAGAGATGGGGTTTCATGGTGTTAGCCAGGATGGTCTCAATCTTCTGACCTCGTGATCCGCCCACCTCAGCCTCCCAAAGTGCTGGGATTACAGGCGTGTGCCACCGCGCCCGATCTGTTATTTTTTGTTTGTTTGTTTGTTTTTGAGACAGTCTTGCTCTGTCACCCAGGCTGGAGTGCAGTGGCGGGATCTCGACTCACTGCAACTCAGCCTCCTAGGTTCAAGCGATTCTCCTGCCTCAGCCTCCTGAGTAGCTGGGACTACAGATGCCCACCACCTCGCCCAGCTAATTTTTGTATTTTTAGTAAAGACGGGTTTCACCATCTTGGTCAGCCTGGTTTCAAACTCCTGACCTCATGATCCGCCCGCCTCGGCTTCCCAAAGTGCTGGGATTACAGGCGTGAGCCATGGTGCCCAGCCCTCCTTCTGTGTCTTCTATAACAACTCATGGCCAGGCGTGGTGGCACACACCTGTAATCCCAACCCTTTGGGAGGCCAAGGAGGACAGTTTGCTTGAGCTCAGGAGTTCAAAACCAGCCTGGGCAACAGGGCAAAACCCTGAATCTACAAAAAATACCAAAATTAGCTGGGCATGGTGGTGTGCACCTGTGGTCCCAGCTACTCAGGAGGCTGAGGCAGGTGGATCACTCAAGCCCAGGAGGGAGAGGTTGCAGTGAGCTATAATGGCACCACTGCACTCCAGCCTGAGCGACAGAGACCCTGTCTACAAAACAGACGACTCATACACCTTCACCTGGAGGGCTCCCACCTTCCTCACCTGACCTGCCAGCACCACTCCTCTGCCTGGGGTGGATGCTCTGTGGCCAGGCTGGCCAGGCTACAGGCACCGGCCTCTAATCCTGCATCCCCACAGCCCATCAAGCGGGACTTGATCCTGACGCCCAAGTGTGTGTATGTGATTGGGCGAGAGAAAGTGAAGAAGGGACCTGAGAAGGGCCAGGTGTGTGAAGTCTTGAAGAAGAAGCTGGAC
This sequence comes from Pongo pygmaeus, assembly GCF_028885625.2. NCBI lineage: Eukaryota > Metazoa > Chordata > Mammalia > Primates > Hominidae > Pongo > Pongo pygmaeus. Next base: position 8,533,295 of record NC_072393.2, on the reverse strand, counting down.
ATCCAGGCTCTGCGGGGAGTCTCCCTCAGGTGAAGCCAGGTCCCTACCTGCCGCAGAGTCACTCTCACCTGTCCCCTGGCTGCCCTCATTCTAGTGACCCCATCTGTTACCCTGACAATCTTACCTGGTGCCATGCCTGTAGCCCTCTCTTGGTCCCACCTGTCATGTTCACCTGCCTCCTATGCTCATGATCCTTAGGTGCCAAAAGCTTCTGTCCTGCACCTTACCCTCTTACTAGACCTCACCTGGCCCTCTTCTGTAACCACCTCTTCCACTCCTTGCCACATCCCCCTTTTTCTCCTACCTGGTCACCCCTGACTTGGCCCTTAACTGACCCTTCCCTAAATCCACCTTCAACCACCTTCATCTGTCACTCTCACCTGTCGCCCTCACCTGTGTCCCACCTGACGCTCTCACCCGCCCCTCCCCAGCACGCGACAGGACGACTTCTTCATCCTCCAAGAGGACGCCGCCGACAGCTTCCTGGAGAGCGTCTTCAAGACCGAGTTTGTCAGCCTTCTGTGCAAGCGCTTCGAGGAGGCGACGCGGAGGCCCCTGCCCCTCACCTTCAGCGACACGTACGGCCCCGCCAACCCCAGCACCACCTCGGGGTGGTCTCGGCGCGGCGCACCCTCTCCCGCCCCACAGACCCGGCCGAACTGCGCTTCGGCCCCGGCCCCAGCCCCGGCCCCGCCCCTGCCCCGGACCAGCGACAGTGGGGTGGAGCGGGGGAACCTGGCCAGCGCCCCCAAGTTTTCTTCTCTCCCCATAGACTACAGTTTCGGGTGAAGAAGGAGGGCTGGGGCGGTGGCGGCACCCGCAGCGTCACCTTTGCCCGCGGCTTCGGCGACTTGGCAGTGCTCAAGGTTGGCGGTCGGACCCTCACGGTCAGCGTGGGCGATGGGCTGCCCAAGAGCTCCAGTGAGTCTGCGCGGAACTAGGGCAGAGGGGGCGGGGCAAGAGAGCGGACCAATGAAGGGCTCAGGGACGGGGGAGGGGCGGGGCCAGCGAGGGGGGTTAAGAGTGGACGAAGGCCAGGAAGGGGAGGGTCTACAGAGAGAGGGAGAGAGAGACTCTTTTTGAGTTTTTTTGTTTTGTTTTGTTTTTGAGACGGAGTCTCATTCTGTCGCCCAGGCTGGAGTGCAGTGGCACGATCTTGGCTCACCGCAACCTCCGCCACTCGGGTTCAAGCGATTCTCCTGCCTCAGCCTCCCGAGTAGCTGGGATTACAGGCGCCTGCCACCGCGCCCAGCTAATTTTTGTAGTTTTAGTAGAGACGGGGTTTCACCATCTTGGCCAGACTCGTCTTGAACTCATGACCTCATGATCCACCCGCCTCGGCCTCCCAAAGTGCTGGGATTACAGGCGTGAGCCACTACCCCCGGCCAGAGAGAGAGACTTTTAAAGAAAGGCCGCAACCAATTAGTGGGCGTGAAATGTGGAGGAGGGACGTGGCCATGGAGGAAACCAATCAAAACAGTAGGGCGGGGCCAGCAGGCTGGACCAGAGTGGGCAACAGCAAGGAAGGGGCGGGTCTAGAGAGAGAGAAAGACTGTTAAGGAGAAGACATGACCAATGCGGGGGCGAGAAATGTAGAGGGGTGCGGCCAGAGCGGCGACCCTGGAACCGGGTACTGATGAAGGAGTGTCCTAAAGTGGGCGGGCCCAAAGAGCAAGGCCAGTGAGGTGTTGGGCCCTTGGGGGCGAGGCCAATTAGTGGGCGGAGCCAGTGTACCTGTACCTAAGGGGCGGTGCTAATGGGAAAGCCTGAGGGGGCGGGGTGCGGCGGAGCCTTAGAATGGACTAGACTTGTGGGCGGGGTAAAGAGCGTGGTCTGTCTGTCACTCAAATCCCTGACACTCTTCTTTCAGAGCCTACGCGGAAGGGAATGGCCAAGGGAAAACCTCGGAGGTCGTCCCAGGCCCCTACCCGGGCGGCCCGTGCGCCCCCCAGAGGTGAGGAGCTGCGTCCCTTGCTATCTTCCCTTGTCTGTTGTGGGTCCCATGGCCTAAGCCAGACCTTCAGCAAACGAAATCTAACAAACACAGTTTACCACTCACTTCTCTGTCCAGAACTCTCCAAAGCTCCACATCTCCGGCAGAATAAAGGCTAAACTTAGTTTGGCATTCAGAGCCCTTCAAAACCCAAACCCGGCTAACCACTGACATCTTCTCTCCTCCTACCCTACACTCCTGCCCTGTAAACTACATCTTTTTTTTTTTTTTGAGATGGAGTCCAACTCTCTCCCAGGCTGGGGTGCAGTGGCGCGAACTCGGCTCACTGCAACCTTCGCCTCCTGGATTCAAGGGATTCTCCTGCCTCAGCCTCCCGAGTACTTGAGGTTACAGGCACCCGCCACCACGCCCAGCTAATTTTTCTATCATTTTAGTAGAGACAGGGTTTCACCACGTTGGCCAGGCTGGTCTCGAACTCCTGACCTCAGGTGACCCGCCCGTCTCGGCCTCCCAAAGTGCTGGGATTAACAAGCATGAGCCACGGCGCCTGGCCTCAAACTACATCTTATTTTCCCAACTCACCAAATTTATTCTTACCTCCAGGCCTTTGGGCCGTTTTCTCTGCTTCTCTCTCAAATTCCCATTCCATTTGTTGAGCTCTTATTTATCCACCAAGACTTACCCACAGAAGCCCTCCTACAGAGGAGGGAAACTTGCCCCGGCAAAGCCGCTCCTGGCCAGGCAAGATGGCTCACACCTGTAATCCAAGCACTCTTGGTAGGCCAAGGCAGGAGGATCACTTGAGTTCAAGATCAGCCTGGGCAACATAGCAAGATCCTGTCTCTACTAAAAATTCTTTTTTTTTTTTTTTTTTTTTTTTTTGAGGCAGTCTCGCTCTGTCACCCAGGCTGGAGTGCAGTGGTACGATCTTGGCTCACTGCAACATCCACCTCCTGGGTTCAAGCGATTCTCCTGCCTCAGCCCCCTGAGTAGCCGGGACTACAGGCATGTGCCACCACGCCTAGATTTTTTATTTATTTATTTATTTTTGAGACGGAGTCTAGCCCTGTTGCCCAGGCTGGGGTGAAATGGTGCGATCTCAGCGTACTGCAACCTTCTACCTTCTGGGTTCAAGAGATTCTCCTGCCTCAGCCTCCCCAGTAGCTGGGATTACAGGCATGCACCACCATGCCCAGCTAATTTTTTTTTTATCTGTAGTAGAGACAAGGTTTCACCATGTTGGCCAGACTGCTCTGGAACTCCTGACGTCGTGATCCACCCGCCTCGGCCTCCCAAACTGCTGGGATTACAGGTGTGAGTCACCGTGCCCAGACTTTTTTTTTTTTTTTTTTTTTTTGAGATGGTGTCTTGCTCTGTTGCTCAGGCTGGAGTGCAGTGGAGTGATCTCTGCTCACTGTAACCTCCACCTCCCAGGTTGAAGCAATTCTCCTGCCTCAGCCTCCCCAGTAGCTGGGACTACAGGCGCACACCACCATGCCTGGCTAATTTTTGTATTTTTAGTAGAGGTGGGGTTTCACTATGTTGGCCAGGCTTGTCTTGAACTCCAGACCCTGTGATCCGCCCGCCTTGGCCTCCCAAAGTGCTAGGATTACAGGCGTGAGCCACCGCACCCAGCTTGAAAATTATTTTTAAATTAGCTGGGCATGGTGGTGTGTGCCTGTAGTCCCAGCTATTTAGGAGGCTGAGAGGGGAGGATATCATGAGCCTAGGAGTTAGAGGCTGCCGTGAGCTATGATCTCACTGCTGCACTCCATCCTGGGCCACAGAGCAAAACCCTGTCTCTAAACAAATAAAAAATAAATAAGGCCAAGTACAGTGGCTCATGCCTGTAAAACCAGCATGTTGGGAGGCCGAAGTGGGAGGATTGCTTGAGGCCAGGAGTTTGAGGCCAGCCTGGGCAACATAGTGAGACCCCCATCTCTACTTTAAAAATTATAAAAATCAACTGGGCATAGTGGAGCATACCTGTAGTCCCAGCTCCCCTTAAAAGGAGGCTAAGGAGGGAGGATTGCTTGAGCCCAGGAGGTCAGAGTTGCAGTGAGCTACGATTGTACCACTGCACTCCAAAACTGGGTGAGAGTGAGACCATGTCTCAAAATAAACAAATAAAAGTAAAAAATAATTGGCCAGGCGCGGTGGCTCACGCCTGTAATCCCAGCACTTTGGGAGGCCGAGGCGGGCGGATCATGAGGTCAGGAGATCGAGACCATCCTGGCTAACATGATGACACTCCGTCTCTACTAAAAATACAAAAAAAATTATCTGGGCGTGGTGGCAGGTGCCTGTAGTCCCAGCTACTTGGGAGGCTGAGGCAGGAGAATGGCGTGAACCCAGGAGGCGGAGCTTGCAGTGAGCCGAGATTGCGCCACTGCACTCCAGCCTGAGCAACTGAGCAAGACTCCATCTCAAAAAAAAAAAAAAAAAAAGTAAAAAATAATTTTAAAATTATGCTTAAAAAAGCTTCTGTCTAGGCCCTCCTAGCCACAGAGTCCCTCCATCTGGCCCAATCCTTACCACACTGGGTTGAGAGTGTGGCAGTCTCCTCCCTCAGACTGAGAACTTGGGAGCCAAGTCCTCCTCAAATCCTCCTAGCATCACCCTAATACATGTCTTCAACCTTGCTCCTGCCACAGGCATGGATCGCAATGGGGTGCCCCCATCTGCCAGAGGGGGCCCCCTGCCCCTGGAGATCATGTCTGGAGGGGGCACCCACAGGCCTCCCCGGGGCCCTCCGTCCACATCCCTGGGAGCCAGCAGACGACCCCGGGCACGTCCGCCCTCAGAGCACAACACAGAATTCCTCAACGTGCCTGACCAGGGCATGGCCGGGTAGGTGGGGTGGGAGGGCAGCCCCAGGAGGTGGGCAGGGGGTAGGGGAGTGTCTGGGGCTGTGACTCAAACCCCCTGTGCCCACAGCATGCAGAGGAAGCGCAGCGTGGGGCAACGGCCAGTGCCTGGTGTGGGCCGACCCAAGCCCCAGCCTCGGACACATGGTCCCAGGTGCCGGGCCCTGTACCAGTACGTGGGCCAAGATGTGGACGAGCTGAGCTTCAACGTGAACGAGGTCATCGAGATCCTCATGGAAGGTGTGTGTACCAGGGAAGAAGCTGGGGTGAGGGGAGTGATAAGAACCCTGACATCGGCCGGGCGCGGTGGCTCACACCTGTAATCCCAGCACTTTGGAAGGCCGAGGTGGGCGGATCACGAGGTCAGGAGATCGAGACCATCCTGGCTAACACGGTGAAACCCCGTCTCTACTAAAAATACAAAAAATTAGCCGGGCGTGGTGGCGGGTGCCTGTAGTCCCAGCTACTCGGGAGGCTGAGGCAGGAGAATGGCGTGAACCCGGGAGGTGGTGCTTGCAGTGAGCCGAGATTGTACCAGTGCACTCCAGCCTGGGCAATAGAGCGAGACTCTGTCTCAAAAAAAAAAAAAAAAAAAAAAGAACCCTGACATCGCCAGGCAGACCCCACCACTGCACACCCTCCCCATGGGAGAACAGAGATAACAGATGGGCGAGGTGGCTCATGCCTGTAATCCCAGCACTTTCGGTGGCTGAGGCAGGAGGATCACTTGAGGTCAGGAGTTTGAGACAAGCCTGGGCAACCTAGCAAGACCCCATCTCTACAAAAGATTTACAAAAAAAACTCTTAAGAGTAGAAATGGCCAGATGCAGTGGCTCACACCTGTAATCCCAGCACTTTGGGAGGCTGAGGCAGGAGGATGGCTTAAGCCTAGGAGTTTAAGACCAGCCTGGACAACATAGGGAGTCCCCATGAACAAGATGGACAGAGCAGGCATGAGAGCGTTCTCCAGGGCCAGCTAAGGGCACCTCAAGCTTTCCTCTCTCCCACAGATTCCTCGGGCTGGTGGAAGGGCCGGCTTCACGGCCGGGAGGGCCTTTTCCCAGGAAACTACGTGGAGAAGATCTGAGCTGGGCCCTGGGATTCTGCCTTCTCTTTCGCCCGCCTGTCTGCCTGCCTGCCTGGTGGGGAGCCAGGCCCTGCCAATGAGAGCCTCGTTTACCTGGGCTACAATGGCCTAAAAGTCCAGTCCTGTGGCCTCCAGTCCTGCCCAGGCCCTGCGTCAGCGGGTCACTGCTGCAGCCCCCGCCCCCGGGCCCTGGTCTTCCCCCAACATCACACCCGCTGCCCATTCTCCATTTCTGCGTGTGTCAAATTGGACTAACAGTAGAATCTACCTCCCAACTTCCATGTGATTAAGAAATGGGTCTTGAGTCCTGTGCTGTTGGCAAAGTGCCAGGCACAGTTGGGGACGGGGGGTCCTTGACAAGCGTGATTTTGCTCATTCTGTCATCACTAAGGCAATAAACATTTGCCAGGTGAAAGCATGAGTTAATTTACTAAGTGCCCAACAAGGACGATGTTTTCACAACCCTGTGAGGTAGGAGCTTTGAAGGACCCCATCTTACAGGTGGAACAATGGAGGTTCAGAGAGGTTCACTGACCCAAGACTGCACAGAGCCATGCCTTGCGTTCATATGTGACCACAAAGCTTGAATTTGTCCCAGTTTGGGCCGGGTGCAGTGGCTCATGCCTGTAATCCCAGCACTTTGGGAGGCTGAGGTGGGCAGATCACGTGAGATCAGGAGTTCAAGACCAGCCTGGATAACACAGCAAAACCCTGTTTCTACTAAAAATTAAAAAAAAAAAAAAAAGCCGGGTGTGGTGGTGCCTGCCTGTAATCCCAGCTACTGGGGAGGCTGAAGCAGGAGAATCACTTGAACCCGGGAGGCAGAAGCTGCCGTGAGCCGAGATCATGCCACTGCACTCCAGCCTGGGCAACAGAGTGAGAATCCGTCTTGAAAAAAAAAAAAAAGCAAAAAAAAAAAAAAAAAATTTGTCATGGCCAGGCGCAGTGGCTCACGCCTGTAATCCCAGCACTTTGGGAAGCCGAGGCAGGTGGATCATGAGGTCAGGAGTTCAAGACCAGCCTGGCCAACATGGCGAAACCCCATCTCTACTAACAATACAAAAATTAGCCAAGTCTGGTGGTGGGCACCTGTAATCCCAGCTACTCGGGAGGCTGAGGCAGGAGAATTGCTTGAACCTGGGAGGTGGAGGTTGCAGTAAGCCGAGATCGTGCCATTGCACTCCAGCCTAGATGACAGAGTGAGACTCCATCTCACAAAAAGAAAAAAAAATTAGCCAGGCGTGGTGGTGGGTGCCTGTGATCCCAGCTACTCAGGAGGCTGAGGCAGGAGAATCACTTGAACCCAGGAGGCGGAGGTTGCAGTGAGGCGAGATTGTGCCACTGCACTCCAGCCTGGGCAACAGAGCAAGACTCCGTCTCAGAAAAAAAGAAAGGAAGGGAGGGAGGGAGGAGGCGGGCGCAGTGCCTCACGCCTGTAATCCTAGCACTTTGGGAGGCCAAGGCGGGCAGATCACAAGGTGAGGAGATCGAGACCATCCTGGCTAACATGGTGAAACCTTGTCTCTACTAAAAATACAAAATATTAGCCGGGCGTGGTGGCGGGCGCCTGTAGTCCCAGCTACTCGGGAGGCTGAGGCAGGAAAATGGCATGAACCTGGGAGGAGGAGCTTGCAGTGAGCCGAGATCGCGCTACTGCACTCCAGCCTGGGCAACAGAGTGAGACTCCGTCTCAAAAAAAAAAAAAGAAAGAAAGAAAGAAAAGAAAAGAAAGAATTTGTCTCAGTTTCCCTTCCAAAATCTGCATCCCAAATGGTCCAGCAGGTCCTGTTAGTCTTGAAGCTACAGCTGCCAAACCCATCTGGGAGCTATGGAGAGAGGCAGGTCCCACATGCTCCCACCCTCAATGCACTCTGGGTCACTCCTGCCCCCTACACCCCATCCCATGTCTGTGCCCTCTTAGTCTTCACCCAACTGGGACTAAGACTGGAGTCCTGCTATGGTCTGAGCCTAAAGATCCTGAATTTTGGGCTGGGTGCCGTGGCTCATGCCTGCAATCCCAGCACTTTGGGAGGCCAAGGCGGACGGATCATCTGAGGTCAGGAGTTCCAGACCAGCCTCGCCAACATGGTGAAACCCTGTCTTTACTAAAAATACAAAAATTAGCTGGGCATGGTGGCACGCGCCTGTAGTCCCAGATACTTGAGAGGCTGAGGCAGGAGGTGGAGGCTGCAGTGAGCCAAGATTGCACCATGGAACTCCAGCCTGAGCAATAGAGTGAGACTCTGTCTCAAAAAAAAAAAAAAAAAAAAAATCCTGAATTTTGGGAGTGGTGATGCATGCCTGTAGTCCCAGCACCTTGTGAGGCCAAGGCTGGAGGATCACTTGATCCCAGGAGTTCAAGGCTGAAGTGAGCTATGATCGCGTCACTGCACTCCAGCCTGGACAACTCAGCAAGACCCTGTCTCTAATACTAAAATAAACCAAATCCTGGCCAAGCATGGTGCCTCACAGCTGTAATCCCAGCACTTTGCGAGGCCAAGGCAGGAGGATCACTTAAGGTTTGACCACCCTAGGCAACCTACTAATACCCTGTCTCTACAAAAAAATTTTTAAATTGGCTGGGCGCAGTGGGTCACACCTGTAATCCCAGCACTTTGGGAGGCCAAGGCGGGCAGATCACAAGGTCAGGAGATCGAGACCATCCTGGCTAACACAGTGAAACCCCATCTCTGCTAAAAATATAAAAAATTAGCCAGGCGTGATAGTGCGCACCCGTGGTCCCAGCTACTCGGGAGGCTGAGGCAGGAGAATTGCTTGAACCTGGGAGGCGGAGGTTGCAGTGAGCCGAGATGGCGCCACTGCACTCCAGCCTGGGTGACAGAGTGAGACTCCATCTCAAAAAAAAAAAAAAAAAAAGCTAGTGTCGTGCCTGTATTCCCAGATACTCAGGAGGCTAAGATGGGAGGATCACTTGAGCCCAGCAGGTCGAGGCTGCAGTGAGCTGATTGCAACATTGTACTCCAACCTGGGCAACAGAGCTAACCCTGTCTCTCTCTAAAAATAATAATAATAATAATAATTAATTCTAGCTTTCTAATAGGGACACCCGCTCCGTGCTCAGCCCCTCAAAGAGAAGCCAGTCCAGTAGAGATGGGGCTGACTGGTGAGGTGAGGACTGGCCCACAGAAGAGAGGGGAATTCAGAAGTGGAATGGGTGTTGCAGCAGGAGCCAGGAAGGTGGCAGAGGGTCAGTCTCAGCAGATTTGGTTGACAAGCCCTGCACAGAGTGATCTAAGCTGTGATGAACGAACTTCAGGCACAGAATACCTACCCAACGGGAGAATGGGGCATCGGGAATCCCCAGTAGAGCCAGGAATCAAAGCAAGACTAGCGGCCGGGCACGGTGGCTCACGCCTGTAATCCCAGGGCTTGGGAAGCTGAGGTGGGCAGATCACTTGAAGTAAGGAGTTCGAGACCAGCCTGGCCAACATGGTGAAACCCCATTTCTACTAAAAATACAAAAATTAGCTGAGCGTGTTGCTCACGACTGTAGTCCCAGCTACTCGGGAGGCTGAGGCAGGAGAATCGCTTGAGCCCGGGAGGTGGAGGTTGCAGTGAGCCGACGTTGTGCCACTGCACTCCAGTCTGGGCGACAGAACAAGACTGTGACACACACACACACACACACACACACACAGCAAGACTAGCCAGCAGAGCCTTCTGCAGAATCTATTCTCCCTTCTGTGCCTGTCTTGGGAAGCTGAGCATGGCTGGAAAAAATTCTCAAGGCTGCAACCAGGTCTCAAGGGCCCTTTTATTGCTCAATGATGACACAAAAGCATTTAGCAATCTCTTGAATGGCCCTGGTGCTTTCCATCTCTGAATTTCCTTTTCTTTTTTTGAAGATGGGGTCTCACTGTGTTGCCCAGGCTGGTCTCGACCACCTGGGCTCCTGCGATCCTCCCACTTCAGCCTTCCCCCAGTAGCTGAGATTACAGGCACGCACCACTGCACTCCAGCATCTCATTCCTGTTGCTGTTGTTTTGGGACAGGGTTTCACTCTGTTGTCCCAGACTGGAATGCAGTGGTATGATCATAGCTCACTGCAGCCTTGGATTCCCGGAATCAAACCATGATCCCGCATCACCCTCCCAAAGTGCTGTGATTACAGGTGTGAGCCACTGTGCACGGCACCATGGGCCATTATCTTAAAGGTTTAGCATATGCTAAAAGATATCATCTCCTATCTAGGTTACAGGCATCTTCAGACTGCAGACCTCAGTCATGTGTGCCCCACCTGCTGCTCACCCCCACATCCTGTTGACTCTTTTACAAAATTTCTTAAGTCCAGTCCCTCCTCTCCCTTCCTTCCTTGGGTCCCTGTCCCTTCTGCCACCTCACCCCATCCTTCCGCAGATTGCACTAGCCTCTCCTGCACACACACACACACACACACACATCCATACCGTGCATTAAAATGATCTTTGTTTTTTAAAGCAAATGAGTTTTTAACTGAATGAATAATAATTAAAAGAAAAAATTTTAATTTGTTTTTGTTTTGTTTATTTTTGCATGTATGTATGTATTTATTTTTGAGACTGAGTCTTGCTGCCCAGACTGGAGTGCAGTGGCACGATCTCGGCTCACCGCAACATCTGCCTCCTGGGTTCAAGTGATTCTCCTGCCTCAGCCTCCTGAGTAGCTGGGATTACAGGCACGTGCCACCATGCCCGGCTAATTTTTGTATTTTTGGTAGAAATGGGGTTTCACCATGTTGGTCAGGCTGGTCTCGAACTCCTAACCTCGTAATCCGCCTGCCTCAGCCTCCCAAAGTGCTGGGATTACAGGCGTGAGCCACCGTGCCTGGCCTTTTGTTTTATTTTCTTAGAGACACGGTCTTGCTCTGTTGCCCAGGATGGAGTGCAGTGGCATGAACACAGCTCACTGCAGCCTCTAAATTCTGGTCTCAAGCAATCCTCCCACCTCAGCCTCCCAAGAAACTGAGACTACAGGCATGTGCCACTACGCCCAGCTAATCTTTTTATTTTTTGTAGAGATGGGGTCCTGCTCTGTTGCCCAGGCTGGTCTCAAACCCCTGGCCTCAAGTGATCTTCCCACTTCAGCCTCCCAAAGTGCTGGGATTGCAGGCTTGAGACACCATGCCTGGACAGAAAAAAAAAAAAAAATTCAAAAAACACAAAAGTGAAAACTCAGTCTCTCTCCCACTCAAACATCCCTGTTCCTCTCCCCAGTTTTTAAATATCTCCTAAAGGTATTCTCTGCATATAAAAGCCCATAGGGGGCTGGATACAGTAGCTCACACCTGAAATCCCAACACTTTGTGAGGCTGAGGCGGGTAGATCACTTGAGCCCAGGAGTTCTAGAACATCCTAGGCAATGTGACAAAACCCCATCTCTACAAAACATATAAAAACTAGCTGGGTGTGGTGGCACACACCTTTAGTACCAGCTACTAGGGAGGCTGAGGTAGGAGGATCACCTGAGCCCAGGGAGGTTGAGGCTGCAGTGAGCTGTGATCACATCACTGCACTCTAGCCTGAGCAACAGAGTGTGACTGTGTCACAAAAAAACAAACAAACAAAAAAGCCGGATGCAGTGGCTCATGCCTGTAATCCCAGTACTTTGTAAGCCCAAGGCAGGTGGATTGCTGAGGCCAAGAGTTCAAGACTAGCCTAGCCAACATGGCAAAACCCCGTCTCTACTAAAAATACAAAAAAAAAATTAGCTGAGCGTGGCGGCACAAGCCTGTAGTCCCAGCTACTTGGGAGGCTGAGGCACGAGAATTGCTTGAACCCAGGAGGTGGAGGTTGCAAGATCATGCCACTGCACTGCGGCTTGGGGGACAGAGTGAGACTCTGTCTCAAAAAAAAAAAAAAAGTGCACAGGTACAACTTGCTTTGCAGATGGAAATACATTGCACATAAAACCTACAGTTGTGGCCAGGTGCAGTGGCTCATGCCTGTCATCCCAGCACTTTGGGAGGCTGAGGCAGGCGGATCACCTGAGGTTGGGAGTTGAGACCAGCCTGACCAACATGGAGAAACCCCGTCTCTACTAAAAATACAAAATTAGCCTGGCGTGGTGGCACATGCCTGTAATCCCAGCTACTTGGGAGGCTGAGGCAGGAGAATCGCTTGAACCCAGGAGGCGGAGGTTGCAGTGAGCCGAGATCGCGCCACTGTACTTCAGCCTGGGTGACAGTGCAAGACGTCGTCAAAAAAAAAAAAAAACCCTACAGTTGCCTAGAACTCAACGAACACCTCTTGAATGGCAGCATGATATATTAGAGAGATCTAAGATGTTAGATCTACCTTACCGCCCTCTCAACAGCCCATCCTCCTCCAAGTGACTGCCAGGAATCTGATGATGCGCCTCCCCCTGCTAAAAATTCACCAGTGGTTACAACAGAAACCACACTCCTCTCTCTGCACCACTCCCATGGCCCTGCATGACCTACCGCGCACCATATTCGCTTTCTGACCTCCATACCCCGCCTCCACTCTGCTCCAGTGGTGCCCTAGCCGCCTCGCTACTCTTTGACCAAAATAAGCCCGTCCTGCCCCACTCCAGGACATCACCACCAGCTATCCGGTAGAGCCCCCTGCTCCTCGGGCTTTCCACCAGCTCACTCCTTGATCATCTGGAGACAGCTCCGAAGTCACCTCCTCAGAGTGGCTTCCCTGACCCATCACTTCGACATTTCATTGTTTCCTTCATTGCTCTGAATAGGACAAAAGATTGTTTTTGCACTTGTTGATTTACTATTTCCCCATTTTAATTTATTTTTATTTAACTTTTAGAGATGGGGGTCTCGCTTTTTCGACCAGGCAGGAGTGCAGTGGTGCCATCACGCTCACTGCAGCCTCGACGTCCCTGGCTCGAGCGATGCTGTTTCCCCATTTTAAAATGTGAGTGCAAGGGGAGGCGAGGTGGCTCACGCCTGCAATCCTAACACTTGGGAGGCCGAGGCGGGAGGATTGCTTGAGCCCAGGAGTTTGAGACCGGCCTGGGCAACACACAGAGAGACCCTGTCTCTAAAAAGAATTTAAAAATTAGCTGGGCACGGTGGCGCACGCCAGTAATCCCAGCTACTCGGGAGGTTGAGATGGGAGGATCGCCTGAACCCAGGAGGTCAAGGCTGTAGCGAGCTATGATCGCATCACTGCACTCCAGCCTGGGCGATAGAGCAAGACCCTGTCTCAACACTATAAAAAATAAAGAACTGGCCGGGCGCGGTGGCTCACGCCTGTAATCCCAGTACTTTGGGAGGCCGAGGCGGGTGGATCACCCGAGGTCAGGAGTTCACGACCAGCCTGGACAAGATGGTGGAACCCAGTCTCTACTAAAAATACAAAAAATTAGCCAGACGTGGTGGTGGGCGCCCCTAATCCCAGCCACTTGGGAGGCTGAGGCAGAAGAATCGCTTGAACCCAGGAGGCGGAGGTTGCAGTGAGCCGAGATCGCGCCATTACACTCCAGCCTGGACAACAAGAGCGAAACTCCGTCTTAAAAAAATAAAAAATAAAAATAAAGAAGAACTGCTGTTTATCGCCTGTCCAGGGGTGATCTTAGGACAAGACTAGAGGGGATGAAGGTGCCCACTTTGAAGACTAGGACAGTGAGGTCATCCCGGATCTCCGTGCACGGAGTCTGCTGAAGTGTGCGCTGACTGCCCGGGGATAGCAAAATTGCACCAGCGTCCAACCTGCGCTCCAGGATGACTCTGCCCTCAGGCCCCGCCCCGTCTCCGAGCGCCCTGCGCAGGCCCCGCCCCCAATCTCGCGAGAGCTGAGAGGCGGAAAATGGCGCTGACGTGAGCGCGAGCTTGCACTGCCCAGAGGGTGGCCGCCGCCTGAGCTGCAGCTGCCGGAGCCGCAGAAACAAGAGGCCGAGCCGTGTCGAAGATGGTGAGCGCGGCACCGGGGTCGCGGGCGCGGCGGAGCGGCAGGGACTGGCGGGGAGCGGCCCTGTCGCGCCCACAGCCTCCGGCCGACCCCGCCCCCACATCCGGGCACCCGTCCGCCGCTGGCTGTCACTCGGAGAGCGCCCTACTTCCGGGCCCGGCCCGGAATGGACCACGCCCACCAGGCTAGGACTCCGCCCCTAAATTTCTTACATCCGGGCCCCCAGCACCTCCAAGATAGTCCACACTGCTCGAGGCCGGCCGGTCTCGGTCCTCAGACAATCCATGTCTAGCTCCTCTAGCATCTTCCCAGTCGCTGCCTGCCCATAGCCCCGCCTCCGTAGCCTTGGCCCCGCCCACTCCCTCTAGGCCACGCTTGTGTCGCGTACTGGGGCTCCCACCTACCCTAGTTGAGGAGAGGAGATGCTTCTCCCATGTGCATAAGGAGCTCAATCCGGGCCAGTGCAGTGGCTGACGACTCTAATCCCAGCACTTTGGGAGGCTAAGGCAGGAGGATCACTTGAGACCAGGGGTTCAAGACCAGCGAGGGCAACATGGCGAGACCCCATCTTTATAAAAAAAAAAAAAAGAGCTTAGTCCACCCTTACGTATTCCCCTATCCTCTCCTGCTGGTGATTCCTTAGGATGGGGGCCGACTGGGTTGACCCAGAGCCCAGAAGGGTCCTCTCTGCCTCTTCCTTCCACCAGGAGGAGAAACCCTCAGGGCCCAGCCCGGACATGCTGGCCACTGCAGAGTCCAGCTCCAGTGAGACCGACAAGGAGGTGTTGTCCCCGGCTGTGCCAGCTGCAGCCCCCTCCTCCTCCATGTCGGAGGAGCCAGGCCCTGAGCAGGCAGCCACACCGCCGGTGTGGGAACGTGGAGGGGCTGGAGGGATGCAGCAGGGCTCCTCCCCAGCCCCAGACAGCTGCCAGCCTGGCCCCGGACCCAGCCCTGGCCTGACCAGCATAGTCTCCGGGACCGGCGAGGACCTGCGGCCTCCCAGACGACGCCCACCTCCAGGTGATCTGTGATGTGGTCTTCTGGGGAATCACAGTCCCTGGAACAATAGAAGCGAGACGTAGAGAATCTCTAACCCCAGGGCCTTTCTAGAGGGATGCCACTCACCATTTTACAGAGCAGCTGGTGGATGCCAGGCTGTGGCTCCAATGGTGAGCCTGGCCAGTCCAGCCCCTGCACTGTGGCAGACCAGTCTGTTGTGGTAGGCAGAGAGTAAAGGCCCCAGCACATCATATTTGCTTCTCTGGGGCAGAACCCTGGGGTCAGGGACAGCACTAGTGAGGAAGGGACCAGTGACCCCTGTTCTGTGCGTCCTGCAGGGAAGCAAATCCCTTGCTCCAGCCCTGGCTGCTGCCTCAGTTTTCCCAGCGTCCGCGACTTGGCACAGCATCTGCGAACCCACTGCCCGCCCACACAGTCCCTGGAAGGTAGGGCCAGGACCGGTAATGGGGAGGCAGGTTAGGGTGGGAAACAGGCAGCGCCCCTCGGAGCCAGCCTTGGCCACCCCTCTCCACTTCTCTGTCCTTCATCCCTACCAGGCAAGCTCTTCCGCTGCTCAGCCCTGAGCTGCACCGAGACCTTCCCCAGCATGCAGGAGCTGGTGGCTCACAGCAAACTGCACTACAAACCCAATCGCTACTTCAAGTGAGACCCTGACCTCTTGAGCTCCGCCCTGCCCTAGCCTCACCCTGTGTGTGGGCTCCAGGCCTTCCTCCCTTCCTGGTCAGGGTGTTGGAGGGCGGGACTTGATGTGGGTGGGCCTTTGGGAAAGCCCCGCCCTCACCTCCCTGGATGGGGCGGGGCACACGTGGGCTTGGCTCCACCCAGCCAGGCTTTACCTCCCAAGTGGAAAACCGGCCACCTAACTTAAAATTGAGACTTCTTTCCGGGTTTCCCCAGGGTTCCCACCCGAAGTGGTCAGGAAGGGTCGCTACCACAGTTGTACAGGAGCGGGGAGGCGATTAGTGCCCAGGCTCCGTTCCCACGCTCGAAGGGCGGGTGGCATTGCACAGGACACTCTCCCTGCTCCCCCTGGAGGCCCAGCCCAGCCCAGCCCTCTGCCCACCTCCAGGTGTGAGAACTGCCTCCTGCGCTTCCGCACGCACCGCTCGCTCTTCAAGCACCTGCATGTTTGCGCGGAGCATGCGCAGAGCCCAGCCCCGCCGCCACCCCCGGCCCTGGACCGAGAGCCGCCCGCGCCCGAGCGCCCCCCGGAGGTTGACCCCGCATCAGCGCCGGGCCTGCAGTTCCCACTGCTGGAACCCTTCACGACCCCCGCCCCTGCCCCCACCGGACCGTTCCTGTCCTACTTGAACCCTGCGCCCTTTGGCCTAAGCCCCCCGCGCCTGCGCCCCTTCCTGGCCGCTGCACCCGGGCTGCCGGCTTCCAGCGCCGCCGTCTGGAAAAAGAGCCAAGGTGAGTGTGGGGTCGGGGGCCTCCAGGAGGGCGGGCTGGGCTCGCCCTGACTCTGAACTTGACCCGCCCCTTTACCGCAGGTGCTGGCAGCAGCCCCCGAAGACCCCAGGGCGGCTCCGACGCGCCCTCAGGTGCGTGCAGGTGACCACCAGGGAGGGGTGGAGGGGCTTTCTTTCCTGCGCCCTGCGGGGTCCAGTGGATACCAGGAGGCAGCAGTGCCCATCCCCTTCCCAGGGGGCAGAAATGCCACCGTCCCGAAATACAGGATTTTTGCCTTAAAAATGACTGGCACCTGCGCCTTCATCTGCGCCGGCGTTCCCGTGTAAACCTTGCGCCCCTTTCACCGTTCACCTCGGAGCGGGCTTCTCCCCGACGGTGAATCTGGGGGATGATAGTAGGGGACGCGGAGAAGCCAAGTTGGGTGCCCCCAACTCTAGGGGCAGACAGACCCGGGAGAAATTGAACTAGGCACCCGGAAGCTGATGGGGGGCGGGAAAAGGTCCCACCGACCCACCCTCGCCGGCGTCCTCCATCCTTGGCGCACGGGTCTTCTGGGCTGGGGGAGCCCGGGACTGATGGGGTCCCGCCTGCCCGCAGGGCACGCGGCCCCAAGCCGCATCGTGTGGGAGCACACACGCGGCCGCTACTCGTGCATGCAGTGCGCCTTCTCCACGGCCTCGCGGCCCGCCATGACCCTGCACCTGGAGGACCATCGCCCCGGCGCCCCCGCGGCCCCCGCGCCCGGGCCGCCGCGCCCCGACGCCCCCGCGGGTAAGGCCGAGGAATGCGCGGGTGGAGAGGGGGGCGGGGGCCCAAGGCGCTGAGGCTCAGGCGCCCCCCTCCTCTGCCCCACCCAGATCCGGCCCCGCTTGCACCCAAGGTGTCGCCGCTGCTGTCAGAGGGGGAGCTTCCAGTGTTCTCGCAGCTCTGAACCCGGCCTCTTTGGGGGTGGGCCATGGGATGTGGGTAGTTTTGTCATTTGGAGGGGGCTGCAGGGAAGGGGGGCTGGAGTGGACAATAAAGAAGGCGCCATGAGCCAGCCTGTGCTGTGTTCCCATCCCTTGCCCTTCCAAAGCACGGTGGGCTGGAGCCCAGCAGTCATGGAGCGATCACATCTTGGGAGGACCACCTGGGTCCACAGGTGCAGGCCTCACAGCCCACCTGTGTCCTATCTTCCCATCACCCCAATCCTGGGACCCAGGTCCCCACCTCCAGCTGTGGTTGAGGTCCCCAATACCCACTGTGGCACCGTTCTCCCTTGTCCAGAAACCAAATGGGATGGGGACTCTCCAGTTTTCTTTTTCTTTTTTTTTTTTTTTTTGAGACAGTGTCTTGCTTTGTTGCCCAGGCTGGAGTGCAGTGGTTCGATCTCGTCCCACTGCAAGCTCCACCTCCTGGGTTCACGCCATTCTCCTGCTTCAGCCTTCCAAGTAGCTGGGACTACAGGCGCCCACCACTACACGCCTGGCTAATTTTTTGTATTTTTAATAGAGATGGAGTTTCACCGCGTTAGTCAGAATGGTCTCGATCTCCTGACCTCATGATCCGCCCGCCTCAGACTCCCAAAGTGCTGGGATTACAGGCGTGAGCCACCACGCCCAGCCTCCAGTTTTCTTTTAAGAAGTCCTGGCCAAGCACAGTGGCTCACGCCTGTAATCCCAGCACTTTGGGAGGCTGGGGCAGGTGGAGCACCTGAGGGCAGGAGTTCGAGACCAGCCTGACTTACATGGTAAAACCCCATCTCTACTAAACACAAAAAATTAGCCGGGTGTGGTGGCGCACACCTGTAATCCCAGCTACTTGGGAGCCTGAGGCAGGAGAATCACTGGAACCTGGGAGGTGGAAGTTGCAGTGAGCCAAGATTGTGCTATTGCACTTCAGCCTGGGCAATACGAGTGGAACTCCATCTCAAAAATAAAGGAAGTTAAAAAGCAGTCCCATAACCAGGAGAGGTGACTCATGTCTGCAGTCTCAGTGCTTTAGGAAGCTGAGGCAGGAGGGGCGCCTCAGGCCAGGAGTTCAAGATCAGCTTGGGCAACCTAGCAAGATCGCATCTCTACCCCTCCCCAAAAAAATACAAAAAATAGCCAGGCATGGCTGGGCGTGGTGGCTTATGCTTGTAATCCTAGCACTTTGGGAGGCAGAGGTGGGTGGATCACTTGAGGTCAGGAGTTGGAGACTAGCCTGGCCATCATGGTGAAACCCCATCTCTACTAAAAATATGAAAATTAGCTGGGCATGGTGGTGGGCACCTATAATCCCAGCTACTCGGGGCCTGAGGCAGGAGAATCGCTTGAACCCAGTGGGACGGAGTTTGCAGTGAGCCGAGATCAAGACCCTGCACTCCAGCCTGGGTGACAGAGCAAAACTCTGTCTAAAAAAAAAAAAAAAAAAGCCGTGGTGGCTACCTGGGAGCTGAGGCAGGAGGATCACTTGAGCACAGCAGTTCAAGGCTGCAGTGAGTCATCATCACACCATTGCAACCCCAGCCTGAGAGACAAAAAACAAAAAAAATCCCAGGAGCTTCAGGGACAGGCTGGGAGGCTGGTCCTGAGAAAGTGCAGGGACTGGCCAGGATGGCCTGAAGACCCCCAGACCCTGAACCCCATACTGACTCAAGGGGAAGAATCCTTTGGGATTGGGGAGGCAGGCTGGGGACTCAGGTCTTCATCCTCCTCGCTGTCTGCCAGACCAATTTCCACCATGTCCCAGCTCTGAGGAGCGGGGTGGGTCAAGGCCAGCCCTCCATGGCCTGGTCTTTCTCCTCACCCCCGAAGCCAGCCTCCCGGGTATGGAAGTCCCGGGTGATATCCATAGCACCCCTTGGAGGCTGGTTTTACCTCCATGATCCCTCTCCCTTCTATCCTCATCTCGCCAGCCCCAGGGTCCCCTAGCCCACCCCCTACTCTCCCCAACCTGCCCTTACCCCAAGACTGAAAACAGAAAACAGAGTCTCTTCCTCCTTTTTTTTTTTTTTTTTTTGGAGACAGAGTCTCGCCGGAGTGCAATGGCAGTGCCAGGCTGGAGTGCAATGGTACACTCTCGGCTCTCACTGCAACCTCCGCCTTCTGGGTTCAAATGATTCTCCTGCCTCAGCCTCTAAGTAGCTGGGATTACAGGTGCCTGCCACCACCCCTGGCTAACTTCTTGTATGTTTAGTAGCGACGAGGTTTCAACATGTTGGCCAGGCTGGTCTCGAACTCCTGACCTCAGGTGATCGACCCACCTTGGCCTCCCAAAGTACTGGGATTACAAGTGTGAGCCACCATGCCCCGCAAGGGTCTCTTCTGATTGTTCCCCTCTCCTGCCTGGCACCCTTCAGTGGCTTCCCATGGCCCTCTGGATGAAGATCTTGTTCTCCCAGTAGCCCACAAGGCCCCACCTTGAACCTCTCGGTCCCCTCCCAGAACAACACTCACTGTCTCCCTCCTCATCCTCCTGGATACACAGACATCCTGTGAGCAAGAACCCAGGGACCTCCACGCAGTCCACTTTGTCTCAATCCTTACCTCCTCCTCTTTTCTCCATTCTCTGAATCCACTTCGGGGTTCCCCGTCACCTCCTCATCCTGGTATCTGCAGCCAAGATACCAGTAACCCCTGGGCGGGGCCCCCAGACCCCAATCCTCCGTCACTGCCCTCCCACCTTCTCCTTGCCCCCCGCCACCCTTCTTGTTGTCTTCCTCAGATTTTTTTTTTTTTTTTTTTTTTGAGATGGAGTCTTGCACTGTCACCCAGGCTGGAGTGCAGTGGCGCCATCTCGGCTCACTGCAGCCTCCGCCTCCCGGGTTCACACCATTCTCCTGCCTGAGCCTCCCTAGTAGCTGGGATTACAGGTGCCCTCTACCATGCCTGGCTAATTTTTTGTATTTTTAGTAGAGATGGGGTTTCAGCATGTTGGCGAGGCTGGTCTCGAACTCCTGACCTAAGGTGATCCACCTGCCTCAGCCTCCCAAAGTGCTGGGATTACAGGCGTGATCCACTGCACCTATCTTCCTTGGACTTTTCATCCACCAACGTGTCCACCTCAGGCTCTGAGTCAAAGCCATCCAGGTAGACAAGCCAAGGGCCACCTGCCCCACACCTGCTCAGTGCCATGTCACCTCAAAGATGGACAGCTCTGGGATCCAGAAGCCCTTCATCCACTGCAAGGGGCAGGAGGGGATCCTCAGGCCCTTGGGACCCATCTGTCTGCCCCACTGCCCACTGCCTCACCAGGGGCCTGAAGACTGCTCTGTCCTTGATGGGGCTGTGATGTGACGGGGCGGCAGCCTCAGCTCACGTGGCTTGGGCTGGGTGTCCACTCTCCAGCACCCGTAGGCCCCAGCTGAGGTGGTTGTCACTCAGGATGGCGTAGGACAGGCCATCAGGGGGCCCCGGGGCTACGAGGCCCCCTAAGCTCCCCCTTCTCAGCCAGAAGCCTTGAAACCACCACTGTGGGACCCTGGAAAAGACTCGACCTCCCTGCCTCCCAATTCTCTCGTTCTTAAAAGGGTGTCATGATGACGGGTGAGTCCTTTGGGGTGGATGGGAGGATGAAAAGAGAGGCTGCAGGGAGAGGAGGGGCTTGGGAAATGTCTGCTGAGAATTTCACTTCCCGAGCCCATGGCTGCCTGGGACTCTCTCGACCTGGGGAGGAGGGTGGGACAGGGTGAAGGGGCCCATTTTACAGATCCATAGAGAAGGTGAGGCTAAGAGGCCTCTAGCCAGCCCCAGTTCCAAGTCAGCGGCACTGATTCTGCAGCATCTTGGGAGCTGCGCACAGTTACCACGGGAAGAGAAAACCCTGCCAGCAGGTCCAGAGGACACGCCCCTGTTCCCGCACTCTGGAGGTCCCTAGATCTGGCTGTAGTCCAAGCCTCTCCCTCATCTCCAGGGACAGCGCTGTGTTCTCTGTCCCCCAGGCCCCTAACCCCTCTCCAGGGTCCCAGGGTCCCCCAGGAGTCTCAGTCCCCATCAGTTTCCTCATTCGGCCACCCCCAGATCTAGGCCACGCCTCTTCCCAGTCTGTCACTATCTTTCCAGAGAGACCTAGAGCCAACACCTCCGTCCAGGGACCTCTCCCCTACCCCATCACCCACGGAGATGGGACAGCCCTTCCTGTGTGTACAGCGGGCCCACGGCCACCACACTACCCTCTGAAGTGAACTGACTGCCACGAGGCCTGGGGAGCTGGCTCACCACCTGGCCTCCGCCGTTCACCCTGTCCACTACAAAAACGACTTCCTACCCTCAAGCCGGCCCCCAACCCCCATGCACAGGAGCCCAGTCCTCTTGGGCCCCGGCTCCGCCCAGCAGGGGGCGCCCAGGAGTCTCAGACTCGGGGGAATGAAAGCCGGGAGAGCAGTGGGGATAGCGGGCAGGTTGGCTGGAAGCTGCGGGCTCGCGCCGAACAGCTCTGAGGCCGGCCAGAGGTCCGTGCCCGGCATTTGTCCAGCCCAAGTTGTCACCTGCAGGTGCCGGTCCGGTTACCCTCATTGCGGGCCGGGAGCGGGGAGGTGGAGGGCGCCCTGCGGCCCTGGGATTCACCGCCCACGTGCTCCCCGGGCTCCTCCCCCTGCACACCGTTGTTCCCGTTTCCGACCCCGCAGAGTCCCCGAGGCGCGCCCTAACGAACTCTCACTCCCCCGGTCCGGGCTCCCTTCTCCGGGATTCCGGAGCCCTATCTGTCCCTGTCTGCGGCCGTGCCGCGCGGAACCCTGCCGGGAGCCCCTACGGAGGCGCCAAATACACAAAGGGGAGTTGGCGGGGAGGCGCACCATGACGACAGCTCCGGGACCTGCGCTTCACCCCCACGGCGCCCCCGTGGGGCCTTGGTGCGCGCGCCCTGGCTGGACCCTCCTAGCTGCGAGTGTGCACGGGTAGTGATCAGCCCAGGCACCTGGGAATCCATCAGCTGTCATCCAATCCTTTAATTACCTTGATTGAGCTCCTACTGTGGCCAAGCATTGCTTGATTTATTTATTTATTTATATTTATTTATTATTTATTTATTTATTTTTTGAGACGGTGTCTTACCCTGTCACCCAAGTTGGAGTGCAATGGCGCAATCTCAGCTCACGGCAACCTCCGCCTCCCGGGTTCAAGCGATTCTCCCGCCTCAGCCTCCCAGGTACCTGGGATTACAGGCGTGCACAAACAGTATTTTTAGTAGAGACAGGGTTTCACCATGTTGGCCAGGCTGCTCTCGAACCCCTGACCTCAGGTGATCCGCCCGCCTGGCCTCCCAAACTTCTGGGATTACAGGCGTCAGCCACCGTGCCTGGCCACTTGTTCTTTCTTTCATTCTTTCCTTCACTTGCCAAGGTTCTGGAGACCCACAGAGGGCCCATATGTCCTCCCGAGACTCCTGTTTGGGAGGGCAACCCACATCTGGGAACTGTGCCCCAGGACAGGATGCAAAGGCACAACAGAGATGGCAGAATCCTGATGTCTGTGCTCTTAAAGGAGGCGTGAAAACAAACGGGCAGGTCGGGCGCAGTGACTCACGCCTGTAAACCCAGCACTTTGGGAGGCCCACATGGGTAGATTGCTTGAGGTCAGAAATTTGAGACCAGCCTGGCCAATGGTGACACCCCATCTCTGCTAAAAATCCAGAAAATTAGCCTGGCATGTTGACAGGCACCTGTAATCCCAGCTGCTTGAAGCCGGGAGGCAGCCTGGGCGACAGAGCAAGACTTTGTCTCAAAAAAAAAATTTAAAAAATTTTTAAAAATACTTGCTCGGGCCACACCCCAGACTGATTCAGTCAGTGTTCCTTGGAGGTTCTGTTTTTGGGGTTTTGTTTTTTTTTAGATGGAGTTTTGCTCTGTCACCCAGACTGGAGTGCAGTGGCGCCATCTCGGCTCACTGCAACCTCCACCCCCTGGGTTTAAGCGATTCTCCTGCCTCAGCCTCCCGAGTAGCCAGGATTACAGGCATGCGCCACCACGCCGAGCTAATTTTTGTATTTTTAGTAGAGATGGGGTTTCTCCATGTTGCCCAGGCTGGTCTTGAACTCCCAACCTCAGGTGATCCACCCGACTCAGCCTCCCAAAGTGCTGAGATTACAGGCGTGAGCCACATCACCCGACCACCGGTTCTTTTTTTTTTTTTTTTTTAACTGTTCAGGCGATTCCAACATGTGCTCAAACTGAAAACCAGGGCTCTCTACTCTCTTAGCAGGTGTTTTCTCCCTTTGTCTACCGTGAGGGAGATTACTGATCTCCTGTGGGCTGAGCCCTGTGGTCAGGGCTTGTCCTTATCTGGCCAGTCCTCGGCACCACAAGTGACTGCCTTCACCCCTTCTTGGCCCCTGTCTCTGTCTCCTGGTTCCTCTTCTCTCTACTACCTCTAACCTCTGGGAATCTGGTGTGTCCTCAGGTCCTCAGACCCCCTCACTCCTCCAGAACTGCAAAGCCTTTTTTTTTTTTTTTTTTGAGATGGAGTCTCTCTCTGTCACCCAGCATGGAGTACAGTGGCGTGATCTTGACTCTGCAACCTCCGCCTTCTGGCTTCAAGTGATTCTCCCACCCCAGCCTCCCAAGCAGCTGGGACCACAGGCGCGCACCATCACACCTGGCTAATTTTATGTTTTTTGTAGAGATGGAGTCTTGCTACGTTGCCCAAGCTGGTCTTGAACTCCTGGGCTCAAGTGATCCTCCTGCCTCAGCCTCCCAAAGTGTTAGGATTACAGGCGTGAGCCACTGTGCGTGGCCCAGGTGCAAGACCTTTGACACCACTCACCCACTGACCCCCAAATCTGCTCTACCAGCTGAGCTTTCTGCCCAGGGCAGCAGCCTGGGGCCTCCTTGGCCTGTGTGATATCTGCCCCAGAACAGGTGAGTCCTGCTCAGAGCCGGGAATCGGATTTCATGGAAGTGTTGAAATGAGGAAGGTGGATGAGCCAACCAGGGCAGACAGCAGAGGCCTCACCCGGTCACATGGGCCCCCACGTCCTGGGCCTCTGGACCTCCCCATGAGCCTCCTAAACCCCAGAGCTGTCCGTACCCCTGATCTGCTGAGATCGCCCCATCCTGTGGCTCTCTAGCCCAGGAGGTCACCAGGGCCTGGCATGGAGTCCTCCCTGGAGTCCAGAGATGGGGACACCAAAGTAGTAGGAATGATGGGGACTACAGAGAGTAAGAAACTAGTTGGCCAGGCGCGGTTGCTCACGCCTGCAGTCCCAGCACTTTGGGAGGCCGAGGCAGGCAGATCACCTGAGGTTGGGAGTTCGAGACCAGCCTGACCAACATGGTGAAACCCCGTCTCTACTAAAAATACAAAAAATTAGCCGGGCGTGGTGGTGCATGCCTGTAATTCCAGCCACTCAGGAGACTGAGGCAGGACAATTGCTTGAACCTGGGAAGCAGAGGTTGCAGTGAGCCGAGATTGCGCCACTACACTCCAGCCTGGGCAACAAAGTGAGACCCCGTCTCAAACAAAAAAAAAAGAAAGAAACTAGTGACCATGTTAGGAACATGCGGGCAACCAATGCCCCAAGCTTGGGACAGTAGCAGGCAGGACAGGAATTCAAGGGAAATAGAAGTGCCCGGCAGGGGCCAGGGGCAGTGGCTCACACCTGTAATCCCAGCACTTTTGTAGGCCGAGGCGGACTGATCCCTTGAGGTCAGGAGTTTGAGACCAGCCTGCCCAACATGGTGAAACCCCTTCTCTACTAAAGATACAAAAAGTAGCCAGGAGTGGTGGTGCGTGCCTGTAATCCCAGCTACTCAGGAGGTTGATGCAAGAGAATTGCCTGAACCCGGGAGGCAGAGGTTGCAGTGAGCAGAGATGGCACCATGGCACTCCAGCCTGGGCGACAGAGCACGACTCAGTCTCAAAAAAAAAAGAAGTGCTGGCAGGATCTGGAGACAGACTGGAGCCTCCCCACCTCCTTCCCTTCCTCCTCTGCCCTCTCCCGCCCCACCTCTAGCAGCCCCCACCCTGTGTGCTGACCGTGGAGCAGAAGCCACACTCACTTCCTGAAGGCAGCGGCCCCAGCTCGGGTCCCGCTCATCCCGTGGCTCATCACCTGCCTGCAGCCATGGTGAGTGCTGGGAGAGGCCTGTGCCTCACTGGCGGGGAAGCAAGGGACACAGATGTTCCTGGAAGGATAGGATCCACCTGTGGAGGGGCGGGGGGGGGGAGGGGTGGCTGCAAAAGACATCTGGGAAACGGGAAGGGTCAGCAAAAAGGACCTGAGGTAGGAGGCCACCAGGCACACCCCAGGACAGCGCGGGCTCTTGGGGGTTCAGGCTCAGGTTGGGACTGCGAGGGGGACAGATGGGACTCCCCGGGGGGACAACTCCCATCTCCCCAGGTCAACATGAGCAGCCATGTGGGAACGGGCTGCTGGGGTGAGAGCAGTGCTTTCCTGCGGGGTGACAAAGTGGGTCATGGCCCTCCCCCGTCCAGTCACCCAAGTTGTGACCTGCTAACCCTGACTTATCTAGCCCTGTGGTCGCCCGGGAGCACTTCCTTCAAACCACTCGGGCCTTCGACAGGGGCACTTCAGGCCCCAGGTGGGAATCGCTGCCTTTCCAAGGAGCACTCCTGGTCTCTGGTCCTCTGGATGGGGAAAGTGAGGCACACGCAGGAGGCAAAGGCCACACGTTTCTGCCCTTTTCCTCCTCCAATCTCCTTGACCACAGGTGAAAGGGGCGTTTGTAGGACTAAGGAGGCCTGGCCTACTTGTGAATCTGCCTACCTCTGTGGCGAGTGGTTGCAGGGCCAGCTAGGAGGGCAGCTGGGACAACTGGGTATGCAGGAGACGGCGCCTGTGCCCACGGTGTCCGCACCAATCCTCTCAGGCACTGTCAACTGTGAGCATTCCTGACCATCAGCCCGCATGTCAGAGACGGTGTGAGAGGGACCGCATGGCCGTCTCCAGGCATCTCTGTGTTTTCCTGATGGTCAGGCTGAGTACATGGCTGTCTTTGTGCTGCCTGAATATTGTTTATTTCAGCAAATATTTACTGAGCACCTACTATGTTCCAGGCCCTGGGAAGACAGCAATGAATGAGCCAAGTCTCTGCCTTGCAGAGGCTGAGGAACTGAGGGAAGTTGTGGTGTAGAGAGACAAAAAAAAAATCAAGACACATTAACAACAATGTAAAATAGTATGATACGTAGGGGTGGGTACGATGGGGAAACTCATGCATGCTGAATGCAGGGCAGTAGTGGGATGGGGTGATCCATTTAAAATAGGGTGATCTAGGCCAGGCGTGATGGCTCATGCACTTTGGGAGGCCGAGGTGGGTGGATCACTTGAGGTCAGGAGTTCGAAACCAGCCTGGCCAACATGGTAAAACCCCATCTCCATTAAAAATACAAAAAACATTAGCCGGGCGTCGTGGCACACACCTGTGATCCCAGCTACTCAGGAGGCTGAGGCAGGAGAATCGCTTGAACCCAGGAGGCGGAGGTTGCAGTGAGATTTCGCCACTGCACTCCAACCTAGGCGACAGAGTGAGACTCCATCTCAAAAAAAAGAAAGAAAGAAAAATAGGGTGGTCTAGGTTGGGCACGGTGGCTCACACCTGTAATCCCAGCACTTTGGGAGGCTGAGGCAGGTGGTGGAGGGTGGATCACCTGAGGTCAGGAGTTTGAGACCAACCTGGCCAACATGGTGAAACCCTGTCTCTAGTAAAAATACAAAAATTAGCCAGGCGTGGTTGCGAGTGCCTGTAATCCCAGCTACTTGGGAGGCTGAGTCACGAGACTCATTTGAACCTGGGAGGTGGAGATTGCAGTGAGCCGAGATCGCACCATTGCACTCCAGTCTGGGTGACAGAGCAAGACTCCATCTCAAAAAATAAAAATAAACAAATAGGGTGGCCTTGGACGGCCTCTTTAAATAAGAAAATATGAGAACAGAGGCTGGGAGGAGGAAGAGGAGAGACCCAGATGGTGCAGGGACACGTCCTGGGTCAGGGACAGGGCAGAGGCCCCGAGGTCAGAGGGAAGTGTTCAGGGTGCAGGGAGGAGAAGGTGGCTGGGTAGGGAGGCTGGTTCGCCCAGGCTTTTATGAGGCATTTAGCTTGAACTGTGGGGACATGAGGAAGCATTGCTAAGTTTTGAGCAGAGGGACACAAACAGACTCAGGGTTCAACAGGCTTCTCCCTCCAGCTGCCATGGGGGAAACTGACCAGGGAAGCGGGTAGGCAGCGGCCCAGGGAAGGGCTCATTAGAATAATCCAGACAATTGGTTGGGGGAGGGCAGACACTGCCTCCCACTACCTCCTGGGGTGACAGTGGTGAAGGCAGTGAGAAGTGGTTGGATTCCGGATGTGTTTTGAAATTAGCACAGAAGGGACTGGGGGCCTGGGCGTGGCGGTTCAAGCCTGTAATCCCAGCTACTGGGGAGGCCGAGGTCGGGGGATCATTGGAGCCCAGGAGTTGCAGGCTGCAGTGAGCTATGATTGCACCACTGCACTCCAGCCTGGGCAATGGAACGAGACTGGAGACATGCAGTGGGAGGGGTGAAAGAACGAGGGGGTCAAGGATGCTGGGGGGGTGGGGTACCACCCATGGGGGGAGGGCTGTGGGACTGGAGGCTGCGGGAGGGATGTCAGGAGTTCCAGTCCTGCTAGAGGAGGTTGGGTGTGGAATCAGCACTAAATGGAGAAGTAGGGAGGGGTGTGGGTCCCAGGATCCTAGGATCCATGGGGGCTCCTCGGAAAGAGAGCCGAGGGCCGATGGGGCCTGGGCGCAGGGGTGGTGGTTGTGGGCTGTGCCTGAGGGTCCCCAGGCCCTTCCTTCCATGCCCCTTCTGTGTGTTTGAGCCCCTGCCTCATTGGCTCTGCGTCTCCTAGGAGAGCCATCAGGACTTCCGGAGCATCAAAGCAAAGTTCCAGGCCTCTCAGCTGGAGCCCAGCGACCTGCCCAAAAAACCCCCGAAGCCTGAGTTCAGTAAACTCAAGAAGTTCTCCCAGCCTGAGCTAAGCGAGCACCCCAAGAAGGCCCCGCTGCCTGAGTTTGGTGCAGTGTCCTTGAAGCCCCCGCAGCCTCAGTTCACTGACCTCCCCAAGAAGCCCCCGCCGCCTGAGTTCACTGACCTCCCCAAAAAGCCCCTGCTGCCTCAGTTCACTGACCTCCCCAAGAAGCCCCCACCGCCTGAGGTCACTGACCTCCCCAAGAAGCCCCCGCCGCCTGAGGTCACTGACCTCCCCAAGAAGCCCCCACCGCCTGAGGTCACTGACCTCCCCAAGAAGCCCCCACCGCCTGAGGTCACTGACCTCCCCAAGAAGCCCTCCAAACTGGAGTTCAGTGACCTCTCCAAGAAGTTCCCACAGCTGGAGGCCACTCCATTTCCAAGGAAGCCCCTGCAGCCTGAGGTCGGTGAGGCCCCTTTGAAGGCCTCGCTGCCGGAGGAGCCTGGTGCGCCGGCCCGGAAACCCCTGCAGCCCGACGAACTCAGTCACCCCGCCAGACCCCGCTCCGAACCCAAATCCGGCGCATTCCCCAGGAAGCTCTGGCAACCCGAGGCCAGTGAGGCTACCCCGAAGTCCCCGCAGCCTGAGTTGAGTACCTTTCCCAAGAAGCCCGCGCAGCCTGAGTTCAACGTGTACCCCAAAAAGTCTCCGCAGCCTCAGGTTGGTGGCCTCCCTAAGAAGTCCGTGCCGCAGCCTGAGTTCAGCGAGGCCGCTCAGACTCCCCTCTGGAAGCCTCAGTCCAGCGAGCCGAAGCACGACTCCAGCGCCTTTCCCAAAAAGGCCTCCCAGCCTCCGCTGAGTGACTTTCCCAAGAAGCCTCCGCAGCCTGAGCTTGGGGACCTCACCAGGACCTCCTCAGAGCCCGAAGTCAGCGTGCTTCCCAAGAGGCCGCGGCCGGCCGAATTCAAAGCGCTCTCCAAGAAGCCCCCGCAGCCCGAGCTGGGCGGCCTCCCCAGGACCTCCTCAGAGCCCGAGTTCAACTCACTACCCAGGAAGCTGCTGCAGCCGGAGCGCCGCGGGCCACCCCGCAAGTTCTCACAGCCTGAGCCCAACGCTGTCCTCAAGAGACATCCGCAGCCTGAGTTCTTCGGTGATCTCCCTCGAAAGCCTCCACTCCCCAGCTCCGCTTCCGAGAGCTCACTGCCTGCGGCCGTGGCCGGCTCCAGCTCCCGGCACCCGCTCAGCCCTGGGTTTGGAGTCACTGGGACACCCCGCTGGAGGTCAGGAGGCCTTGTTCACAGTGGAGGGGCCAGGCCAGGCCTCAGACCCAGCCATCCACCCCGGCGGAGGCCTCTACCCCCTGCCAGCAGCCTGGGACCCCCTCCAGCCAAGCCCCCGCTGCCCCCGGGGCCCGTGGATATGCAGAGCTTTCGGAGACCCTCTGCAGCATCCATAGGTGGGTGAGAGCGGGCGGCACCGGCAGGAGCGGGGGCTGAGGTAGGTCCCAGGCAGTGCCGGCTTCCCTGCCGCACTCTCTACCCCACAGATCTACGGAGGACCCGCTCGGCCGCTGGGCTCCACTTCCAGGACCGACAGCCTGAAGACATCCCGCAGTGAGTGTGGGGAGGAAGCGGAGGTGGGTGCAGATTGTGGGGCTCAAAGAGGCCTCATCTCGGCCTGGAGCTCCCAGAACTTCGGGAGGCTGAAGTGGGCGGATCTCCTGAAGTCAGGAGTTCGACAACAGCCTGGCCAACGTGGTGAAACCCCGCCTACTAAAAATACAAAAATTAGCCCGGTGTTGTGGGGGGCACCTGTAATCCCAGCTACTTGGGAGGCTGAGGCAGGAGAATCGCTTGAACCCGGGAGGTGGAGGCTGCAGTGAGCCCGAGATCATGCCCCTGCATTCCAGCCTGGGCAACAGAGCAAAACTCCGTCTCAAAAAAAAAAAAAAAAAAAAAAAAAGAGGCCTCATCTCTGGTATCCCCGCAGGGTCCCAGATGAGATCTACGAGCTGTATGACGACGTGGAACCCAGAGAGGACTCCAGCCCCAGCCCCAAGGGCAGAGGTTTGTTGGTGGCCTGCCCGAGTCCCTGCAAAACATTCGGGGCAAGGCCATTTTCTGCCATGCTCGTGGTGTAAGAGCAAGTAACATTTTAGGACCTGCTGGCTCCTGCTGGGTGGAACTACATAAGGGGAGCCCAGAGGCGAAGGACCAGTGAGAAGGCTGTTGTAGGCAGAGGTGTGGCCCAGGTTGGCAGCAGGAGATGTGGGAGCAGTTGGCGAATTCAGTAATCAAAAGCAAGCATCAGGCCGAGTGTGGTGGCTCATGCCTGTAATCCCAGAGCTTTGGGAGCCCAAGGCAGGAGGATCGTTTGAGCCAATCCCAGGGCTTTGTGAGGCCAAGGCAGGAGGATCCCATAAGCCCAAGATTCCAGACCAGTCTGGGCCACAGAGCAAGACCTCATCTCTCCAAAAAAACTTAAAAATCAGCCAGGCGTGACAAGCATCTGTAGTCCCAGCTATTTGGGATGCTGAGACAAGAGGATTGCTTGAGTCCAGGAGGTCGAGACTGCAGTGAGGCTGTGACTGCACCACTGTACTCCAGCCTGGGCAGCAGACACCCTGTCTCCAAAAAAAAAAAAAAGCAGGACTTGGTGGTATATAAAGCAGGGAAGTTTCAAGCCTAGCACCCAAGGGTATGACAGAGCCGCCCCTGGGTTGACGACAAGATGTTAGGTTCCATTCATCCATCCATCCATCCATTTATTTATTTATTTTTTGAGACGGAGTCTCGCTCTGTCACCCAGGCTGGAGTGCAGTGGAGCAATCTCAGCTCACTGCAAGCTCCGCCTTCCGGGTTCACGCCATTCTCCTGCCTCAGCCTCCCAAGTAGCTGGGACTACAGGCGCCCGCCCCCGCACCCACCTAATTTTTTGTATTTTTAGTAGAGACGGGGTTTCACCGTGTTCTCCATCTCCTGACCTCATGATCCACCCGCCTTGGCTTCCCAAAGTGCTGGGATTACAGGCGTGAGCCACCACGCCTGGCCCTTATTTATTTGTTTATTTATTTATTTTATTTATGTATTCGTTTGTTTTTTTGTTTGAGATGGAGGCGCACTCTGTCACCCAGACTGGAGTGCAGTGCCGCGATCTTGGCTAACTGCAACCTCCGCCTTCCGTGTTCAAGCGATTCTCCTCTGGAGTAGCTGAGATTACAGGCACGCACCACCAAGCCCAGCTAATTTTTGTATTTTTAGTAGATATGGAGTTTCACCATGTTGGCTAGGTTGGTCTCAAGCTCCTGACCTCAAACAATCCGCCCACCTTAGCCTCCACAAGTGCTGGGATTACAGTCATGAGCCCCGCCTTATATTTTTATTTTTTATTTTTTTCGCTCTGTTATCGCCCAGGCTGGAGTGTAGTGGTGCCATCTCGGCTCACTGCAACCTCTGCCTCTTGGATTCAAGTGATTCTCCTGCCTCAGCCTCCCAAGCAGCTGGGATTACAGGCGCCCACCACCACACCTAGTTAATTTTTGTATTTTGAATAAAGCCGGGGTTTCACTACATTGGCCAGGCTGGCCTTGAACTCCTGACCTCGTGGTCTGCCCACCTCAGCCTACCAAAGTGCTGGGATTTCAGGCGTGAGCCACCGCGCCCGGCCTGATTTACTTAAACCTGTTGTGTTCAAGGTAGCTGAGGGGATGTTCAGGCAGAACTTGGGCCTGAAACTCAGGGGGAGGTGTGGCCTACAGGCAGGTGTGGCAGTGGCAGGGTAGGGAGGCTGCCAAAGGTTTCTTAGAAGTTTGTGCTGGGTGAATAGGGAGCAGACCCACACCTCCTGCCCAGCTCCAAAGTTAATGCCTTCGTGAAAACACAAGCAGCTTCCAGGCAAGCACCTTGCCTGCATGTCCCTAAATCTGTACCCTCCACTCCCAAATCGCCACAAGGCAGCAAGGCAATGCATCCCCATTTTACAGATGCACAAGGTTGGCCGGGCGTGGCAGCTCACGCCTGTAATCCCAGCAGTTTGGGAGGTCCGGCGGGTGGATCACTTGAGGTCAGGAGTTCCAGACCAGCCTGGCCTGCATGGCAAAAACCCGTCTCTACTGAAAATAAAAAAATTAGCTGGGGCTGGGCGTGGTGGCTCATGCCTGTAATCCCAGCACTTTGGGAGGCCGAGGCGGGTGGATCACCTGAGGTCAGGAGTTCGAGACCAGCCTGAACAACATGGAGAAACCCCATCTCTATTAAAAATACAAAAAGTCGCCGGGTGTGGTGGTGCGTGCCTGTAGTCCCAGCTACTAGAGAAGCTGAAGCAGGAGAATCGCATGAACCCGGGAAGGAAGGGTTGCAGTGAGCCAAAATCACGCCATTGGACTCCAGCTTGGGCGACAGAGTGAGACTCAATCTCAAAAAAAAAAAAAATGAGTCGGGCATGGTGGCACGCACCTGTAATCCCAGCTATTCGGGAGGCTGAGGTGGGATAATTCCTTGAACCCAGGAGGCGGAGGTTGCAGTGAGCCGACATGCGCCACTGCACTCCAGCCTGGGTGACAGAGTGAGACTCTGTGTCTGTCTCAATTGAAAAAAAAAAAAAAAAAAAAAAGTCCGGGCACAGTGGCTCACGCCTATAATCCCAGCACTTTGGAAGGCCGAGGAGGGCAGATTGCCTGAGGTCAAGAGTTCAAGACCAGCCTGGCCAACATAGTGAAACCCCGTCTCTACTAAAAATACAAAAAAATTAGCTGGGCGTGGTAGCAGGCGCCTGTAATCCCAGCTACTTGGGAGGCTGAGGCAGGAGAATAACTTGAACCTGGGAGGCAGAGGTTGCAGTAAGCTGAGATCCTGCCATTGCACTCCAGCCTGGGCGACAGAGTGAGACTCCATCTCAAAAAACAAAAAAAAAAAGAAAAAAAAAAATAGGCACGCAAGGTTGAGGCTCTGGGACGGGGCTTGCCCTGGCTTGCACAGCTGGTCCACGAGCTGGATCTGTGGCAGGGCTTTCAGCAGGAGCCTGAGCTTGAGCTTCTGAGGTGCTCCTGCTCTCCCTGACAGCCTCAGAGGGCCTGGGGCAGAGAGGCCCCCTCTGCTTCTCCTGGGCTTTCTCCCTGAGCTGCTTGCAACACCTCCCTGTGAGCACACAGCTTCCTGCTGGGGCCCCTCCTGCTTCCGCTCTAGGGGAGGCTCTGTGGCTTGGGTCTGGGGGCCACCCTTGGGGATGCAGATGGCCAGGAGTGGGGCTGCTGAGAGCCTGGGCTAGTGACAGCCTGCCTCCACTCACTCCCAGAAGCCCTGCTGGAATCCCCCACCTCTTCCGAGGCGAGGAGCATCTCCCTCTCCTCAAACTTCATACAGTCCCCACCCTTAGCCCATTGTTCCTGTCACCAAATAACCTTCTCCCCCTTCCTTGCCAGTCATTTGAGGTTCTGATATGAAAAAAGAAAAAAGGGGCCGGGCGCAGTGGCTCACGCCTATAATCCCAGCACTTTGGGAGGCTGAGGCAGGCAGATCAGTTGAGGTTGGGAGTTCGAGACCAGCCTGGCCAACATGGTGAAACCCTGTCTCTACTAAAAATACAAAAATTAGTTGGACGTGGTGTTGCACGCCTGTAGTCCCAGCTTCTGGGGAGGCTGAGGTGGGAGGATCGCTTGAACCCAGGAGATGGAGGCTGCAATGAGCCGAGATTGCACTTCTGCACTCCAGCCTGGGCAACAGAATGAGACCCTGTCTCAAGAAAAAAGAAAAAAAAAAGGTCCCACTTCCCTGGATCTCCCGCTTCTCAGGAGTGGCGTGGGCTTTTCACCATGGGTGCAGCTTCTCAAACGCAGCTTAGGTCTCTTGGGGCCAGGACTCTGGACTCCCCTCTCCCACTGTCTGCCTTACTTGGAGCAGTGGCAGCTCCACTGCAGAGGTTCCTGGAAGGCAGGGGGCTCCTCTGTGGGTGGGGAGAGCCCAGCCTTTCCCAGGATCTGAGCCAGCCATGCGGGGAATGCGGGCAGAGGCCTGCTCAGGGTCAGCTGTGGATGAACTGGGGCTGCCTGCATGGCGGTGCCGAGAGGTGCTCTGATGTGGCAGGTTTGCAGGGACCCTGGAGTGCCGACGTCAGTTTCGCTCCTGGTGGAGTGACTGCTCATAGCCAGGGAAGCCTCTGAGAGGCAGGAGCAGCTGGAGGGGTTGTGTGTTCTGGATGACACTGTGGATGGCCACGCCTGGTTATCTGGCGGGCACAATCCAGGTGCTGCTCCTTGGGCTGCTTGGAGGGACTACAGGCCTGAAATGTCCGGCGGGATGCTTTGAGCCATTCGGAAAGGACATGCTGGGGCTCTGGGTTCTGGATCTTTCACTCACCCGGGTTCCTGGAGCTCCCGCCTGAAGCCAATTCCTTGGCCAGCAGGGCTCTGACTTGGGAGCCTGGTCATTTGCCAGGAAGTGGCACAGGGAGGCTGGCACCATGGGAGACCCCTCAGTCCAGAGTCTCATCATCAGTCACCAGTCCAGGACGCTTACCCCAGCAGCATCTTTTACAAATTATTTTTATTTACTATTTTGAGACAGGGTCCTGGTCTGTCACCCAGGCTGTAGTGCAGCGGTGCCATCTTGCCTCATTGCAACCTCCGGGCCTCATTGCAACCTCCGGCTCCCGGGTTCCAGTGATTCTCCTGCCTCAGCCTCTCGAGTAGCTGGGATTACGGGCGCCCACCACCACACCCATCTAATTTTCGTATTTTTAGTAGAGACTGAGTTTCACCATGTTGGCCAGGCTGCTGTCAAACTCCTGACCTCAAGTGATCCGCCCGTCTTGGCCTCCCAAAGGCTGGGATTACAGGCATAAGCCACCGCGCCCAGCCACAATATTTTACTGTCAACTATCATTGCCCTACTGTGCAATGGAACACCCAATTTCTTCTTCCTAACTGTAACTTTGTACCCATCCTCTCCTCATCCTCCCTTCTGCCTTAGTTTTTCACCCAAATCTCATTACAGTAGAACTCTAGAACCCACCGGACGCGGTGGCTCAGGCCTGTAATCCCAGCACTTTGGGAGGCCAAGGCAGGGACATCACCTGAGGTCAGGAGTTAGAGACCAGCCTGGCCAACATGACGAAACCTCATCTCTACTAAAAATACAAAAGTCAGCTGGGTGTTGCAGTGGGTGCTTATAATCCCAGCTACTCAGGATGCTGAGGCAGGAGAATCGCTTGAACCCAGGAGGCAGAGGTTGCAGCGAGCTGAGATCATGCCATTGCACGCCAGCCTGGGCAACAAGAATGAAACTCTGTTTCAAAAAACAAAACAAAACAAAAACGGCTAGGCACGGTGGCTCATGCCTATAATCCCAGCACTTTGGGAGGCTGAGGCAGGTGGATCACCTGAGGTCAGGAGTTTGAGACCAGCCTGGCCAACATGGTGAAACCCTGTCTCTACTAAAAATACAAAAAATTAGCCGGGTGTGGTGGCATGTGCCTGTAATCCCACCTACTTGGGAGGTTGAGGGAGGAGAATCACTTGAACTCAGGAGGTGGAGGTTGCAGTGAGCTGAGATCGCGCCATTGCACACTCTAGCCTGGGCAACAAGAGCAAAACTCTGTCTCAAAAAATAAAAAAGAACCCTAGACCCAACTTGCTCTAGAAGACAGAAGTGAAATGGCCTCGAAGCCTACAGATAAATCCTGCCTCTACCATTTACAAGCTGGGTGACCTTGGGCAGCTTGCTTGACCTCTCTTAGCCTTTATTTCCTCGTGGACAAGTTGGGC
Organism: Pongo pygmaeus; assembly: GCF_028885625.2. Taxonomy (NCBI): domain Eukaryota; kingdom Metazoa; phylum Chordata; class Mammalia; order Primates; family Hominidae; genus Pongo; species Pongo pygmaeus. The sequence continues at coordinate 8,497,455 of NC_072393.2, read as the reverse complement.
ATGACAGTGGCGTCTACTGGCATGAACAAGGTTGCTGAGAGGGCTGCCATGAGGGGTGTGGCCCAGCAGTTCCCACCATGCTGAGCCCGTGGCAAGAGTTAAGGGAATGGAAGGCAATCCAGAAGAACTCATGACCCCTGAGAAAGGCTTGCGGAAGAAGGTGCGCAGGGAGAGGTTTGGGAGGGGACCTGGTGGGATTTGGGGAGTCCTCAGAACTGACACAGGGAGGCCTCACTCAAGATCCAGCCACCGGCCAGGCGCAGTGGCTCACGCCTGTAATCCCAGCACTTCAGGAGGCCAAGGCGAGTGGATAGCCTGAGGTCAGGAATTCAAGACCAGCCTGGCCCACATGGTGAAACCTGTCTGTATTAAAAATACAAAAATCAACCAGGTGTGGTGATGGGCACCTGTAGTCCCAGCTACTCGGGAGGCTGAGGTCCAGGTAGGAGAATCGCTTGAACCCAGGAGGCGGAGGTTGCAGTGAGCCGAGACTGTGCCATTGCACTCCAGCCTAAGTGACAGAGCAAGACTCCATCTCAAAACAAAAACACAAAAACAAACAAAAAACAGCTACCAGGGTAAAGGCTGAGCTGGCGGGCCCTGCCTTGACTCGGAGTCCTGACTGTCCCCAGATGAAGCGCCCTCGGTTCAGCAAGCCGCCAGGAGGCCACCACAAGACCCAGCGCTCAGGTGCCATGGGCAGAGGGGGTGGGTGGACGGGGGGCGAGCTCCAGGAACCCCCAGAGGAGCACACCTTGCTCATGAGCACACAATTCCTTGGTGGGGGGTATCAGGAAGGAAAAGGATCCCCAGCCACAGCAGTTGCCACCCATGGACCCAAAGTTACTGAAGCAGCTGAGGAAGGCAGAGAAGGCCGAGAGGGAGTTCCGGAAGAAGTTCAAGGTGAGGCCTCCGAGCTAAGCAGGTGTCCTGGCAGGGCAGAGACCAGGGTCCCACCGATCCCAGGCTCAGAAAGAAGACAGGGGCCCAAGGGCGGCAGCACTAGCAGAGGCCCTAACATCTCGCGCCCCAGTTTGAAGGGGAGATCGTGGTTCACACGAAGATGATGATCGACCCCAATGCTAAGACGCGTCGCGGGGGCGGCAAGCACCTTGGGATCCGGCGCGGGGAGATCCTGGAGGTGATCGAGTTCACCAGCAACGAGGAGATGCTGTGCCGGGACCCCAAGGGCAAATGTGAGTGTGCCCGGCCCCGCAGCCCCGGGAGGCCCCCGCCGCCACCCTGGGCCTCAGAACCCACCATACCCACTCTCTCCGCAGATGGCTACGTGCCCAGAACAGCGCTTCTGCCCCTGTGAGTGCCAGCCCCGACCGTGGTGGGGGAATGCGGGGTGTGTGGTGCAGGGTGGGGGGAATGGGCCACAGTGCCCCTTGCTGACCCAATTGTGCTCTGCCAGGGAGACGGAGGTGTACGATGATGTCGACTTCTGTGGTACGTGGACACTCTGGGAGGGCTGGAGGGACCCTGGCGATTCCCCGGGGGAGCTGCTCACTATTGGGCTTCTGGGGAGAGGGGTCCATGGAAGTCACGCTTCCTCGGCAGACCCCCTGGAAAACCAACCACTCCCCCTGGGACGGTAAGACCGGTAGGCGTGGGGCCAGGACAGCCAGCCAGCCCAGCGCCCGCTTACCCAGGAGCCCTGGATCCCGGCACGGGAGAGTCACGGAGCTGCCCGGGCTTGTACCTGGCCACATAAAGCCCCAGTTTAAAGCAGTCCCTGCTTCTTGTCTTTTCTTTCCCTCCTGATTGGCACACAATGGTGCAAAGGCACGGGAACCCCCTGACTAAACACAAAAGGGGGTGTGTCTGGGGTCACCCTGCCATGGTCTCACCCCTCAGGGATAAAAACCAGGGGGGAGAAAAGGGTGGCAAGAAGCTGGTGAGCAAGGGGGGCTCTGGGTGATCAGAACCCCATGTGCTGCCAGCCAGGCAGCCGGGCAGGACGTGCCCCTCCACAGCCAACAGAACAGCAGCAGCCAGGCCTCCTTGCCAGGTACGCACACCTGCTTGGCCTGAGTGGATCCTGAGGGCACTTCACTGGGGGAAGGGGTGGGGCCTGTACCCAATTCTGACAGAGCCCAGGTATCAATCAGACTTGGTCTGAGCCTCTGGCAGGACTGAACACGCATGGAAGGTGGCACACAGTTTGGTCTGTTTCAGCAGGAAAAAAAAAAGCCAGAGAACAAGCCTGACTCAGGCAGGGTCTGTGCCCCACGGCATTAACCTCCCAACAGGGAGACAGGATGGCTTTTGGGAGGCCTTTTTTTTTTTTTTTTTTTTTTTTTTGAGACAGTCTCGCTCTGTTGCCCAGGCTGGAGTGCAGTGGCATGATCTCGCTCACTGCAACCTCTGCCTCCTGGGTTCAAGCGATTCTCCTGCCTCAGCCTCCTGAGTAGCTGGGATTACAGCCATGAACCACCGCACCTGGCCTCAGAAGGCTCTAAACAGCCAAACGCTCCATTATCAGCCTGAGGATTACAGCCCACAGGAAGGCAGTTTCCAGGGAAGAGTCTCCCCCCATCTGTGGGCAGGCACCCACCCCTGGGGCCTCCGACAAGCAAGAGAGGGGATGAGATCCCTGCTCCTTGGACTGGAAGCTCGAGTGACCCCAGCTCCCCACACCTCGGGTGGTTGCCCACACAGCACACACAAGCAGGCCGTTTTCAGGAACCGGTATTTATTATCAAAGTCATATTCGATGTCAACAAGATGCCACAACTACAAAAAAAATTGCGCACATTGCAATCTCAATGCAAACAGTCAAATGGAACCCCAGTCATTAAAAAAGTAATTCAAATTACCCCAAAAAGCAACTGAATTTTTTAAACATCTTTATACATCCAGCCAACAAATTAAAATGGTTAACAAGAAAAAATACAAATTCAGAGGTCTCGTATCGATGTTTAAAAAAGGCAACTGCTTAAGCGTTTCTATCAATTCGAACGTCAATCTCTCGGCCACTCAGCTTCATGCCATTCATCATCCGGCAGGCTCTCTCGGCCACCTCTGGTGACTCAAACTTAACCACACCACACCCCTTGGACTTCCCGTTCTCCATCTTGATGTCGGCATACAGCACGTGGCCTGGGACAGGGAGGGAAGAAGAGACCACACTCAGTCCCGATTTTGTTAGATTTTGGTGGACAGATTCAAAAAGGAGAGGCCCTGACGCCTAGAGCACAAAGGCTCAGAATACAATGGCGAGAACCAATGACTACGGCCCCTCGGCCATACTGCCATTCTTCTGCTAACACAGCCTGCCCCTGCCCCATGAAAAGCCTTCCTGGTGGATTCAATGCACGCCTTTACGCTTCAGAAAGTTCAAAAAAGGCGGCGCCATGTAAAGCCAGCTTTATAGGCAGAAAGTTGCCCATATATTTTACAAAGTCTTCATTTTTGATATACCACCGGCCCTGGTTACAAAGCCATCCACAATCCAATGGACACGTCTATACTGTCCAAATGAAAGCCAAGCAGGTTTCACTTATTCATTTGAGTACCCATTAAGCATCCAGATATGTGTCAACGCTGTGGACACAGCCCTAGAGGACACAGGCTCTACTCCAGGAGTACCAAAGGTGCTAGGGCCACAATGCCAGAGGCAGGAACTCAGTGTCTAAGAGAGGGCCCAGGGCAGGTAGGGTGGAGGGGTCCTCAGGGGCAAGTTCTGAGTGAGCTCACACAGAAATTCACCAGAAAGACTTGCCAGTAATGGCTCACACGAGAGTACTGTGGGACACGTGCAGCACTTGCCGCTCAGGTTCTGGTACAGAAGGGAGATGGAGGAGGATGGGACCAGGTCTTCAAAGGGCTTGTGAGTCTGGACTTCCTCTTGAAGGCACAGGGCCCCTCCAGGCATTGCAAAAGTGGTGATTGGGGGTGCTGTGATCCCACTGGCCTTTTCAGAATATCTAGCTACAACGTGGAAACTCAGGAGTGGGGAAAGAGGTGAAGAACGGAGCAAAGAGGCAGATCATGACTCAACGGCTTGCCCCAAGAACCATGGAGAAGCAGCAACGGTGGTGAAATCGGAGCCACTGCTGAAACAGGAAGCGGGAGGACAGTGCGGAAGCAGCTGCCTAGACCGCTAGCTCAGGCCCCTCTAGCTAAGAAGAACAGAGGTGGTGCATGAGGGGTGGGGGCTCACCCTGGAGGGCAGGGAAGGAAGACAACTTGCTTTCAGCCACAGAGGGAGCCCTCCAGAAGAGTTGCCCGATGTGCCAGGAAACCACAAGACCTTAGCCTCACCCTCACAGGAGCTGCTGTGTGCCCAGAGCCTGAGCCTGCACCGCCTCCCCATGGCACCTGCTGGGCTAAGTGTTCTCTCCGAGGCCCCACACCAGCTGTGCTGAGGGGAAAGCGACCTCGTCTGGGATGTATTTATTTAGCCTTGCCACCTAGAAGCCAGGTGACCTCAGAAGGAAGACTCTGCCCGACTCATCTGAAATGGGGACACTACTACCTTGTTTCAAAAGCCTCAAAAAGGAAGAAAAAAGGAAATAAGGATGAAATGAGAACACAGTTGAAAAACGTGACACATCACAGGACACTCAACAACCTGCCTGAGCATTGGCGTGGGCAGAACATGGCAAGGCCATGGGTCCTGAGCCGATGGAGGGGGCTGGGAGGGAGGCTTTGCTGCTGACTCGGCTGCATCACCAACAAGCATGAGGGAAGCACCTAGAAAGCCGTTCCCAACACTTACCGCACTCGTTGAATTTGTCCTTTAGCATCTTCCATGTGAAATCGAATGGGAGCTGAGGGGGGGGGGGAGAAGAAAAGGGAGACTGATATGTGATTAAACCAAATCCTAAGGCACACCTTGCAGCTGGCTCTGAGGGCCATGCTAGATTTCTCACTATACCGAGAAGCTGGCTGCCCTTCAGACTGAGGCGATCAGCAGGGAACTAATAGATCCATGTGGGACAAGGCTGTGAAGCGGCACAGCCAGCTCCCTCCCTGGGGCTCTGCCTGTGGGAGCACTGTGCAGGATGGGACACCCGGGCCTGTGGTGCGCAGTCCACAGTCACTAAATAGTGGCTAAGGGTGGCTGAGCTGGGGAAAACAATTCCGTTACAGCCACTTCTTTCCCTGGATCATTGTGCAAGACACAGTGCCTCTAAGCGATCAGAAACTGGAGTCTTTGAGCTCAGAGTTTGCTCCATATTCTAGCACAGTGAAGCAGCCCAGGCTCTTCCAGAACCCACAGTTCTCAAATTCCTTACTTGTCCCACTAGCATAAAACGTTTGGGACAGGGGCAAGGAGGTGTGGTCCCCTTTGAAGGGCGTCACATCTGACTTCATCCTGCTGATCTTTGCCTCCCCTGTCCCCTCATGCTCACCACCACCAAGAAGTTCCCCAAGAGCCACTTACATTTCTCACAAATATCTGGCAGGCCTTCCGGGCCACCCCAGGAGCATGGCCTCCAGCTCCACCAAAGGAACCTGCGAAGCTTCCTCCAAAGTTGCCACGCTCCATCTCGATGGCACGGTCAAAGCTGGCACCGCCACCGCCACCCATGGCCAGGCCCATGCGCTCAATGCCAGCGCCCAGGGCCGGGCCCATGGCGGGGCCCATGCGCTCGAGGCTGTTGGCACCCATGCGCTCCAGGCCCATGCGCTCGAGGCTGTTGGCGCCCATGCGCTCCAGGCCCATCCGCTCCAGGTTGTTGGCGCCCATGCGCTCCAGGCCGGTGGCCATGCGATCCATCACAGGGCCCATGCGCTCCAGGCCAGCCCCCATACCTGCGGGCACCATGCGCTCCATGCTCAGGCCCATGCGCTCGATGGCAGGGCCCATGCGCTCCACGCCAGAGCCCATACGCTCAATGGTCTGGCCCACACGGTCGATGGGAGCGGCCATGCGCTCAAGGCCGAAGCCCATGCCGGCACCCATGCGCTCCACACCAGAGCCGATGCGCTCCATGGTCTGGCCCATGCGCTCAATGCTGGAGGCCATGTGGTCGAGGCCCAGCGGGCCCATGCGCTCAATGCCGGAGCCCATGCGCTCCACGGAGCCCATGCGGTCCATGACCAGGCCCATGCGCTCGATCTCGGAGCCCACGCGATCCATGCCATGGCCCAGGCCCGCGCCCATGCGCTCCATGCCAGCACCCCCGAGGCGGTCAATGCCAGGACCCATCCTCTCGATCCCAGGGACGCTTCCTCCACCTCCACCTGAAACAGGGACACAAAACACAGGTGGGTGTCAAGAACTTGAGCGTGCGTGTGCACAACACACCAGACCACTTCAGCTCATGGGCATGGATCGGGGTAAAGGCCCACCATAATTTGCCATTAAGACACCCCTCAAATGTTGACAACAGCTACAGCTGGGTGGTGGGCACATGGGGGCCTCCCAGCATTGTCTCTGCTCTATGCCACAGCTGAGATTTCCATAACATAACTTCTAAAGAACACTCCTGTATGTGTGTCTGTGAGGTGCTAGTGTCTGTGACAAGCTTTGTGAACCATGGATGTCAATTCCTGAGACCTCTGAGGTTTCTCCATCAGCAGACACTGAGAAATGCTCCAAGGGGAGTGATGGACACCCCCTACTCAGAGGGCCACCCAGAGTAATGAACAGGAGTTACGTGGAGACAAGTCAGAGTCACTCCCACCTTCCCCTCTAGGATGCTCTGCTGGGGGCCACTCTGGCTGCATTTCCTCAGCACTCCCAGGGCACAGAGAAAGGATTTTCAGCCACACCATCAAGCAGAGGTCAAAAAAACACACACCGAGAGATCCTCTGTGTACAAATGCACACAGCTGGCCACTTTTGGGGACCTTATTGTCAGGGAAACCAAATGACTTGCTGGCTTTGGAAAGAAGATGTTGATGGCACTGCAGAGTGGGCTCTGGTAGCGGCTGGGGGTCAGTCAGCAGAACAAAGGGACGCCCCCACCCATGGTGCTTGCAGCTCTGGAAAGCAAGGGTCTGGCTCCATCAGCAAGGCCACCCCTTTCCACATGCCGAGCTTGGGGCTCCTCCCCGAAACCCTGCCGCTTGCCTCTAAGAGTGGCCATCAGCCCAGAGCCAGCCTGTGACTGACCCAAGCAGCCTAGTCAAAGATACCAATTCAAGAGGAAACTCAGCAGTTTCTCTAACTGGCTCTATAACTGACCACGGCCAAGGTTCTCTGCTGCTCCGTGCCTACTTCCTTAGCTGCACAGCAGCACAGTGAGCGGCAAAAAGCAGGCCCAACTTTAAGAATGTGTGACTTTCAGAGGGGAGATGTCTCAGAACTTCCCCACAGTATAAGGAACCTAGCGAGAATGGGCACTATGCCCAAAGGCATCAGAAATGAGGTGCGGTGGCTGGGTGTGGTGGCTCACGCCTGTAATCCCAGTACTTTGGGAGGCCAAGGCGGGCGGAACAAGGTCAGGAGTTCGAGACCAGCCTGGCCAACGTGGTGAAACCCCATCTCCACTAAAATTGCAAAAATTAGCCGGGCATGGTGGCGTGCGCCCGTAGTCCCAGCTACTTGAGAGGCTGAGGCAGGAGAATCGCTTGAACCCAGGAGACGGAGGTCGCAGCGAGCCGAGATCGTGCCACTGCACTCTAGCCTCAGCAACAGAGTGAGACTCTGTCTCTCAAAAAAAAAAAAAAAGAAAAGAAAAGAAAGAAAAGAAAAGAGGCAGGGCAACTCCCAATGCCAACAGAAGCAAAAAACTGGGAGGAAATGGTGCCGGTGTGGAGTTCCAGAGCCAGCCCAACACAGAAGTCAGGAGGTGAGATGCCAAGATGCTCAGAGGGAAAATCAGGCTGAAAAAGTACATTTGGGCCAGGTGTGGTGGCTCACATCTGTCATCCCAGCACTCTGGAGGTGTGCAGGTCACTTGAGGCCAGGAGTTTGAGATAAGCCTGGGTAACGTGTCAAAATGCCATCTCTACAAAAAATAAAAAAATTAGCCAAGCCAGGTGGCACGCGCCTGTAGTCCCAGCTACTTGGGAGGCTAAGGTGGGAGAATCGCTTAGGCCTGGGAAGTCGAGGCTGCAGGGAGCAGAGACTGCGCCACAGCACTCCAGCCTGGGCGACAGAGCAAGACTGTCTCCAAAAATACTCAAAAAGTACATTTTGTTCTCAGTATCCATAAAGCTGTGTATGAATGAAAGATTCAGAACAAAATGTTTCCAGCACTCATCACTGGGCGATGGGGCTTCAGACCATACTTTCTTCATATTTTCCTATTGAGTACATGTATCTATTTTACAAGCATTTATTACATGTTGGGTGGTGTACTTTCAGTCTTATCATCAACTCTAAGGAAAATATATTTACTTTTAGGAATTTATAATGTGGAAAACAAAACCCCCAAATGAGAGGTACTCTAACAATGAGGATGGCCTGCCTGTGCACAGCACATGCAGAAGCACTCTTTCACATGCATTCACTCTCCACAGCATCCCTGAAGCAGGTACTATTACACCCCCATTTTACAAATGAGTGCTATGAGAAACAGAGAGGTTCAGTGACTTGCCAAACATCACACAGCTAGAAAAAGGCAGAGCTGCTCCCACCCCAGGCAGTCTGTGTCAGAGCCCGCATTTCTCACCACTAAGCTCTACGGTCCCCAGCGATAACGGCCTGTTCTAAAAAAACAAAACATCAAACTAAGCGGTTCCTACCTCCTCCCTGCTTTGCAATGATCTCTCCTCTCTTCAGTGCATTACTTAGGATTTCTAAGGAAATCAGGAAGAAAAAAAAATTAGCCAAATTTCTCTATGGCAATAGAAATGTGCTCATTACAGATTCCAGAGTAGAAATACTACTAATAAAAATGACAAGATAAAGGGAAAGGGGTTTGAGAAACACACACAGACAAGATCATTTTACAGAGAACTAGGAGAGTCCTTGATGCTGGGTCACGATGCCAAGACCCCACGTAGCTCCAGACTCTGAGGCCCAGCGTGCGGGGTCACCTGCGAATGCACCCAGCAGAGACTGGAGTCATGTGCATTCATGAACTGAGAGCCAGAGCAAGAAGGGGGCGCCATCGGGTCTTGCTCAGTGGCAGTTTTCTAAAGCTGGTCCAGGCTCTCAGGACTGAGGCTTCCTTGCCTCACCTGAGCTGGAAACTAAGCCCCCACCCCCACCCCAGCCAACTTCTTGTTCAGAAGACCGCCCAGCATCACCCACTTGGAGCCCACATTTATCCACCCAGAGGCACCTCTCATTATCATAGAGCAAATAAAAGCTGCAGCTCCACGGACAACCTCAACGCTAACAAATGAGCTCTGCGCAGAAATCCTTGAGCATGCCAGCCCTGCCTGAAATGAGCTGGGTGTGCTGTGACTAGGCAACATATAAGGTTTCAGGAAAATACCTAAATGCACCCCCTGCCAAGTATCCAAGTATCCCAAACACAGTGCTGCTGCTCACTTGCCCACGGCTCACCCACACCTCTTTAAGGTTTGTCTGATGCTATCATAGCATTACCTTTCCAAGCTTCTGGTCCATCTTTTGCTATGTAGAAGACACTTGTACCCACCTGCTCTGGTCTCAAAGTATATGCTCAGCAACTTGGACATTAGCCACGAGGCACATTTCACTTTATGACCATGGCCACGAAGCCATTAAAACCTGTCCCCTGGTTGCGCAGTGGCTCATGCCTGTAATCCCAGCACTTTGGGAGGCCAAGGCGGGTGGATCACCTGAGGTCAGGATCAGCCTGGCCAACGTGGTGAAACCCCGTCTCTACTAAAAATACAAAAATTAGCCGGGTATGATGGCAGGTGCCTGTAATCCCAGCTACTCAGGAGGCTGAGGCGGGAGAATTGCTTGCACCCCGGAGGCAGAGGTTGCAGTGAGCCACTCTGCAGAGGTTGCAGATCGTGCCACTGCACTCCAGCCTGGGCAACAGAGTGAGACTCTGTCTCAAAGAAAAAAAGAAAAAAAGAAAAAACAAAAAAACAAACACCAAACAACAACAAAAAAAGCACCTGCCCCCCGCACAGCTGCTTCTTATATCCCAACTAACTGCCGTGGGACAAGGTGGGAAAGTTCACCAAGAGACACAGACTTCAGTCTACCAGCAGATACAGCTCATTCTCCCGGGACGCCTGCTATCCTACCCTGGCATGCCTGAGCCGGGGCTGGCTTTCCAGCACCTAGACCAAGCTTGTTCAACACGTCTTACTTTGCTTTGTTCTGTTTTGGGCTTTTTGGCAGCCTGAAACCATGGTTTTTAAGTTTCTGTCTCTAGTAATAAGTGGAAAAGAGGGATGAGGAAGGGGCTTTACTGATCCAAACAAACCAACTGAGAACCCATGACTATATTCTCCCGTGCACACCCCTGAACTAGATCAAGCTTTCAACTAACACACCTGCAAGACAGCTGCAAAAGCTTTCAACCAACATGCCACTGATTTGAAGAGAATGGCGGAATTCTCCCATCGGCATTCACAGGCCTCCCCACACTGACCACAACTGGAGCCTGTTCTGCCCACGCTCCTCCCCAGCCTCACAGAGACCTGCACCTCCAACCTCTGCACCCGACGCCTCCAGCCGCTCTATCTGCGCACACCTGCTGCCTGTGCCAAGCCCACTGGGCCCCCTAGCAGAGCCGATGCCCTGAGCAGCAGCATCTAGACCAGCGTCTGGCAACCCTTGTCTCCACCAGCGTCCTCACTAGGCCACTTGGATGCACAGACCTCTGGCGATGTCCCAAGCCACCCTTAGTATTGCCTCAGCTGCACCTCATCCTTGAAGGTCAAAGACCACAGGCCTATCCAAATTTTTGAAGCAGCAAGTACAGCTGTTTGCACAAAGGAGTGCAAAGATCTACTGCCTAGGCACAGGAAGGGGCACCGAGTAGGAAAGCACTATGGAAAGGAGCACCACAATGATTCACCTCTCATGGCAAAGGACACAGGAAAGAGGTCAAGAATTGAATCTTGAAAAACCAACCCAACCACTCTGAGAACCTGACGAGATCACCTTACTCATGTAGGTCTGATCACAGCGGCAGCAGGGAATTCCGGGACAAAGAGATTGCACAGTCCCAATCACAAAGAAGGTGTAACTGCAGCGGGAGAGGTGGCGCCCTGCTGGTCAGGACAAGAATGGTTTCCTGTGGCCACATGAAGTGACCTCAAAGGCAAGAAGCCCACATCCACCTCTCTGTGTGCCACTCATGTGCCACTCCAGAAAGTGGAATTAGGCGACAGGTGCTGCAGAGTGGCAAGAAGCTGAAGGCTCTTAGCAAGAAAAAGTTCCTACAGAAGTAAAGATGTCTTTTTTTCTTTTTTTTAAATTTAGAGACAGAGTCTCACTCTGTCGCCCAGGATAGAGTGCAGTGGTGTGATCTCGGCTCACTGCAACCTCTACCTCCCAGGTTCAAGCAATTCTGCCTCAGCCTCCTGAATAGCTGGGATTACAGCATGCACCACCACGCCCAGCTAAATTTTTTATGTTTGTAGAGTAGAGACGGGGTTTCACCATGTTGGCCAGGCTGGTCTCAAACTCCTAACCTTGTGATCCACCTGCCCAGCCACATGCCATCTATTCTTGCCATAGCTATCCACAAATTAGTATTTGCAGGCAAATGACAGTAAGTTTTATTTATTTATTTATTTATTTTTTTTGAGATGGAGTCTCACTCTGTCACCCAGGCTGGAGTGCAGTGGTGTGACCTCAGGTCACTGCAACCTCTGCCTCCCAGGTTCAAGCAATTCTCTGCCTCAGCCTCCCGAGTAGCTGGGATTACAGGCACCCGCCACCATGCCCGGCTAATTTTTGTATTTTTAGTAGAGACGGGGTTTCGCCACCTTGGCCAGGCTGGTCTTGAACTCCTAACCTCGTGATTCACCAGCCTCAGCCTCCCAAAGTGCTGGGAATACAGGCATGAGCCACCGCACCCGGCCAGTAAGTTTTAAAATATTTTTTGGCTGGCCGCGGTGGCTCACGCCTGTAATCCCAGCACTTTGGGAGGCCGAGGTGTGTGAATCACGAGGTCAGGAGTTCAAGACCAGCCTGGCCAAGATGGTGAAACCCCATCTCTACAAAAATACAAAAAATTAGCTGGGTGTGGTGGCATGCGCCTGTAATCCCAGCTACTCCGGAGGCTGAGGCAGAGAATAGCTTAAACCTGGAAGGGCAGAGCTTGCAGTGAGCCAAGATTGCGCCACTGCGCTCCAGCCTGGGCAACAGAGCGAGACTCTGTCGCACCAAAAAAAAAAAAAAAATTTTTTTTTTTTTTTTTTTAAATACACTGCTGGCCAGGCATAGTGGCCTATAACCCCAGCACCTTGGGAGGCCAAGGCGGGAGGATCACTTGAGCCCAGGAATTTGTGACAAGCCTGGGCAACATACAGAGACCCTGTCTCTACAAAAAAATAAAAAAAATTAGCTGGGCATGGTGGCATGTGCCTGTGTTCCTAGCCACTCAGAGGCTCAGGTAGGAGGACTGCTTCAGCCTGCTACAGTGAGATTGTGCCCACTGCACTCTAGCCCGGACGACAGGGCGAGACTGTCTTAAAAAAGAATCTTGCCCCTCTGATGAGCTGAAGGACGAATCTGATGACCACCTTTCTAGTGCCTTCATAAATTTGAAGAATACAGCTAATATAAAATGGACATCAACAGACCTGGCGTGATGGCTCACACCTGTAATCCTAGCACTTTGGGAGGCAGAGGCAGGTGGATCACTTGAGGTCAGGACTCAAGACCAGCCTGGCCAACACAGTGAAACCCTATCTCATTAAAAATACAAGAAAATGAGCTGGGTGTGGTGGCGCGCCCCTGCAGTCCCAGCTACTCAAGAGGCTGAAGCAGGAGAACCACTTGAAACAGGGAGGTGGAGGCCACAGTGAGCTAAGATCGCACCACTGCACTCCAGCCTGGACAACAAAGCAAGACTCTGTCTTGGAAAAAAAAAAAAAGAAAAAAGAGGAGGAAATTGCTCTGCCACCTAACCAAAACTGAAAAAAAAATTTCTCTGCCTACAAATAGGCCTAAATACTCAAGACCTTCCAACTTCAGAAAACCTCTCTAGTCGGTCTAGATGCCTCTTTCAAAGGCATCAGCAAGTGCACAACTCACTCCATCCTGCTAACTGGACTGGACACCACAGCACCCTGGGGTAAGGAAACTCCTGCTCCAATTAGCAGGGCCTTGAAACACGCTCCAGGCCTAGGGAGCCAGAAAGTCAAGTACACGCAGGTTTCCATTCCCACAGCCTGCACAACCTTATGCCAATTTTTAAAAAAGCCATCTGAAAAGACTTAAAGACAAATAATGCTATTGATATAGCAATAAAACACCAAAAGACTTAAATTGTTTACCTAGGTCTACAACAACATCTTTTTTAAAAGCTTAAGAAAAAAACAGCTGACTCTAAGAGAGCAGGGACATCAGATAAGCCCTGGCAGCCTGCACCCCAGAGGGCAGACCCCAGCCACTGAGGCCCACAGGGCCTTCTTACTCATTCCTCTGCCAAGAGGCTCTCCAAAGCTTCGAGATATCCCCATCTCCTTCCTGGCAAAGTCTCTTTCAAGTCCTCCACCCATGCCACGCTCCATCGCTGTGGAAACATCACCCTAGGCCTTTCCAGGAATACCACTGTGTCTGAGACATCAAAAACAAAACCAAATGTATACACACGACAGCCACCACCAAGTCAGCATGTTTAACTCTTCCGCAGGAAACCATTATTCATTCTTTATTCCCTAAAAAACAAAGTCACTGCAACTGAATGCCTGAACAACCTACCTAACATTAGTCCATCAAGGACCAATGAACAACTTCTATTGCAGCCACACAAACCACACATACTGGGTACACCAAGCACTCACTACCACAGTAACCAAGAGGTCCCCTGCAGTGCAGCTAAATCAAACGTAGGCTGCAGAAGGTACCATTTACTGGGCACTCAACACATGCCCTACCCCAAAGGCTTTGTGTATAATTCCATCAACTCTTCACAACCATGCCATGCACGCCTGTTACCCTCCACCACCACTACCACTTTACAAAGAAATTGAGGCTCACACAATTTAGTAACTTGACCAAGGTCACATGCTGGTGAGGTGAGGCAAAGGCTGGGACTCAAATCCAGTGCAAAAGCCCATCCTCTAATAAAGAAGCCTGTGCCCTAACAGAAATGCGTGTGCACGGCGAGAAGTATGTCTGCACAGAAAGACTTCTCTGCTGACAACTGCAGTGGCAGCATCTACATAATGGGGTTTGGGTCACAACTTTCTCATATTTTGTAAGGTTCTTTTTTTTTTTTTTTGAGACAGGGTTTCACTCTGTCAACCCAAGCTTCCAAGCTGAATTGCAGTGGCATCATCATGCTTCACTACAGCCTCGACCTCCTGGGCTCAAGTCATCCTCCCACCTCAGTTTCCCAGGCAGCTAGCACAGGTGTACGGCACCATGCCCGGCTAATTTTATTTTTTGTAGAGAGGAGGTCTCACTATGTTGCCCTGGCTGGTCTTGAACTCCTGAGCTCAAGTGATCCTCCTGCCTCAGCCTCCCAAAGTGTTGGGATAACAGGTGTGAGCCACTACACCCAGCCTTACAATGTCTTTTAAAACAAAGGTCCTAGCTTCTGCCGGGAAAGGCCCACCACAGTGGTCACTTGCTTGAGAAGCCTTTCATGATTCCTACTGCTGGCCACTTCTTTCCTTGTGCATCCATCTCATGCAGGCTGAAACGGGGATCACACTTTTCATGCTGCGAGGTCCTTGAAGAATCTCTCCCTCCCATGCTGAGAGGGCCTTGAAGAATCTAGTTATTATTAGTCTCACTCCTTAGAAATGTCAGGTAAGACAGGTGCCATGTAATCAACACCTTGCATTATACAGCCAGAGTCCCTATCTTTCAATAAAATAAGCAATTCCATTAGAGATGTGGCAGCAGGAGCAAATTATGAATTAACAAGGACTGGCTGCCAATGGTGGGCTTAACATTCCTAGTTTAAATTAACCCAAGTGACCTCACGGTTCAGCTTGCTCCTCATGGGTGCTATCTCCTGGATAGCAGAGCCCAGGAGTTGGTGGCGGTGCGGGGGGGAGGACGGGGGCAGGGACAGAACCCTGCAGCCCCGCAGCGGCATCCTCATGGAGTTCTGCTGCTCTCCTTCCATCCTGCCACCTGTCTGCAAGAAGGCAGCACCCCACTCCAGACAAGCATGCCACAGGCTGGCATCAGCTGTTGGCAAGGACCTCACAACTCATCTTGCTGGCTGTCAACAGGGCCCCAGAGCTCAGGGAGCACCATGAACTCCAATTTATACCCACAAAGGGTAGCATTTTCACTGTCAAACATTGCCTCACAACAGTCAGTTTTTGACATTTAACAATCTCTCTCTTTTTTTTTAATGTTAATCTCAACGTGTTGGGATTACAGGCATGAGCCACCGCGCCTGGCTGACATTTAAAGATCTTTTGATTTACATTTTCATAGCCACTCTATCAAGATTTGACTCATGCTAAGTGTGGGTCCTGGGAACCTGCATGACCAGCAGTCTGATGGGAGCACCCATGACCATAATGGCTACACTCTAGTCATGAATTAACATTTCATTAAACCCAAACGTCTGCTTCAATTCTTCCTCCAGTGTGATGTACAGTTTCCTTGCAGTGCCCAAGGACTCTAGAGCTCATCCCACCCAAACCAAAGAACGCCGATCAAGTGGGAAGGAGTCCCTGTTCTCAGCTGTAGAGGGTGTGGGGAGCACTCTGAGTGCCATATCTCAGAACATCTAAGAACAGTCTAGGAACACAAACTCCATTTGTGGTTCTCCAGAGAATCGGCACTTGGAATCCTTTGCCACCGCGTACCCCAGGCTCTGAATCCTGACTGCGAGATTACACCTGCCAGTTCACCACCGACTGTGTCACATGGCTCACCACAGCTCCCAGGCCAACCCATTCTGATTTCCATCTACTTATAAACTGCATCACTCTACTCCTCACAGCAACAACTCAAATTCCCTAATGACTAATCTGTTCTTTAAAAAAAAAAAAAAAAAAAAGAGATGGGCTTTCGCAGTGTTGCCTAGGCTGATCTTGAACTCCTGAGCTCAAGCAATCCTCTTACCCCAGCCTCCCAAAGTGTTAGGATTACAGGCGTGAGTCGGCACACCCAGATTAATCTGCTGAGTAACATTTTACCAAGCCAGATTTCTGAAACTTTTTTAAAAAATTAAAATCCCACGCACACACAAGTTACAGGCAAGCTTGAATGTACACTGGAAACGCAGACCTTTGCTTTACTACTAATGGTGACGACTTTCCTATATCCTTTTACCAGCTTCTAGAACAAGGCACCCATGAAGAGGGCAACACACATCATGCCCCACTGCTCCCTGTGCACCAGAAGAAGGGCCTGATCATCAGGGACAGCCGCCTTTCAAGCCTGACAATGATGTCTGTCCTTGTACCATTTTCACATCCTTTGTTATGGCAGACCCGCAAAGGAAGGTTTATACCTAAATCCCTAATGACTTCCCATTCCAAGAAAGTTTCTGTGTAAAAAAGCAGCAGCTTTCTTGTGGTGAAGGGGAAGGTCAAAGAGTCACCAACACATAGAGGATTTCAAAAAGGAAAATTTCCAATTTCTCATGCACACTCTACAGCCCTGCTGGTGCCCTGGGCCAAGTGCTGTGCTGGAGGCACTTCTAAAAGGCACGATTCCCACATGATGAAGTGCCAGGCTCTGGAGCCAGACAGCCTGGGTTCACACGCAGGCACCACCGTTTACCAGTCACTTGACCTAGACATGTCACTCTCTGTGCCTCAGTTTCAGATGAAACGGGGATAGCAGTACGTACATATCATGTGGTTCTCACATGGACTAAATGAAATACTACATTGTTATTATATTATTATATTTCTGTTAAAAAGTTGGGGGCGGGGGCCGAGCACGGTGGCTACCGCCTGTAATCCCAGCACTTTGGGAGGCTAAGGCGGACAGATCACATGAAGTCAGGAGTTCAAGGCCAGCCTGGCCAACATGGTGAAACTCCGGCTCTACTAAACATATAAAAATTAGCCAGGCATGGTGGTGCACACCTGTAATCCCAGCTACTCAGGAGGCTGGGGCAGAAGAATCACTTGAACCTGGGAGGCGGAGGTTGCAGTGAGCCAAGATCGCACCATTGCATTCCAGCCTGGGTGAAAGAGTGAGACCCTGTCTCAAAAAAAAAAAAAAAAAAAGTTGGTGGAGGATTTGAATTATACTAAACCAGAATTTGCATTATGTAAATGCTAAATTAAAAGAGCCTGTGATTTTTATTAACGCCTCTACAGACAACTTGCAGCTGGGGCAGATGATCAAGAACTACCCTTTCCAGCACTCCCAGAGACAGACAAACTTGATCACAAACTTTAAAGAATCCTTCATACTCGGAGACCATAACCACAAACGTGTACATGCTTTTTAACACTGTACTCGAAAATTACTGCAGAGCTTGGGAACACAGGACATCTCAAAAGACTAGCGACCAAGTGAAGTAAGTCTACTATTACGTCTAGTTTTTTAAATATTTAAGGCAATTCAAAAGACATTTGATTCGGTTGAAAAGCAGAAGTGAGAAACCACTTATTCAGTGGGTCTGCAGCCTAAAAGTCACCTGAGAGGCAACAGCCGGCAAAGGATGGGTGAAAGCAGGAAGAAAACACGATGCTTACCATTTATCCTGCCCATGTTCATCCCAGATCCAAATCGACCCATGTTTTCCATACCACCACCGAAGGGCCCCTCCATTCCTGCAAGAGAGGTTCACATTTCAGCAACATCCAACAAGACTGCTTAGACTAAGCAGGGAAAGAAAAATTCTATCACATGTTTCAACTGGGGTATTTTCTGCCAAGAACTTACCAAGTTTAACGGCTTTTGAAAAACAAAAAAATGCTAGCACCCTTGTTCAAAAATCACCCGTCTTCAAAAAGCTGGTCTGATCCAACCCCCTCAATGAATAGACAAGCAAAAAGAGGCATAGAGATGGAGTGGTCTGCCCAAGGTCACAGAGCTAGTTAGTGAGACAGCCAGAACCAAAAGCCAAGACACCCGCTGAAGGATGGACAGGCAGGAGGAAGTGATTTCCAGACTCAAACTGAAACCAAAGAGAATTTCATGCAGGGTTTAAACAAGCAAGAAAAGAGGAAAGAGAGAAAACTATGCCTAAAAGTGATTAAGCTTGTACTTCATTTTAAATTTCTTACCTCCCATTTTATTTATTCCAAATCCTATGCCTTCCATTCCCATTCCTTAAAAAGAAAAAGTCAATGCAAACTAAAATTATGTCAAAGCAGTAAATAACGTTTGAACTTAAAAAGCATAATTCCAAACCAGCAAATGAACTCAAAAGAAAATCCCTGATGACAAGTATATTTTATATATTTTGATCAGCAAGAAAAAAAGCCCTTACCATTTCAACTGTCAAATATCATATAGCTAATAATTTTTTTTTTTTTTTTAAACGCAGTATTGCTCTGTCACCCAGGCCGGAATGCAATGGCACAATCTTGGCTCACTGCAACCTCCACCTCCCAGGTTCAAGCACTTCTCCTGCCTCAGCCTCCCGACTAGCTGAGATTACAGGCACCTGCCACCACGCCTGGCTAATTTTTTTCTGAGGGATCTACATACTTTAATGACCCAGTCGGGCAGGGTTTTTTTGTTTTTTGTTTTTGAGACAGGGTCTCCTTCTGTCACTGAGGCTGGAATGCAGTGGCATGGTCACAGCTCCCTGCAGCCTCAACATCCCAGGCTCAAGTGATCCTCTTGCCTCAGCCTCCCAAGTAGCTGGGACTACAAGTGTACGCCACCACACCTGGCTAATTTTTTTTATATTTTGTAGAAATGGGGTCTCACTATGTTGCCTAGACTAGTCTCAAACTCTCGGCCTCCAAATTGCTGGGATTACAGGCATAAGCCACCACACCAGGCCTCAAGTTAGGCAGTATTAAACATGAAATAGAATTATAAGACACATTCTATGGAACATAAACTTTTTAGAAAATTTTAGGGAACAGAAGTAGATTTTTAAAAAAATCCCTGTTAAGGGTGGGCATGGTGACTCACGCCCGTAATCACAGCACTTTAGGAAGCCAAGGCAGGTGATCACCTGAGGTCAGGAGTTCCAGCCCAGCCTGACCAACATGGTGAAACCCTGTCTCTACTAAATACAAAGAATTAACTGGGTGTGGTGGCGCATGCCTGTAATCCCAGCTACTTGGGAGGCTGAGGCAGGAGAATCACTTGAACCCAGGAGGCAGAGATTGAGTGCAGTAAGCCGAGATTGAGCCACTGCACTCCAGCCTGGGCAACAAGAACAAAATTCCGTCTCAATCAATCAATCGATAAATCCCTGTTAAAGGTAAAATCTTCAAAATAAAAACCAGTTCCTAAAAACACCAAGACTTCCTCCCCAACCCCCAGTCTTTCTGTTTAGGTGTCAGACACGGGGTGTGTGTGTGTTTTGGGTCGGGGGGAAACGTTAAAACAGTCATTTGAAGTTGTGGCCCAGAATTTAAGTCAGCCCCAGGGTGACTCTGGAAGAGAGTCTAGGGATATGCAACACTGACAATGGTGGGATAGAGGGGCTTCCATATTCCAATTTCAAAGGATTCCAACAAAGACCAAAGTCTGAGGTCATAAAAATGACATATTCCTTAATAGAATCAAAAGACATCATTACACAGAAATAAAATGCTAAACAGCAAAGCCTGAGTTTATTCTACACATCAAAGCTTTCATGCAGGTTTTTTTTTTTTTGGAGATGGACTCTCGCTCTGTTGCCAGGCTGAAGTGCAGTCATGTGATCTCAGCTCACTGCAACCTCCACCTCCCGGGTTCAAGTGACTCTCCTGCCTCAGCCTCCCAAGTAGCTGTAATTACAGGCGCACGCCACCACGCCTGGCTAATTTTTGTATTTTTAGTAGAGATGGAGTTTTGCCATGTGGGCCAAGCTGGTCTCAAATTCCCAACCTCAGGTGATCTGCCCACCTTGGCCTCCCAAAGTGCTGGGATCCCTGCCTTCTTAGAGACAACACTGTCCACCATGCTTCCCGTGACGGCCACGTTGTCACAGAGTGAGGCCCTCTCCATCTTTTTTTTCTGTCACCCAGGCTGGAGTGCAATGGCGTGATCTCGGCTCACTGCAACCTCCGCTTCCCGGGTTCAAGCAATTCTCCTGCCTCAGCCACTTGAGTAACTGGGGATTACAGGCATGCGCCACCACGCCAGGCTAATTTTTCTATTTTTAGTAGAGACGGGGTTTCACCCTGTTGGCCAGGATGGTCTCAAACTCCTGACCTTGTGATCCGCCTACCTCAGCCTCCCAAAGTGCTGGGATTACAGGCGTAAGCCACCGTGCCTGGCCTCTCCACCTTTTTTGCATCTATCAATACCCCTAGCTCTCTAGCAGCAGCTGTGCAAACACCAGGAGGGCCCAAAGGGGTCTTGGTAAGACACTTTTCAGGGCACTGCGACAGTGCTATGGTCCCGTGGTCAGGAGACCTGCAGCCTGTCACTAACTGACAGTGTGACCTTGAGCAAGATCAACTCTCTGACTTGCCTCCTCTTATCAAATGGTACAACTATTTCGGCTTAGAAGGTTGTTGTGAGGTTACAATGAAAAAGCATAATGACTTTTTAAAAAAGGACTCAACTTGTTAAAAATACAAAATACCGCCTTTATTCAAAATGAGGCAGAGATGAATAAAGAGGGAATTTTGTCCCAGTTAAATATTTATTCCATTTAAACTACTCAAAGTCCAGTTGCCCCAATAATTAATAATTTTCACTTCCCCAAACCACCATGCAAGGTGCACTGTCATTCTCACCTGCAGGACCTATGTTTCCCATTCCGATGCCTTTATTCAGGTGATTGGCATCAATGGGTTGCCCTCCTGGTCCTAACCCCATGCCAATACCACCAAGGCCATCTGCAAGGAAAAGAGAAAGAAGCTTAGTTTTCCCCTATTTAGCAAACCTTGACCCTCAAAGGAAAAGAGTGTTTAGTGAGTTGCAGCTATCCACTTCAGCCTACCCACCCCCCACCCACCAGTGACCCCAGGGCCCAATGCAAAATTCAACATCAGCACACTTGGAAACAGAGCCTTGTTCTGGCGTTTGGGATATGTGTGTATACAACAAAGGCGGCTGAAAACCAACACGGGAAAGTTAACAACCCCCACACTAAGATTCTTGAGAGCCTATTTGTTTCACTAACCCATGGACTGAGAACTGTCTGATCAAAAAAGGTGACTCAAGACATCAGGTGGCAAGCAGCACAAATGTGCCCAATCCCTAGTAGCCCAAAGGACGTTTCTCATGAAAAAACACATTACAAACCAGCCAATCAACATCCTGGGTGTACACGACTCTCTGAATCTGGGTGGTTTTAGTAACAATGAAGCTAATGTATGTATTCAAAGAATCTATCTTCCTTCCCCTAAAGCTTCCTAACCCACAACTGGATACCCAGCCCACACTCAACTCCATGCCCTACCAACACAGACAGGGACACAGAAATACAGGATGGTCTCTGGAAACAGCCAAAAGAGCTGACACTTGCAATATTTGGGGTAACCACCACCTGAGGCTTAAACTACTACCAGGTAAGGTTTTAAAAATCATAACAAGGGCAGGCGCAGTGGCTCATGCCTGAAATCCCAGCACTTTGGGAGGCCAAGGCGGGTGGATCACCTGAGGTCAGGAGTTCGAGACCATCCTGGCCAACATGGCAAAACTGCATCTCTACTAAAAAAACAAAAATTAGCCTGGCATGGTGGCACGTGCCTGTAATTGCTGCTACTTGGGAGGCTGACAGGAGAATCACTAGAACCCAGGAAATGGAGGTTGCAGCGAGCCGAGACCGCGCCACCGCACTCCAGCCTGGGCGACAGAGCAAGACTCCATCAAAAACAAAGAAAGAAAAAGGAAGAAAGGAAGGAAAGAAAGGAAAGAAAGAAAACAAAATTCATTTTAAAAGTAAATAAAACCTGCCACCACTTCCCAGGTGTTTAATCTGATTAACATTCCATCTTTAATTGCATAGCAACAGCAGCAAGAGATCACCAATGTTACTTACTCCCCCAAAGCACTGAAGGCTTTGAAGTCAAGCCTCCGAAATGGCTGGGAGACCAAGAGCCACGGATAACAGGCTCCCTGGAGCAGTGTTGCTCCTCCTCCTGCTCCAGCACAAGAGTCAACAAGACCCATCGCCATGGTCCAGGGTGACCACTGCTCAGGTGAGCACACTGACAATTTATTTGGGAAATGAGTATGTTATGTCCAGGAAATGCAATCCTTCTCTAACTAACGTTGCCTTTCAACAGATGAGCCTTCTCATGAAGCCACAGATTTCCCTTCAAGATACATCTGTCATGCTACCTTAATGCTACGCTGCAAAGGTGCTCTGGCCTGGGCTCCCATCCAACTCCGTGAGTAGGGCCCTGAGCTTGAGCTGCTGCTCCAGACCAGGCCCCCTCAACCCACCTGGTGGAGGTCACCCCAGCACAGCACACACAGGCCTCTCACCCTCACCCATCTTCCTTCTCCAGGAGAGCTTTACCTGCGCCAGTGATTCCCTGAGTCGTCCCACCGCTGTCTGCACTCAGGTTCTTGCTTCCAGCCTCTGGCTTATCTACGACTCTGCACTAGTATGTGCCACTTCTACCTATGTGGTGGCCCATCAACTAGCCTTCCCTGTCCCAAGACAGATTTTCACCTGGGTCTCACCAACAGCCGATCCCTTTCCCCTCTGCATACACATTATTTGTTCAAGACACTTCACATACCATACAACTCAAAGTATTCAGTGGTTTTTAGTATATTCAGAGATATGCAACTATCGCTACCATTTAATTCCAGAACATTTTCATCACCCAAAAAAGAAATCCAACCTTATTAGCAGTCCCGTCCCTACTTACTCCTTCCCGGCCACTGGCAACCACTAATCTACTTTCTGCCTTTATGCATGTATCTATGCGGAGCATTTCCTGTAGATGAAATCGAGGTTCATCCACACTGCAGCATGTGTCTTTCATCCTGCTGCAAACATCTGCGTACGAATTTCTGTGTAGATGTCTAGTGTGCACTGCTAGCCCACATGGGACTAACCAATATCTTCTGAATTAGAGTGCAGCCTGCTTTTCATTCCCTTCACAGGTTCCGATTCTTCCTTCCCCAGGACACTTTCAAAATGCCTAACCACATCCTCTACATCCTGGTATTACAATCCTAGGATTACCACAAGGTAATCCTAACAATATCCTCAAGTTGTGAATCTCTGCTCATTTCTCACCCTGAAAAATCTATAGAAAAGAACTGGCCAAGAGAACTGAGGGCTAACCTGGCACAGGTTCAAGTGAAATCATATGGTAATTTTCTGTTTATTAGTATAACTCCAATTCAAACTCTCAGCCCTAATCACTGAAACACTTACGGGGAAGTTGTTGTGGACGCTCAGGAGGGAAGAAATCTCCTTTTGGTAAGGCCCTCTCATCCTGAAAGAGAAAGAAAACGAATAAATCTCAGTATCCAGTGCAGCAGTGTTTGCAATAGCAAAAGACTGAAATGGCCCCCCCATGAAGAGAGGACCGGCTAAACACATTATCCACACCATGGAGTAATATGCAAGGGTAGAAAGGCATGTGGAGCGTGCTTCCTATTTTATGTCAAGGGGAAGGATCAAAAGACACATGGATATTATTGTGGGGGATGATGCGGACCTGGGCAAGAAGTCCAAGTAGGACTCACACTATCTTCACACTACCTTTTCATGCTTTTTGACTTTTGAGTCACGTGAATCTATCATCTATTCAAAAAACTTACCTACTCTACTTAGAGTAATGAAAAAATTGCTTTATAGTTTCTTTTATCTTTTTCCTGAATTTGAGTCCCAACTAGATTGCCCTCAGCATGTTCTAGTCATGCCTGTAGTAATTATTATCTTTGGCACAGCTACAGCAGAGCAAATGTTTATTAAGATTGAAATGCCCCAACAGACCTTTAAAAGCTGTCTGAATCAATGACTTAATTATGTTCACAACAGATTTGATGCTAACCAAACATTATACTGTAATACTTTGAAAAACTGGAACCCCACATATATAACCATTTTTTGAAACGGATCACTTGCTCAACCAGGATACCCAGGTGACTTCCTGAATGTGCCATCAACAGTCAACTGTGCAAAAGGAAAAATATCTAATGCAGTCAAGAGCTGCCCTGAGCAAAATATTTTTTTTTTCTTTTTTTTTTTTTCTTGAGACGGAGTCTCACTCTGTTGCCCAGGCTGGAGTGCAGTGGCACGATCTTGACTCACTGCAACCTCCGCCTCCCAGGTTCAAGTGATTCTCCTGCCTCAGCCTCCCGAGTAGCTAGACTACAGGCGCCCGCCACCATGACCAGCTAATTTTTGTATTTTTAGTAGAGACGGAGGAGTTCCACCATGTTGGTCAGGCTGGTGTCGAACTCCTGACCTCATGATCTGCCTGCCTCAGCCTTCCAAAGTGCTGGTATTACAGGCGTGAACCACCACGCCCGACCAGCAAAATGTTATTTCTCTCACAAATTTGCTCAACATACTGCACCCTATTTAACTTAGACTAATCCATAAATATTTTATAGTGGCTATGTGTACGCTCTTATTAATTCCACGTTTTTGCTAGACTTGAATATATCACAGAGAAAGATCCTACTGACTTACCATCTTGACGTGCATTGGTCTATCAAATAGCAGCTGGCCATTGAACATAGCTGATATTACAATTAAGGCTATTTCTTGCAATTCTAAAAATGTGCACAAGAGAAATACAAAAAGAAAGAAAAATACTCCAACTGCTACCAGTCCCTCTAAGTGATGAATTTATGAGCAATTTCAATTCTTCATTATACTTTCAACAATAAACATAAAAGGAACAATAAATAAAGCTGGCGGGGAGGACAAGACAACTTCCGCTTATTCCTTAGGTGTGAAGCTTCATTCGTAACCTTACAATTTCACCAAACCATCCTCTTAAGCAGTGGCATCAAGGTTCTCCGAATGTGGCCAATGGGCCAGGCATCTACCACTATCTAAACTGAAGGACCATGTTTTCTGGGTAAGACATGCAGTGACGGTCTTGTCTGAGTTGTATGAATGTGCTCCTGTGGGGTACTATCCATGGGATTAAAAACTCTAGGCTAAGCCTAGGGTCAAGGAGAAGTGGCCTCTTCCAAAATGATGTCTACTCACTGGAGAGAGTGAGGTCCTATAAGGATGTATTACACATGAAACAACAACCCCAGCTTCTCTCTAGTAGCACATTCTCTGGGCTTCCTCCTTCAAACCTAGACTCTTCTGAAAACAGTAGAAAGACTACTCATGGGCATATGCCCATGTTCTAACCATCCCCTCTATCCATACTGTATTGAATCAATTCCACCCCCAGAGAACCTTTTTTTTTTTTTTTTTGAGACTGAGTCTCACTCTATCACCCAGGCTGATGGTATGCAGTGGCGCAATCTCGGCTCACTGCAACCTCCACCTCCCGGGTTCAAGCGATTCTTGTACCTCAGCCTCCCGAGTAGCTGGGATTACAGGCACCCACCACTGCGCCCAGCTAATTTTTGTATTTTTTAGTAGAGCCAGGGTTTCACCATGTTGGCCAGGCTGGTCTCGAACTGACCTCAAGTGATCCGCCCGCCTTGGCCTCCCAAAGTGCTGGGATTACAGGCGTGAGCCAGCGTGCCCAGTCCGGCCCAGAGAACCTTTTAATTCCACAGTAATGCATTCCCCCTAGTCACATAAAAAGCATGAATACACACAGTCACCTCTTCCTCACACAAACCTACATTACTAACACAGCAATTTAGGTCAAACTGTTCACAAGTTGAATTCCTACAGAAGGATACATATAGCTTGCACAGCTTCAATGGACTGTTCAAAAGTAACAGTGCCTATTCCACGACTTTTTCCATCTTTATCTTCAAGAATGTCTGCTCGGACCACCACACCAGCCATACTAAATACTTCCTTCAGTTTCTTCCAGCCAACTTTATAATCCAGCTAATCGAGAGAGAACAGGGTAAAAACCTCAATGTAAACATCTTAAGAAACACAACATTTTTACTACGTGAATGATACATGCTTTGGTTGGAAAAAAGTATTAGGAAATAATGTCACAAAAACTAATCAACTGCAAAGGAAATTTTAAAATAGGATTATAAAGCCTGGCCTTCACTGTAAATAAACTGTACTTATAGTAAATACACTGTCTCTTTTCTCAGAAACTTAAGTCACCTCATACTTCAAATTAATCCTCATTTTCTGAACATTTTTAAAAAACTGTTTCCCTGATAAGCTTTACGACACCCCACCCCACCCCACCTACTTTATTTTAAAAATATTTCCCCTTGCAGATGGCAGAGGTATTATCATTCACCCCAGACACAACAAGAGGAAGGTGTCAGTGCACTTCTGCTCATACAGTCTTACTCTGCACCAAAACTGCACAAAATAAACCAACAGAGAATGTAGACTCGGTTACTGCTTGTGGAAACACCTGCAAAACTCAGGAATCACAGCCTCAATGAGACCATGGTCAAGCCTGTGACTTAGGAATGCAGACAAAGCCCACCTATAAGGCTGATTTTTAAAGAAATCAAGAACACAACCCTTCTTTACATTTTTCTTCTGAAATGTGAGAATTACTTTTATAACATATTGACAAGGTCATTTCATAAAGTTCTGATTTTCTACTTTAGACGATGGTTCTGTTTACTTACATTTGCTACAAATACTGTGCTTCCAAGTCTTCCAGCCTGTAATGCATGGATAATCTCATTTGGGATGTTGGGATTATTTAGGATACTGGGTGGGATAGTAATCATTCCTGGGCCACCTGGTCCCATACCCATCCCACCAGTCGTAGCCATCACCTTTTGCATTGCTCTCCTGGCATGTTCACCATCAGGATCCTAAAACAAGCACAAAAGGTGTTACGTTTAACTGACCCAGTGACAACGCAAACCATGCTTGCCCAGTAAATGATATTCTCAAGACTTAGAAACTGAAAGGTTGTTTGGAAAGCATCTCTCAAATCTATTAAGAAGAAAGTCAAATGAACTCAACTACCAGCTTAGAAGAGTCCAGCTAAAGGAATAGGAAAGGAAGAAAAGGCATGAAATGTAGCACTAAAAACACAGCTCTCAATTGAACTAAGTAAAAAAGAAAAGCAGGGTAGGGAGGGAAACATGATTAGCTGATATAATGTAGAACCGCCAGACTGAAATTAGAGCTTCATGGGCTTGGTATAGCTCAATCTTACTAATTCATCAATGGGGTTTTGTAATTTCTGCAAACCCCATCAATGGCTTCCAGAAGTTTGAGAAACAGTTCTAGACCACACAAGCGCCCCCATCCTTCAAGTCCTTCAGGTGTTGGAGGCGTGTGTGTGAGGGCTGCACAGTGAAACAACATCTGGGAAGGTCTGTGAAGCTCTGTACTGACTCTCTTCTTCAACTCTCTGTCCTGTCAATTACCACCATCAGCACTAAAAAAGACATCATAACACATGAGAGACCTTAGACCCTACCACGCTTCACTCTGAATCTACTCATCTTCCTCCCCAAGAGAAGCGGTGAAAAGAAGTCAAGAGGGATGTTTTTTTGAGACAGAGCTTTGTTCTTATTGCCCAGGCTGGAGTTCAATGGCGCAATCTCAGCTCACTGCAACCTCCGCCTCCTGGGTTCCAGCAATTCTCCTGCCTCAGCCTCCCAAGTAGATGGATTACAGGCACCCCCCACTAAGCCCAGCTAATTTTTTTGTATTTT
Organism: Pongo pygmaeus; assembly: GCF_028885625.2. NCBI lineage: Eukaryota > Metazoa > Chordata > Mammalia > Primates > Hominidae > Pongo > Pongo pygmaeus. The sequence continues at coordinate 8,469,659 of NC_072393.2, read as the reverse complement.
TAGTAGAGACAGGGTTTCACCATGTTGGTCAAGCTGGTCTCGAACTCATGACCTCAGATGATCCACCCACCTTGGCCTCCCAAAGTGCTGGGGATTACAGGCGTGAGCCACTGTGCCCAGCCAAGAGGGATTTAATCAACAAAAAAACCTTCTTCCTCAAGGAATATATTTGATTCAGATGAGATGTGAAAGCAGGTTTGAGGAATAACAAACTCACTTTATTTTTTATTTTTTAGACAGGGTCTCACTGTTGCCCAGGCTGGAGTGCAATGGTGCAATCTCAGCTCACTGCAACCTCCACATCCTGGGCTCAAATGATCCTCCTGCCTCAGCCTCCCAAGGAGCTAGGACTACAGGCATGCACCACCATGCCTGGCTAATTTTTGTACCTTTTGTAGAGATGGGATTTCACCATGTTGCCCAGGCTGGAACAAACTCACTTTAAAAAAAAAAAGAAAAAAGATGGGCCAAGAAGAAGGTTCAGACGGAGTAAAACTTAATGGCACAAACCCACAGGCTCACAGTTTGAGAGTCCCTGAGACAACAAGGCCTTAGACAAATCACAGATATTAGAAGGTAGTCAGCAGCCACTCAGGATGTGCTTGGCCACCACCCCAAAGTCCTTGCCGGGAATGGCTGCTGTAGGCTGTGACCGACCCTCTTCATTAGAAACAACAGGCTGGCACTTGCTTTGTAAAATGCCGTCTGGGACCATGACCGTCTTTCCCTAATTCCAAAGTGGGATCACTTAACAATTACACACAGTATCCACAGTGTTAAGCAAGAGCTTACTTCTTTGACTTTCAGTGGTCTTCCACTCAGACTATGCTTGTTTAGGACTTCCGCAGCTTTTTTCATGCTCTCTTCCATCTTGAATTCAACAACACTATAGAGTCAAAAGGAAACGAGTCGAGTGAAACCAGTCCTACAAGTTAGAACGTTCAAATACCAATAAGTAACTAGACGATACTTACGCACATCCCTTTGGAGGAAGCCAGAGACCAGTCAGAAGAGCAAGGAAGGGGAAAAAGAAAAGAAAAAAATAGTAAATACCAATGACAGTTATAAACAAACTAAAAATATGATTTATGTCACAAAGGTAGTCTTTTAAAATGAACCCTTCTAAGGGGAAGCTGACAGAAGTGCCTCGCCTCGCCTTCCTTGTTAAAAGCTGGGCTCCTTAATATCTCCTTCTCCTACGCATTACCAGCATTGCACTAGAGCTGCTGACGTTTAATAAGCAGACCTAAATTCAGGGTCTCCAAGAAATCACACCAACTTTAGATCTGCTTCCCTCTGTACTCAATCGAGTCCTTACCATATTCCTCCTAAATCCATCCCTTCCGTAAGTTAAGCTCATCCTTTTGATTATTCTAAGCCATTCTATTGCACGACAGAAAATAGTTTATGTTCTCTTTAAACTAGGCCAATTTTGAACATTCAGGTTTTTAATATTTGGTTTACAATTTACTGGCACAAAGGCAACTTTTCGGAATCTTTGGTTCACACAACTTTCAAATTCAGCAAACAACCAAGAGTAACATTTTCTAGACAAGAACACACGTTTTACATTAATTATACCACCGCTAAAATTCCATGCATAATTCACACACAGCCAATTCCTCTGTTAACAAAGAGACAATGCTGCTATTGGTCCCCAGTTATCCAAATTGGGCATCCAAACAGAATACCAAAAAGCTCTTTGGCCAGCCATTTGGAAAAGCGGGACTCCCATTTGCAAATCCCCTCCCACCCCACTCAAATGTTTGGCAAAATCAAACATAGCTACTGTAACATGAGCACTCACTGCCTTCCTGATTTCATTCGATTCCACGCCACCATACAGTTACATTTTTCATGTAGTAAATCCACAGAAGAAATTCTCTCAGACACTTACCCTTGACTTTCCTTCAGCGTCCATTAAGAGCTCCACGTATGTTACCTCACCAACTACAAATCAGTTTCCAGACGACACATAAACCAAGGGAGAAAAGCCAAGAAAACAATGGGAATTTAGAACAATCATCAGCAACCTTGTATGGAGCCTCTGCCTTATAAGAAAGCCCAGAAACACTCCATATTCTCTAAACCACCGAACTAGGCATTACAGGTGTGCAGTAAAAGTAGGTAAAAACACGTTAACAATATGTCCTTGATTTTCCTCCCACCACAAACAAGCTATTCCACAGATTTCCGTATCAATTTCCCTGTCTGGAAGACTCATTCATGACTAGAGGCAATCCAAATCTATAGGAAAGAAGTCTGCATGATTTACTTTTCTGGGGAAGGGAGGAAGTTTTACACATACGCTCTCATTGGTGGCAAGTAGGTGAAATGCATACAAATTGCGATGCCATCGGGCTGAGCTCACATGCTATAAATACAAGGACGCATGTATGCGAAGGTATAAGCTCACAGGCACACACGGCCGCAGGGCCAGCTTCACAGGTGAGCAACCCGTCCAATTGTACAGAGCCCCGCACTCAGGGGCCCTGAGCTTGGTTTAATGCTGTTATCGCTGCCATGACATTCTTAGTTTTTTTTTTAACAAGAGGCCCCTTGTTTTCGTTTTGTGTTGGGCCCCACAAATTCTATAGCTGGTCCTGCACACAGCACTAGGCTCCACATCTGTAGAGGCAGAATGTTTGAATATAATAAGATCACAAAACCAGAGCAGCATCTGGATTCTCTTCAGTGAATTAGGCCAGGCTTCATTCTTGCTGCTTTCTAAACCTCCCCATTTAAAGGACACAAATAAATTCAAATTTAGGGCTCAGATTTTGTATCTAAACAGTTAAACAGACTCACATGATTCTAATCTACACAAAAGGGAAAAAACCAAAGCATTTCGAAAGTTTCTGCAGATTTTCCTCAAGGTTTGGATTGCCCATTCATGACCACCATGACCAGATGTTAGACTCCATCAAGACAACCACCAAAATGGCTGCTGAACTTGAAGATGGCACACAGAAAACAAACGTAAAGTGTTACCCTGGAGAAAACTATCTCTAACCAGACTCTCCAAAGTCAAAAAATGGGCTTTTGTTGTCCTCTGGATCGGTTTGGTTTAGCAGTACAAGGGTAAAAATAACCCGCTTAATGGCCTCAACAAGTCCTGCCTGTTCCAACTCTTTTGTTTAAAGGACATTAAAATTATGAGGCTATAGGAAGAAAAATTTTTAATGAAAAACAAGATAAAATTATTTTACAAAAAATTTAAAGATCTGAAGGACATATTTATGAATGGCTCTGCACACTGGTTGAAGGCAAGAAAGCCAAGTGTCCAAAGTTTACATCTAGAGCCTCACCATCTTTGTCCTCTCCTGAAATGCTGCAGAACTAAACTGACACTTTGCACAGAACAGGAGAGAGAATCATCAGTGCAAAGAAATGAAGAACAGAAATATGAGGGATCAGTACAATTTACTTTTCAAGTATGTACTCCTGTGGGGCAAACTGAAAAATGATCACAGCCAAGGGACAGTTGTACAAAGCGGCTTTATTTAACCCTTAAAAAGTAAAGCAGTTCCAAAAATGCGGCCGCCCTGAGGCCATGTTAAAAAGCCATTTGTTTCAAGAGCAGCAGCCATTCAAGGACCACCAACCCTTGTCTCCACTTTGATGAAAATGCCACAGTGTCAAAATAGTGACTGAAGAGGCCCCAAGTTGATTTCCTACCAGCTATGACTACCACCTAATAACCTTTAAAAAATAAAAGCTCACAATTAATTCAAAACAGCTGCAACCATGTTGCCGAAATTCAAATCCCAGTTGCATGGGAAGTTTCTAGTCTGTGTCCATAAGACACTTGGATCAAAAAGCTGTAATTGCAACCCAGAAACCAAGCAAATCCAAACCAAACTTTTTCCCATGGCCATAACCACTTTAACAAAAAGAGAGCTTTAGAAATTAGGACTTTTTCCACGTTAACAGTCTAGTCTAGAAATAGCACATCTGACTCAATCCTTTGTATTAAAAATTTGCTTAAAACGTTCTCCTTCTTTTTACTTCAAATGCTATCATCGTTTAGCAGTCACCCGGGGGTCCGGCATGAGTAGTGCTGTCCCCGAGATCATCAGTAATGACCATCCTCCTCACAAACTCATAAAATTCCAACCTCTACCCTGAGAGACCATCAATTAAGTGTTAAGGGATCTGCAATAGCTGCTAATTCATACTTTCCTATAGGAAAATGGAGCCTTTAAAAGACCACCTCCCTTTTTCTTCTACAATAGCAAAGCAAAGATTTATTTCATGTAGTCAGCACAACTATCGACAAGAATGTGAGGGCAAAATTTGTCAAGTAAACACAGTCTGGTCACATTCTATGAAGTGAAGTTTAATGAGCAAACCATCCAGAGCAGATGACACAGTCAGGACTCAGGGGTAGAGGTGACAGCTTGGCAGTAGCAGCAGTCTTACAGAAACGGCACTCGCAGTTATTAATAAAAAATACGGTTGCTCCTCCCCCTGTGTAAACATGGATGGAATTCACGGAATCCCAAGAGTAGGCTGCTAAGACAAATTCTACTGCAGCTTAAAACATCAAAATATTGAAAAAACTAAGACATTAAAAAATCTAACACCAAATGTTATCTACCTATATTTAAAATGCTCTAAGAAATCATTTTTGACCAACATTTAAGTGAATTATTAAAAAGACTGCCTTATTCTTAAAACACATCAGGAGGATAAGCAGATGAGCAACCCAAAAAGAACTCAGGCGGTCCCTTGGAGCTACTGTGACCTCACTCTCCCGCACAAACCTTCAGCAAAGTGAGTATTTGTTTTTGTGTTCCCATTTACTGCTCAAGTCTGAAAAAGAAAAAAAGAGGGAATACAGTGCCGAAGCTTCACTGAAGAGAATTCATACGTGATAAGGCATATATATATTTTTTAACAAGAGTTGGGGGGACTTGAAAGTCAGGCATGTTGTCAAACATTCTTCACCTCCTAACGGTCAATTCTCAGGCTGCCACTCTATTGGGGGAGGGGAGTGCACAGAACACATGCACACTGTTTAATATAAAGACACCTTGAAACATGGCAAAATAATTATTCTACACACCTACTTGGCTTATGGACATGTTAGGAAATGACTGAGCCCACGCTCCTCCTTAATTGCGTGGCAATAACAGAACGTTATTGCTTCCCTAACACCAGAGACCACACAGGGTAAGCCAGACAGGCTGCACTGCTGGGGCTCAACCTAAGTATTCATATATATGAACGCTTTAGCATAACAGGCCTTTCTAAAATGCAGGCTGTGGCCGGGCCTGTAATCCTAGCACTCTGGAAGGCCAAGGCAGGCAAATTACCTGAGGTCAGGAGTTCAAGACCAGCCTGGCCAACGTGGTGAAACCCTGTCTCTACTAAAAGTACAAAAATTAACTGGGCGTGGTGGTGGGTGCCTAATCCCAGCTACTTGGGAGGCTGGGGCAGGAGAATCACTTGAACCCAGGGGGCAGAGGTTGCAGATCACACCACTTCATTCCAGCCTGGGCAAAAGAGCAAGACTCCATCTCAAAAACAAAATAAATAAAATGCAGGCTGCATTTCCAACAGAGGAAAATATGAAGGAGCAAGTAGACTGGGTAGAATTTTATTTAAATTGAAAATACAGTTCTGCCTAATAGACCCACAATGCAGATTATCTCCAGAAGCCAAGACGGAGGTTTTCTATTGGACTACACTTGCCCTCTGGGCCTTAGTTTTCTGTCAGCTGCAATTTGAAATTTACTTAAAGTGGTGTACTAAATACTAACAGAAGGATTAAGTGCTTAAAACAAATCTTCGCTTACACAAGTTAAACTGACTGCTGCTAAACTTGGGATTGACTGAGGGTAAACTACATCCCTGACCTTCCTTTCTTCCTCAACCTGGGCTCTATTTACTCACTGCAAGTGCAGCTCAGTCCTGCTCTGGTGGCACTGCCCCACCTGGGTGCTGCCGGCTGCCTGGTGAGGTCAAGAGAAGCAGCCCAGCAAGGAGCTTCCTCCACTCATACAGGACTTGATGGTCTCAAACAAATGTAGCACGACACTAAGTTTAAAAGCCTAAGATTGCCTTTTCTCACAGAAATCTTTATTTTTTCCACCCAGTCCTTATGGTCAATCACTTTAAGATGTGTATCCCTTTACCTGTCAGGATACAAACTGGGGAGCTGTGGCCTGTTAAGTCACTTTCAAAGGCATAAATGACCAGTTTACTTCCTATGTGGATTTTTAATAGGAAATGCTAGAATGCTGCTAAATGCTAAAATTAAAGCTGGGGAATATGCAGCTGGTATGAAAGATGGGGAAGAGGATCAAGAGTGAGGGAGGAGCATGTGAGACAATTTCCCCCAGGAGTATCCTTAGAAAAAAAGCTCCCCTCTTGGGCCTCTCAAAGCTAGCTACTTTAGTTCTGAGAGACTGCAATTAGATAGTGCTACAATGACAGAAAATTTCAGTTGAGGACAACTAATTCTAGTTCTTGTTCTACTCATCTCCTGAAACAAGGCTAAGATTCATCAGACCTTAAAACACAGACTGATAAAGAGTGCTTAGGTTACAACAGCCCCGATCTCTGTGTTTTGGAATTGAGACTAATACTTTTAGGGTTGTAAGTGCCTCTATCTGCCAGTTCTTCCTGTGTGTAAAGTCTTCAAAACACTTAAAACTTATGGACAACAAATCTCAAGTAAATATTTCAGATTTAAACTAACCACTTAAACATTTTTTGTATACCAAAACGGGAATAAAAACATCTTTTTTGAAAGCACAAAATAAGAAGAGTATTTCTTAAGAAGTCATATGTATGTAAACACAGTAAATTTCTTTAGACCTCACATACTGAATATAAGCATTATCATAAAAAGATTACTTTTCTGAGTAACTTTACCCACAATCCTATACTGCTAATAATTTAATTAAACAGCAAAGTAATTAATTTAACCAGTACAGGGGAGCTCTAAACAAGAACATTTTAAGGCTCATTAAAAATAACTGATTTACTGCACACCTGTAATTCTAAATTACACCACCAAAAATACACAGAGGGCTGAGCCCAGGCATTCGTAGCAGTATGCCAGGAAATATGAGAACCAGTTTGGAAGTATCCCAATCAACCACCAGGCTGGCTCCACACTTAAGAGTGCAAAATAGTGAATTGAGGTGAACTGCTTCTACATCCAGAAACACCATGGCTGCTGCTGCTACTACCAGCTTTAAGGTTTCCCAAACCAAATTACTGAATGGTAAAGCAGTAAAAATGTCACCTACTTTATCCAGCATGTCCCAAAACTGGTTCACACACTCCTAAAAATGAAAAAATAATTTGGCCTGCAATCTCTTACAAAATTCTAACAATTGCATTTTCAAAGCCACATTCCTGGTTCTTGGAACTACTATACCTTATTATCAATGGAAATAGCAATTCAGCGGTTCAACCAAATCACGAGAACACAAATTTGGAGGTTATTCCAAAAGCTAATTCGAATGAGGCCCAACTGTACTGTACAGAAATTCTAAGCTTCTATTGAAGCAGCAGTCCCAAAAACCAAGAACACTGCATCTGGGATGCAGCATGACACACCCTCAGACAAAAAGAAGAAACTGCACTCTTGCCCTAGAGCATTGGCAGGAATGATTTGGCTGATCAAGGCAGGCACATCAATCTCACACCAAAACGTTTTTCCATCTGTGTTATCTGGAGAAATACCACGTGGGAGCAGCACGCGTGACTGTACGGAGAGGTTCACAGTGCCTAGTGCTTCTTGCATGTCATGGTCAAAATAAGGGATGGGACAATGATGGCAGTGCCATTCATAATTTCAAAATCCAATGCAGGGAGCACCAGTACACATACCAAAATGGCCTATCCATGGGGCATCTCTGTCACTGAAATGTTAAATCATTTGACAAATCAAGCTCACATCTCTTTTCATAATGAATGCTCCAGAAAACCAATACCTTTCAGTCATGCAAAGACTCCATGAAGGGTAGTTTGAGTCTAGGTCGGGGTGGCGGGGAGGGCGCCTCAAGGCAATATACAAATTGTTCTCTACCACGGTGTTGTCTAAACCAGGGCTGAGCAGTCTCTTTAGTCCTAAGTGCCACCAGCAGGGCCAGGAATCAGGAAAGAAAGGAAGATGATAGCAGCACAGGAGGGAAGGAGGAGAGAGAGAGAGGACACCACAGTGTGCACGGGGGTGAGGATCACAGAGGCAAGCCTCCTCGGGCCTCCTGGTGGCAGCAGAGCTGGGTTGCTTCCCCTGCCCTCGGCTGGAAGGTGGACACCTAGGCTATGACAATCCACATCCTAAGGCACCGCGTTACAAAGCAGATACCTTATTTTGAGCTCTCCAATGGCCAATCTACTCTATTTTTTCCCAGAGGGGAAAAAGCCTAAAAGTCAAACTACAAGCTAATGTTTTATAGTTTGGAATCTGAGAAGCGTAAGGTCCAGCTACTACATTTTGATCCCAGGAAGACATCCACAAAATTTTAAGCAAGCTATCTTCCTGTGAAACTTAAAAAGGTTAAAAAAAAAAAAAAAAAGAAAAAAAAAAGAAAAAGAAAAAAAGGAAAGAAAGGAAAAATCTCTCCCACCTAACGTGCAAAATTCAAAAAATTTCAACACAAAAAGGCTCCCCGGAAGCCTAATCGAAGCCTTATTAACCATACTAAGCCAGTAAAATCAACTGTAGGCCAAAGGACCATACAAACCATCCTGTTTGACACACAGGAGTATGACCACAAAACAAAATAAAACAAAAAAAAACACAAAACGAAAAAAAAACTGAGGTGGGGTAAGGGGGCTTCACTCTTAAGCCTGGAAAGAACATGCTCTACCCAGAGCCGCTTCCACTGACCAAAAATAACCAAGGAATTAGCCACAGAAAAGGTGACACACCAACCTTCTCACCCTACTCAATCACCAGTACCATTACCTTTTTCTTTAACCAGGTCTTTAAGTGACTGCCATTTCACATCAAAAGGTATGTTTGTAATGAAGGCTCTGTATCTTTTAGTTGGATTGGCATATGGCTCAAAGCGATTGCCTCCTCTTTTTATGTTTTTCTCCTTCCTCTTCTCATTCTGAGCAGGTCGTTCTCCTTCACTGAATTCAAGAGAGAGAAAAAAAGGTAAAGGGTTTATATGTCAGCACAATGTGAAAGACAATTATTTGATTTGCCAGGTTTACAATTCCACACGAAGTTACATATGACACAAGACTAGTATTGGTCAGATGCAGTGGCTCACACCTGTAATCCTAGCACTTTGGGAAGCCAAGAAGGGGGGATCATTTGAGGCCAGGAGTTCAAGACTAGCCTGGGCAACACAGCAAGACCCTGTCGCAACAACAAAAAAATATATATAAAACTTAGCCAGGTGTGGTGGTGCACTTGCAGTCCCAGCTAGTAGGGAGGGTGAGATGGGAGGATCACTTCAACTCAGGAGTTCGAGGCTCCAGGGAGCTATGATCACCCTGCTGCACTCCAGCCTAGGGTGACAGAGCGAGACCCTGTCTCAAAAAAAGCAAAGACAAGACTAATGTTGGTTTTGAATTGAGACATTCAAAACCACAGGGCAGAAAGCATTCCCAAGGAAAGGTACACCTTCCTGGGCTTACAAAATACTCCTATGGACCGTAACAGAGACAATGATGAGGCCAACTCCCTGACCAAGGTATGTTAATTCCAAGACAGAAACAGGAAAAGAGAAGGATGATTTCTAAGACTTCATGGAATGGAAATATGAGGTAGTACACACAGGCCCATCCAATTTTAGCTTCACAAATAAGTGTCTTTCAAGTGTTTAAAAAAAAGGGGGAGGGGCATAAAATGATGCAGCCGCCATGGAAAACAGTTAGGTGGTCACTCAAAATTAAACACAGAATTACTATGACCCAGCAATTCCACTGCTAGGTATATACCCAAAAGAATTAAAAGCAGGGACTCATACACATATACCAATGTTCATAGCAGCACTATTCACACAAGCCAAAAGGTAGAAACAACCAAGTGTCTACCAATAGATGAATGGAATAAACAAAACATGGACTATCCACGCAATGGGATATTATTCAGCCACAAAAAGGAAGGAAATCCTGACAAAGGCTACAACATGCATGAACCTTGAGGGCATTATGCTCAGTGAAATAAGCCAGTCACTGAAGGCCAAATATTGTATGATTCCACTTATTAAATCCCTATAATAAGCAAATCCATACACAGAAAGTAGAACAGAGGTTACCTGGGCCTAGGGGGAGGTAGAAATGGGAAGTTATTAAATACCGAGCACAGAATTTCATGTGGGATGAGAATAAAAGTTCCAGGAATGGGCAGAGGTGATTGTTGCAAAACACCATACTTCACTGCACACCTAAGATGGTTAAAATGGTCTATTTTATGTATATTTTAACCACTTTTTAAAAATCCAAAAAGGCGGAAAAGAAACCATCCCCTACACAACCCTACTATTTTGAAGCTGGGAAACTCGAGTCTGAGCAACCCTGAGAGGTGGAAGACAGCATGCAGATAATCCCACCTTTGGCAAAGAAGGGTGGCCGCTTTTCTGGCACGGCCTTCCCATTGCACTCTTTACCTTTGTGTGTTAGGTGCCACCACACTGTAACACCAACCATCTCTAGGCTTGGAAGCCCGGGCACTGGCTGACAGGGCTCTTTCCTCAGCTGCCAGCTCAAGCGCAACCCCTCTGACTACAGGGAGGCACAGATGAGAGCTGATCAGGAACAAGTGAGGAGCCAGAAGCCACCTCAAGTTTCTTAAGCAACTCAGCCTTGCACCTTCTGCTTCCTGAGCCCTGTGTGTCCCGCCAGCGAGAATCCAGTGACTCCCAGACCACAGGCTCTACTACAGAATTTGTGATCCATGACAAAACTGGAAAAAAAAAACAAAAAGCCAAGACTACTGTATTAATGATTTATAAAAGTATCTTTAACTGAAGAGCCGATCTTTATTCTGGGATATAACTTTCTTCCGTGGAAGAAAGGTAGTGTTTAAACACCAGATAGTAGCTGGAGAAGCTACTACTTCAAAATGTTAAAATAACATTTTAAAATGTTATTTACTTGAGGCCAGGTGCGGTGACTCCCATCTGTAATCCCAGCACTTTGGGAGGCTGAGGCAGGTGGATCACTTGAGGTCAGGAGTTCAAGACCAGCCTGGCCAACATGCTCAAACCCCGTCTCTACTAAAAATACAAAAATTAGCCAGGCATGGTGGCAGGCGCCTGTAATCCCGGCTACTCGGGAGGCTGAGGCAGGAAAATTGCTTGAACCCAGGAGGCGGGGGTTGCAGTGAGCCAAGATTATGCCATTGCACTCCAGCCTGGGCGACAAGAGTGAAACTCCGTCTCAAAAACAAAACAAAACAAAACAAAACCAAAAATTAGCCGGGCATGGTGGCGGGCGCCTGTAATCCCAGCTACTTGCTACTTGGGAGGCTGATGCAGGAGAATCACTTGAACGGGAGGCGGAGGTTGCAGTGAGCTGAGATCGCGCCACTGCACTCCAGCCTGGGCAACAAGAGCAAAACTCCATCTCAAAAATAATAATAATAATTAATTAATTAAATTAAATTAAAAATACGATTAATGTCTGTAATCCCAGCACTTTGGGAGGCCAAGGTGGGCGGATCACTTGAGCTCAGGAGTTCAAGAACAGCCTGGGCAACATGGTATAACCCCATCTCTACAAAATATTAGCTAGGCATGGTACCATGTGCCTGTGGTCCTATTTACTCAGAAGGCTGAGGTGGAAGGATAGCTTGAGCCCAGGAGCTGGAGTTGCAGTGAGTAGAGATCGTACACTGCACCCCAGCCTGAGGGACAAGAGTGAAACTCCATCTCAGAAAAACAAAACAAAACAAAACAAAAAAAACCCTAATAAAAAGATTGAGTGCCTAATCTGCGAAAGACCACCAAATAGTGACTGCCTACACTCTCTTAAGGTCTCCATGCCGTTCCCATGCGTAACACTCACTACTTTTGGAGTTTCTAATCAAGGAAAGGGTGCAGTTTGAAATGGCTATCCCAATACCCTGAAATTGTGATCACATCTCCTGAGGGACAAGGACCCCTCTGCCCGTGTGAGAACCATCCCTTATATAAAGTGATTCTTCACAGAAATCCCTTAAGTCCTGCACTGCTCTAATGCATGTAAGGTGTGGAGAGCACTATTCACGGCACCATCCCAGCTCCAAGGCCACCACTGAACTACCACATGACTCAAGCTCTTTCTGTCTCTAGTGCTTTACCAGCAAAACCAGCGCAACCTGTATGCATGGTAGCTCAGAGGGACACTGTGACAATCAACAAAGAATGGCAAAACAAAAAGCAGCTTATCTAGGGAAGCAGTACTGCATGTGGCTAAGAGCTAGGGTCACCATGTCGTCACTAGGCCTCGGTCCTATGGAGGTTACTACCTACACACTTACAGCTTTAAAAGAGACTCTTAGCACACAGTGAGGCAATGATGTATTTTTCTACCAATAATTTTATTGAGAAGGGTAGAGAGGGGGACTGATTCACTCCTAGCCTTCTATTGTTCAGGCTTTAAAACTAGCAAACCAGAGCCAAGGCTGAGAAAACCTAGGCATTATAATCATTACAGACTAGCAAAGGGACAATTTAGCTTTTAACCCTATGACTGCAAAATATGGTAATGGGGAAGTCCATTGGAGAACCACCCCTCCCAAAAAAACAAGCAAGCTAATCTTTGCAGGCTAGTATCTCTTTCCCTAACCAGAATAAAATCAAACAGCCGAGTGAAAGCAAAGGCCTGGCAGCATGCACTCAAATAATCCAAAACCCTGTCTTCTAATCTTGAGCTCACAATCTGACGTGCCTCCAAAATCCTTTTTACCGAATAAACAATCACTTTTTAAAGTACAGCAAACACTCAAATGCATTGTATACAGAATCTGATTTAAATAAAACAATTCAAATGGCTGTTTACTGAGTGGTTACCAAGGCAGTATCATGAAAGCAGCATGCTGCCTGGAAGTCAGGACGGCCTCCCCTGGAGTCTTTAGGTCAAGTTCCTGAACCTGGGTTTAAGTATTTAGAACAAGGTTTTCTTGATTGTCAAATGGAGTCAACTCTAACAGTACCTCCTCAGGAATCTACCCTAAATATATATTTTTATTTTTAAAAATAACCAATCCATCTGTTTCTGATTCACCCACAAAATTACTCAGGAAGGGGCCGGGTGCGGTAGCTCACGCCTATAATCCCAGCACTTTGGGAGGCCAAGACGGGCGGATCATGACGTCAGGAGATCGAGACCATCCTGGCTAACAGGGTGAAACCCCATCTCTACTAAAAAAAAAAAAAAAAAATTAGCCAGACATGGTGGCAGGCACCTGTAGTCCCAGCTACTCAGGAGGCTGAGGCAGGAGAATGGCGTGAACCCGGGAAGCAGAGCTTGTAGTGAGCTGAGATCGCGCCACTGCACTCCAGCCTGGGTGACAGAGCAAGACTCCATCTCAAAAAAATAAAAAAATAAAAAATAAAAAATTAATCAGGAAGGGGAGCAGGTTAAGTCATTTATTTTATATATGATACTACATTTAAAATTTTTTTAAAAACCTATACATTCCCCTAAAATGAACTTTTTTTTACCCTGACTATACCCTAACTCTGAATCTTGGCTGACTTTAAATGGAACAGACTTCTCATCAAAATTAAGCAAATTCTATTCTCACACCCAGGAGAGAAGTAACTGCAAAGCAAGATTTCCAACCTGGGTTCCCAGATCAAGCTTGCTAGCTCACTGCATTTTTGGTCTACTGCACACTCCACTCCTAGTAGAGAAAGAATTCCAAAGAACCAAGTTTCTATTTTCCTCCTGTCTCTCAAAGGCTTTCAAGACAAAAATCCAAATTCACTGCCCATCAGCTGGCTGCCAGTGCTCCAACCTTAAAACGCTATAGCAACTTCAGTGTTTTTGTTTGTCTGTTTTAAGGAGTCTCGCTCTGTCGCCCAGGCTGGAGTGCAGTGGCCCGATCTCGGCTCACTGCAAGCTCCGCCTCCCGGGTTCACGCCATTCTCCTGCCTCAGCCTCCCCAGTGGCTGAGACTACAGGAGCCAGGCACCATGCGCGGCTAATTTTTTGTATTTTTGGTAGAGACGGGGTTTCACCGTGTTAGCCAGGACGGTCTCGACCTCCTGACCTCGTGATCCACCCACCTCGGCCTCCCAAAGTGCTGGGATTACAGGCGTGAGCCACCGCGCCCAGCCTGTTTCGTTTTGTTTTGTTTTTTGGTAGAGACAGGGTTTCACCATGTTGCCCAGCCTGGTCTTGAACTCCTGAGCTCAAATAGTCCTCTCGCCTCAGGTTCCCAAAGTGCTGGGATTACAGGTGTAAGCCACTACACCCAGCACAACTTCAGTTCTCAATAAAGCATACACTCAAATCTCTGCTCTTTGGATACTCTCTTCTCTGCCTCTCTCCAACCATCTTCTTCTTCTCCTCCACTTCCACACGTCTTCCTGTCATGGAGGAACAGGTCCCTGCCCCCAGCAGGTGGCGGGGGTCACCTCCTCCATTCTTTCTAGCAAGCAACTCCAACTTCTATCACAGCATAATTACCTTACTACAAATATGTTAATGGCCTCTCCACTCTGCATGGAGTGCAAAAGTATAGGCTTCTAAAGAGCTTTCCTTAAGACTTGTAATGAAAAAAAAAAAAGTTTTCCACAGGCCCTATCAAAAATATCCAAGTGTTGCCAGCTTCCTAAACTATCCTCTATGAAGCTAGTACTAGACTTTGAGACTTTGAGCCTTTCTCACAATGGCTATTTTATTCTACAACTTTCAGGTTCCAACAGTCCACATGTATTTGTAAAATGACTCAGTCACAAAATGACTATTTGAAAATGGACAGGGGAAAATGGAAAATTTGAGAAACGCACCCCAGATGCTATAATCCATTAATTTACCCTATCACCTAGCAAGGTTCTTCTACCAGCACTCCTTCCTGCATACCGTAAATAAATTTATCTTAAAGCCCTCCAAATACCACCCTCAGAAATCCTACCAGCTTCCGTAGACAGATGCTGAAAAAGTCAAAATTAACACATTCCTTCCCAGAGTTTTCAATAGTAAAATGCTGAGAATAGAGGAAGCTTTTCTCATTTCTAAGGGCCAGTAACCATGGTATTTTATTTCTCCCTACCTAAGGAGGGAAAGAATCTGGAATTTTCTCCGGATTTATTATCTAACAACATAGCTAGCACTTAGGGAACGTTCTTAACGTAAGCGCTCAACTAGGCAGGGCGCAGTAGCTCATGCCTGCAATTTCAGCACTTTGGAAGGCCTAGGCAGGAGGATGGCTTAAACCCAGGAGTTTCAGACCAGCCTGGGCAACACCCGGAGACCTCCTCTCTTCAAAAAATTAGCCGGGCATGGTGGTGCCGCGCCTGTGATCCCAGCTACTCAGGAGGCTGAGATGGAAGGATCGCTTGAGCCCAGGAGTTCGAGGCTGCAGTGATCTGTGATCGTGCCACTGCATCCCAGCTTGAGCAACAGAGCGAGACCCTGTCTCAAAGAAAAAAATTAAATATATAAGTGCTCAACCACATTCACTTTTAATCTCCATAAACTAAGCTTCACACATTACAATATGAGGAAGGCAAAATCACAGACAGAAAGGAAAGAAAACGGAGGGAGTTAGTATTTAATGGCTACACTTTCTGTTTCCGATGAAAAAGTTCTGGACATGAAGCAGTAACGGTTACAGCACACTGAGTCAGTGTACTCAATGCCACTGAATTGTACGCTTAAAAAACGGTTAAAATGGCAAAGTCTACGTTATGTCTATTTTACCACAATGAAATAAATGTCTGGGAAATCCAATGTGTACCCAGGCTTCCCCTTCCTTCCCGGCCGCTGGTCTTGCAGCCAAAACCTCTGTCTCTCTCAAGTGTCTGTAATCAGAATGAATGAGTTTCACCGGGGCACAAGTCGATGCTTCCTCTTTTAAAAGCCAAGGAGTCAAAGAGCCCCGAGCAGGACTCGAAAAGCTGATGAAGCCTGGAAGTAAATGAACCCGCCTCCTGACAGAACAGCTTCCCCGAAACACGGGAAAAAGGGGATTCCTCCCTCGACTTCGGTCTGTCTGCTTCTGAGAGTGAACGCTGAGCAGCAGACCCCATCTCTCCACTAATACCTGCGGCGCACCCGGGGAGGAGGAGCGGGAAGCGGCGAGGGACTTGAGCCAGGGCCAGAGCGTGGGGCGAGGGGCGGTTCCGAGGGAGGCACTTCCCGCGGAGCGCGGTCGGCGCGCGGGGACTGAGGGGCGGGGCAGGAGGGGAGCCCCCTGACCCGGCCTCGCGGCCCTTCCTGACGCTTCCCTCGCTCGGTTACCGTTGACTCGGGCTGACTGCGCGCGAGGCCCCCGGCGCGCACCCCCTTTCCTCCCCCCACGTTACAGATCGGAAAACAGACCCCGGGAGGAGAGGGAGCGGGGGGTTGAAACCCGGCCCCCGAGATCACCCTCCCGGGGAGTGGTCGGGTAGGCCTCGGAGGCTCTCCGGTCCGGGCCCGCGCCATCAACCCCCATGCGCAGCGGCTGGGCCTGAGGCCTCGGCGACGGGGCTGGCCCCGGCCTGGAGAGACTGAGGGTGCCGCGGCTCGAGGCCCGGGGTAGGGGACGATTCTGGAGGCTCCCCTGGCTCCCCGCTCACGGCCCTGGACGCCGCTACCCTGGGCAGGCGGTACGGGAACAGCCGGGGCCGAGGCCGCGCCGGAGCTAGGCCGCCAACAGACCTAACGGAGCCGCCGCCCGCGTCGGCCGCGGAGGGGAACCCTTACCCGTGGCAAAGGACCGTGGGATACTCACCCCTTAGGGCCCGGAGCCCCGTTGCCGGTCGGCACGCCGGGCGCGCCACTCTCTTCCTCCATTTTGATCTCCGTCGCCGCTACCTCGGCCGCCGCTTCGACCCCTGCCGCCATTTTCTCCGCGTCTGGGCTTTGTGTGAGCGAACGGGCTGCACCGCGCTGCGCCTGCGCGCCCACGTGACCCGACGCGATCAGTAACACCTGCGCGCGCCGCTGCCGGCTGCCTCCTTGGCCCCACTCGCCCCGGGCCACGCCCCCGCGGCGCGCAGGCGCAGACGGGCAGCTGTTGATTGCTTCTCTCTCGAGATATACTCGCTTTAGGCACC
This sequence comes from Pongo pygmaeus, assembly GCF_028885625.2. NCBI lineage: Eukaryota > Metazoa > Chordata > Mammalia > Primates > Hominidae > Pongo > Pongo pygmaeus. Next base: position 8,452,485 of record NC_072393.2, on the reverse strand, counting down.
GACTGGCTGTTCCTGGAGCGCGTCCTCTGAGTCCGATAGAGGAGGCATCTCCCCACCCCACCCCACACAAACACCTAGACCTAGTAACTCTCAGCTTTCTGCAACCAGAGCTGGAGCAGAGGGGAAGCAACGATCCTGTCTAGAGATTCCTGGAAGTTTTAGATCAAGCTTGTCCAATCCGCGGTCCGGCACACGATTCGTAAACTTTCTTAAAACATTGTGTCTTTTTGTGTGATTTTTTCTTTTTGTAACGCAATTGCGCGGTTCTCCAGCGCGAACTTTGTAGGCAACAACGGAACGGCATGGAATAATATCAGAGTATTATCCATAATTCGCATTATAATTGCAAACAGTTCGGCCAGAAGAAATGGAAAACTTAAAATTCACTAGTAATGGGGCCAGGCGCGGTGGCTCACGCCTGTAATCCCAACACTTCGGGTATGGGAGGCCGAGGCGGCGGATCACCTGAGGTCAGGAGTTCGAGACCAGACTGGCCAACATGGTGAAACCGCGTCTCTACTAAAAATAAAAAAATTAGCTGGACGTGGTGGCGGGCGCCTGTAATCCCAGCTACTCGGGAGGCTGAAGCAGGAGAATCTCTTGAACCCGGGAGGCGGAGGTTGCAGTGAGCCGAGATCAGGCCACTGCACTGCAGCCTAGGAGATAGACTGAGACTCCATCTCAAAAAAAAAAAGATAACTATTGAGTACTGGGCTTAATACCTGGGTGATGAAATAATCTGTACAACAAACCTCCATGACAAGTGTTTACCTATTTAACAAACCTTCACATTTACCCCCAAACCTAAAAGTTAAAAACAAAATTTAAAAAAAAATTAATGGCCGGGCGCCGCAGCTCACGCCTGTAATCCTACCACTTTGAGAGGCCAAGGTGGGTGGATCACGAGGTCAAGAGATCAGATCATCCTGGCCAACATGATGAAACCCTGTCTCTACTAAAAATACAAAAATTAGCCGGGTGTGGTGGCAGGCGCCCATAATCCCAGCTACTGGGAAGCCTCAGGCGGGAGAATCGCTTGAACCCAGGAGGAGGAGGTTGCAGTGAGCCGAGATCGGGCCACTGCACTCCAGCCTGGTCACAGAGCGAGACTCCATCTCAAAAAAAATTAAAAATAATAATAGTAAAGAACGAGAGGACTCTGTTGCAATGTTGCATAAAATGAATTGTGACAGAATTTAGGGTGTATTCTGTACTAGGCATAATGCTGTATGGTCTTATTTTTGTGTGCATTCGTGGCTGCAGTTTTATGGTGCTGTGCAGCCTCCAATGTGCCATATTCCAAGTGCAGACAGTCGAATTGGCACCATCAGATGTTACGTGTGCTTGTGGCAACTTGGGCAGTAAAATGCAGAGATTATCTTTTTTTTTTGAGACAGAGTTTCGCTCTTGTTGCCCAGGCTGGAGTGCAATGGCGTGATCTCGGCTCACTGCAACCTCCGCCTCCTGGGTTCAAGCGATTCTCCTGTCTCAGCCTCCCGAGTAGCTGGGATTACAGGTGCGTGCCACCATGCCCGGCTAACTTTTGTATTTTTAGTAGAGACAAGGTTTCATCATATTGGTCAGGCTGGTCTCGAACTCCTGACCTCGTGATCCACCTGCCTCAGCCTCCCAAAGTGCTGGGATTATAGGCGTAAACCACTGCGCCTGGCCTTCAATGCAGCGATTATCAATAATACTTTTTTTTTTTTTTTTTTGGAGACAGTCTTGTTCTGTCACAGAGGCTGGAGTGCAGTGGCACCATCTCAGCTCACTGCAACCTCCGCCTCCTGGTTTCAAGTGATTCTTCTGCATCAGCCTTCCAAATATCTGGGATTACAGGCGCACGCCACGCCGCCTGCCTAAGTTTTGTATTTTTTAGTAGAGATGGGGTTTTGCCATGTTGGCCAAGCTAGTCTTGAACTCCTGACCTCAGGTGATCTGCCCACCTCAGCCTCCCAAAGTGCTGGGATTACAGGTGTGAGTCACCGCGCCCAGCCTATCAATCATATTTCAATCTACCTTTGTAAATGATAGCTCACTGCAACCTTGAACTCCTGAGCTCAAGCGCTCCTCCCCTGCTTAGCCTGTCAAGTAGCTGGGACTGTAGGTGCATGCCACTGCACTTGGCTAATTTTTTATTTTTATTTTTTGGTACAGATAGGGTCTTGCTGTCTTTCCCAGGATGGTCTCGAACTCCTGAGCTCAAGCGATCCTACAGCCTTGGCCTCCCACAGTGCTGGGATTATAAGCATGAGCCACTGTGCTGGTCCTTAGAGGATTATTAAAGACAGGTTAACACCAAACTAAAACTCTTCTCTATGAAAGTATTGGAATAGATTTGCAAAGAAAACAGTTTTCCTTCTCTCTCTCTCTGTTTCTCTCTCTTTTTGTAGAGACAGGGTCTCACTATGTTGGCCAGGCTGGTCTCTAACTCCCAGCCTTCAAGCAACCCTCCTGCCTTGGCCTCCTAAAGTGCTGGGATTTCAGGCACGAGTCACCCCACCTGGTCTCTCTCTTCCTCATGGCATGTCCTGAGACATCTGTACATCAACTCCTGGGGCACCACATGCCAAAGTTGGCCTGAGGAAAGATGGGTGTCAGGCTGTGTAGGGAGTTCAGCTGCAGGGACAAGGAAGGCCCCCCGAGGGGCAGGAGAGCTCATGCGCACAGATGTGATGCTCCCTTTTTGCAGACCACTGGCGCGTCAGTCACCCCATGCCTAGGAGGCCCTGCCCATCTCTCCGGCCATCTGCCCCTCAGTCACACTGCTCCAGCCCTGGGGTTCCTCCCTGCTGCTCTTCCTACAGGCTAAGCAGTTTCCAGCCTCTGGGCCTTTGTGCTTAGCTGTTTCCTCCACTCCCATGGCCACACAGGCTTCTCCTTGCCCTTCCAGTCCAGGCAGAAAGTTTTTCTTCCTTTGTGAGTGAGCTACATACCGGGCAGGGATTCATATGGAAAACAGACCTTGAGCAATCAGCTCCTCCACTCTGAGGCTCAGTTTGCTTAACTGAAAATATGGATAATAAGAAACGCACCAGGCTGGGCGCGGTGGCTCACACCTGTAATCCTAGCAGTTTGAGAGGCCAAGTCAGGTGGATCATTTGAGGTTGGGAGTTCAATACCAGCCTGGCCAATATGGCGAAACCCCATCTGTACTAAAAATACAGAAATTAGCCAGGCATGATGGTGGACGCCTGTAGTCCCAGCTACTCAGGAGGCTGAGACAGGAGAATTGCTTGAACTTGGGAGGCGGAGGTTGCAGTGAGCAGAGATAGCGCCACTGTGCTCTCTAGCCTGGGCAACAGGGCGAGACTCCGTCTCAAAAAAAAGAAAGAAAGAAAGAAATGCACCAGAACTCACCTTTCAGGGCTGCCCTGAGCTTTAAAAGCAGACAGATGTCAAGAGCCTTTAAATATAAAAGAATCGGCAGGCAGAAAGCGCCCAAGAAGTAGGTGTTGTTATTAGAATAACTGCATTCTAGGCCAGGCTCGGTGGCTCACGCCTGTAATCCCAGCACTTTAGGGGACCGAGGTAGGTGGATCACCTGAGGTCAGGAGTTCAAGACCAGCCTGGTCAACATGACAAGACTTCATCTCTACTAAAAATACAAAACTTAGCTGCCTGTGGCCCCAGCTACTTGTAAGGCTGAGGTAAGAGAGAATCGCTTGAACCCGGGAGGCAGAGGTTGCAGTAAGCCAAGATCACACCACTGCACTCCAACCTGGGTGATGGTGTAAGACTCTGTTTAAAAAAAAAAAAACACGTATTCTGCATCTTTCCTGAGTCTTCCTCCAAAAGGAGTCCTGGGGTCACCCCAGCTCCACTTCCTACAGCTCTGGGACCTTAGATTAAGGCTTCCCTGCCCTGGGCCTCAGTCTTCTCACCTGTAAAATGGAGGTAATAACTACTTCTTCCTTAACAAGTGACAGTCAAAGGAGGGAAAGACTCAGAACTATGCCTAATCTATAGTCACCCTAAGTCAGTGTGGATATTGTCACCATTTTTAAAAAATTGTTTGTTTGCTTTAGAGACAAGGTCTTGCCCTGCTGCCCAGGATAAAGAGCAGAAGTATAATTATAGCTCACTGCAGCCTGGAACTCCTATATTCAAGGGATCCTCCCACCTCAGCCTCCTGAGTAACTGTGACCACAGGTGCATGCCACCATGCCCAGATAATATATATATACATACATATACATATATATATATATATATATATTTAGTAAAGACAGGATCTCACTATGTTGCCAAGGCTGGTCTCAAACTCCTAGGCTCAAGTGATCCTCCTGCCGAAGCCTACCAAAATGCTGGGATTACAGGCGTCAGCCACCAGGCCTGGCCCATGCTGGACTCTCTACACTTAACTAAAAACTAATAGTGGCTAGGCGCAGTGGTGCATGTCTGTTGTCCCAGCTGCTGGGGAGGCTGACACAGGATTGCCTGAGCCCAGGAGGTCAAGGCTGGAGTGAGCCATGATTGTGCCACTGCACTCCAATCTGGGTGACAGAGCAACACCCCATCTCAAAAAAAGAAAAAAAGAGGCCAGCATGGTCTGTGGACTGGTAGATGCAAAGTAAGAGGAAATTGTTCTTATGTCTACTTTATTTTTCTATTTTTTGAGACAGAGTTTCACGATGTCACCCAGTCTGAAATGCAGTGGTGCAACTGATCTCGGCTCACTACAACCTCTGCCTCCCAGGTTCAAGCGATTCTCCAGTCTCAGCCTCCAGAGTAGTTGGGATTCCAGGCACCTGCCATCACACCCCACTAATTTTTTTTGTTTTTTGTATTTTTAGTAGAGACGGGGTTTCACCATGTTGGCCAGGCTGGTCTCGAACTCCTGACCTCAGGTGATCCACCCATCTCGGCTTCTCAAAGTGTGATTACAGGCATGAGCCACTATGCCTAGCCCCTATGTATATTTTAAAAATCATTTCTTTTATAACCCTGCTACCTGATTTTCACTTGAAGACTAAGACTTTGCTTCTTCCCATGGGCTTCAGAACAGATCCCTCAAAACAAGCCAGTGGTTTTTATTGTTTTTCGTTTTTGTTTTTTTTTTTTTTTTGAGACAGAGTCTCGCTGTCTCGCCCAGGCTAGAGTGCAATGGTGCGATCTTGGCTCACTGCAACCCCTGCCTCCCAGGTTCAAGTGATTCTCCTGCCTCAGCCTCCCGAGAAGCTGGGACTACAGGCATCTGCCACCACGCCCGGCTAATTTTTGTATTGTTAGTAGAGATGGGATTTCACCATATTGGCTAGGCTGGTCTCGAACTCCTGACCTTGTGATCCGCCCGCCTCAGCCTCCCAAAGTGCTGGAATTACAGGCATGAGCCACTGTGCCTGGCCAACCAGTGTTTTTTTGTTTTGTTTTGTTTTGTTTTTGAGATGGAGTCTCTCTCTGTTGCCAGGCTGGAGTGCAGTGACGCCATCCCAGCTCACTGCAACCTCCACCTCCCAGATGCAAGCGATTCTCCTGCCTCAGCTTCCTGTGCAGCACCTGGGATTACAGGCACACACCACCACGCCCAAGTAATTTTTATATTTTTAGTAGAGACAGGGTTTCACCATGTTAGCCAGGATGGTCTCCATCTCTTGACCTTGTGATCCACCCGCCTCAGCCTCCCAAAGTGCTGGGATTACAGGCGTGAGCCACTGCACCTGGCTGGCTGCCAGTGTTTTTTTTTTTTACCTCCATGTGGTCCCTCCCTGGGAGGCCTCCTTTGAGAAACATAACTGACAAGTCCATTTTGTCCAGCCAGGGCTCCTTTTATTCATTCAGGGGTGGGTTTTTGAAACGCAGTGCAACTTTTATATAAAGTCGAGGGTGCCAGGAAAGTGGGCCTGCCGGGTGCAGAGAAGTGCAAGAAGCTTGCTGGAATGTTCCAGCTTTAAGGGCGCCCTTGATACACCGGCCACAGCTGCTGGCCCAGAAGGTGCCATGTGGACCTCAGAATGAGATCAGGGTGCCTGCTCCGTCCAGAGCTCAGGACCATGTCCACCTGTCCTCCATATGAACAACAGTGTGCAAAAAAAAAAAAAAAAAAAAAAACCCTGAAAATATCTTCACACAGGATCACAGACTAGGCTCCGCGTGGTGTCTCTTGGCCTAAGAAGCGTTTAGGCCGTGCGGGAAGTGTTGAAGTGGAAGTCCTTCCACAGGACAGGGTATCGCCAGCTACCTCTGGCCTCTCTGCTGCAGGATCCGGAGAGCCCAGCGTTCATACTGGTGTCTCCTCTGCCACCTTCTTCAGGAGTCCAGCCGCCAGTGGAGAATGCTGGGGGCCCTCGGGGCTATCCGCCTCCCGGATCTTCAGGCGAACTTTCTGGTTAGTCTTTCTCCACTCGGAGTACAGCTGGCAGTGGTAGCGGAAGGAGACCTGCGGGGCAGTCCTGCAGTGAGCGGAGGCCTCCACCGGCAAGGGAGGAAAACAAGTCGCCGTGGTGGCCCCTGCATTGGCCCAAACCATGGCTGGGGCTCATGCTTCCAGAAGCAGAGCTGGCTTATGAACATTCCTCCCACAAAGTGCACACACACAGACCCATTCACACTCCTGGTGACACCCACCAGCTTTCAGAGTCCTGCGAAGACAAGATACACCCCACACACACCAGCAGGAAGCAAAGGGGAGCTCCTTTCCTGCCTGCCTCTCAGTGAGAAGGGAGTGAAACAGCCTCTTGGAAGACATTAGATGTCAATCAATCAGGCCGGGCGCGGTGGCTCACACCTGTAATCCCAGCAGTTTGGGAGCCCGGGCACGGGGGGAAGATCACTTGAGCTCAGGAGTTCGAGATCAGCCTGGGCAACATGGAGAAACCCTGTCTCTACTAAAAACCCCGTCTCTACTAAAAATACAAAAATTAGCCCAGCGTGGTGGCATGGACCTGTAGTCCCAGCTACTTGGGAGGCTGAGGCAAGAGAATCGCTTGAGCCTGGGAGATATGGGCTGCAGTGAGCCGAAATCACGTCACTGCAATCCAGCCTGGGCGACAGAGTGAGACCCTGTCTCAAAAAAATTATTTTTTAATGTAAATCAGTCACATAATTGCCAAAACATGCAACCAAAACGTGCAAAAAAAAAAAAAAGTTTCAAAAAAAAAAGTAACTCAATAGGTGAGTGAGGCCAGGCGCAGTGGCTCACGCCTGTAATCCCAGCACTTTGGGAGACCGAGGCGGGTGGATCACGAGGTCAGGAGATCGAGACCATCCTGGCTAACACAGTGAAACCCCGTCTCTACTAAAAATACAAAAAATTAGCCGGGCATGGTGGCGGGCGCCTGTAGTCCCAGCTACTCAGGAGGCTGAGGCAGGAGACTGGCGTGAAGCTGGGAGGTGGAGCTTGCAGTGAGCCGAGATCACGCCACTGCACTCCAGCCTGGACGACAGACCGAGACTCCATCTCAAAAAAAAAAAAAATAGGTGAATGAATAAATAAACAGTGGTGCTTCCAGATAATGAGATATTATTCAGTGCTAAAAAGAAATGAAGCTGGGTAAGGTAGCTCATGCCTGTAATCCCAGCACTTTGGGAGGTCGAGGCGGGGGGATCACTTGAACTCAGGAGTTGGAGACCAGCCTAGGCAACACAGCAAGACCTTGTCTCTACCAAATATTTAAAAATTAGCCAGGTGTGGTGGCCCAGGCCTGTGGTCCTACTTAGGAGGCTGGGGTAGGAGAATCATTTGAGCCCTGGAGGTTGACGCTGCAGCAAGCTGTGCTCACGCCACTGCAATCCAACAGAGGGAGATCCTGTCTCAAAAAAAAAATGCTGGGCAAGGTGGCTCAAGCCTGTAATCCCAGCACTTTGGGAGGCCAAGGTGGGTGGATCACCTGAGGTCCAGAGTTCGAGACCAGCCTGACCAACATGGAGAAAATCCTGTCTCTATTAAAAATACAAAATTAGCCAGGCGTGGTGGCAGGTGCCTGTAATTCCAGCTACTCAGGAGGCTGAGGCAAGAGAATCGCTTGAACCTGCGGGGGAGGGGTGCAGAGGCTGCAGTAAGCCAAGATCGCGCCACTTCACTCCAGCCTGGGTGAAAGAGCGAGACTCTGTCTCAAAAAAAAAAAAAAAAAAAAGCCCTTAAGCCACGAAAATAACCTTAAATGCATATCACTCAATGAAATAAACCAACCTGAAGATGCTGCATACTGAATACCTCCAACTATAGGACATTCTGGAAAAGGCTAAACGATGGAGACAGTAAAAAGATCAGCAGTGGCCGGGCGCGGTGGCTCATGCCTGTAATCCCAGCACTTTGGGAGGCCGAGGCGGGCAGATCATGAGGTCAGGAGATCGAGACCATCCTGGCTAACACAGTAAAACCCCATCTCTACTAAAAATACAAAAAATTAGCCAGTAGCGGTGGCAGGCGCCTGTAGTCCCAGCTACTCAGGAGGCTGAGGCAGGAGATTGGCGTGAACCCGGAAGGTGGAGCTTGCGGAGAGCCGAGATCGCGCCACTGCACTCCAGCCTGGACGACAGACCAAGACTCCGTCTCAAAAAAAAAAAAAAAGATCAGCAGTGGATAGGGGTTGGGGAAAAGGAGGGTGGCATGAATAGAGAGAGCACAGAGGATTTTTAGGGCAATGAAACTACTCTGTCTGATATTATAATGGTGAATATGGCCGGGTGCAGTGGCTCACACCTGTAATCCCAGCCCTTTGGGAGGCCAAGGTGGGCAGATCACGAGGTCAAGAGATCGAGACCATCCTGGCCAACAAGGTGAAACCCCATCTCCAATAAGAATACAAAAATTAGCTGGGCGTGGTGGCACAGGCCTGTAGTCCCAGCTACTCGGGAGGCTGAGGCAGGAGAATACCTTGAACCCGGGAGGCGGAAGTTGCAGTGAGCCAAGATCCCACCACTGCACTCCAGCCTGGCACACAGTGAGACTCTGTCTCAAAAAAAAAAAAAAAATAGTGAATACATGTCATTATACATTCATCAAAACTTATAAATGTCCAACAGCAAGAGTCAACTCCCAGCCTGGGCAACATGGCAAAACCCCGTCTCCACCAAAAAAATACAAAAATTAGCCAGACGTGGTGCGCACACCTGTAATACTAGCTACTCAGGAAGCTGAGGTGGGAGGATCAACTGAGCCTGGGAGGTTGAGGCTGCAGTGAGCCATGATCACGCCACACTGCACTGCAGCCTGGGTGACAAAGAACAATCCTATCCCCTCCCCGCCACACACACACACACACACACAAAAAGGCCAGGTGTGGTGGCTCACACCTATAATCCCAGCACTTTGGGAAGCCAAGGTTTGAGCCCAGGAGTTTAAGACCAGCTACAACAACATAGCAAAACCCTGTCTCTACAAAAAATACAAAAATTAGCCAGGTGTGGTAGTGGGCACCTGTGGTCCTAGTTACTCGGGAGGGCTGAGGTGGGAGGATCACTTGAGCCCAGGAGGTAGAGGTTGCAGTGAGCGGAGATCACACCACTGCACTCCAGTCTGACAGACAGGGCGAGATACCATCTCAAAACAAACAAACAAAAAAAGTGAATCCTAATGAGAACTACGGCTTTAAAGGGATAATGAAGGTTCACTGATTGTAACAAATGCACTGCTTGGGTACACGATGTTAATAGCGGGGGAGGCTGTGCAGGTTGTGTGTGTATGGAGCAGGGTGATATACAGGAACTCTCTGTACTTTCTGCTAAATTTTGCTGTGAACCTAAAATTGCTCTAAAAATTAGTCTATAAAAAAATTTAAAAATGGCCCGGTGTAGTGGCTCACACCTGTAATCCCAGCACTTTGGGAGGCAGAGGCGGGTGGATCACCAGGTCAAGAGATCGAGACCATCCTGGCCAACATGGTAAAACCCTGTCTCTACTAAAAATAAAAAAAATTATCTGGGCGTGGTGGCACACACCTGTAGTCCCAGCTACTCGGGAGGCTGAGGCAGGAGAATTGCTTGAACCTGAGAGGCAGAGGTTGCAGTGAGCCAAGATCGCGTCACTGCACTCTAACCTGGTGACAGAGCAAGACTCTGTCTCAAAAAAAAAATAAATAAAAAATAAATGTTGTTTAGCGCAATGGCTCATGCCTATAATCCCAGCATTTTGGGAGGCCAAGGTGGGCAGATCACCTGAGTCCAGGAGTTCGAGACCAGCCTGGCCAACATGATGAAAACTCGTCTCTACTAAAAATACAAAAATTAGCCAGACGTGGTGGCAGATGCCTTAATCCCAGCTACTCGGGAGGCTGAGGCACGAGGACTGCTTGAACCCGGGAGGTGGAAGTTGCAGTAAACCGAGATCGCACCATTGCACTCCAGCCTGGGCGACACAGTGAGACTCCGGCTAAATAAATGAATAAATAAATAAATAAATAAATGTCAGTGGTTCACATCCTTTAACCAAGCAAGTTCCCAAGAAACATTTGCAAGGACAGTGCCCAAAGCACTGTTTATAATGGAAAAAAAAAAGGAAGAAGTAGAAATAAAACCACATACACATTGGAAAAAATCCCAGTGCCTGTCAAAAGTGATTTGTTAAATAAATATGGTCCACCCATACAATGAATGTCTGCTGGGTGGCTGCCTCATTGTATGTGTGGGTTTTTTTTTTAAAGAACACCAGCAAAATGAAAACAAGCAGATGCTAAAACAGTAGCTATGATTTCATCCTATTTACATATTTTAAAATATGCTGGTAGGGGCAGGGCGCGATGGCTCATGCTTGTAATCTCAGCACTTTGGGAGATCAAGGTGGGCGGATGCCTGAGGTCAAGAGTTCGAGACCAGCCTGGCCAACATGGCGAAACGCCGTCTCTACTAAAAATATAAAAATTGGCTGGGCGTGGTGGCGCATGCCTGTAATCCTAGCTACTCAGGAGGCTGAGACAGGAGAATTGCTTGAGCCCAGGAGGCGGAGGTGGCAGTGAGCCAACATTGCGCCACTGCACTCTAGCCTGGGTGACAGAGCAAGACCCCGTCTCAAAAAAAAAAAAAAAATGCTGGTAGATTCATTGAAAAATACTTTGTGAGGCAGGGACTCCCCTACAGCTGGACAATAGTGGTTATGTCTGAGGGGTGAGATTTGGGGGAACTTCTGCCTCTAAGCAAGGGTTCTGCTGCCTACCAGAGGCCTAGAACACTACCTCACACCCCCATCATTCTGTCTGTCTCTGTCTGTCTCTCATTCAGGCTTTTTTCTTTTCTTTTTTTTTCAGACAGTCTTATTCTGTCACTCAGGTACCCAGGCTGGAGTGCAGTGGCACGATCTTGGCTCACTGTAACTTCCACCTCCCGAAGTCAAGTGATTCTTGTGCCTCAGCATCCCGAGTAGCTAGGATTACTGGCATGTGCCACCACACCTGGCTAATTTTTTTTTTTTTTTAGACGGAGTCTTGCTCTGTTGCCCAGGCTGGAGTGCAATGGTGCAATCTCAGCTCACTGCAACATCTGCCTCCCAGGTTCAAGCGATTCTCCTGCCTCAGCCTCTTGAGTAGCTGGGATTACAGGTGCGCACCACCACACACAGCTAATTTTGTATTTTTAGTAGAGACATGGTTTTACCATGTTGGTCAGGCTGGTCTTGAACTCCTGACCTCGTGATCCACCTGCCTCAGCCTCCCAAAGTGCTGGGATTACAGGCGTGAGCCACCATGCCTGGCCAATTTTTTGTATTTTTAGTAGAAACGGGGTTTCACCATGTTTCTCAGGCTGGTCTTGAACTCCTGACCTCAAGTGATATGCCCCCCTCAGCCTCCCAAAGTGCTGGGATTACAGGCATGAGCCACTGCACCCAGCCTTTTTTTTTCCTTTTTCTTTTATTAATATTATTATTTTCTTCGAGACAAGGTCAGGCTCTATCACCCAGGCTGAAGTTCAGTGGTGCAATCTCGGCTCACTGCAACCTCTGCCTCCAGTGCTCAAGCGATCCTCCACCTCAGCCTCCGAAGTAGCTGAGACTGCAGGCACGCACCACCATGGCCAACAAACTTGTATTTTTTATAGAGATGGGGTTTTGCCACTTTGCCCAGGCTGGTCTCGAACTCATAAGCTCAAGCAATCTGCCTGCCTCAGCCTCCTAAAGTGCTGGGATTATAGGCGTGAGCCACCATGCCCAGCCCCTATGATTATTTTTTGAGATGGGGTCTCACCATCTTGCCCAGGCCGATCTTGAACTCATGGGCTATGACGATCTTCCTGCTGCAGCCTCCCAAAGTACTGGGATTATAGGCAAGGGGCACTGCACCCAGGCTTTTTATCTTTTTTTGATACTGGGTCTTGCTTTGTCACCCAGGGTGGAGTATAGTAGTGTGATCACAACTCACTGCAGCCTCAAACTCTTGGGCTCAAGTGATCCTCCTGACTCAGCCTCCCAGGAAGCTGGGACTACAGGCATGTGCCACCATACTCAGCTAATTTTTAAAAATTTTTTGTAGCCACGAGGTCTTTCTATGTTGCCCAGGCTGGTCTTGAACTCCTTACCTCAAGGGATTTTCCCACCTCGGCCTCCTAAAGTATTGAGATTACAGGTGTAAGCCACCATGCCCAGCTAATTATTTTCCTTTTGTAGAGATGGGGGTCTCCCTAAGTTGCCCTGCTAGTCTCAAACTCCTAACCTCAAGAGATCCTCCCACCTTGGCCTCCAGAGTAGCTGAGACTATAAGTGCACACCACCACTAGTTTTTAAATTTTTTACAGAGATGGGCATCTTGCTTTGTTGCCCCATCCTAGTCTTGAACCTCCTTGCTTCAAGCAATCTTCCTGCCTCAGCCTCGCAGTGTGCTAGGACTGCAGCTGTTACAACCACTGGGCCTGGCTTCACTCAGTTTTCATCTCAGTTCCTCTCTCTCTTCCCCTTCAATTTCTCTTTCTTTTCTTTTCCTTCTTTCTTTTTCTTTTTTTAAAGACAGAATCTCACTCTGTCGCCCAGGCTGGAGTACAGTAGCAGGATCTTGGCTCATTGCAACCTCTGACTTCTGGGTTTAAGCGATGCTCCTGCCTCAACCTCCCTAGTAGCTGTGATGACAGGCACATGCCACCACATCAGGCTAATTTTTTGTATTTTTAGTAGAGATGGGGTTTCACCATGTTGGCCAGGCTGGTCTCAAACTCCTGACCTCAAGGAATCCGCCCACCTCAGCCTCCCAAAGTATGGGGATTACAGGCATGAGCCACCGCACCTGGCTTTCCCCTTTCAATTTATTTTTGTTTTTATTTTTATTGAGACAGAGTTTTGCTCTTGTCGCCCAGGCTGGAGTGCAGTGGCGCAATATCGGCTCACTGCAACCTCTGCCTCCCGGGTTCAAGTGATTCTCCTGCCTCAGCCTCCCGAGTAGCTGGGATTACAGGCACCCATCACCACGCACAGCTAAATTTTTGTATTTTTAGTAGAGACAAGGTTTCACCATGTTGGCCAGGCTGGTCTTGAACTCCTGGGCTCAGGTGATCCACCTGCCTTGGCCTCCCAAAGTGCTGGGATTAAAGGAGTAAGCCACTGTGCCTGGGTTTTCCCTTTCAATTTCTTTCTTTTTTTTTTTTTGAGATGGAGTTTCGCTCTTTTTACACAGGCTAGAGTGCAATGGCATGATCTCGGCTTACCGCAACCTCCGCCTCCCGAGTTCAAGCAATTCTCCTGACTCAGCCTCCTGAGTAGCTGGGATTAGAAGCATGTGCCACCACACCTGGCTAATTTGTATTTTTAGTAGAGATGGGGCTTCTTCATGCTGGTTAGGCTGGTCTTGAACTCCCTACCTCAGGTGATCCACCCGCCTTGGCCTCCCAAAGTGCTGGGATTACAGGCGTGAACCACCATGCCCGGCCTCAATTTCTTAAATCAATATATATTTCCCCACTATCTTGTTCTCCCCCAATCTCTCTCTCAGGCCCTTGCTCCTCTCTGCCCCACTCCTAATCTTGGGGGTTCATGGATGGGGGTTCCTGCACTCAGGTCAAGGTTCACACCTGGCTCACGGATTCCCTAGACCTTTGTCACATTTGGAATCTCAAGCTCCTGGAGAGGCAGGGTGACCTCAGAAGCTCTCTTCCACCCACGGCCATAGACAGAGGCAGCCAGGGAGCCCAGTACCCCACAAACCAGGGGCCAAATCCTTGGCCCTGCTGCTCCCAGCGGCAGAGCTCGAGATGCATGCTGCGCGATTGCGGCCACTCACCAGTGTCCAGAGGACATAGATGGTGAAGAGGGCGATGGTGAGGGCAATGAGACCCACAGCCTCCAGCTGGCTGTGGAGCCGGAGGTGGTCCTGGGCCCCACGCAGGCACAACCAGCCTGAGATGGCGGCCAGTGGCGTGATGAACAGGAAACACACCATGTCGCAGCACAGTGTCCGCTTCTCCGTCCGCGGCCCCGGGTCCTTCAGCCACTGCAGGGGAGAGGATAGGGGAGAGGGGGCAGAGAAGGGGCTACTGAGGGGGAGAGGTCAGGACCTCCAGGCCTAGGCCTCCCTCTGTCCTTTCCTTCTTTTTTTCTTTTCTTTTTTCTTTTTTTTTTTGAGACAGATTCTCACTCTGTCGCCCAGGATGGAGTGCAATGGCGTGATCTCAGCTCACTGCAACCTCGACCTTCTGGGTTTAAGCAATTCTCCTGTCTCAGCCGCTAGGGTAGCTGGGATTACAGGCAAGCGCCACCATGCACGGCTAATTTTGTATGTATATATATTTTTTGAGACAGAGTCTCGCTCTGTCAGCCAGGCTGGAGTGCCGTGGCACGATCTCAGCTCACTGCAACCTCGACATCCCAGGTTCAAGGGATTCTCCCACCTCAGCCTCCCGAGTAGCTGGGATTATAGGCAAGCGTCACCACGCCCTGCTAATTTTGTATTTTTAGTAGAGATGGGGTTTCACCATGTTGGTCAGGCTGGTCTCGAACTTGTGACCTTAAGTGATCTGCCCACCTCGGCCTTCCAAAATTCTGGGATTACAGGTGTGAGCCACCACGCCTGGCCCTTTCCTTCTTTCAAACATTTATTGAGCCCGTGAGGAGCCAGGCGCTGCCATGTGCTGGGCACTTTTACCCCCATTTTACAGATGGGGAAACTGAGGCACAGAGGAATTAACTCAAGTGAGCAAACTCACACAGCCATAGTCCACAAAGCTGGGGTTCCAACCTGGGAAGTCTTGCTCCAGGGCTGAAGCGTCTTTGGCTACTAATCTACTACACTTGGCCTCCCCCAGATGACAGGCCAAAAGAAATGGGTTTAAAAAAAAAAAAAAAAAAAGCCCTGGCACGGTGGCTCACATCTGTAATCCTAGCACTTTGGGAGGCCAAAGTGGGCAGATCACTTGAGGCCAGGAGTTCAAGACCAGCCTGGCTAACATGGAGAAACCCTGTCTCTACTAAAAATACAAAATTAGCCAGGCGTGGTGGCACGCACCTATAATCCCAGCTACTCGGGAGGCTGAGGCAGGAGAATTGCTTGAACCCGGGAGGCGGAGGTTGCAGTGAGCCAAGATCGCACCACTGCACTCCAGCCTGGGTGACAGAGTAAGACTCTGTCTCAAAATAATAATAATAAGTTCTTTTATTTTTTTGATTTTTTTGTAGAGACAGGGTCTTGCTGTGTTGCCCAGGCTGGTCTTGAACTCCTGGCCTCAAGTGATCTTCCCACCTTGGCTTCCCAAAGTGCTGGGATTACAGGCATGAGCTACCGCACCCAGCCAAGAAATGGGCTTAATTCATGAAATTCTGGTGGATGAGACAGAAAGGGCCCCTGCCCTCCCATGCTGGCAGTGGAGGTATGAAATGGGTGAATGGTCACATAGGGCAAGGCCTTGCCAAGGAGGTGACATTGAAGAGAACAGAATGAGCAGAAGGAACCACGTGAAGAATGGGGGAGATGGGGCTCTAGGCTGCAGGGCGGCAGATTCAAAGACCCTGGGGTAGGGGGAGGCGGGCTAGACAAGATGCGTGGGGAGGGGGCCGTGTGGCCGTAGCACGGAGACCAAAGTGGGTGTGGGAGGGTGTGTGAAGGGGCTGGACCTCCCTCTCACTTTTCTCCCTACGCTCTGGCTCTCAGATGGGCCAGGGGCTTTTCTAGGGTTTTTGTTTTTTGTTTTTTGAGACGGAGTTTCGCTCTTGTTGCCCAGGCTGGAGTGCTGTGGTGCAATCTTGGCTCACTGCAACCTCCACCTCCCGGGTTCAAGCTGGGATCACAGGCCCCCGCCACCATGCCCAGCTAATTTTTGTATTTTTAGTAGAGACGGTGTTTTACCACATTGGCCAGGCTGGTCTCGAACTCCTGACCTCAGGTGATCCACCCACCTCTGCCTCCCAAAGTGCTGGGATTGTGAGCCACCACGTCCAGCCTTGGTTTTTTTTTTTGTTTGTTTTTTTTTTTTGAGATAGAGTCTCACTCTGTTGCCCAGGCTGGAGTGCAGTGGCGCTATCTCAACTCACTGCAAACTCCGCCTCCCAGGTTTAAGTGATTCTCCTGCCTCAGCCACCCAAGTAGCTGGGATTACAGGCATGCGCCACCACACCCAGCTTTTCTCTTGTTGTTTGAGACAGAGTTTTGCTCTGTCACCCAGGCTGGAGTGCAGTGGCTTAGTCTCAACTCACTGCAACCTCCGCCTCCCAGGTTCAAGCAATTCTCCTGCCTAGTGTTCAAGCAATTCTCCTGCCTCAGCCTCCCTAGGGTTCAAGCAATTCTCCTGCCTCAGCCTCCCTAGTGGATGGGATTATAGGCACCCACCACCATACCTGGCTAATTTTGTTTCTTTTTTTTGAGACAGAGTCTCACTCTGTCACCCAAGCTGGAGTGCAGTGGCAGGATCTCTGCTCACTGCAAGCTCCGCCTCCTGGGTTCACGCCATTCTCCTGCCTCAGCCTCCTGAGTAGCTGGGACTACAGGCACCTGCAACCACGCCCGCCTAATTTTTTGTATTTTTAGTAGAGATGGGGTTTCACCACGTTAGCCAGGACAGTCTTGATCTCCCGACCTCGTGATCCACCCGCCTCAGCCTCCCCAAGTGCTGAGATTACAAGTGTGAGCCACCGCGCCCGGCCCACACCTGGCTAATTTTGTATAGCTACTAGAGACAGGGTTTTGCCATGTTGGCAGGGCTGGTCTTGAACTCCTGACCTCAGGTGATCCATGCACCTTGGCCTCCCAAAGTGCTAGGATTACAGGCGTGAGCCACCGCATCTGGACATTTTTTTTTTTTTTTTTTTGTATTTTTAGTAGAGACGGGGTTTCACCATGTTGGCGAGGCTGGTCTCAAACTCCTGACCTCAAGTGATCCGCCCGCCTCGGCCTCCCAAAGTGCTGGGATTACAGGCATGAGCCACTGTGCCTGGCAGCTTGTTCCTTTTCATCTCTCAGGCCTCAGCTGGAGGTTTCACCTCCTGTTGAGGCCTTGCCTGACACCCCAAGTTGCCCCACCCCCTGTGACATGTTTTTCCCTTATTGCACTATTGCTCCCAGAAACCAGTTGCTTCGTTGATTTTTTTTTTTTTTTCTGTAACCTCATATCAGAAGCAATGCTTCAAAGTCCAGATTAAAGTTACTGGACTTTAATCTCCATGAGTGCCCAGCCCTATGTGTCTTGTTGGTGGCTGGGTCCCCAGTGCCTAACGGAGTGCTGGGCATGCTGGAGGTGCCCAGGAAATCTCTGCTAATGAAAGACACAGGCTGGGCGCAGTGGCTCATGCCTGTAATCCTAGCACTTTGGGAGGCTGAGGCGGGCAGATCACTTGAGGTCAGGAGTTTGAGACCAGCCTGGCCAACATGGTGAAACCCCATCTCTACTAAAAATACAGAAAATTAGCTGGGCGTGGTGGCACACGCCTGTAATCCCAGCTACTTGGGAGGCTGAAGCAGAAGAATCACTTGAACCTGGGAGGCAGAGGTTGCAGTGAGCCGAGATCGCACCACTGCACTCCAGCCTGGACAACAAGAGTTAGACTCTGTCTCAAAAAAAAGAGAAAGAAGAAGGAGAAGGAAGAAGAAGAAAGAAGAAGAAAGAGAAAGAATGAATGAAAACAGGGAGAGGGTAATGGGTCTGGGAGCTCTTAAACCCTAGGCCTGGTTTCTGACACACCATCAGCAGACCTACCCGGTGGACAGGGGCAGTAGGGAGTTCTGCCCTATGGAGCCCACCAGATTGCCCGGGGCAGCTCCTGCCTTTGGCCCCCATGTCTGCCCTCTCCCCACTGCCCACCGCAGTCTCAGACTCTTAAGGGTACCTCTGTGAGGGGTCGAGGCCGTTTCTCCACTGCAAACTCCGTGTGGCACAGCTCGCAGTAGCTGGTGTTAGATGAGGAAAGCCACCTCTCCAGACAGCTCTTGTGCACGGCACCCAGTGTGCCCGTGCAGCCACACGGGGACAGCAAGCACTCCCCGTTCGCTCCCTCATGGCAGATCCGGCAGAAGGGACCGTCACTGGACACAGAGATAGGACCCATGAGCAATGATTGGGCTTTCTGTCTATACCTGCTTCACTGCCCACTGGATCACAAGCTCACCCTTACCCCATGCTGCCACTTGGTGAACTCCTACTCACCCTTCAATGCCCAGCTCCAAATGCTCTTCCCCTTGGGAAGGAGATGCAGGGAAGGTAACCTTGGGAAGCCTTCCCAGACTCCCACAGGTGGAGTGATGTGTTCCCTTCCCAGGGACCCTGCAGCACCCTCTCGGACCCAGGATGGGCATCTGTTATACCTGCCCCCCATGTCCTCTCAAAATTTCCCTAAAATACCCAACCTGATTGTCCTGCACAACTTCCCCACCCTCAACTCCTTTTTTTTTTTTTTTTGAGACCGGAGTCTCGCTCTGTCGCCCAGGCTGGAGTGCAGTGGCGCAATCTCAGCTCACTGCAAGCTCCGCCTCCCGGGTTCACGCCATTCTCCCGCCTCAGCCTCCCAAGTAGCTGGGACTACAGGCACCCGCCACCACGCCCGGCTAATTGTGTTTTTGTATTTTTAGTAGAGACGGGGTTTCACCATGTTAGCCAGGATGGTCTCAATCTGCTGACCTTGTGATCCGCCTGCCTCAGGCTCCCAAAATGCTGGGATTACAGGCGTGAGACACCGCGCCTGGCCCCCAACCCTCGACTGTTAATCCTCAAAGACCGGCTGGGTGAGGTGGCTCATTCCTATAATCCCAGTACTTTGGGAGGCCGAGGCAGGAGGATCACAAGGTCGGGAATTCGAGACCAGCCTGGCCAACATGGTGAAACCCCATCTCTACTAAAAATAACAAAAATTAGCTGGGCGTGGTGGTAGGTGCCTGTAATCCCAGCTACTGGGGAGGCTGAGGCAGGAGAATCACTTGAGCCTGGAAGGCAGAGGTTACAGTGAGCCGAGATTACACCACTGCACTCCAGCCGGGGCAACAAAGCGAGGCTCCACCTCAAAAAAAAAAAAATCCTCAAGGACTAGGGCAGAGAAGACAACACTCCTCATGACCTCAGGCCTCACACTGGACCAGTCAGAACACCAGGCCGGGAGCAGTAGCTCGTGCTTGTCATTCTAGCACTTTGGAAGGCTGAAGCGGGAGGATCACTTGAGCCGAGGAGTTCAAGGCCAGTGTGGGCAACATAGTGAGATCTCATCTCTATAAAAAAAAAATTTTCTTTTTTTTTTTTTTGAGACGGAGTCTCGCTCTGTCATCAGGCTGGAGTGCAGTGGTGTGATATCAGCTCACTGCAACCTCCGCCTCCCAGGTTCAAGCGATTCTCCCACCTCAGACTCCTAAGTAGCTGAGACTATAGGCACATGCCACCACGCCCAGCTAATTTTTTTTTTTTTCTGTATTTTAGTAGAGATGGGGTTTCACCATGTTGGCCAGGCTGGTCTCGATCTCCTGACCTCGTGATCCACCCGCCTCAGCCTCCCAAAGTGCTGGGATTACAGGCGTGAGCCACCATGCCCGGCCCCAAAATTTTTTTTAAAGACTTAGCTTGGCGTGGTGGTGCATGTTGCGGTCCCAGCTACTTGGGAGGCTGAGGCGGGAGGATCACTTGTGCCCAGAGGTTCAAAGCTCCAATGACCCATAATTGTACCACTGCACTCCAGCTTGGACAACAGAGTGAGACCATTTGAAAAAAAGAAAAAGAAAATAGAACAGCACGCATCCCTGCTCATGGCTACCAACTCAGGCTTGTATGATACCATCAGAGTCACCGATAATCTATTCCTAAAATTCTTTGTTTCCCCGTAAACTCCAGAACTGTAGGCCACAAGGCTGACAGAAGCCTGGAGCTCCTGCAGCTGCCTAGTCTCTGTGTGGAGCCTGTGAATGATGCCAGCACAGAGGAGAGCCGAGCCAAGAGACAAGGAAAGGTAGATTCTTTTTTTTTTTTTTTTTTGAGACAGAGTCTTGCTCTGTCGCCCAGGCTGGAGTGCAGTGGCACTATCTCGGCTCACTGCAAGCTCCACCTCCCAGGTTCACGCCATTCTCCTGCCTCAGCCTCCCGAGTAGCTGGGACTACAGGCGCCAGCCACCACGCCCGGCTAATTTTTTGTATTTTTAGTAGAGACGGGGTTTCACCGTGTTAGCCAGGACGGTCTCGATCTCCTGACCTCGTGATCCACCCACCTCGGCCTCCCAAAGTGCTGGGATTACAAGCATGAGCCACCGCGCCCGGCCTGGGAAAGGTAGATTCTTAAGGACATCTTTGCGGGCCCCTGGATCTAATCACACCTGAAGCCCATGCTACCTGAGAAACCTGTGCGTCCAGAGAGAAGTGCTCACCTGCTCCTCTGCCCTTGTGAGAGGGAAACAGAAATAAAAAGCATCTGCAGAAAGCTGCCTCGGAAAAGTCTCCAGCCCTGGCCCAGTCTCTGGGGATGCCTGGTCCTTCCCGGCGCAGCTCAGGAGGCAGGGGGCGTGGCCCAGAGGCCAAACAGCCATGAGTCACTGTTTCCCAAACATTTCTGGCCAGAAGGCAGACTGTGAGGTCGCACAAAGAAGAGCTATTTTCCAGACAACGCCAATTTCCTCTCGGAGAGACTGTATTCTTTTTTCTTTTTCTTTTTTTTTTTTGAGTCACCCAGGCTGGAGTGCAGTGGTGCAATCTCAGCTCACTGCAACCTCTGCCTCCTGGGTTCAAGCTATCCTCCTGCCTCAGTCTCCTGAGTACCTGGGACAACAGGCACGTGCCACTATGCTTGGCTAATTTTTGTATTTTTAATAGAGACGGGGTTTCACCATGTTGGCCACACTGGTCTTGAACCCCTGACCTCAAATGATCCACCTGCCTCAGCCTCTCAAAGTGCTTGGATTACAGGCGTAAGCCTGTAATCATGCCAGGCCTTCTTTTCTTTTTTGAGACAAGGTCTGGCTCTGTTGCCCAGGCTGGAGTGCGGTGGTACGATCACAGCTCACTGCAGCCTCGGATTCCCTGGCTCAAGCGATCCTCCTGCCTCAGTCTCCCGAGTAGCTGGGACTACAGGTGGCACCATGCCACACAGCTAATATTTTTTAACTTTTTCTAGAGAGGGGGGTCTCACTATGTTGACCAGGCTGGTCTTGAGCTCCTGGGCTCAAGCAATCCTTCAGCCTTGGACTTCCAAAGTGCTGGGACTACAGGCATGAGCAGCCATGCCTGCCTGGAAATGACTGTTTTCTATCCTTTTATCAGATTCTCATGCTGCGGGGTGGGGTTGGGCTGCTTTAAAAAGAGCCCAACAGGCTGCTCATGGCTGCTTTCTCCACAGTCCTGTCCCTGGACTGCTATTTCCTCCTGCAATGGCAAAAGGGCATGCCTGCCTGCCTCCTTTCTGAACCCATACCCTGATCCCACCCTCCCCCCAGTACACACACAAACAAAGTTAACAAAAAAGGAACCCCTTGTCCGGAAACCAACCCAGGGAAACAGAAGTGACGAGAATCTTGAGGAAGAATCACATCAGTTTGGAGCTTGTTCTGGGAAACTGTGAAAAAGTTTGGGAGAGCAAATTCAGAGAAGAGGCCAGGCACAGTGGCTCACGCCTGTAATCCCAACACTTTGGGAGGCCGAGGCGGGTGGGTCATCTCAGGTCAGGCGACCAGCCTGACCAACATGGTGAAACCCCGTCTCTACTAAAAAAATACAAAAATTAGTCGGGCATGGTTGGGGCGGTGGGGGGGGCTGTAAATCCCAGCTACTTGGGAGGCTGAGGCAGGAGAATCTCTTGAACCCAGGAGGCAGAGGTTGCAGTGAGCTGAGATCATGCCACTGCACTCCAGCATGGGTGACAAAGTGAGACTCTGTCTCCAAAACAACAAAACAAAACAAAAAAACAAATTCAGAGAAGAGAGGAAAAAAAAGCCTTAGTATTTGTTGAGCACTTACTATGTACCAGGCACTATTCTTTTATTCTTTTTTTTTTTTTTTTGAGACTGCGTCTCGCTCTGTCGCCCAGGCTGGAGTGCAGTGGCGCGATCTTGGCTCACTGCAAGCTCCGCCTCCCGGGTTCATGCCATTCTCCTGCCTCAGCCTCCCGAGTAGCTGGGACTACAGGCACCGGCCACAGCGCCTGGCTAATTTTTTGTATCTTTAGTAGAGACGGGGTTTCACCGTGTTAGCCAGGATGGTCTCGATCTCCTGACCTCGTGATCTGCCCGCCTTGGCCTCCCAAAGTGCTGGGATTACAGGCGTGAGCCACCGCGCCCGGCCGTACCAGGCACTATTCTAAGAGCAACATCTGGATTAGTCTGTCTCATTCTATAAGGAAGGTGCTTTTTCTTTTTTCTTTTTTTTGAGATAGAGTCTACCCTGTCACCCAGGCTGGAGTGCAGTGATGTGATCACGGTTCACTGCAGCCTTGACCTCCCAGGCTCAAGCGATTCTCCCACCTCAGCTTCCTGAGTAGCTGAGACTACAGGTGCATGCCACCACTCTTGGCTAATTTTTTGTATTTTTTTTTTTTTTAGTAGAGACGGGGTGTCCCTATGTTGCCTAGGCTGGTCTCAAACTCCTGAGCTCAAGCGATCCACCCGCCTCGGCCTCCCAGAGTGCTGGGATTACAGGCGGGAGCCACCGTGCCTGGCCATCAGGTGCTATTTTTGCTTCCATCTTACATATGAGAAAACGGAGGCCAGGAGGAGTGAACTCATTTCTGCAAACTTGCAGTCAGGAGTCCATGCAGCTGGGACTGGGACCCGGGAAGTCTGACTCCAGGGCAGAGTACCCTAGGCTGCTGTGCTGTGTGCACTGCCCGCCTCAGATGCTGCGCTAGGGAAATGGGCTTTGCTCATGAAATTTTGGCAGGGAAATAACGCAAAAAATACAGATTAGAAGGAAATGGGGGCCGGGTGCAGTGGCTCACCATGTCTACTAAAAATACAAAAAGTAACCAGGTGCGGTGGCTCCCTCCTGTAATCCCAGCTACACAGGAGACTGAGGCAGGAGAATCCCTTGAGCCCAGGAGGCGGAGGTTGCAGTGATCCAACATTGTGCCATTGCACTCCAGCCTGGGCGACATAGCAAGACTCTGTCTGCCTCAAAAAAAAAAAAAAAAAAAGGGGGGTCAGGCACGGTGGCTCACGCCTGTAATCACAACACTTTGGGAGGCTGAGGTGGGTGGATCACGAGGTCAAGAGATCAAGATCAGCCTGGCCAACATGGTGAAACCCCATCTCTACCAAAAATACAAAAATTAGCTGGGTGTGGTGGCGTGCGCCTGTAGAACCAGGTACTCAGGAGGCTGAGGCAGGAGAATCACTTGAATCCGGGAGGCGGAGGTTGCAGTGAGCCAAGATCACGCCACTGTACTCCAGCCTGAGTGACACGCCAGCCTGAGTGACAAAGCGAGGCTCTCTCAAAAAAAAAAAAAAAAAAATTTAAAAAGAGGCTGGGCACGGTGGCTCACACTTGTAATCCCAGCACTTTGGGAGGCTGAGATGGGCAGATCACCTGAGGTCAGGAGTTCGAGACCAGCCTGGCCAACATGGCAAAACCCCGTCTCTGCTCTAAGTACAAAAACTAGCCAGGTGTGGTGACGGGTGCCTGTAATCCCAGCTACTCGGGTGGCTAAGGCAGAAGAATCACTTGAACCTGGGAGGCGGAGGTTTCAGTGAGCTGAGACTGCGCCACTGCACTCCAGCCTGGGCAACAAAATGAGACTCTGTTTCAAAAAAAAAAGAGAGATACAGTGGTGAAGTAATTTGTCCCAGGTCACTCTGGGAGAGAGGGAGGTGTCCACTCAGGGTCGGGGCCCAGGCACTGAGCCCACAGCCTGCACTCCTGACTACCCCCTATCCTGCCTCCCAAAAGTGTGTTACTTGACAACATTTGACCTTCAGATTTCACATAATAATCTGGAATTTCAGCTTTTCCTAAAGAATCAGACCTGGCCAAAGCTAAGCCTCTGTTTCCACAAGGCGATAACTGTTTGTGTCTCTTTCTCTGTTTACCCGCTTGGCCCTCTGTCAATGGTTGGACTTCTGACCCCAGGCTGGGAGAAAGTCACTGCACCCAGAGAGGAGGCAACAAAGGCCAGGACATCCACGCGGTCACCACTCACCTCGGTGTGTCCAAGGCACGGATGACGGTGGAGAGGAGCCGGCCATCCCTTGAAGTCACCTGTGCCACATACTGGGGCGGTCCGAGGCCGGTAGCCTCCACGACCTTGGAGAAGGCAGGGCTGCCGGAGCAGTCACACAGGGAGCCGGGGAGGTGGCAGCAGTCACCCGTCGTCATGGCCACAGGGAGCCCCGTATCCTCAGGGCCTGAGGCCCATGGTCCCAGGAGCCTGGGAACAGGCCAGTGCAGAGGTTAGGGGCAAGGTTAGTGAGCCTGACGGACTAAGGTTTGAGTCCCCTCTTGTCAGAGCTGTAGGGACCACTAGACCATTTACATCTCTGGGCCTCAGGTTGCACGATCTGTAAAATGGGCCTCTGTGGGGCCAGTGAGGATTCAAGGAGACGATGCATGTAACTCAGCACAAGGCTGGTATACAGCAGGAGCTTGGGTTGTATTATTTCTCACTCTCCTAAGAAAACCTATGCTTCCCTGGCCAGGCGTGGTGGCTGACGCCTGTAATCCCAGCACTTTGGGAGGCTGAGGCGGGTGGATCACGAGGTCAAGAGATAGAGACCATCCTGGCCAACATGGTGAAACACCATCTCTACGAAAAATACAAAAAAAAAGAAAAAAGTGAAAAAAAAAGAAAAGCTAGGTTTCCCATTCCGGCTAACACAGTGAAACCCCGTCTCTACTAAAAATACAAAAAATTAGCTGGGCGTGGTGGCACGCACCTGTAGTCCCAGCTACTTGGGAGGCTGAGGCACGACAATCTCTTGAACCCGGGAGGGGGAGGTTGCAGTAAGCTGAGATCACGCCACTGCACTCCAGCCTGGGCGACAGAGCAAGACTCTGTCTCAAAAAAAAACAAAACCAAAAAAACAGGAAAGCTAGGCCTGGCCAGGTGTGGTGGCTCATGTCTATAATCCCAGTGCTTTGGAAGCCAAAGTAGGAGGATTGTTTGAGCCCCAGGAGACCAGCCTAGGCAATACATCAAGACTCTATCTTTAAAAAAAATAAGAAAATTAGGCCGGGAGCAATGGCTCACACCTGTAATCCCAGCACTTTGGATTCAAGTCAATCCGCCTGCCTCCGATTGCCTGAGCTCAGGAGTTTGAGACCAGCCTGGGCAACATGGTGAAACCCTGGCTCTACAAAAGAAAACCAAAAATATTAGCCAGACATGGTAGCACAGGCCTATAGTCCCAGCCACTTGTGAGGCTGAGGTGGGAGGATGACTTGAGCCCAGGAGTTTGAGGCTGCAAGTGAGCTATGACGGTGCTTACTGCACCCCTGCCTGTGCCACAGAGTGAGACCCTGTCTCTAAAAAAGAGAAGACAAGAAAAGCTAGGCCTGCTCTTACCCTCAAAGCCTCCAGGGCCAGGACCACCTTTCAACTAATATCACCTTTTCAGATATGGTATCAGGACCTTTTTTTTTTTTTTTCTTTGAAACATAGTTTCGCTGTGTCACCCAGGCTGGAGTGCAGTGGCACGATCTTGGCTCACTGCAACCTCCACCTCCCGGGTTCAAGCGATTCTTCTGCCTCAGCCCCCCAAGTAGCTGGGACTACAGGCGTGCACCACCATGCCTGGCTAATTTTTGTATTTTTATTTATATTTATTTATTTATTTTTTGAGATGGAGTTTCACTCTTGTCACCCAGGCTGGAGTGCAATGGCATGATCTCGGCTCACTGCAACCTCCACCTTATGGGTTCAAGCGATTCTCCTGCCTCAGCCTCCCAAGTAGCTGGGATTACAGGGGCCCACCAACACACCCAGCTAATTTTTTTTTTTTTTTTGAGATGGAGTCCTGCTCTGTTGCCCAGGCTGGAGTGCAGTGGCGAGATCTCAGCTCACTGCAAGCTCCACCTCCCGGGTTCACGCCATTCTCCTACCTCAGCCTCCCAAAGTGCTGGGATTACAGGCGTGAGCCATCGTGCCCAGCAATTATTTTTATTTTTGTTGTATTTTATTTATTTATTTTTTGAGACGGAGTCCGGCTCTGTTGCCCAGGTTGGAGTGCAATGGCGCGATCTTGGCTCACTGCAACCTCCGCCTCCTGGGTTCAAATGATTCTCCTACCTCAGCCTCCTTAGTAGCTGAGACTACAGGCGTGCGCCACCACGCCCAGCTAATTTTTGTATTTTTAGTAGAGATGGGGTTGCACCATTTTGGCCAGGATGGTTTCGATCTCTTGACCTCGTGATCCGCCCGCCTCGGCCTCCCAGAGTGCTGAGATTACAGACATGAGCCACCACGCCCGGCTAATTTTTGTATTTTTAGTAGAGATGGGGTTTCACCATGTTGGCCAGGCTGGTCTCAAACTCCTGACTTCAGGTGATCCATCTGCCTCGGACTCCCAAAGTGCTGGGATTACAGGTGTGAGCCACTGCACCCGGCCCGGCCGAGAATTTCATTGAAGAAGCAAGGGCCCTTTCTGGAGACCTCCTTGAAGCCAATACAGGTGCCCTGGAGCCAAGGATCTCTGTCCCCAGCGTTTCCAATCCCCAAGAGCTACAATGTCCAGAACCCCTGCAGCCCCTAAAGTGTTCAGAAAGTCCAAGCCAGAGAGGCAATCAAGTACTCAGTGAAGCATTCCCACCCCCACGGCAAGTCAGCTTTTAAACTGCCAATCAAAATCCGAGTCCTGGGCCAGGGGAAGTTGTTCATACCTGTAATCCCAGCGCTTTGGGAGGTCCAAGCAGGAGGATCACTTGAGGCCAGGAGTTTGAGACGAGCTAGGGCAACATAGAGAGACCCTATCTCTCTGAAGGTTTTTTTTTAATTAGCCAGGCATGGTGCTGAAAGCCTGTAGTCCCAGCTACTTGGGAGGCTGAGGAGGGAGCCTCAACCTCTTGAGCCCAGGAGTTCAAGGCTGTAGTGAGCTATGATCACACCACTGCACTCCAGCCTGGGTGACAGAGCAAGACCCAGTCTCCAGTCTCTAAAACAAAACAAAAGAAAGCAAAAAAAAATTTAAAAAAACAACAAAAATAAATAAATAAATAAATAAATAAACCAAATCTGAGCCCCAAAGTGGGGAGGTGAAGGAACAGGGCAGCAATTACTAACTCTTGCGCTAGGACAGTTCACTGCTGGATAAATGCCCTCTGAACAGCTCAGCCAGCAGCCTCCTGGCCTCACATGTTCTTCTGAGCATCAGTCAGGCCTCTGCAGGCCAGATAAGCAAGTATTGCCCAAAGGCAGGGACCCAAAAGGAAGACTTGCAGGCCTGAGATAACACCCACAGGGCAGTGGCCGGGCCTGACACAGGGTGCCTGCTGCTGTCCCTCCCAAGTCCCTACAACCAGAACCTTAAGCTCAGAGGCCAAAGGGGAAGCGGCTGGGCTCTCTACGGGAAAGCAGGCAGAGGCGAGTCCTTTCCTCCAGCCCAGCCCCTCTGAGGATAGGTCTTTACATTTCTTTTTTTTTAAGACAGGGTCTTGGCTGGGCGTGGTGGCTCACGCATGTAATCCCAGCACTTTGGGAGGCCGAGGTGGGCAGATCACCTGAGGTCAGGAGTTCAAGACGAGGCTGACCACATGGAGAAACCCCGTGTCTACTAAAAATACAAAAAAATTAGCCAGGCGTGTTGGCGCATGCCTGTAATCCCAGCTACTCGGGAGGCTGAGACAGGAGAATCTCTTGAACCTGGGAGGCAGAGGTTGCAGTGAGCCGAGATCAGGCCATTGCACTCCAGCCTGGGCAACAAGAGTGAAATTCTTTCTCAAAAAAAAAAAAAAAAAAAAAAAAAAAGACAGGGTATTAGCCTGGCGCGGTGGCTCATGCCTATAATCCCAGCACTTTGGGAGGCCGAGGCAGGTGGGTCACCTGAAGTCAGGAGTTCGAGACCAGCCTGGCCAACATGGCAAAACCCCATCTCTACTAGAAGTACAAAAATTACTTGGGCATGGTGGCGGGCAACTGTAATCCCAGCTACTTGGGAGGCTGAGGCAGGAGAATCACTTAAACCTGAGAGATGGAGTTTGCAGTGAGCCAAGATCACGCCACTGCACTCCAGCCTCGGTGACAGCGAGACTTCATCCCCCCACCAAAAAAAAAAGACAGGGTCTCACTCTGTTACCCAGGCTGGAATGCAGTGGTGTGATCTCAGCTTACTGCAACCTCAGCCTCCTGGGTTCAAGCGATTCTCCTGCTTCAGCCTCTCGAGTAGCTGGGACTACAGCTATGTGTCACCACACCCAGCTCGTTTTTGTATTTTTAATAGAGACAGGGTTTCACCATGTTGGCCAGGCTGATCTCCAACTGCTGACCTCAAGTGATCTGCCCGCCTCGGCCTCCCAAAGTGCTGGGATTACAGGCTTGAGCCACCACCCCTGGCCTGGTCTTTACATTTCTGCAAATAACTGGATATTACAGGAACTATCCCAGCTCCTGCATATGGTGTTCTAATAGTTCTTCTATCAGGGAGAAAAAAAAAACCACACAGGTAAATCTGCTAATGCAAGGCCTGCAAACTACCAAAATTATACTAGCAGCTTCTATCTATTAAGAACCAGATACCATGCCAAGCAATCCCCATACATAGTCATCATCTCACTGAACTCGAAACAGTTGTTATAAGTGTCTCCTTCAAAGGTCATCTTCCTGGAGAAGCCTTCTCGACAATGCTGTCTGGGGCCCGGCGCATTGGCTCACGCCTGTAATCCCAACACTTTGGGAGGCTGAGGTGGGAGGATCGCTTGAGCCCAGGAGTTTGAGAGAAGCCTGGGCAACATACCAAGACCCCGTCTCTACAAAAAATACAAAAATGAGCCGGGTGTGGTGGTGTGCACCTGTAATCCCAGCTACTCAGAAGGCTGAGGTGGGAGAATCGCTTGAACCCAGAAGGTTGAGGCTGCAGTGAGCCATGATCGCACAACTGCACTCCAGCCTGGGCCACAGAGCAAGACACTGTCTCAATCAATCAAACAAGTGCCAATGGGGTCCACTTGATTCCACTCGTGGCATGTGTCCCTGTCTGAAACATTCTACTTATTCATCTACGTATTTAGCCATGTCTGTTGTCCTACCCTGCTGTGAATTCTGTAAAAAAGAGACCCTGTCAGATTGCCTCCTGCTGTCCCCAGCACCTGGCCCTCTGTCTAGCCCAGAGCTGCTGCATTTCTGGTTGCTGCTACAGTCTTTTTTTTTTTTGAGACAGAGTCTCGCTCTGTCACCCAGGCTGGAGCACAGTGGCCGATCTCAGCTCACTGCAACCTCCACCTCCTGAGTTCAAGGGATTCTCCTGCCTCAGCCTCTCGAGTAGCTGGGATTACAGGCACCCACCACCATACCCGTCTAATTTTTGTATTTTTAGTAGAGACAGGGTTTCACCATGTTGGCCAGGCCAGTCTCGAACTCCTGACCTCGTGATCTGCCCACCTCAGCCTCCTAAAGTGCTGGGATTACAGGTGTGAGCCACCGTGCCAGGCCATGTTGCAGTCATTTCTCAATCCTCACTCCATTTAAGAACAGCATGAGAGAGCCACATCTCTCGACCCTCCGATCCTGGTCGGCCAGCCCCTGTGGTGGGCATCAGAGATATTTAGAGGCTAGAGGTCCACTCAAACCACAGAGGCCCAGGCCTGGAAGAGGCCAAACTTGAGGCTGGACACGAAGAGAGGGTGACTGCAAGTCGGACTCAGCTCTGAGGCTGCTGAAATGGGAGAGTGATCCGATGGCTCCAGCAAACTTGGCCCAGTGCCCAGGAGATTTATTTCTCTTCTTTCTTTTGTCTGGTTTTTTTTTTTTTTTTTTTTTAGATGGAGTTTCACTCTTGTTTCCCAGGGTGGAGAGCAATGGCACCACCTCGGCTCTCTGCAACCTCCGCCTCCCAGGTTCAAGCGATTTTCCTGCCTCAACTGCCAGAGTAGCTGGGATTACCGGTGCCCTCCACCCACGGCTGGCTAATTATTTGTATTTTTAGTAGAGACGGGGTTTCACCATGTTGGCCAGGATGGTCTCGAACTCCTTATCTCAGGTGATCCACCCGCCTTGGCTTCCCAAAGTGCTGGGATTACAGGCATGAATCACTGCACCTGGCCTATTTCTTTACTTTCTTTTGTCTGTTTTTTGTTTTTTTTTTTTGAGGCAGGGTCTCAGTCTGTCACCCAAAAGGCTGGAGGGCAGTGTAGTAATCACAGCTTACTGAAGCTTCCACCACCCCCAGGTTCAGGTGATCCTCCCACTTCAGTCTCCTGAGTAGCTCTGCACACCACCACATCCAGCTAATTTTTGTATTTTTTTATAGAAATGGTGTTTTGCCAAGTTGCCCAGGCTGGTCCTGAATTCCTGGCCTCCAGTGATCTGACCGCCTTGGCCTCTCAAAGTGTTGGGATTACAGGCATGAGCCACCACACCCAGCCTGGAGATAGATCTCATTGAGTCTTCACAACAAACCAATAATTACACCCTATGATGGGGAAAGAGGCTGAAGCTCAGAGAGAGGCACCTACTTTCCCAAGGTCATACAGCTAGGAAGGGGTAGTATCAGAATTTGAACTTAAAACAGTCCAGGGAGTGGTTCTGGACCTCAAGAGACCTGGGTTCTTTAACTCCTGGCCCTCCTGGCTCTGCCACCGATGCTGGGTGTCCTGGTTCAAGTCACTTTGCTTCTCTGGGCCTCATTCTAATGATGGAGCTGGTGGACTCTGTCTGTGGAGGGGTCTCCTGAGAAGGAGCCTCCAGGCTGAATTCATCAAGTAAAGCTCACCTTTAGCTAGGCTTGTTTAGGGTGGCACTGAGGCCCCCCAGTCTTTTCCATACCTGCCCAGGATCCGTTTCCTGAAGGTAGGAAACAGAGGGCAGAGGAATCAGAGGGCCCTAAAACTCCCTACATTGTGGTCTCAGGCAGCTGTTTTACTCTCTCAGCCTCAGTATTCTCATCTCTAAAATGAGTGTTATAGGCCAGGCGCAGTGGCTCCCGCCTGTAATCCCAGCACTTTGCGCACTTTGGGAGTTCAAGGAAGGTGGATCACTTGAGGCCAGGAGTTCGAGACCAGCCTGGTCAACATGGTGAAACCCCATTTCTGCTAAAAAGACAAAAATTGGCCAGGCACGGTGGTGGGTGCCTGTAATCCCAACTACTTGACCGGGGTGAGGTAGGAGAATCGCTTGAACCTGGAAGGTAGAGGTTGCAATGAGCTGAGATCGTGCCACTGCATTCCAGCCTGGGCAACAGAGAGAGACTCTGTCTAAAAAAAAAAAAAGACAGGGAGTCATAATGATATGTAGTTCATAAATTAGTAAAAAATTAAGAAGTTAATAACTATTAGCTCTTATTATAATTACTATCGTCAGCTTACAGAGCTGTTGATGAGAGGTCACACAGTCAACCCCGGCACACACAGTAAGTGCTCAATAAAAGCTCTATTAATATTTTTTAGGGTAAATGTGGAGGTTGTTATGCATTCATTCCTCCCTGCATGAGAAGCAAGGTTCCAATCCCAGCTCTACTCCTTATGTGCTTGTGGCCCTGGGCAAGACACTTAACCTCTTTGAGCCTGGACTCTCTCAACTGTATAACAGGTGACATTTCTGGTGCTTCCACCTACTCAGTATGGTTTCAAAAGAACTGAATGAGCTCAACATGCCCATTTAACTACCCCGTTTTGAGCACCCACATAGCACAGGGCATCCTGTTTGAGCATCTTTGTGCAAAGTGGCTGGGTCATTATATTATAACTTACTATTTTGCAGGCAGAGCCGCTCTGAGAAGGAGGTTGGGGAAGGGCATTGGCCACTTAGCAGTTGCCTACTGTGTGTCAGGCGTTTTCTGCACCAGCCACCTCCTGAATCCTCCCAGAAGCCCCATCAGGTTGGCAATGGGATGACCCAGTTTCACAGGTGGGGAAACCGAGGCTCGGAGGGGCGCCTATGTGTGCCGGACCCTGGAGACCTCCCACCGGCCTTGACACGGTAACTGAAGTCCCCGCGTCCCCGAGAAGGCTGTGGCCAAGGGATCGAGCCCAGCCGTCCCGCCTGGCTGCCGAGCTCCGGCCTCGAACCCGGGGCCGGCCCGCGGACTGGTGTCCTCCGGCCCTACCTGCAGGCCCGTGCCTACCTGATCCGCGGCCGGGCCGGGCGGCCGCACAGGCCCCTCCGTTCGCCTCGGCCCCGGTCCCGGCCCGGCCCGGCCCGTCGGCGCCACTAGCTCCGCTCCGGCCGGCACCTGCGTCCGGGCACCGCCCGCGGAGCCGACAGCGCCGCGGACCAATAGCGACCGCCTCTCGCCTGCACTCACCAATCGCCGTGCACGTCCCGCCCTAAGAGGCGGGGCCGGAGGCCACAGGGACGCCTTGGGCCGCACAGGCTCCGCTGCGCCGCGGCTGCTGGCTCCACCCCTGCCGCGTCTTGGCTCCGCCCCCAGCTCCGGCTCCGCCCCAGCACGGGCCCCGCCCCAGCCCAGCCCCAGGCACTAGGGGTGCTGCTGCGCCACCTGCAGACGGCCAGCGTCCTCTAATAAATAAAACCTCTGCAGAATTCAACTTTTTTTTATTTGAGACTGGCGGGGTGCAGTGGCTCACGCCTGTAATCCCAGCACTTTGGGAGGCCGAGACGGAAGGATCGCTTGAGGCCAGATGTTGGGGACCAGCCTGGGCAACATGGTGAGATCCCGTCTCTACAAAAAATTTAAAAGTTAGGATGGGCGCGGTGGCTCACGCCTGTAATCCTAGCACTTTGGGAGGCCAAGGCGGGCGGATCACGAGGTCAGGAGATCGAGACCATCCTGGCTAACACGGTGAAACCCCGTTTCTACTAAAAATACAAAAAAATTAGCCGGGCGTGGTGGCGGGCGCCTGTAGTCCCAGCTACTCGGGAGGCTGAGGCAGGAGAATGGCGTGAAGCCGGGAGGCAGAGCTTGCAGTGAGCCGAGATCGTGCCACTGCTCTCCAGTCTGGGCGACAGAGCGAGACTCCGTCTCAAATAAATAAATAAATAAATAAATAATAAAATAAAATAAAATAGAAGTTAGCCAAGCGTGGTGGCCCAGGCCTGTAGTCCCAGCTGCTCTGGAGGCTGAGGCAAGAGGATCACTTGAGCCCAGGAGTTCGAGGCCAGTCTGGGCAACATAGTAAACTCACCCACCCCATCTCTAAGACAGATCAACTTTTAAAAAAATACTGCACTATATGTTCACTTAGTACAAGCACACTTTTGCACATAATCACAGTATAACCTTCAAAATCAGAAAATTAATGTTCATCTAGTATTATCATGTAATTCCCAGAGCCCATTCAAAGGCCAGGTGCAGTGACTCATGCCTGTAATCCCAGCACTTGGATCATTTGAGGTCAGGAGTTTGAGACCAGCCTGGCCAACATGGTGAAACCCTGTCTGTACTAAAAATACAAATAATTAGCTGGGTTTTGTTGTGGGCACCTGTAATTCCAGCTGCTCATGAGGCTGAGGCAGGAGAATTGCTTGAATCTGCAAAGTGGAGGTCGCAGTGAGCGGAGATCTTGCCACTGCACTCTAACCTGGGTGACACAGCCAGACTCTGTCTCAAAAAAAAAAAAAAAAAGTTTCCAATAAAGTCCTTTAAAAATCTAAAGTCCAGGCCAAGCACAGTGAGTCATGTTTGCAATCCCAGCTCTTTGGGAGCCCAAGGCAGGAAGGTCTCTTGGGTCCAGGAGTCTGAGATCAGTCTGGGCAGCACAGTGAGACCCCATCTCTACAAAATAAAATAAAAATATTAGCCAGTTGTGGTGGCATCCTCCTGTGGTCCCAGCTTGGGAGGCTGAAGTGAGAGGCTCAATTGAGCCCAGGAGTTCTGGGCTGCAGTGAGCCATTACCTCACCACTGCATTCCAGCCTGGGCAACAGAGCAAGATCCTGTGTCAAAAAACAAAAAATCCCAAATCCATCCCAGGATCATTGTTGTATTTTGTTGTTATGACTCTAATTTAGTCTCTCTTTCTGGAACATTTTATCAATCTTACCTTCTCTCCATGACATCAATATTTTTCAAAAAATTCTGGGCTAGTAATTTTGCAGAAAGTCCTTCCATTGCTGTTTGTCTAATACTTTCTCATGATTTTGCATTTGTGGCAGGAAACAGATGTGACATTGTGTTTTCAGGATGCATACAGTGTTGATTTTGTCCACTATTGATTGTGCTAACTTGGTTCAAATGGTGTCTGCCAGTTTCTCCAGTGTGAGTTAGTATGTTACACTTTGGTGTTTTGTTGTTGTTGTTGTTTAATATTTTATTTAATTTTAATTAATTTTTTTTTTTTTTTGAGACAGAGTCTCACTCTATCACCCAGGCTGGAGTGCAATGGTGTGGTCTCAGCTCACTGCAACCTCTGCCTCCCAGGTTCAAGGGATTCTCCTGTCTCACCTCCCGAGTAGCTGGGATTACAGGCCCGCACTACCACGCCCAGCTAATTTTTGTGTTTTTAGTAGAGGGAAGTTTCACTATGTTGGTCAGGCTGGTCTTGAACGCCTGACTTCAAGTGATCTGCCCACTTCGGCCTCCCAAAGTGCTGGGATTGCAGGCAGGAGCCACCACGCCCCACCAATTTTTTTTTTTTTTTTTTTGGCGATGGAGTCTCACTCTGTGGCCCAGACTGGAGTGCAGTGGCGCCCTCTTGGCTCACTGCAACCTCCGCCACCGGTTCAAGTGATTTTCCTGCTTCAGCCTCCTGAGTAGTTGTAATTACAGGCCCGCACCACCACGTCCAGCTAATTTGTGTATTTTTAGTAGAGATGGGGTTTCGCCATGTTGGCCAGGCTAGTCTTAAATTCCTAACCTCAGGCGTGAGCCATGGCACCTGGCTTTACACTTTGTTAATGAGTGCTTTCTGGGGAGATACTTCGAAAGTAATTAAATAGCCTGTTCCTCAACACATTCAGTTTCCAAGATCTTAATATCAATTGATGACCCTTGCCTGAGCCAGTTATTACCATAATGGCAACCAAATGGTGATTTTCTTTTTTGAGACGGAGCCTTGCTCTGTCGCCCAGGCCGGAGTGCAGTGGCTGATCTCGGCTCACTGTAAGCTCCGCCTCCGGGGTTCACGCCATTCTCCTGCCTCAGCCTCCTGAGTAGCTGGGACTACAGGCGCCCGCCACCTCGCCCGGCTAATTTTTTGTATTTTTTTTAGTAGAGATGGGATTTCACCGTGTTAGCCAGGATGGTCTCGATCTCCTGACCTCGTGATCCGCCCTCCTTAGCCTCCCAAAGTGCTGGGATTACAGGCGTGAGCCACCGCGCCCGGCCCCAAATGGTGATTTCTTTCTTTTTTTTTTTTTGTTTCTTTTCTTTTTTTTTTTTTTTTTTGAGACGGAGTCTCGCTCTGTCGCCCAGGCTGGAATGCAGTGGCGCGATCTTGGCTCACTGCAACCTCCACCTCCCAGGTTCACGCCATTCTCCTGCCTCAGCCTCCCGAGTAGCTGGGATTACAGGCGCACGCTGCCACGCCCAGCCAACTTTTTGTATTTTAGTAGAGACGGGGTTTCACCGTGTTGCCCAGGCTGCTCTCAAACTCCTGAGCTCAGGTAATCCGCCCACCTCAGCCTCCCAAAGTGCTGGGATTACAGGCGTGAGCCCCCGCGCAGTCCCCAAATGGTGATTTTCTAATTCCATCTTGGAGCATTTCCTTACTAACTGGCTCAACAAACTCTTCCAGGCTGACTTGTCTTGTTTTTGCCTGCCCCAGGCCTGGACTCAACCATTTTTCCGAAGAGCCCTGGTTCATTTTAGTGGCGAATGATATTTTATTTATTTATTTATTTATTTATTTAGAGACGGAGTCTCGCTCTGTTGCCCAGCTGGAGTGCAGTGGCGTGATCTCGGCTCACTGCAACCTCCGCCTCCCGGGTTCACGCTATTCTCCTGCCTCAGCCTCCCGAGTAGCTGGGACTACAGGCGCCCGCCGCCGCGCCTGGCTAATTTTTTGTATTTTTTAGTAGAGACGGGGTTTCACCATGTTAGCCAGGATGGTCTCGCTCTCCTGACCTTGTGATCCGCCCGCCTGGGCCTCCCAAAGTGCTGGGATTACAGGCCTGAGCCACCGCGCCCGGCCAATTTTTTATTTTATTTTATTTTGAGATGGAGTCTCCCTCTATTGCCCAGGCTAGAGTGCGGTGGTGCAATCTTGGCTTACTGCAACCTCCGTCTCCTGGGTTCAAGCGATTCTCCTGCCTCCGCCTCCTAAGTAGCTGGGACTACAGGTGCGCGCCACCATGCCCAGCTAGTTTTTTTTTTGTATTTTTAGTAGAGACGGAGTTTCACCGTATTGGCCAAGTTGGTCTCAAACTCCTGACCTCGTGATCCACCTGCCTAGGCCTCCCAAAGTGCTGGGATTAAAGACGTGAGCCACTGTGCCTGGCCTTAATTTTTAAATACTAAATAGAGACTGGGCTTGCTATGAGGCCCAGGCTAGTTTTGAGCTCCTGGGCTCAAACGGTCCTCCTGCCTCGGCCTCACAAAGTGGTAGGATTACAGGCGTGAGCCACTGTGCCTGGCAGAGAATTTCATTTATTTATTTATTTATTTATTTTTGAGATGGAGTTTCACCCTGTTGCCCAGGCTGGAGTGCAATGGAACGATCTCAGCTCACTGCAACTTCCGCCCCCCAGGTTCAAGCAATTCTCCTGCTTCAGCCTCCTGAGTAGCTGGATTACAGTCGCGTGCCACCATGCCCGTCTAGAATTTGCATTTTTAGTAGAGACGAGGTTTCATCATGTTGGCCAGGGTGGTGTCGAATTCCTGATCCCAGCACTTTGGGAGGCTGAGGTGGGTGGATTACTTGAGGTCAGGAGTTCAAGACCAGCCTAACCAATATGGTGAAAGCCCATCTATAATAAATATACAAAAATTAGCCAGGCATGGTGGCGTGCACCTCTAGTCCCAGCTACTCGGGAGGCTGAGACAGGAGAATTGCTTGAACCTGGGAGGCAGAGGTTGCAGTGAGCCGAGATTGTGCCATTGCACTCCAGCCTGGGTGACAGAGCCATTCTGTCTCAAACAAATAAATAAATACACAAAAAAGAAAA
Organism: Pongo pygmaeus; assembly: GCF_028885625.2. Taxonomy (NCBI): domain Eukaryota; kingdom Metazoa; phylum Chordata; class Mammalia; order Primates; family Hominidae; genus Pongo; species Pongo pygmaeus. The sequence goes on along the minus strand of NC_072393.2, from coordinate 8,415,048 downwards.
GAAAAAAAGAAGGCTGGGCACGGTGTCTTACACCTGTAATCCTAGCACTTTGGGAGGCCAAAGCAGGCGTATCACATGAGGCCAGTAGTTCGAGACCAGCCTGGCCAATGTAATGAAATCCCATCTCTACTAAAAACACAAGAATTAGCTGGGCATATGCCTGTAATCCCAGCTACTTGGGAGGCTGAGGCATGAGGATCACTTAAACCCAGGAGGTGGAGGTTGCAGTGAGCCGAGACAGAATTAGACTGACTCAAAAAAAAAAAAAAAGGACCCGTCTCAAAGAAAAAAAAAGTAACCTGGCTGGGCGGTACAGTGTCTCACGCCTGTAATCTCAGCATTTTGGGAGGCTGAGGCGGGCGGATCATGAGGTCAAGAGATGGAGATCATCCTGGCCAACATGGTGAAACCTCGTCTCTACTAAGAATACAAAAATTTAGCCTGGCATGATGGTGTGCACCTGTAGTCCCAGCTACTGGGGAAGCTGAGGCAGGAGAATCGCTTGAACCTGGGAGGCAGAGGTTGCAGTGAGCCGAGATCTCACCACTACACTTCAGCCTGGCGACAGAGCGAGACTCCATCTCAAAAAAAAAGGAAAAAAAAAGTATTCCAGAAATAAGAGAAGGAATACAATTTACATATAACCATTTCATAACCACTAATGGATTACAAAGCTTGGTAATGCTCATTAGCAGCTGCTAATGCCACAAAAGAGGGGAACATTAATGTAATGTGTCTTCTAATGTATGTACATGTAGGCAGCGCTCAATCCAGTCCTGACTCTAATCAAACCTTTAGGTGGTTTTTTTTTTTTTTTTTTTTTGAGACATGGTCTCGCTCAGTTGCCCATGCTGGAGTGCAGTGGTACTATCTCTGCAACCCAACCTCCACCTCCCAGGTTCAAGTGATCCTCCTGCTTCAGCCCCTGGAGTAGCTGGTATTACAGGCACCTGCCACCACGCCCAGCTAATTTTTGTATTTTTATTAGAGATGGGGTTTTGCCATGTTGGCCAGGCTGGTCTTGAATTCCTGACCTCAAATGATCTGCCTGCATTGGCATCCCAAAGTGCTGGGGTTACAGGCATGAGCCACTGCACCCACCCCATAAAACATTTTTTAAAAGTTGGTATACTTCTTCCCAGTCTCCATTCATTCCATTCATTCATTCATTCACTGTCACAGTGTCTCCCTCTGTTGCCCAGGCTGGAGTGCAGTGGTGTGATCACAGCTCACTGCAGCCTCTACCTCCCTGACTTAATTGATCTTCCCATCTCCTCCTCCTAAGTAGGTGCGTGCCACCATGCCTGGCTAATTTTTGTATTTTTTGTAGAAACATGGTTTCATCATGTTGCCCAAGCTGGTCTTGCATTCCTGGGCTCATGCAATCTGCCCGCCTTGGTCTCCTGAAGTGCTGTAATTACAGACGTGAGCCATGCTCTCAGCGTTTCTTTATTACTTTTTTAGAGACTGGGTCTTGCTGTGTTGCTCAGGTTGGACTGTAACTCCTGGGTTCAAGTGATACTTCTCTCTCTCTCTCTCTTTTCATTGGCAGTTTCTACTTGAAATCCTCCTGTTGCCCGGGCGCAGTGGCTCACGACTGTAATCCCAGCACTTTGGGAGCCCAAGGTGGGCAGATCGCAAGGTCAGGAGATAGAAACCATCCTGGCTAACACGGTGAAACTCCATCTCTACCAAAAAAAAAAAAAAAAAAAAAATCAGCCGGGTGTGGTGGCATGTGCCTGTAATCCCAACTACTTAGGAGGCTGAAGCAGGAGAACTGCTTAAACTCAGGAGGCGAGGGGGAGGGTGCAATGAGCCGAGATCGAGCCACTGCACTCCAGCCTTGGCAACAGAGCGAGACTCCATCTCAAAAAAAAAAAAAAGAAAGAAAGAAAAAAGAAATTCTCCTGTCTCAGACCCAGAGTAGCTGGGACTACAGGTCACACCACTGTGCCCGGCTATCTTCCCAGCCTTTTATCTGGGCATTTTATCCACTTCTTAAGAGTTTTCTGACTCATAGCTGGTACTCAATAAACGCTCGGAGAAGCCTCATAACTTAGCGGTTACACACACAGTTCTGGGTTTGAAACCTGTCTGCATCTTACTAATTGTGAGACCTTAGGGGAATCACTTAACTTCTGTAAAAGGGGCCGGTATATTATGCCCACCTCCTTGGGTTGTTGCAAATAACAAATAATGATGTGTGAAAGATTTAACACGGTCCCTAAGAAAAGTAAATGTAGAATTGCCATATGGGCCAGGCATGGTGGCTCAAGCCTGTAATCCCAACATCTTGAGAGGCTGAGGTGGGTGGATTTCTTGGGCCCAGGAGTTCAAGACCAGCCTGGGCAATACAGTGAGACCCCCCGCCTCTACAAAAAATACAAAAATTAGCCAGGCATCGTGGCGTGTGCCTGTGGTTCCAGCTACTTGGGAGGCTATGGTGGGAGGATGGCTTGAGCCTGGGAGGTGGAGGTTGTAGTGAGCCGAGATCACACCACTGCACTCCAGCTCGGGCGACAGAGTGAGACTCCATCTCAAAAAAAATTTTTTTTCCGTTTTTAAGACAGGGTCTCGCTCTGTCGCCCAAGCTGGAGTGCAGTGGCACGATCTCTGCTCACTGCAAGCTCCGCCTCCCGGGTTCACGCCATTCTCCTGCCTCAGCCTCCTGAGTAGCTGGAACTACAGGTGCCCGCTACCACGCCTGGCTAATTTTTTTTTGTATTTTTAGTAGAGATGGGGTTTCACCATGTTAGTCAGGATGGTCTCAATCTCCTGACCTCGTGATCCACCCGCCTTGGCCTCCCAAAGCGCTGGGATTACAGACGTGAGCCACCGCGCCTGGCCAAAAAAAGTTAAGTTTTATGTTATGTGTATGTTACCATAATAATAAAAGATTTAAGAACAGAGTCTGGCGGAGTGACCAGGACGTGCTTATTAAAGCACTGAAATCAGAGTAATTAAACTGGCATTGCTGGCCTCTGACTCTTAAAGGGACATAGAGTATGTCAGTCAGTCCCCATCTCAGGCCTAGCAGATAGTGGAGACTCTAGAAATATTTGTTGATCTTTTGACTGCTTGAAATTCAAGGTGCTAAGGCCAGTCACGGAAGCTCATGCCTGTAATCCCAGCACTTTGGGAGGTCGAGGCGGGTAGATCATCTGAGGTCAGGAGCCAGCCTGGGCAACACGGTGAAACTCTGTCTCTACTAAAAACACAAAAATAAGCTGGGTGTGGTGGCATGTGCCTGTAATCCCAGCTACTCCAGAGGCTGAGGCAGGAGAATCCCTTGAACCTGGGAGGTGGAGGTTGCAGTGAGCCAAGATCACGCTACTGCACTCCAGCCTGGGTGACAGAGCAAGACTCTGTCTCAAAACAAACAAACAAACAAACAAACAAACAAAAAAAACTCAAGGTGCTTTCTTGCTTAGCACCCAATGCGTCTGTCCACCACATGACCTGCCCTGCCCAAACCCAGGGGAATCCATGTCTCCGGGGTCTCTGTGAATGGGCCTCAGAGCCCAGGGTGCCTGGGTGCCTCCAATTCTGCCAGTTAGCTCTGTGCCAGGCTGCTCCCTGGGCCTGGAGCACACACCTTGGCGCATTCCAACTCCTGTGTCTAAACAGCTCCCAGCGACCTGGAGCTCTTCCAGGAAAAGCTGTCTGCGATCCCCTATCCCTCCAGACAGGGCAGCCGGTCTAGAATCAAGAGGCAATGGTGCTGTCCTCTCTCATGGGTCCCCAGGGTCTCCAGGGTGTGGGTGGCCCCTTCAGCTAGAGGCTGGAGCTTTTGGACAGCTGCTGGCAGCTCACACTGGTCCCAAGGTCACCACAGGGGTGAGGTGGAGGGAGACGCTGGATCCTGGGAAGAGGAACTCCATGCCACACATTTTGCTGTCCCTGGCATTTCCCCACTGGGCCCTCCTCCCGTGTCAGTCTAGGGTGGAGACAGCTGGCATCACCAACATCCACTGGGCAAGGCACCCTCGTCAGGACCCCATGGAAGGGGAGGCCCTGGCAGGAGACAAAGTGATGAACCCTGGCCACTGCCCTTGGCTCCCGTCCCCACCAGGGGGCGCCTGCAGGCCCGGGGTCCTAGGACCCGGGGAGTTTAAGGTCAAGGACAAGCAGAAGCCTTCCTTCCCTCTCTGCCACAGGGGCAGCTTGGTGAAGGCCCACCCCAACTGCGCTGGCCGACTTCCACGCTGCCTTTGGCAGGTGCTGGGGTCCTCTCGCTCCCTGTGGGGTGGGCCGGGGAGACGGGGGGAGGTCCGGCCTGCATTGGGGAACATGCAGCGAGAGAGTCCTTGGCCCAGGAGCTGGCGCCTGGCGGAAAGAAAGAAGACAGAGGTGCAGCGGCAGGTTTCTGTACAGGAAGTCAGATTATACATTTCAGTAATGGGAGGGGTGATGGGGACGGGGCAACACTGCAGGGGCCACAGGGAGAAGAAGAGATCGAGAGCTGGGGTTTGGCGTAAATCTTACAAAGTGTATAAAGAATCTGTGTTTCTCTACATTAACAAAAACCAAAGGCTACAAGAGCGGTTGTATATACAAAACACGGAGATATTGCTTCACTTGCAAACAGGTTCCAGACCAGATGGGGAGACGAGACAGAGGAGGGGGGCAGGGAGGGCCGAGAGGGCGCGTTGCGTGCAGGAGAGGGGAGGGGAGAGGGGAGAGGGGAGAAGGGAGAAGGGAGAGGGGAGAGGGGAGAGGGGAGAGGGGAGGGGGGGGACGGGCTTCTCCCTGCATCAATCAACAGGCAGAGGTGGGAGGCCTGTGCGAGCTGCTGTGCGTGGAGGAGCGGGTGGGCGCTGAGAGCCCGGGGGGTCCGCCTGCCCCGGCCCCCGCTGCCTGGTTCTTCGGGCTTTGGCCCAGAGCAGGGTTCTGGGTGGGGACGACGGGCTGGCTAGGCCACCCGGTCACAGAGGGAGGCAGGCAATCGCTCCCTAGAGTCGGCCGAGGAAAAGGGGAGAAGGCGGCGCCGTCCCCCCGTCCTCCTCGCCTCTGGCCAGTCCCGTCCATCCTGCCGCCCTCCCCACCCCAAGACGCCCGTGGGGACCCGAGTTTCATGGGTGCAGCAAACCGGGGCTTCTAGCTTTTCCCCGGGCAGGACGGGGGTAGCACTGGCTCCTGTCCTTCGTGGGCCCCGGCCCGGCCGTGCAGAGCTCACTGGGAGGGCTGGAGCGAGCCGGCCACAGAGGGACAGCAGGGAGGGGCCGGAGGACACCGTGGCGGGGGCGGGCGGAGGACGTGCACGCACGCTGGGCGGAGGCGTGGGGGTCACAGGTTCTGGCAGCACTGCAGCTTGTTGGGCTTCTGTCCGTCCGTGGTGGGCGGCACGCTGATGTCTACCACGTTGTTCCCCGGGGACTCGTCGTGGGCAGCGCGGTCTGCGATCTGTTTCTGTGACACGATGCGGTAGATCTCTGCAAAGGGGGTACAGGGGGACGTGGGGTGAGCCACCACGTGCCCTGCCTGCCGAGGGGGGACCTCTCCCTGCAGTACTCCAGAGCCCCTCTCCAGACCCCCACAGCGCCCCCATCACATCAGGGGTAACAAGGACAGGGGCTGCGCACCCAGCCACAGCAGGACCCACATCTGGTCACAGCCAGCCCAGGCCTCTCACTCCCTAAGATCAGAAGCGCCCTCCTCCCTCAGAGGTAAACTCCCAGAAGCCAAAAGGCTCCAGGTCCCCGCGGCTACCCGCCTCTCTGCAGCGCCAAGAGTTACGGCAGGGCCCATCCCCAGGAACTGGGGCCAGGGGGTCTCTGTGTCCCCAGTGCCAGCAAGGGCTAGACCTGGTCTGACCCTGTGAAGTGTCCAGGTGGACCGGCAGGTTTAACAAGCAAAGGTTAGGGGCGGTGGTGGAAAAAAATCAAACAGGCCAGGTGCGGTGGCTCACGCCTGTAATCCCAGCACTTTGGGAGGCTGAGGCAGGAGGATCACTTGAGCCCAGGAGTTCGAGATCAACCTGGCCAACATTGTGAAATCCCATCTCTACTAAAAATTACAAAAATTGGTGGGCGTGGTGGCGGGCACCTGTAATCCCAGCTACTCGGGAGGCTGAGGCAGGAGAATCGCCTGAACCTGGGAGGCAGAGGTTGCAGTAAGCTGAGATCAAGCCACCGCACTCCAGCCTGGGCAAAAGAGCAAGACTCCATCCCGCCCCGACAAAAAAAAAAAAAGAAAGAAAGAAACAAGCAAATGAACAAAACAAGCAAAGGTTCAGAGGCCGTGTTCCACCCTGCCTGGCTGGTGCCCTACCCACACCCATCCGGTCCCCGGCCACCTGTGAGGATATTCTTGAATGCTTCCTCTACGTTAGTGGAATCCAAGGCTGAGGTCTCGATGAAGGACAAGTTGTTCTTTTCTGGAACAAAGAATACTGCCTAGGTGAGTGGGCAGGCAGGGTGACAGGCTCCCACACGCTCTCAGGGACCCCGCCCACCCACCTGGCCCATCCCAAGGCCACTCCTCAGGGAAGGGTGGCCAGGGCCCCAACACTGTGAGGGGCCTCCTGCCTTCCAGACATCTCTCTGATGCCTGCGTCTCCGTGCGCTCACCTGCGAAGGCGCGGGCCTCGTCAGTGGGCACGGCCCGCAGGTGGCGCAGGTCACTCTTGTTGCCCACCAGCATGATGACGATGTTGCTGTCTGCGTGGTCCCGCAGCTCCTTCAGCCAGCGCTCCACGTTCTCGTAGGTCAGGTGCTTGGCGATGTCGTACACCAGCAGGGCGCCCACTGCGCCACGGTAGTACCTGCGGGGTCAGGGACCCATGAGCCTCTCTGGAGGACGACCATGGGCAGCGGCGGCCTCACGGGATAACAGCACACGTCACGCCCAGGGTGGGTCATCCAGGGCCGAGCCAAGGGGCAGTCATTGCGGCCTCAAGGGAAGGGCGTGTGTCTGGAGGCCCCAGCGCTGCTCCCTGGATCCAGCTCTGAAATGTGGGGGTCTGAAGAGGGAGTTTGGGAGCTGGAGATAGAAGATACCATGAGGTCATCAAAAAAAAGGAAGAAGGGGCTGGGCGTGGTGGCTCACGCCTGTAATCCCAGCACTTGGGGAGGCTGAGGCGGGCGATCACTTGAGGCTGGGAGTTTCAGACCAGCCTGGGCAACATGGCGACACCCCCATCTCTACTAGAAAAATACAAAAATTGGCCGGGCGCGGTGGCTCATGCCTGTAATTCCAGCACTTTGGGAGGTCGAGGTGGGCGGATCACCTGGCACCGGGAGTTCGAGACCAGCCTGACCAACATGAAGAAACCCCGTCTCTACTAAAAATACAAAATTAGCCAGGCATGGTGGCACATGCCTGTAATCCCAGCTACCAGGGAGGGCGAGGCAGGAGAATTGCTTGAACCTGGGAGGCAGAGGTTGCGGTGAGCCAAGATCACACCATTGCACTCCAGCCTGGGCAACAAGAGCGAAACTCTGTCTCAAAAAAAAAAAAAAAAAAAAAAAAAAAAAAGGAAAAATATAAAAATTAGCTGGGTGTGATGGCATGTGCCTGTAATCCCAGCTACTCGGGAGGCTGAGTGGAAGGATCACTTGAGCCTGGAAGGCCGAGGTTTCAGTGAGCCGAGATCACGCCACTACACTCCAGCCTGGAGGACAGAGCGAGACCCTTTCCAAAAAAAAAAAAAAAAAAAGTGGGGGGCAGGGAGAAGGAAACAGCAGCAGCGCAGTGAAAAGGGCACTGCCTACCATACAGGGCCAGGCTCAGCCCACTGAGGAGACAGACATCCACTCTCAGCACTTCGGGAAGCTGAAGTGGGAGGATTGCTTGAGCCCAGGAGTTCAAGGCTGCAGTGAGCTATGATCACACCACTGCACTCCAACCTGGGCAACAGAGCGAGACTTTATCTTTACAAATAAATAGGACGGGCGCGGTGGCTCACGCCTGTAATCCCACCACTTCGGGAAGCCGGGGCAGGTGGATCACGAGGTCAGGAGTTCAAGACCAGCCTGACCAAGATGGTGAAACCCTGTCTCTACTAAAAATACAAAAATTAGCCAGGCATGGTGGCAGGCGCCTGTAATCCCAGCTACTCGGGAGGCTAAGGCAGGAGAATTGCTTGAACCCTGGTTGGGGGGGGGGGGTGGGCGGAGGTTGCAGTGAGCCAAGATTGTGACACTGCACTTCAGCCTGGATGACAGAGTGAGACTCTATCTCAAAAAAATAAATAAATAGGCCAGGCACGGTGTCATGCCTGTAATCCCAGCACTTTGGGAGGCCGAGGCGGGCGGATCACCAGGTCAGGAGACTGAGACCATCCTGGCTAATGTGGTGAAACCCCGTCTCTACTAAAAATACAAAAAATTAGCCAGGCGTGGTGGTGGGCGCCTGTAGTCCCAGCTGCTCAGGAGGCTGAGGCAGGAGAATGGCGTGAACCCGGGAGGCGGAGCTTGCAGTGAGCTGAGATTGCGCCACTGCACTCCAGCCTGGGCGACAGAGCGAGACTCTGTCTCAAAAACTAAAACTAAAAAATAAATAAATGAATAAATAAAATTAGCCAGGCATGTTGGCGCACGTCTGTAGCCCCAGCTACTCAGGAGGCTGAGGTAGGAGAATCGCTTGAGCCCAGGAGTTCAAGGCTGCAGTGAGCTATGATCACACCACTGCACTCCAACCTGGGCAACAGAGCGAGACTTTATCTTTACAAATAAATAGGACGGGCGCGGTGGCTCACGCCTGTAATCCCACCACTTCGGGAAGCCGGGGCAGGTGGATCACGAGGTCAGGAGTTCAAGACCAGCCTGACCAAGATGGTGAAACCCTGTCTCTACTAAAAATACAAAAATTAGCCAGGCATGGTGGCAGGCGCCTGTAATCCCAGCTACTCGGGAGGCTAAGGCAGGAGAATTGCTTGAACCCTGGTTGGGGGGGGGGGGGTGGGCGGAGGTTGCAGTGAGCCAAGATTGTGACACTGCACTTCAGCCTGGATGACAGAGTGAGACTCTATCTCAAAAAAATAAATAAATAGGCCAGGCACGGTGTCATGCCTGTAATCCCAGCACTTTGGGAGGCCGAGGCGGGCGGATCACCAGGTCAGGAGACTGAGACCATCCTGGCTAATGTGGTGAAACCCCGTCTCTACTAAAAATACAAAAAATTAGCCAGGCGTGGTGGTGGGCGCCTGTAGTCCCAGCTGCTCAGGAGGCTGAGGCAGGAGAATGGCGTGAACCCGGGAGGCGGAGCTTGCAGTGAGCTGAGATTGCGCCACTGCACTCCAGCCTGGGCGACAGAGCGAGACTCTGTCTCAAAAACTAAAACTAAAAAATAAATAAATGAATAAATAAAATTAGCCAGGCATGTTGGCGCACGTCTGTAGCCCCAGCTACTCAGGAGGCTGAGGTAGGAGAATCGCTTGAGCCTGGGAGGTCAAGGGGTCAGTAAGCTGCAATTGTGGCACTCACTCCAGCCTGGGTGACAGAGCAAGACCCTGTCTGTCTCCAAAAAAGAGGAGGTGACAGCCAGGCACGGTGGCTCACGCCGCCTGTAATCTCAGCACTTTGGGAGGCCGAGGCGGGTGGATCACCTGAGGTCGGGAGTTTGAGACCAGCCTGACCAATATGGAGAAACCCCATCTCTACTAAAAATACAAAATTAGCCTGGCGTGGTGGCATGTGCCTATAATCCCAGCTACTCGGGAGGCTGAGGCAGGAGAATCGCTTGAACCCAGGAGGCGGAGGTTGCAGTGAGCCGAGATCGCGCCATTGCACTCCAGCCTGGGCGACAAGAGTGAAACTCCATCTCAAAAAAAAAAAGAGGAGGTGACAGAGAGACAGATGTACCTGAGGGATGAAGGAGATGGGAAGGAGCCCAGAGGACCTCAAGACGGTGGTGGGAATGGCTGGGGGGCTTGGGAGGGGTCCAGAAAAAGGCAGCTGAGTGGGTCCTGATGGCTGGGAAGCCTTTGCAGGGAATGGGGGCCAGGCCCGGGTAGGAGGACAGGAGGCATGTGGGACAAGGTGTGGGCACCAGTGAGGAGGGAAGCTGAGGGAGGAGGAAGGCTGGGATGCTGGCTGGGCAGGGGCAGCAGCAAGGCGGAGTGGCCTGAGCCAGGTCCTCACTGCACTTGGTACCCAGAGATACCCTGGTGCGGCCAAGGCTGGGCGCTGGTCAGCCTGAAGGTCCCATGGCACATGGCTAAGGTGTTCTTCCAGCCTCACTCCCTGCTCTTGGGAGCACACTCTCCCCTTCTCCTGCCCAACTCCTACACAACCTTCCAAGCCCACGTGCTGCACGCCCATGCCCCCAAATCTCAGTGTCCCTGCCCAGGCTGCTGACACGCACGCGGAGGTGATGGCGCGGTAGCGCTCCTGGCCAGCGGTGTCCCAGATCTGCGCCTTGATGGTCTTGCCGTCCACCTGGATGCTGCGGGTGGCAAACTCCACGCCGATGGTGCTCTTGCTCTCCAGGTTGAACTCGTTGCGGGTGAAGCGCGACAGCAGGTTGCTCTTGCCCACGCCCGAGTCCCCGATGAGCACCACTGGGCAGGAAGGCGAGGTTCTGTGAGTCCCCACGCTCCACCCGCTACCGCCCCCACAACCTTCCCACTGGTTCCCTGGGTGCTGCACCAACGCGGCTGCCAACGGTGTGGAGGAGTCGGAGATGCCTGAAGCCCAGAGCCTGCAGGCGCTGTGCTAAGTGGTGCAGAAGTGAAGGGAGGCTCTTGCCTTCCAGAAACAGCCACTGCGGATAGCACAACACCTGCCTGTCTCTGGTCCTCACAGCAGGGCTGTCCCAGCTGGGGCAGGGGGACCCAGGCAGCCAGGCAGGCAGAGCAGCTCGAGATCCATCAGCCCTGAGCCTCCACCTGCAGCCTGGTGGCTGGGCAGCCAGACACGGCTTGAGAAGGCTCCTGAGCGGGGTGACCTTGGGCAGGTCACTTCACCTCTGGACTACTTTTTCCAAATGTGTGAACAGGGAGGCAGTCACAGGAGGAGGAAGTAAGAGCAGGTATGGCCAGGCACGCTGGCTCCCTCCTGTAATCCCAATGCTTTGAGAGGCCAAGGCGGGCGGATCACTTGAGGTCAGGAGTTCGAGACCAGCCTGGCCAACATGGTGAAATCCCGTCTCTATAAAAAATACAAAAATTAGCCAGGCGTGGTGGCTCACGCCTGTAATCCCAGCACTTTGGGAGGCCGAGGCGGGAGGATCACGAGGTCAGGAGATCGAGACCATCCTGGCTAACATGGTGAAACCCCATCTCCACTAAAAATACAATAAAATTAGCTGGGCATGGTAGCGGGCGCCTGTAGTCTCAGCTACTTGGGAGCCTGAGGCAGGAGAATGGCGTGAATCCAGGAGGCGGAGCTTGCAGTGAGCCGAGATCGTGCCACTGTACTCCAGCCTGGGCGACGCAGCGAGACTACATCTCAAAAAACAAAAATAATAATAATAATAACTAGCCAGGCGTGGTGGCAGGCTGAGGCAGGAGAATCGCTTGAGCCCAGGAGGTGGAGGTTGCAGTGAGCCGAGATCGCATCACTGCACTCCAGCCTGGGCAACAGAGATTCCGTCTCCCCCCACAAAAAGAGCAGGCATCGCACAGGAAGGGACACGAGTAGGCAGCTGTCACGGTTGTTGTGGTTTCTGGTCAGGGCGTGGGAAGGGTCACTGCTCCAGGTATGTAAGTGACAGGGCATGAGGAGCTACTCCCACCTCAACCCCCACCTCTCCTGGTGCAGCAAACCCACATCCAGCTTCGGCAAAGGTGGCTGAGTGGGGAACAGGAATGTGCCCTGAGGACGAAGCCTGGAGGAAAGAGCCTGCAGCCACCTCCCACCACCCCTGTCCCCAGGGTCAGGTCCCCTGCTGAGCTGCAGGGAGCTCCAGCGAAGGCCAAGTCCTCATTCAAGGGGCAGCCGCGCGGCAGTCCACGCGTGTGCACAGCTCCTCACAAGTCTCCGACACAGGTATGCATTGTCCCAGGAGGTGGGTGCGCAGCAGAGCAGCTTGCCAAGATGCAAACCCTGGCCCAGAAAGGAGTCAGCGCAGCGTGGACAGCAGGGAGATGAGGGTTTGTGGGCAACAGCACCCAGGGACAGGGGGCCTGAGCCCAGTTGACACGGGGTGTGCAGCAGGCCTGTCTCATGCTGGCCAAGGAGCATCAGGAACGCGTTCCCTGAACAGAGCAGGTGCCGGCTGGTCAGGCCAGGGGTGAGCCGCCTTGGAAACTGTTTCCTGTCCCAGCCATGGAAGCACTGTCCCTACAGGCCCAGCCACCCCACGCTCTGGGGTGGGGTCTGGGTGAGCTGTCTCCAGACCTCTGCAGAACATACCACGTGGGGAAGATCAGTGTGTGTGCGTGCACTTGAATACAGCCAACCAGATGCCCCAGCCAGAAGCCCCATGGACCCCCAAGGATGGGCCTTGGGCCCTGGCACCTGAGGCTGGGTTGGCTCAGTGGCTTGGTCAGCCCTGGTCCCAAGGAGTTAGGGGGCATCCACTGAGGATGAGGCTTCCTTGTCCGGGCAGAGATGGGCATGGCTGTTCCTCCTGAGCTCGGGGAGGTGCTGGCAGCCAGGCTGAGCCCTGGCTGACCCAGAGGGCCGCTGGCCCCACGCGGGACCCCTGCCGCATTGAGGGAGCAGGGCCTGGAGCCCACCAGGCAGCCCTCCTCTGCCCTTCCCCTGGCCACACTGTGGGGCTGTACCTACACGCTTGGAATCTTCCTTCTAGAAAACATTCTCTCCTGACCCAACTTCCTGCCTCGGGCACTGGAAGGCATCGTCTACACTCACGCATTGCACCTCCTGTCCCCCAGTCCTAGAACTCCAACCAAGCATGCTTTCGCCCCCACAGTCAGCGTCAGCCTCAGCCACCGCCACTCCCCTGGGCCTGTGCAGCAGGCACCCAGCCAGCTCTCCCTCCTTCCCTGCCTTCAGGGGCTCCACACCCCGACTCCTCTCCTCACAGTCACTCCCACTCAGTCTCCCACTCCACCTTCGCACCTCAGGGAGCCTCAGGACAGGCATCTCTGTCCACACCCAGTCCCCAGGTGACCCCATCCAGGCTCATGGCTGTAAATGCCAGCCATGGGCTGGTAACTCCTATATTACCTCTCTCTCTAGAAGCCCAGACTGGCGTGCCCATTGTCTCCTTCATGTCTCGTCAGGGGCCCCAGGCCCCTCTTACCCAGTAGAGCAGAGCCAAGCTCCCGATCACTCCCTAAGCCTGCCCACCCACCCCTCACCTACCCCTCCTTATCTTGGTTAACTTTGGCTTGGTCCTACCAGGCACTCACGCCAGAAACCTGGGGTCATTCTCGACTCCTTCCTTTCTCTCGCATCTCAGAGTCTATCCTTCAGCACATCCAAACGGATCGAAGAGAAGGGAGGACGAGGGGTGCACCCCACCATGTCTCCCTGGGCGATTCCATTCCAGACTCTCAGACCCTGGCAGGTATTGTCTGTGCAGTCCCTGTGTCACGCTCATCACCAACCAAAAGGCTGTCCTCCTGCAGCAGCCACCAGAGGGCGCCCGTTGAGTGCCGAGCCGGGGCACCTCCCTCCCTCTCGCCTCTGCAGACAACCCTCCGTGGCCCCCACCTCCCGCAGGGGAAAAGCCCCAGTCCTCCCCGCTGCCCACAGGGCCCTCCCCTCCTCCCTCTCGCCCCCTGGCTCACCCTGCTCCAGCCACACAGGCCTCCATGCTGTTCCCCCAATACGCCTGGTGCGATCCTGCCTCAGGGCCTTTGCACAGGTTTCTCCTGCTGCCAGAAACACTCTTCTCCAGGCACCCACCTGGCTCCCTCCCTCATCCCCTTCCTGTGGCCCCTTAAATACCACTTGGCGAAGAAGGCTCTCCCTGCTATGCTACTAAAACTCTACTCTCCGAATTACCCTGTTCCCTGGCCCAGCTCTTCCTCCGTCACTCTTGCCACTCTCTCACCTGTCAGGTGGCATTTATCTTTTGCCAGTCTGCCCCAAGGGCAGGAATCAGGTCCTGGCACAGTGCTTGGCACACAATAAACACCCAAGAAAATGTCTGTCAAGTGAACAAACAAAATGCCAAAAAGGCTGGCAGAGCCTCCCAGGCATGCCCTCTGCCCCATACCTAGAGGATGCCAGGTCACCACCCTTGGGCCACAGGTGAGGAGGGCAGGATCAGGCAGCCCCTACAACCCCACCTGGGACACCCTCTGGTTGGCTGCTTGGAAGCCAAGAATAACAAGAACAAGAAGAATATTCGATGAGCTTGTGCTAACAAAGCTCTTGATGTGCATTATTTCGCATAAGCCTCATGTAGCCCATTTTTACAGATGAGAAAACTGAGGGTCGGATGGGGAACGGGGTGCGGGGCAGAGCAGGACCCTGAAGCTATGCATGTTTGCGGGCTTGCCCTCACCTCCCAACGGTGCTCCCCAAGTGACTTGTCTGGAGCCACCGCCTGGGAAGTGAGCCAGGCAGGATTTGAACCCAGGTCTTCTGCATCCACAGTCCAAGTTCTTCCTTCCCAACTCACTGCCACACTCACTGTCCTACCCCAAACCTCAGCACGTGGCTTGGGCGTCGTGGTTCTGCCTTATGGGGTGGGCATTGAGGCTCTGGGCACCCCAGCTCCCACCGCATGGGGCAGCCTGTCCCCCTGGGGCAGCCAGCATACTCCTACTCATCCTTCAAGACCCCTCGGCTCAGACCTCTCCTCTCCCCAAAGACCACTGCTTGGCCTGGCGTGCAAGACCTAAGACCATGGGGCTGGCATTCTCTCACGTCACCATGGGTGCCCAGCACAGGGCTACCAAGTGGACTTCAGAGAAAGACGGAAAGATGCCGGGTACAGTGGCTCATGCCTGTGATCCCAGCACTTGGGGAGGCCGAGGCAGGCGGATCATTTGAGGTAAGGAGTTTGAGACCAACCTGACTAACATGGTAAAACCCCGTCTCTATGAAAAATACAAAAACTAGCCGGGTGTGGTGGTGGGCATCTCTTGTCCCAGTGACTTGGGAGGCTGAGGCAAGAGAATCATTTGAACCCGGGAGGCGGAGGTTGCAGTGAGCCGGGCTCGTGCCACTGCACTCCAAGCTGGGCGACACAGCGAGACTCAATCTCAAAAAAAAAAAAGAGAAAGACGGAAAGAGGTGGAGTGAATGTGGGCGTGTGGCCCAGCACCTCCCAACCAAGCCAGTAAGGATGAGAATCGGCTCCCAGGCCACTGGGGACCAAGATGGACTCACTGTGGGGACCCCCATCTACACCACCAACCTTAACCTCCTTTCCATGGCAGCTACGGGAGCCTGGCCAAGGCCAGGGAAGGTCAGGGAGGTCTGCTCAGTTCTCACGTCCTCAGGAAATAAGACAGGAAACTCGGGCCGTGCCCAGGCATTCCCGACACCCTCACACCATTCCAGCCTTGCCCCAGCGGTACAGCCTTAGGGGCTCCTCAGCCCCATCAGTTTCTTTGTTTTTGTTTTTTGTTTGTTTGTATTGAGATGGAATCTCCCTCGCCCAGGCTGGAGTGCACTGACACAATCTCAGCTCGCTGTAATCTCTGCCTCCTGGGTTCAAGAGATCCTCCCGCCTCAGCCTCCTGAGTAGCCGGGATTATAGGCGTGCACCACGATGACCAGATAACTTTTTGTATTTTTAGTAGAGGTGGGGTTTTGCCATATTGGCCAGGCTGTCTCGAACTCCTGACCTCAAGTGATTCACCCACCTCGGCCTTCCAAAGTGCTGGGATTCCAGGCATGAGCCACAGCACCCAGCCCCATCAGTTTTGCCCTCAAGCACCTTGGCCATGCTGGGTCCCCAGTGCTTTGCAGGCCTCAGCTGTCCACATTCTCAGGGCTGCCCCAGGGACAGATGTAAATATTATCATTCTCCCTGAACAGCTGGGGACACTCAACCCAGAGTGACCAAGTCAGAGCAAAGGCCAAACGGCCACTGAACAGATCAATGGCAGGCCAGGTGCAGTGGCTCACACCTGTAATCTCAGAACTTTGGGAGGCCAAGGCAGGTGGATCACTTGAGCTCAGGAGTTTGAGACCAGCCTGTCAACATGGTGAAACCCCGTCTCTACTAAAAATACAAAAATTAGCCGGGCATGGTGGTGGGCACCTGTAATCCCAGCTACTCAGGAGGCTGAGGCAGGAGAATCATTTGAACCCAGGAGGCAGAAGTTGCAGTGAGCTGACACTAAGCCACTGCACTCCAGCCTGGGTGACAAAACAGGTGAATGGCAAAGAGGCTGAGCTGCCCAGCCAGTCCCTGGCACTGGGTGCCCGATGCAGAGAGGTGGCCAGTGGGGCAGCGGCGGGGCTGGTCCAGGACGCAGGCTGGGAATGAAAACGTCATTGTCTAGGACACAAGCAATCTGTTGTCTTGGGGAAATAAAGAGCCCTTGAGGACACAGCTCCGAGCATTTCCACATAAGTTGGTGGCTTCACTGGCTGGGAAGCGACGCCCCTACCCCAGACATGCCACTTGGCTGACAGATCAGGCAAGCCCAGTTGGCAAAAACAAAGAACTGGCACCTCTGAGAAGTCCTGGGTGCCCTGGCCTGCCCCATGACAGTGTGGTGGCCCTGGGGACCCAGACCCTAATGCTCAGGCAGACTGAGAGGCCCTTCAGGGGAATGGTGCCCCCATTCCGGCAGAGCCTGGTGGAGCCAAGCAGTGCCCCATCCCTCCCCTGGAAGCTGGTCCTAAGCATCCTAGGCCCTAGGGACCGGCACTGGGGGCTGCTCTTGTCTCAGCTCTTCTCTGGGGAGGTGTACAGAGCCAGGGCACTGGAGGGACCCCCATTCTAAATGGGGAAGATGGTATGTTTGGGTCCCCAAACAGAAACTGGAACAGCAGGCCCACTGTAAGGTCTGCCCAGGCTTGAGGGCTGGGAGCTGCCTCGGGAGCCTCAGCAGAGAAAGAGAAGCACCAGGCAGGCCCGTTCCCTGGGGACAGGGGCCACCTTGTCTTTGGGCAGGGGAGGGGTGGACAAGACCCAGAGGACAGGGCCTGGGGCAGCTGCGGCCCGTTTCCCCCACGACCCGTGTCCTCCAGGGCCAGGTGAGCCCTGATTGGCCAGGGCCTCTAGGGTAGGGGAAAGGCTCCGAGAGGGCCTCAGTGGCCCTTGGGGACACAGCTGCACCCATGGAGTCCCGAGTCCATCAGAAAAGAAATCTGGGGTCCCACAGCAATTAGTGGCAGGCTATGAAAATGGCCTGTGGCTAAAGGAGAAAATGTTAGGAGGATAAATGTGAGGCTCTATAATTAGGTACAAATCAACAGTGTCATTCCTGGGGGAGGGAAACAACATTCACGGAGGAAAACAAACAGCGCATGGGGCATCACCCGGGGGATCTGCTGGCCTCGGCCACTGAGGTCAAGGGAGCCAGTGTGTGATGTGGCCACCGAAAAAAAAAAAAGGCAGGGGCCAGGCGCAGTGGCTCATGCCGGTAATCCCAGCACTTTGGGAGGCCGAGACAGGTGGATCACCTGAGGTCAGGAGTTCAACATCAGCTGGCCAACATGGTGAAACCCCGTATCTACTAAAATACAAAAATCAGCTGGGTGTGGTGGGTGCTTGTAATCCCAGCTACTCGGGAGGCTGAGGCAGGAGAATCGTTTGAACCCGGGAGGCGGAGGTTGCAGTGAGCCGAGATTGCGCCACTGCACTCCAGGCTGGGTGACTAGAGTAAAATTCTGTCTCAAAAAAAAAAAAAAGAAAAAGAAAAATATTGAAAGAGAATAGAGGAGGTCCTCTGATGAGGCACAGCTGTGAAGGTGAGACGGCAGATGACCAGTTTGGGAAACGCTGACCTTTTGGGTTAGATTTTTGCTACCAACTGGCTTGAGAAAGTCAGCAGGGCACCTGCTAGACTCAGTAAAAGGAGGCCAGTGTGGGGAGGGCAGTGGGGCAGGCACCCCCTCCCACCCACACTGCCTGCCCGCCAAATGCCAGATGCCGCAGAAGCTAGATCAGTGTTTCCAGGAAGCAGTCTCTGCAGACGAGTCCCGGGAACCACACAGCCTCTCCATTGCTCCTGACCCAGTAACTGTTCTGCTGGGAACGCACTTCTAGGAAATAATCCAAAGGGCAAAACCATGACTTGGGCAAACACTCGGAGCTGGGTCATTTAACACAGCAAAAGGGCGAAAATAACAAGCAGGGGATAACCATAGAAACCTGGACGGGGCACGTGGGGAGCAACACCCCTGCCCTGGCAGTGCCACATCTGGGTGGGTGCCCAGCCAGGACCTGGGAGCAGCTGCCTCAGGGTAGGCTGAGTGGAGATGGCACCCGCTCAGCAGGACCCAAAGTTTAGTCCCCCTGTCTCCAGACGGCCCTTTAGAATCCCAGTCTCCAAAACTCTTCCAAAGCTTCCTCCTGCCATGAGGGCAAGACCCTGGGCCTGGCACCTGCCGACCACAGAGCCTCACCCACCAGTGACATTATCAACCTGTGTGCAGCTGCCAGAGCCCTCAGTGCCGCAGGACGACTCTAGGCCCTTGCAGAGGCACTTCCTCTCCCTCTCCTCGGAAGGCTTTCGCCACACGGACAGCCCAGGTGGGGAGACCTCTGCCCCATTCCCCACAACCACAAGACGCTGGATGAGACCAGACACAAGGCCCAGCTAGGCCTGGTGCAAGCCACAGAGCACACTCTGAGGAATGGCTCAGCGAGGTAAGGATACCAACAGCTGATGTGGGACGCAGGCCCTCATAGAGCAGGCCGCAGGGTGAAGGCACCTTGGATCCAGGGATTAGCTCTCAAGGGCTGCCATTGTCAGCCAGGAAGCCCAGCAACCAGGGCAGACCACTAGGCCAAAGTGTAGCTGGGCACAGAAGGCTCAGCTGAGAAACAAGGGACTCCAGTTTCCTCCAGCTGGAGGAAGCTCCCCAGCTGTTCCCAAACGGGCAATGGCTGCCTGATCTACCTAGGCCTTATTTGATGCTCCTAGAGCCCCCTCAGTCCCTCGGGCGGGGAAGACCCTCCAACAGGCTGGCTGGGGCCACGGCCATCAGTGCGCACATGTTGGAAGAACTTGGTCTAACAATCCCAAGTCCCAGATGCTGGCCACAAGCCCCCTAAGACACGCTTCCTAAGTGGTAAGGCCTACAGGTGGCCTGGGCTCAATTGGGCTCCAACACTTATAAACTGTGTCTTTGTAACTCTGGGCCTCAGTTTCCCAATGTGTAAAAAGAGAGGCTGGTTAATATCAACCTCAAAGGGCTGCAGTGAGGATTTTAGTTAATTCGCGTAAAGTGCTCAGAAAAATGCAGGCACTGGCTTAGCGCTGTTGAGAGTTCTGAGTGAAGAGATGGAATTCTTGCTGCACACACGGGTACCTTTCCCCTCAATCCCAGCTTTGCACCCCAATCCAAGGATCCCACCACCACACACCTCACCCCCAGGGCCTCATCTCGGCCCAGCCCCCACTGCCTGCCCCGCCTCTCCCGGGCCCCACCCCCAAACACGCTGCCCCAATCAGGACAGGCCTCGTGAAAGCCCCGCCCCCCATTTGCCCAGGCCCAACCTACCAATTGGTCACGCCCATCACGCCTTAGCCCCGCCCCCCAAAACCCCGCCCCCATCGCGAACCACGCTTTCAGCCCAGCCCGGCCCGCCAAATCTTGGGAAGGCTCCACCCCCTCCGGAGGCCCCGCCCTAACGGCCTCGCCCACCGCTCCGGGCCCCACCCCTTCTAGGCCCCGGCCCCGGCCCGGCGCATCCTAGGTCCCCCAGGTCTCTCCGGGCCTCCGGCTCCGTATAGCTGCGCATCCTAGCCCGAAGCTGATGCTGCCCGGTCGGCCCCGGCCTTCCCGGCTGCCTGACCCGCCGGGCCCCAAGCCCCGGGCTCCGGCCTGGGCCCAGCGGCCTGGAGCGCGGCCTTGGCCCGTCTGCCCGCCGCCTCGCCGCCACGACCTCGCCCGTCTGTGCCCCACCGGCCGCACCTTTGAATAGGTAGTCGTACTCGTCGTCCCGGGTCCCCATTGTCCTGGCGCTTCCGGCGGGATCGGCAACTCCGCAGCCCCACCACAAACACCCGACGGGGGCGGAGCCGGCTCCGCGCAGAGCGGCGGTTGAATGGCCTATCAGCGGCGAATGGAGTAGCGACGGGCACCCAGCGGAGCCAATCAGAGGTGGAAGTAGTGCTCTGAGGGTGGGCGCCGCTTGGTATCCACCCTCCTCGCCCTCGGTGTCCTGGGGAAAGGCGGAAGGATTGCGGACCTTTTTGAAGTGATGGACGAGCTAGCCTATCAGGGGCGAGCTTAAGAGGGCGGGGCGGAAGACTGGAGGAATGAAATGGATTGACAGACCAACTAACTAATGAGAGGCTTGATTGAGAACCTACCCGACTATCAGAGGACCTGTCCGGGAAGGGAAATGGGGCTACGTCCAGGTGATGCTACGATGCTTAACGTCCCGATGACGTCATAGGTCAGCGCGCGCTGCCCTGGTCGCCCCCCAAGCCCATAAATGACCATTTCCGGGAACCTCAGCGCTGGGTCCTCTCTTTAGGTGGCAGTTTCCATCTCTATATTGGGACTCATTGGGTTATCCTTCTGTGCCTCAGTTTCCTTCTCTGTAAACTGAAGAAACCCGTCTCATGGAATCTTTTGAAAATAACCAGATCAGCCAGGCGCGGTGGCTCACTCCTGTAATCCCAGGACTTTGGAAGGCCGAGGCCGGCGGATCACGAGGTCAGGAGTTCGAGACCAGCCTGACCAACATGGTGAAACCCCGTCTCTACTATAAATAGAAAAATTAGCCGGGCGTGGTGGCCGGTGCCTGTAAGCCCAGCTACTCAGGAGGCTGAGGCAGGAGAATCGCTTGAACCCGGGAGGTGGAGGTTGCAGTGAGCCGAGATTGTGCCAAGAGTTAATCAACCGTCCACTTTCTGCTAGTCTTTGTTAAATAAATACTTTTAAATCCTTATTGGACACCAATGCTCTCCAACAGGACCTCCTACCACTACCCCTCTTTGTCCTATATTTTACCACATAGGTAAAATATAAATATAGGTAATATAGAAAATAAAACACATACTGTTTTATTATATTTATATTATTTATCAGGTAGTGATAAATTCTATCACTACCTGACAATACAGTATGTGTTTGTTTTATATGTTTAGGGTGTACAGTGTGCTGTTTTGATACACATGTACCCAGTGAAATAATAATTATGACAGTTTTTTTTTTTTGAGATGGAGTTTTGCTCTTGTTGCCCAGGCTGAAGTGCAATGGTGCAATCTCGGCTCACCACAGCCTACGCCTCCTGGGTTCAAGCGATTCTCATGCCTCAGCCTCCCCAATAGCTGGGATTACAGGCATGCACCACCATGCCTGGCTAATTTTTTTGTATTTTTAGTAGAGATGGGGTTTCTCCATGTTGGTCAGGCTGATCTCGAACTCCTAACCTCAGGTGATTCGCCCACCTTGGCCTCCCAAAGTGCTGAGATTACAGGCATTTTCACCACGCCTGGCCAATTATGAGAGTTAAGCAATTAACCTATCCATTGCCTTCCATAATTAACTGTGTGTGTAGTGAGAGTATCTAAAATGTACTTTCTTGGCAAATTTTCAATATACTATGCAAAATTATTAACACAAAGTATACATTACTTTTTTGTTTGTTTTGGCTGGCTGCAGTGGCTTATGCCTAAAAACATGCCCTTTGAAGAGGCTGAGGTGGGAGGATCACTTGAGGCCAGGAGCTAGAGACCATCCTAGGCAACATGTCAAAACCCAGTCTCTTAAAAAAAAAAAAAAAATCAAGGAAGGTCTAACAGGCAAAAAAAAAAAAAGAGAAAAGGAAAAAAAAGAAAAGAACAACAACAAAAATTAGCCAGATGTGGTGCTTCATGCCAGGGTCCCAGATACTTGGGAGGCCAAGGCGGGAGGATCATTCAAGCCTGGGAAATAGAGGCTGCAGTGAGCCATGATCACCCCACTGCACTCCAGCTTGGGCAACAGAGCAAGACCCTGTCTCAAAAAAAAAAAAAAAAAAAAAAAAGCCTTGCTTTCCTGACTCATTGATCTGTTTGTTTTTTGTCCTCTGTCAGCAGCATATCAGCCTGATGACGTGAGGGATTGTATCTTTCCCCATCATTGCTGTAGGTTCTCCACTGCTGAATAAATATGTTTATTTATTCAGTGGTGAACAATCTAAGCCTAGAGCCAATGTACTAGTTATTAGAGCAGATGCCATTATCGCCTCTTGGATCTCATTCCCAGGGTGTTCATTGGGCATCTGTCAAAAAAACAAAATTACAGCACATTTAGTTTAAAGATCTTAATTGATTTTATTTGCAATTCTACAATTGGGCAACACTTCATTTCACAAAATGAAACTAGTTTTCCCATGAGCTGAGCAGGTATGTTGGTTTTACAGGCAGAAAAAGGACCAAGTAAAGCAGAAACAGAAAATAAAACGTGGAGGTCGGGCGCGGTGGCTCATGCCTGTAATCCCAGCACTTTGGGAGGCCGAGGCAGGCGGATCACCTGAGGTCAGGAGTTTGAGACCAGCTTGACCGACATGATGAAATCCTATCTCTACTAAAAATACAAAAACATTAGCCGGGCACAGTGGCGGGTGCCTGTAATCCCAGCTACTCAGGAGGTTGAGGCAGGAGAATCACTTGAACCAGGGAGGCGGAGGTTGCAGTGAGCCAAGATCGCACCATTGCACTCCAGCCTGGGCGAGCAGAGCAAAACTCCAACTCAAATAAAAAAAGAAAAGAAAACTTGGATTGGTCATTTTAAAGTTTCCTTTTGGAGTCTGAGTCTTGCTCTGTCACCCAGGCTGGAGTGCAGTGGTGCGATCATAACTCACTGTAACCTCAACTTCCTGAGATCAAGCAGTCTTCCCACCTCAGCCTCCTGAGGAGCTAGGATCACAGGTGTGTGCCACTATGCCCAGCTAATTTTTTTTTTTCAGAGACAGAGTCTTGCCATGTTGCCCAGGCTGGATTTGAACTCCTGAACTCAAGCAATCCTCCTGCCTTGGCCTCCCAAAGTGCTGGGATTACAGGCATGAGCCACCACCACACTCAGCCCAAAGTTACTTTTCTTGTAAAGGTTAAAGCAGAGAGGATGTCCTTATCATGCTGGCTAAAACTGACCTGGTGGGAGACTTGGCTATCCTATCTCTCTCTCTCCTGATTTTGTAGAAGATCAGATAAACAACTTAGTTTCGTTCTCATCACGTAGGACTTTAGCATGAGGGACTCCATTTTGGTTTAGTTTGTTGGGCCTGGTGTAGGAAGTCAGTCCAAAGTAATAGCCTCCTATAAGTTTTGTATAACACATCCTGTGTCCAGATTGGTAGGTTCTTGGTCTCGCTGACTCCAAGAATGAAGCCGCAGACCCTGGCGGTGAGTGTTACAGTTCTTAAAGATGGTGTGTCCAGAGGTTGTTCCTTCTGATATTCAGACGTGTCTAGAGTTTCTTCCTTCTGGTGGGCTTGTGGTCTCACTGACTTCAGGAGTGAAACTGCAGACCTTTGCAGTGAGTGTTACAGCTCATAAAGGCAGCGTGGACCCAAAGAGTGAGCAGCAGCAAGATTTATTGGGAAGAGCAAAAGAACAAAGTTTCCACAGCATGGAAGTCGACCCAAGCAGGTTGCCGCTGCTGGAGCGGGTGGCCTGCTTTTATTCCCTTATTTGGCCCCACCCACATCCTGCTGATTGGTCCATTTTACAGAGAGCTGATTGGTCCACTTTATAGAGTGCTGATTGGTCCGTTTTGACAGAGTGCTGATTGGTGCATTTACAAACCTTTAGCTAGACAGGAAAGTTCTCCAAGTCCCCTACCCTATTAGCTAGACACAGAGTGCTGATTGGTGTGTTTACAATCCTTTAGCTAGACAGAAAAGTTCTCCAAGTCCCCACTTGACCAAGAAGCCCAGCTGGCTTCACTTCTCAATCCCCCCTCTAAACAGGACACCCCAACTGCTGTTGGGCATTTGGCAGATGACCACTCTAGCTACTTCCTGCTGGAAGAAGGGGCCCTGCAGTTGTAGTGTCCTCCAGAGGGGAACTCTTTAGGCCAGTGGAAGGGCCAGTGGGTTGATCCAGGGGTCCTCGGTAGAAGTTGATAGGTAGAAGTTGTTAGTTGAACTCATTTAGGGTTCCATTTGTAAGACCATCTGTAGCTTGATGGCCTCGATTCTAGAAGAAACAAATTTGACAAGAAGGTTAAAAATACAGGGCCCAAAGGTGAGTAAGAGCAAGATGGCTGCCACAGGACCTAGGGGAGAAGCCATGTTGCCCAACTCCAGAGGTTGGTATTAGAGTTTGAAAGGCATTGTCTGATTTCAGAAGCCTTTTCCTGTAAACGCCAGGTGGCATCTCGTACTATCCCTGACTGTTTAGTGTAAAAACAACACTCTTCCCCTAAGAAAGTGCAGAGTCCTCCTTTCTCAGCAGTGAGGAGGTCTAGGCCTTAGCGGTTTTGGAGAGTTGCTGCTGCCAAAGAGTATATTTGGGATTGTAGAGTAAGGATAGATTTTGTTATTTCTTACAAACTGTCTGAGAAATCCTTTGAAGGTGTATGGTAGTAGGATAATGAAGTGGATAAACTGGCTATTCCGGTTCCTGTAGCAGTAGCCATTCCTAACCCTATAAGTAGGGATATTAGTTGTATGGCCCTGCGCTGATAGACTTGAGCTTTGAGGGGCACAGATAGGGTCTGATTTCCATAAGATCAGAAGTTAGGATAATACATGTTACACTGTTAACTTTTTTAGCAAACTTTACTTTTGTTGAAAACCTTGTAAGTTTGGGATTTCAATTATTCTTTGCTATTAATAAGACCTTGTTCAGTCCATATTAACTTAGAATTGGTATAGATGGCTGCTTCCTGATTCTGTAAGTACTTTAAGATTTGGCTGAGTGGAAACAACTCACATGTTTGAGCAGACCGATTGTTAGGCAATTTTCCTAACTCTGCTTCTACAAGAGTTTCCTTATCACTTACTGAATACCCATTGTGTCTTTTTCCCTTAATCGCCTGGGAGGAACCATCTATAGTCCTGTCCTGAACGGAGTTCCTCCTAGATCTGGTCAGACCTTTGTATGGTAATTAATTAAGATTTAGATCTCCTGTTAGGAAACCTGCTGGATTAAGGATTTTTGATAGGAAGGCTACGGGTTGTCAGTGGCCTCAGTGCTTTCCGGCTATGCCCTAGTTTACACTGACAACAAGGTGGTATTGGAGTGTTATAGGGTTACAGAGAAGACCTTCAATTATCAATTATAGGTTTTAAATTTACCCTAGAGTACACTGTTTGTTTTTTTTTTTACTACTTCTGTCTCCTTTTCTCTTTGACTTCTTCTTTGTGTCTGTCTCTTCTCTCTATCTCCTTCTCTTTGTCTCTCTGTTTCTTCTTCTCTCTCTCTTTCTCTGACTTCCTGTCTCTTTCTCTCTTTCCTTTCTGCTGGTCTTTCCCTGCCTCTGCTAGCCGCTTATGCTGCTGTTCTCCCCTCTCCTTCCCATTTTGGATGGCTTCGGCAGTGTAAGACTGCCACCTCCTTGGGTTTTTGCACTGTGTGCAATAACTCCATGGTTTCCTTGTGGTATTTAATGGGGGTTCCCCCAGAGGTTAGGAACTCCCTTTCTTTCCATATTGCGACATGGGCATGTAGGATTAGGTAAGCATACTTGCTATCTGTATACACATTTATTCTTTTTCTCTTTCCCAGTTCTAAGGCTCGGGTAAGTGCCACTAGTTCTGCTAACTGGGCACTGGTCCCTGCGGGAAGAGGCTTACTTTCACGTACGGTTACATCACTAACTATGGCATAACCTGCCCTTCATATCCCATTCTCCACAAATGAACTTCCATCAGTATATAGGTTAAGGTCAGGATTAGCTAAGGGGACTTCTAAGAGATCGTCTTGGGCGGCATAATTCTGGGCTATAATTTGTTGGCAGTCATGCTCAATTGGTTCCCCATCCTCTGGGAGAAATGTGGCAGGGTTGAGGGCCACACATGTGCATATTTGAAGCACCAGTCCCTCAAGGAATAGTGCCTGGTATCTAAGTAGGCGATTGTCTGATAGCCATAAACTTTCTTTAGTGCCTAGGTTGCCATTTACATCATGAGTAGTCCAGACAGTGAGATCCTTTCCTTGTATTATTTTGATAGCCTCTGACACTAAGAGAGCCACCACTGCAACTACCCATAATCAGTGAGGCCAGCCATTTGCTACTACATCAATTTCCTTACTTAGGTATGCCACTGGTTGTGGGGTTATCCCACAAGTCTGAGTAAGGACTCCAAGAGCTATTCCTGCTCTCTCTGTGATGTTTTGTCCTGTGGGAAGGCTTAAAGCTGGAGCTTGTACTAGGGCCTGCTTTAAGGTTTTGAAGCTGTTTCTGCCCCTGGTTCCCATTCTACTAGATGAGTTTTTGCCCTCTGGGTCTCCTTGATTAGAGTATAGAGGGGCCTGGCTATCTCGCTGTATCTGGGGATCCACAATCAGCAAAAGCTGGTGATTCCAAGGAACCCCCACAACTGTTAAATGTCTTAGGGTGAGGATAAGCCAGTATAGGCTGTATTTGTTCCTTGCTGAGGGCCCTGATTCCTCTGGCTAAGATTAGGCCTAGATATTTGACCTGCTGTAGGCAAAGCTGGGTCTTCAACCTAGATGCCTTGTACCCTTGATTAGCTAGAAAGTTCAAGAGATCTAGAGTAGCCTGCTGGCACGAGGCTTCCAAACTGGTAGCCAAAAGTAAATCATCCACATACTGAAGGACCAGAGTGCCTGGATTTGAGAAGTGGCCTAGATCTTGGGCCAGTGCCTGACCAAACAGATGAGGGCTATCCCTAAATCCTTGGGGCAAGACCATCCACGTAAGTTGGGACGTGTGGTCTGTGGAATCCTCAAAGGCAAAGAGAAACTGGGAGTCAGAGTGCAGGGGAATACAGAAGAAGGCATCCTTGAGGTCTAGAACAGTGAACCATTCTGCTTCCTCTGGTATTTGAGAGAGCAGGGTATAGGGGTTGGGAACAACTGGATATAGAAAAATTACTGCCTCATCGATGAGTCTAAGATCTTGCACTAGTCTCCATTTACCATTTGGTTTTTGTACTCCTAGAATTGGGGTGTTGCAGGGACTGCTGCATTTACTTACTAAGCCTTGAGCTTTTAAATGTTTAACAATATCCTGTAATCCTTTATGAGCTTCAGGCTTTAAGGAATATTGCCTTTGATAAGGAAAAGTGGTGGGATCTTTTACCCTGATTTGGACTGGGGGGGGCATTTTTTGCCCTTCCAAATTGTCCTTCCAATGCCCAGACTTCAGGCTTGATTTCCTCCTCAAGCAGGGGACAACAAATGGGAAACTTGTTCCCCATATTCACGTAGATAATAGCTCCAGCTTTGGCTAATATATCCCTCCCTAATAAGGGTGTGGGACTTTCAGGCATAGCAAGAAAGGCATGTGAAAAGAGCAAAGTCTCCCAATTACAACTGAGAGGTGGGAGAAATACCTGGTTACAGGCTGTCCCAGGATTCCTCAAATGGTAATGGACCTTGAGGACAGCTGTCTAGGACAGGAAATTAACACTGAGAAAGCCGCACCAGTGTCCAGGAGGAAGTCAATTTCCTGGCCATCAATGGTTAAACTTACCCGGGGCTCAGTGAGAGTGATGACATGAGCTGGCGCTTGCCCCAGGCACCCTCAGTCCTGTTGTTGGATCATCTGGTTGGGGGCTTCTGTCCCAGAGAAGCTTTGTCCTCTGGGGCAGTGTACCTTCCAGTGATTGCCTTGGCATAGGGGACATGGACAAGGGGCAGCTTATTTCTCGTTGGACAATCTTTTTTAAAGTGTCCTTGCAAACCACACTGATAACAAGTCATACTGGATGATTGGCCTGCTCCATTTTCTGTCCTCTCTGAACCACCAAGGTTTGTTTGTCTGAGGGCCATGACTAAGTCTGCGGCCTTTCTCTGATCTCGCTTTTCCTTTTGGGCCTGTTCCTCTTGGTCCCTGTTATAGAACAGTGAGGTTGCCAGGTTTAATAATGCCTCCAGATTTTGTTCAGGGCCCAGGGCTCACTTTTGGAGCTTTCTCCTGATATCTGTGGCTGATTGGGTAATAAACTTATCTTTTAGGATCAATTGACCCTTGAGTGATTCGGGTGACAGGGGAATATATTTTCTTAAGGCCTCCTGTAGCTGCTCGAGGAAGGCAGAAGGATTTTCTTCCTTTCCCTGAGTTATGGTGGACATCATTGAGTAATTCATGGGCTTCTTCCTAATTCTCCTTGGTCCTTCTAGAACATAGGTCAACAGATGTTTATGACTCCAGTCCCCATGATCTGAATTGAAGTCCCAGTGGGGATCCATACTGGGGATGGCTTGCTGACCGGTAGGGAATTTGTCCCTTTCTTTAGCTGTCATTCTATCATTTACTTGACTAAGATACCAGGTATCTGCAAACTCTCGGGCTGCAGCTAAAGCCGCATTATTTTCATTAAAGGCCAGGGTTTGATCTAACAACAGCATGACATCTCTCCAAGTGAGGTTGAAGGTTTGCCCTAGACCCTGTAGGACATCTATGTACCTATCAGGATCATCTGAAAACTTCCCCAGGTCTGCCTTGATCTGCTTTAAATCAGAGAGGGAGAAGTGGACATGTACCCATGTTCGGCCAAATTCCCCTCCCGCTACAGTTTGAAGGGGACATAACCGACAGCCCAGGGGGGGTTGTGGTCCTTTGGAGATTTCTCTGTTTATTTCCTTCTGGGCAGGGGAGATTAGAGGAGGCTTGTCATTAATATGAAGGGGAGCTGTAGGGAGGCTAGGATATGGGGGTAAGCTGAAAGGTCCCCCTGTGGGATGTAAATTGCAACCTTTGCATAGTTGTGTATTCTCCTTTAATGAAAAGAAAGCTTGGACATAAGGTATTTCACTCCATTTGCCTTCCCTCTTACAGAAAAGGTCAAGCTGCAGGACAGTATTGTAATTTGTACTTCCCTCAGGTGGCCGTTTTTCCCCATCAGAGAGAGAATATTGGGGCCAGGCCACAGTGCAGAAAAAAATGAGCTGCCTCTTTTTCAGGGTTTGCGGGTCAGATTGGTCCCAATGGCTTAGGATGCATTTCAAGGATGAGCCTATTGATGCCTGTTTCCCATCTGAAAGACAAAACCACCCACAATTTTGGTTTGTTTTGCTTCTCCCCCTGCCCAAGAACCCACAATGGTCCCTGGGCCCTGCTGATTGGAATAGTTGTGCTCACCGATGCAGCAGCAGAAACAAGCCCTGCCCAAGAACCCATAATGGTCACTAGACCCTGCTGATCAGAATAGTTGCGCTTACCAACACAGCAGCAGAAACACTAGTTTTCCTCCCAGACCACAAGGAGGACTGAGGAAGGTCGGATTTAGTGGCCCTTACCAACGCATTCTCAAAAACCTCCACCCTTGCCTGTCCTCCTAGACCACAAAGAGAACCGAGAAAAATTGGATTTAGTGGCCCTTACCAACGCATTCTTGAAAACCTGTTAGAGTCCTAAGCATTCTCCTTTTAGTATTGGGACCTTACCCATGTCCTACAATGATGTTATGCCCCAAAAATGAAGTGGAGGGCCATACCATGAGGGAGGGAAGGGATCTCCAGGGTTGGAAGAGTGACACCTTTTGTCCTCACTGATATGAATAGGAAGGATACAATTTCTGAGGCTCCCCATATCCTAGCTTCAGGAATAGCTTTTGTTAGGCCTGCTTGTCTGAGGTGGGATCCTAAAATTCCAGATAGCCCCCCTACAACAGGGCTTTGGGCAAAAATTATGTCTTTCTGATTAGTGAGCCCAGGTGCCTTAAAAAAGGTAACAGAGTCCTGAAGTTTATACTATAAGTCATTCTTATACGAGAAACTAGAAAAGCACCAGAGACGGGGAGTGGTTTTTAGAAGCAGGACTAGCCTCGGAGAAGAGAGGCAAGAGGAAGTTTGTCTGACAGGCATTAGGACCCAGGAGGCAAGGACAGATAGGATAGATGGGTGAGTCTCGCTTGGGTGACATGACTTTGAGAGTTCCGCTCATGGCCACAGGGTCAACCAACTTGTTTTCAGGACCCCGGAGCTGAATGGCTTTCCTGTCAATCCTCGGCTCAGCCCAGAAGTACAGGAAAAGTGGAAGCTTGTTCCAGGCAAACCACCGCTCCCAACTCCAAAAAGTCAGGGTTTGTCAGAGAGCCCTTTCCCAGAAAGCCTGACACCCATGTCTTTAGTCCAGCAGCTGTGCTAGTCACTTTTAACTGGCCGACAGGTGCCCGGTGTTTAGCCCCCAAATTCTAAGGAAAAATAGGACAGAATAGCAAGCGAAAGGGGTCTGATGGTACTCACTACTTGGTGATAGGCGATAGTCTCACCACTTGGCGATAGGTGATAGTCCCTTCATGGTCGCCAAAATGTGTCCAGTATTGGTGGGTTCTTGGTCTCACTGACTTCAAGAATGAAGCTGCAGACCTCACGGTGAGTGTTACAGTTCTTAAAGATGGTGTGTCCGGAGTTTGTTCCTTCTGATGTTTGGATGTGTCTGGAGTTTCTTCCTTCTGGTAGGTTTGTGGTCTCGCTGACTTCAGGAGTGAAGCTGCAGATCTTCGCGGTGAGTGTTACAGCTCATAAAGGTGGCGCGGACCCAAAGAGTGAGCAGCAGCAAGATTTATCACAAAGAGCGAAAGAACAGAGCTTCTATAGCGTGGAAGGGGACCTGAGCGGGTTGCTGCTGCTGGCTCGGGTGGCCTTTTATTCCCTTATTTGGCCCCACCCACATCCTGCTGATTGGTCCATTTTACAGAGAGCTGATTGGTCCATTTTACAGAGTGCCGAATGTTCCATTTTAGAGTGCTGATTGGTCCGTTTTGACAGAGTGCTGATTGGTGCATTTACAAACCTTTAGCTAGACACAAAGTGCTGATTGGTGCATTTACAATCCTTTAGCTAGACAGAAAATTCTCCAAGTCCCCTACCCGATTAGCTAGACACAGAGTGCTGATTGGTGCGTTTACAAACCTTTAGCTAGACACAGAGCTCTGATTGGTGCATTTACAATCCTTTAGCTAGACACAGAGTGCTGACTGGTGCATTTACAATCCTTTAGCTAGACAGAAAAGTTCAAGTCCCCACCCGACCCAGAAGCCTAGCCGGCTTCACCTCTCAATCCCATACACAAATTTTGACTCCTTCCCCATATCCACTCCCCCTGTTGTGTCTCCATCCTTCCTTCCCTCCCTCCCATCAAACCCAGAGGTCATGGACTTCTCTCTCCTCATCTTCTCCTCTCTGCCTCCCTCCCTCTATCATCCTCACTTGCCTTATTCTGTCTCTCCTCCCTCTGAAATTTCTCTTGATTCTTTCTTTCTTTCTTTCTTTTTTTTTTTTTGAGGCAGGGTCTCACTCTGTTGCCCAGGCTGGAATGCAGTGGCATGATCTTGGCTCACTGCACCCTCTGCCCCCCGAGTTCAAGCAATTCTCTGCCTTAGCCTCTCAAGTAGCTGGGATTACAGGCCCACCACCACGCCTGGGTAATTTTTTTGTATTTTTAGTAGAGATGGGGTTTCACCATCTTGGCCAGGCTGGTCTTGAACTCCTAACCTCATGGTCCACTCGCCTTGGCCTCCCAAAGTGCTGGGACTACAGGCATGAGCCACTGCACCCGGACTTTTTAAAAATTTATCGTAGAGATGAGGTCTTGCTGTGTCACGTAGGCTGGTCTCAAACTCCAAGATCCTCCAGCCTCAGCCTCCCAAAAAGCTGGGATTACAGTTGCGAGGCACTGGACCCAGCCTGTGATGAATATTAATGCCTTATTAATTCTTTACCACCCCCTCCCCACACCATGAGGCCAGGAAGGGATGGTGGCATGGAGGGGTGGGGTGTCAAAACCATCCCCATTTTCCAAATGCAGGACCTGGGGCCAGTGAGCTCCTGTGGCCCAGGAGAGGGATGTGATTTAGAGCTGCAGCTCTGGAGTTTAACGGGTCCAGGTTCACATCCTGGCTTCCTGGCCCCTTGTTAGTTTCCTGCCATGGTGTTTTTCTTTTCTTTCTTTTTTTCTTCTTTTTTGTGACAGAGTCTCGCTCTGTCACCCAGGCTGGAGTGCAGTGGTGCAATCTCCGCCTCCCGGGTTCAAGCGATTCTCCTGCCTCAGCCTCCTGAATAGCTGGGACTACAGGCATGTGCCACCACGCCTGGCTAATTTTTTGTATTTTTAGTAGAGACGGGGTTTCACCGTGTCAGCCAGGGTGATCTTGATCTCCTGACCTTGTGATCTACCCACCTTGGCCTCCCAGAGTGCTGGGAATGTAGGAGTGCGCCACCGCACCCAGCTGGTGGTTTTTTTCTTTCTGTTGTTCCCCAGGTTGGAGAAGCAGGAAATGCTTTGAGATCAAGGTGGCTGCAGGAAAAAGGATGAAGTTGAAGAGATGAGCCCATCGTTGGCAGAGCCTGGAAATGAAGAGGGTATAGCTAGAGGAACCCCCTCTCCTGCAGACTGGACTCACCACCAGTTCTAGTGACAGTGGGCTCAGAGGAGATCCTCTAAGCCTGCTCAGTACAGGACACAGGCAAACAAGGAACCTAGAGAGGGCAGCCTCTAGCCTCCCTGGCCTGGCAGCTGTAGGACCTACCTCTACAAAGCTAAAAAGTTTGTCACCTCTACCCAGCCCCAGCCCCAGGGAAACAGCTATGTCCCCAGCACCTTCCAGGAAAGGTCAAGACCAGGAAATCACAGATGTTTTTTCTTCTAGCACAAGAACCCCCACCACCTCCCCAAGAGACATCTATAAGGAATATTTGGAGGGAGATACTGGGGCAAAAATAAATTAACAGGCTGGGCACAGTGGCTCACGCTTGTAATCCCACCACTTTTGGAGGCCGAGGTGGGCAGATCACTTGAGGTCAGGAGTTTTGAGACCAGCCTGGCCAAACCCGTCTCTACTAAAAATACAAAAATCAGCGGGGTGCAGTGGCAGGTGCCTGTAATCCCAGCTACTCCAGAGGCTGAGGCTGGAGAATCATTTGAACCCAGGAGGTGGAGGTTGCACTAAGCCAAGATCGCACTACCGTGCTCCAGCCTGGGTGACAGAGACTCTGTCTCAAAAAAATGAAAAATGAAAAAAAAAAAAAAAGATTAACAGCAGCTGGGGTTCAGGAAATGGACAGATGTGGTTTTCCTCAAATACATGTCCTAGATATAGGGCATCCGATTATTACTATTTTTATTTTATTTCATATCTATTTATTTTTTAGACAGAATCTCACTCTGTTGCCTGGGCTGGAGTGCAGTGGCGCTGTGTCCGGAATTGGTGGGTTCTTGGTCTCCCTGACTTCAAGAACGAAGCTGCAGACCCTTGTGGTGAGTGTTACAGCCCTTAAGGTGGCGCGTCTGGAGTTTGTTACTTCTGATGTTCGGTTGTGTTCGGAGTTTCTTCCTTCCGGTGGGTTCGTGGTCTTGCTGGCTCAGGAGTGAAGCTGCAGACCTTCGCGGTGAGTGTTACAGCTCATAAAAGCAGTGTGGACCCGAAGAGTGAGCAGTAGCAAGATTTATTGCAAAGAGCGAAAGAACAAGGTTTCCACACTGTGGAAGGAGACCTCGGGGGTTGCCACTGCTGGCTGGGCAGCCTGCTTTTATTCTCTTATCTGGCCCCACCCACATCCTCCTGATTGGTAGAGCCGAGTGGTCTGTTTTGACAGGGCGCTGATTGGTGCGTTTACAATCCCTGAGCTAGACACAATGGTTCTCCAAGGCCCCACCAGAGTAGCTAGATACAGAGTGTCGATTGGTGCATTCACAAACCCTGAGCTAGACACAGGGTGCTGACTGGTGTGTTTACAAACCTTGAGCTAGATACAAGTGCCGATTGGTGTATTTACAATCCCTGAGCTAGACATAAAGGTTCTCCAAGGCCCCACCAGAATAGCTAGATACAGAGTGTGGACTGGTGCATTCACAAACCCTGAGCTAGACACAGGGTGCTGATTGGTGTATTTACAATCCCTTAGCTAGACATAAAGGTTCTCCACGTCCTCACCAGACTCAGGCACCCAGCTGGCTTCACCCAGTGGATCCCACACCAGGGGCTGCAGGTGGAGCTGCCTGCCAGTCCCGCGCCGTCCGCCCGCACTCCTCAGCCCTTGGGTGGTCAATGGGACTGGGCGCCGTGGAGCAGGGGGCAGTGCTCGTCAGGGAGGCTTGGGCCGCACAGGAGCCCATGGGGGAGGTGGGAGGCTCAGGCATGGTGGGCTGCAGGTCCCGAGCCCCGCCTGGCGGGAAGGCAGCTAAGTCCCGGTGAGAAATCGAGCGCAGCGCTGGTGGGCTGGCACTGGTGGGGGACCCAGTACACCCTCCACAGCCGCTGGCCCGGGTGCTAAGCCCCTTATTGCCCGGTGCCGGCAGGGCTGGCCGGCTGCTCCGAGTGCGGGGCCCGCCAAGCCCACGCCCACCCGGAACTCCGGCTGTCCCGCAAGCGCCACTTGCAGCCCCGGTTCCCGCTCGCGCCTCTCCCTCCACACTTCCCTGCAAGCTGAGGGAGCCGTCTCCGGCCTTGGCCAGCCTGGAAAGGGGCTCCCACAGTACAGCGGTGGGCTGAAGGGCTCCTCAAGTGCCACCAAAGTGGGAGCCCAGGCAGAGGAGACGCCAAGAGCGAGGGAGGGCTGTGAGGACTGCCAGCACGCTGTCACCTCTCAGCGCCATCTCGGCTCACTGCAACCTCCACCTCCTGGGTTCAAGCAATTCTCCGGCCTCAGCCTCCCGAGTAGCTGGGATTATAGGTGCGCACCACTACGCCCAGCTAATTTTTGTATTTTTAGTAGAAATGAGGTTTCACAACATTGGCCAGGCCAGACCAGCCTGGACAATAGAGTGAGACCCTATATAGGGATCTCACTATATAGAGCAATACAGCGGGATCACCCGACCTCAGGTGATCCGCTCTTGTTGGCCTCCCAAAGTGCTAGTATTACAAGTGTGAGCCAATGCGCCCAGCCCTATTCTTTTTTTTTTTTTTTTTTTTTTTTTTGAGATCAAGTATTGCTCTGTCACCCAGGCTGGAGTGCAGTGGCATGATCTCTGCTCACTGCAACCTCCGCCTCCTGAGTTCAAGTGATACTCCTGCCTCAGCCTCCTGAGTAGCTGGGATTACAGGCACCCGCCACCACACCCGGCTAATTTTTGTATTTTTAGTAGATACGGGGTTTCACCATGTTGGTCAGGCGGGCCTGGAACTCGTAATGTCAGGTGATCCACCTGCCTCGGCCTCCTAAGTGTTGGGATTACAGGCGTGAGCCACCGCGCCCGGCCCTCATCTTCTTTTTTTTTTAACAAAACACAGATGTAGAATTAGAGCCTTCAGGGGTGGGTGCAGTGGCGCTCACGCCTTTAATCCCAGCACTTTGGGAAGCCAAGGCAGGAGGATCCCTTGAGTCTCAGTGTTTGAGACCAGCCTGGACAAGAGTGAGACCCTACCTCTATGAAAAAAAAATTCGTTTTGAGATGGAGTCTTGCTCTGTTGCCCAGGCTGGAGTGCAGTGGCGCAATCTCGGCTTATTTGCAGCCTCTACCTCCTTGGCTCAAGTGATTCTTCTGCGTCAGCCTCCAGAGTAGCTGGGACTACAGACATGCACCACCACGCCCGGGTAATTTTTATATTTTTTGTAGAGATGGGGTTTCACCATGTTGGTCAGGCTGGTCTCGAACTCCTGACCTCAAGTGATCTGTCTGTCTCGGCCTCACAAATGGCTGGGATTACAGGCACGAGACACCGTGCCTGGCCCTGGGAACATGTTTACATGGACTTTGTTCACTTTTTAAAACAAACTGAGGGTGACTTACTAGATCTGTGAACTAAACAAAAAGAAAAAAAAGAAAGAAAGAAAACAAACAAGAACAAAGTGTTCTGAGGTTGCTTTTATTCCAAGAACTCTGTGAGCTCCGCCCAGACACCATTGGCGCCTGCTTGTGTCCCCAGGGGACCTACACACAACAGCACCAGCACCATGAGGGCGCTCTCAACCCACACGAGCCCTGGTCCCCCTGTCAGTCAATGTGACTGAGTCCGCCATTGAGGCCAGTCTGGCCGGCCCCAAGTGGTCCCTCTGAGTCCCCAACTCCCTGGCCAGCAAGGAGTGAAGCTCCATGCCCCTCAGTCCACGCCTCCAGAATCTGAGCATATCCTGCAGCCTTGATCTCAGGAGGCAACGCATGCAGCCCCCCTGCACTCAGAAAGGGGGCTTCTCCAGTCGTGGTCTTCTTCTCCGTCCACAAGCTTCCAGATGGCCCCTCCTTGGAGCCCCTGCCCAGGCAGGGAGTGGCCACATCCTCGGGCAGAGCCAAGAGTCACCGTCTTTCGTGGGCCTGGGACCAGGCCCAGCCAGGACGCTAGGAGGCTGCCTCTGCTGCCGTGGGCTGGATCAACATGGTGGTGGCCTGCAGTGGGTAGTAGCGGCCCCGCCAGGTCTTCCAGAAGATTCCCTTCTTAAGCTTCTGCCGCTGCTGTGGGATGGAGCGGAAGTACTGGCCGTTGAGGTTGGAATGGCTGCAGGTGCCAAACCACCAGCCTCCTGCCAGGGTCAGGAGAGAGGGAACATGGTCAGGTTCTTTGAGCCACCAATGGGGCTGAAAGGAGATGGGGATAGGGTTGAGGATGAGGCAGGTTGGGGACCAGGCTGGGCTTTGGACTTGACTTTTTTTTTTTGAGATTGAGTCTGACTCTGTCACCCAGGCTGGAGTGCAGTGGCACAGTCTCAGCTCACTGCAACCTCTGCCTCCCAGGTTCAAGGGATTCTCGTGCCTCACCCTCCTGAGTAGCTGGGATTACAGGCACCCGCCACCACGCCTGGCTAGTTTTTGTATTTTTAGTAGAGACGGGGTTTCACCATGTTGGCCAGGTTGGTCTCAAACTCCTTACCTCATGTGATCCACCCGCCTCAGCCTCCCAAAGTGCTGGGATTGCAGGTATGACCCACTGCGCCTGGCCTAATTTTTGTATTTTTAGTAGAGACAGGGTTTCACCATGTTGGCCAGGCTAGTTTTGAACTCCTGACCTCAGGTGATCCACCCACCTCGGCCTCCGAAAGTGCTGGGATTACAGGTGTGAGCCCCCACGCCCAGCCTTATTTTTAAGTTAAAAAAAACTTTTTTTTGAGACAGGGCCTGGCTCTGTTGCCCAGGCTGGAGTGCAGTGGTGTGATGGCTCAATGCAGCGTCAACCTTACGGGCTCAAGTGATTCTTCTACCTGGGCCTCCCAAGTAGCTGGGACCACAGGTGTGAGCCACCATGCCTGGATTTTTTCTTTTTCTTTTGAGGCAGGGTCTCACTCTGTCACCCAGGCTTGAGTGCAGTGGCTCAGTCTCAGCTCACTGCAGCCTTGATCTCCTAGGCTCAAGAGATCCTCCCAACTCAGCCTCCCAAGTAGATGGGAACACAGGCATGCACCACCATGCCCAGCTAGTTTTTTGTATTTTTAGTTGAGACGGTATTTCGCCATGTTGCTCAGGTTGGTCTCCTGGGCTCAAGTGATCCACTTGCTTCAGCCTCCCAAAGTGCTGGGATTACAAGTGTGAGCCACTGTGCCTGACTAATTTTTTTTTTTTTTTGAGAATTGCTTGAACCCGGGAGGTGGAAGTTGCAGTGAGCCGAGATCGCACCACTGCACTCCAGCTTAGGCAACAGAGTGAGACCCTGTTTCAAAAAAAAAAAAAAAAAAGAATCCTGTGGAGCACCATTATAAAGATGTTTGTGGCCGGACATGGTGGCTCACGCCTGTAATCCCAACACTTTGGGAGGCCGAGATGGGCGGATCACTTGAGGTCAGGAGTTCAAGACCACCCTGGCCAACATGGTGAAACCCCATCTCTACTAAAAATACAAAACAATTATCTGTGCGTGGTGTCGGGAGCCTGTAATCCCAGCTACTCAGAAGGCTGAGGCAGGAGAATCACTTGAACCCAAGAGGCGGAGGCTGCAGTGAGCCAAGATCACATCACTTGTACTCCAGCCTGGGAGACACAGCGAGACTCCATCTCAAAAAATAAATAAGTAGGCCAGGCGCGGTGGCTCACGCCTGTAATCACAGCACTTTGGGAGGCCGAGGTGGGCAGATCACGAGGTCAGGAGATCAAGACCATCCTGGCTAACACAGTGAAACCCCGTCTCTACTAAAAATACAAAAAAATTAGCCGGGCATAGTGGCGGGCACCGATAGTCCCAGCTATTTGGGAGGCTGAGGCAGGAGAATGGCGTGAACTCGGGAGGCGGAGCTTGCAGTGAGCCAAGATCGCGCCACTGCACTCCAGCCTGGGCACCAGAGTGAGACTCCATCTCAAAAAAAAAAATAAATAAATAAATACATAAGTAAATAAAAGTAAAGATGGTCAAGACCCTTTTCAGGATGGGAAAACTGAGGCCAGATAGGCTAAGTTAGTGGCCCAATCACACACACGGCATGTAAGGAAGAGGTGGGGGCAGGAAACAGATGCAATGTGGGGTTGAAGGCAGGACAGAGCAGCAGAAAGATAAGGAGGGAAGCTGCTGGCTGGGTGTGGCAGGGCAGGGCCTGCTCACCAGAGAGGCTCTTGGCGCAGTTCTTGTCCCTGCGGAGGTCGTGATCCTGGTCCCAGGTGGAGAAGGGTACGGAGAGGCTGCTGGGTGGGACGGTGGTGGCGCCCAGCTGGCCGGCCACGGGCGCAGTGAGCTGCAGGCTGTAGGCCGTGTCCTCGCCACCCAGGTGCACAGAGAACTGCAGCGACTCGGCGTTGCCATCCCAGTCCCGCAGCTGCACGGCCAGGCGGCTGTTGCGGTCCCCCGTGATGCTATGCACCTTCTCCAGGCCCAGCCAGAACTCGCCTGGAGTAAGAGAGGCCACTCCGTGAGGCAGGGCCGCTTCTGAGGCTCCCTCTTCCTCCCCTGCCTCCGTCCCCGCTAGAAACACCTACCTTGGGGATCCCCGAACCCCGCCTTATAGGCTTCCCAGGGCCGGTTGAAGTCCACCGAGCCATCGTGGCGCCTCTGAATTACTGTCCAGCCTCCATCTGCCCAGAAAGGTACAAGGTCACCCGGAAGTCCCTCTTCACAGAGGACCCCACTCCCTCATCTGGCTGCCAAGCACCAAACCCCCTCCAAACCCAGGAAGACAGCAGCTCCCTCACTCATCCCTGGAGGACTCGAGGAGGGTGGGTCAGAGGGAGGAATATTATGGGCTGGCCTTGGGAAGATCTTTGTCCTAAGAACCCAGCAGGAACGGAGTGTGGGAGGGAGTAGGCAGTGGAAATCTGCAAAGCCTCTCTGGGCCAGCTGAACTGGGTCTTCCTCTGCATTTCTCAACCACAAAACCCTGTGTTGTAACCTCTTGTAATGGAAAGGACTTCTTCTCAATGGAAAAAAAAGCTGCTTTTTTTTTTTTTTTTTTTTTTAGCGATGGAGTCTCACTCTGTTGCCCAGGCTGGATCGCAGTGCCGCAATCTCAGCTCACTGCAACTTCTGCCTTCGGGGCTCAAGCGATCCTTGTGCTTCAGCCACACAAGCAGCTGGAATCACAGGCACCTGCCACCACGCCCGGCTAATGTTTATGTTGGTAGAGATAGGGTTTCACCATGTTGGCCAGGCTGGTCTTGAACTCCTGACCTCAAGTGATTTGCCTGCCTCGGCCTCCCAAAGTTCTGGCATTTCAGCTGTAAGCCACCGTGCTCAGCAATTTTTTTTTTTTTTTTTTTTGGAAATGAGGTTTTGTTGTGTTGCCCAGGTTGGAGTGTGGTGGCTATTCACAGGTGTGATCACAGCTCACTGCAGCCTGTAACTCCTGGGCTGAAGCGACCCTCCTGCCTTGGCTTCCCGAGTAGCTGGGACTACAGGTGTATGCCACCATGCCCAGCAAGGGCTGAATTTTATTTTATTTTATTTTATTTTGTTTTCTCTCTTTTTTATTTTTTTGGTGGGGGGATGGAGTCTCACTCTGTCGCCCAGGCTGGAGTGCGGTGGCGTCATCTCGGCTCACCTCCGCCTCCTAGGTTCAAGAAATTCTGCTGCCTCAGCCACCTGAGTAGCTGGGATTACAGGCGCACACCACCATGCCTGGCTAATTTTTGTATTTTTAGTAGAGACGGGGTTTCACCATGTTGGTCAGGCTGGTCTCGAACTCCTGACCTTGTGATCTGCCTGCCTCAGCCTCCCAAAGTGCTGGGATTACAGGTGTGAGCCACTGCACTTGGCCTTTTTTTTTTACTTTTACAAAATTTTTTGTAAAGATGAGCTCTCATTATGTTGTCCAGGCTGGTCTCGAACTTCTGGACTCAAGTGATCCTCACAATAGGCCTCCCAAAGTGTCGGGATTACAGGTGTGAGCCACTACACCCAGACAAGGGCTGCATTTTAAAGAAAAGAGGCCAGGCACAGTGGCTAATGCCTGTAATCCCAGCATTTTGGGAGGCCGAAGTCGGCAAATCATTTGAGGTCAGGAGTTTGAGACCAGCCAGACCAACATGGTGAAACCCCGTCTCTACTAAAAATACAAAACTAAGCTGGGTGTGGTTGCTCGCACCTGTAGTCTCAGCTACTGGGGAGGCTGAGGCTGGAGAATTGCTTGAACCCCGGGAGGCGGAGGTTTCAGTGAGCTGAGATCGCGGCATTGCATTCCAGCTCCAAGAGCAAAACTCCGTCTCAAAAAAAAAAAAAAAAAAAAAAAAAGACCAGCGTGGGCAACATAGCAAGACCCTGCCTTTTTGGTTTGTTTTCAATTTAAAGAAAGACAACAGGGCCTATGGGGAGAGAGGCCCCTGGTGGACTAACACACCCTACCTGAGGTCATCTTGCAGTTCACCAAAAATGGAGGAGACCCCTGAGGCTGGATCTCAAATAGTCCACTCTGCCTCTCCCCGTCCTCGAACAGCTCCTGGCAATCCCTAGGCAGCCCTGAAGGGAGATAAAGTGGAGAGTTGAAAGAGGAGGGCAGCCCCTGAGGGGGTCTCAGGAGCCAGGCATATCTGGGGGCTTAACAGCGGATGATCAGGGAAGCAAAAGGCAAATCTGATCTCATGACCACCTCTGCCATCTGCCTAACCTCTTCCATGACTCCCTATGTCCTTCCTCAGCATGGTCCACAAGGCACCCGGAGGACCACCCCCTGTGCCTATCCTCCTGCCATGCTGTACCCACACCTTTCCTGGCACACAGGCTTTCTTCCCACCCTTGTACCACACACTGTCCTGCCACAGGGACTTTGCACATGCTGTTCCCCCTGCCTGGGACTCTCTCTTTTTTTTTTTGATACGGAGTCTCACTCTGTCGCCAGGCTGGAGTGCAGTGGCGTAATCTTGGCTCACTGCAACTTCCGCCTCCCAGGTTCAAGCAATTCTCCTGCCTCAGCCTCCGGAGCAGCTGGGACTACAGGCACGTGCCACCACGCCTGACTAGTTTTTGTATTATTAGTAGAGACGGGGGTTTCACCATGTTGGCCAGGCTGGTCTCGATCTCCTGACCTCGTGATCTGCCAGCCTTGGCCTCCCAAAGTTCTGGGATTACATGTGTGAACCACTGCGCCCGGCGGGACTCTCTTTCCTCACTTCTCTCTCTGGGTCCCAGCTTCTGGAAGGACATCTTGCCTTACCTCACCCCCAGAACAGGCCAGTCCTCCCCAAATGGGAATTGAGCAAGGACTTCCCACTCCTGGACACTGGAGTCACCTAGTGGTCTCTCCTCTGACTAAATGGAGGCTCCATGAGGCTGGGGACAAGGAGCAGCTCTGCCCACAGCCTGGCACCAGCATCCACACAGGCCCCAGCGCATAGCAGCTGCTCAATAAAGACTTGATGAATGGGCTGGGCGCAGTAGCTGATGCCTGTAATCCAGCACTTTGGGAGGCGGGCGGATCAGTCAGGAGTTTGAGACCAGCCTGGTCAACATGGCCAAACTCCATCTCTAGTAAAACATACAAAGATTAGCTGGGTGTGATGGTGGATGCCAGTAATCCCAGCTCCTTGGGAGGCAGAGGCAGGAGAATCGCTTGAACCCGGGAGGCAGAGGTTGCAGTGAGCTGAGATTGAGCCATTGCACTCCAACCTGGATGACAGAGTGAGACTCTGTCTCAAAAAAAAAAAAAAAAGACTTGATGAATGAATAAAAATTAGCTGGGCGTGGTGGCGGTAGGCGCCTATAATCCCAGCTACTTGAGAGGCTGAGGCAGGAGAATCACTTGAACCCAGCGGGAGGCAGAGGTTGCAGTAAGCTGAGATTGTGCCACTGCACTCCAGCCTGGGCAACAGAGAGAGACTCTGTCTCAAAAAGCAAACAAAAAAGTCTTGATAAATGAATGAATGAAGGAATGAATGAGGCAGCAGGTCCAGAACGGGGAGGAAGAACTGTGCTGAGCAGGAGCATCTCAGAAGCTCTGCCTGGGGTCCTAGCTCCTAGAGGAAGAGGAGGCAGGGTTGAGGAAAGAAAGAGGGAGGGAGGAGGGGAGCATGGCGTTGAGCACGTCTGGAGGCTTAGACTCTCCAGACTGGGAGGAACCACCCCCAGCCCAGCCGGAAAAGTAGGGGAAAGGTTGAAATGAGTCTGCACGGTGGGGGTGGGGGCGGGCCCAGAGTGACCAGGAAGACGCTTTCCGGCCCCTCAGGCATCTCCCCTTTCCCCTACTTTCCTCCCATCCAGTAAGGATGGGCACGCGGCCAAACCACCAGTGTGGCTTCCATGAATGCCAGCTATTTGCCTTCCCAGCTCTGAACTTTCTCCTACTTGGCGGGCCTGAGCCAAGAGTCTGGGAGTCCGGAACCCACAGAATCCCTGCTCCCTTGCACCGCATTTCCCAGCCAGGACTTGTGCCTTCCCCTGTCACCCTCCAGAAGCCCCTCATCCTGGGACGGTGGCTTTGGGAGGGTGGACAGGACCCTGACCACGCTCAGATGCCAGCCTGGCCGGGTTGGGGGCGGGCGGCGCGGACGTGGGAAGGAGCAGGAGCTTGGGGAGGAGAGAACCCTCAGGTCTACAGTGCTGGAAGCCTGCAGCTGACCCTAGGGTGTGAGAGGGGGATCCAAACTTTCACCCAGTTGGCTGTGGACAGCCACAGAGGCAGGGAAGGACGAGGACCACAGGGAAACCGTGTGGAGCCGTGAACTTAGAGTGAGAACGGTGAGTCCGCGTCGGACACACGTGGACGGGCTGTGGTTCGAGATGAATGGAGATTTGGGAATAAAACACCTACAACTTGTGGTGGCAGCAAAAGCCCACTTTCTGCGGCCGGGAGGGGGCCGGTGGGGGCGGGGAGGGAGGAGGAGAACAAGAGAGGGAGGAGGAAGAGGGGTCAGGGACCTGGAGCATTGGTTTGGAAGATGCAAGAATGTTTCTGGCCTGGGAGCTGGGGGTTCCCAGCCCTAATTCCCACACATCCCAAGACAGTGTGGAGGGCCCAAATCTACGAACACTCCTACCTGGCACCCCCTGCTCCATGACACCCTCCCCTAGAAGGTTCTAACCTTCAGGCTGGCACCCCGAACCCCATTTCTACCTTCTCCAGCACCCCTGCAGCTCAAGTCCCTCAAGATCTCTTTCTTCACCTCTCTTCCGATCAGTGACCAGCAGGGCTTCAGGGACAGCCCACTGGCTTGCAGGGGAGAAGGGTTGGGTGGCCTGGCTGGGCCAGGTCAGGGCTGGGGAAGGAGGTGCTCCCATCAGCTTTGACCCAGAGACTGGTGAGCCCTCGGGGACTCCAGGCCATGACATCTTCTCCTTAAGGTGGACCTGACAAGGAGAGGACCAGCAATGGCAAGTGGTGGGGTAGGGGTGGCCACCGGAGGGCATCGAGGGCCAGACACTCACGGTACAGGCGGCTGACATTGTAAGCCAGGTCAACTGGCTGGGTCATCTCGGGCAGCCTCTTTCTTCGGGCAGGCTTGGCCACCTCATGGTCTAGGTGCTTGGGGTCCAGGAGGTCAAACTAGGATGGGATGGGAGGACGGTGTCAGGTCCTGCCTGGCCCCACGTCCCCAACCACAGGTCCAGTTCTCACCACCACCCTCCCCACCTGGGGTCCCAGCTATCAGAGGGAACTTTTCTCCCTTGATCCTAGGGTTACCTGGCTTTGCAGACGCTGAATTCGCAGGTGCTGCTTCTCCAGGTGCCGCTGCTGCTGGGCCACCTTGTGGAAGAGTTGCTGGATCCTGCTGTTCTGAGCCTTGAGTTGTGTCTGCGGAGGGGTGAAAACCTTGGTGAGGACCCAGCTTGCCTTCCCCAACCTCTTAATTCATCCACTCATCCATCCCTCCAAATCTCCATCCACTGAGGCCAGGCAAGGGAGTCTATCTTTCTTTTTTCTTTTTTTTCCCAATGACGGGGTCTCGTTCTCTCGCCCAGGTTGGAGTGCAGTGGTGCTGTCACAGCTCACTGCAGCCTCCAACTCCTGGGGTCAAGCGATCCTCCTGTTTTCAGCCTCCTGTGTAGCTGGGACTACAGCCGTGCAGCTCTATGCCTGGCTTATTTTTTATTTTTTCAGACAGAGTCTCGCTCTGTCACCCAGGTTGGAGTGCAGTGGTGCAATCTTGGCTCACTGCAACCTCTGCCTCCCAGACTCAAGTGATTCTTGTGTCTCAGCCTCCCAAGTAGCTGCCACCACACCTGGCTAATTTTTGTATTTGTATTTTATTTTATTTATTATTATTATTATTTTGAGACGGAGTCGAGCTCTGTCGTCCAGGCTGGAGTGCAATGGCATGATCCCGGCTCACTGCAACCTCCGCCTCCCAGGTTCAAGCAGTTCTCCTGCCTCAGCCTCCCCAGTAGCTGGGATTACAGGCGCCCGCCACCACTCCCAACTAATTTTTGTATTTTTAGTAGAGACGGGGTTTCACTGTGTTGGTCAGGCTGGTCTTGAACTCCTGACCTCAGGTGATCCACCCGCCTCACCCTCCCAAAGTGCTGCGACTACAAGCGTGAGCCACCGCGCCTGGCCTTATTTTTATTTTATTACTATTGTTTTTTTGAGAAGGAGTCTCACTCTGTTGCCCAGGCTGGAGTGCAGTGGTGCGATCTCGGC
Organism: Pongo pygmaeus; assembly: GCF_028885625.2. Taxonomy (NCBI): domain Eukaryota; kingdom Metazoa; phylum Chordata; class Mammalia; order Primates; family Hominidae; genus Pongo; species Pongo pygmaeus. The sequence continues at coordinate 8,370,062 of NC_072393.2, read as the reverse complement.
TCACTGCAACCACCGCCTCCCGGGTTCCAGATTCTCCTTCCTCAGCCTCCCAAGTAGCTGGGATTACAGGCATGCACACCATGCCAGGCTATTTTTTTGTATTTTTAGTAGAGACGAGGTTTCTCCATGTTGGCCAGGCTAGTCTCGACAGCAGGTGGAGGCTCCATGAGCCACTGCGCCCGGTCATTTTTTAATTTATTTTATTTTATTTTATTTTATTTTATATTTTATTTTATTTTATTTATTTTATTTATTTTATTTTATGTGTGTGTGTGTAGAAGAGATGGGGGTCTCGCTATTTTGCTTTAGGTGGTCTTGAACTCCCGGCCTCGAGCGAACCTCCCTCCTCGGCTTCCTAAAGGGGAGCCCATCCCTTGACGCAGGGGACCCCAGGGAGCCACAGTTGCGCACCCCACCCCCACCCCCCACTCCTGTCCATACCCTTCCAAGCCAGGAGAGCCAGTAGGGACGCAGAGAACCGGCCCTGGGGACACGTACCTGCAGGCTGTGAAGGACCTCAGGGTCCACCCGGCTCTCAGGGGCTAACGGGAGGGCAGTGGACCCCTCGGTTCCCTGGCAGGCCGACCCGCACGCGCTCAGGCGCCGCTCCAGCGCGCTCAGCTGACTGCGGGTGCGCTCTGCGTGTTCGCGCAGCCCCTGGCCGAGCTGCAGGAGTCCGTGCGCCAGGACATTCATCTCGTCCCAGGACGCAAAGCGCGGCGACTTGGACTGCACGGGGCCGCCCTGAGCGCTCAGGAGCACGGCGGTGGCGGCGCAGAGCATCAGGGCTGCTCCGGCCGTCGGAGCACCGCTCATCCTCTTAGGTAGCCTGGGAGCGGGGATTCGGGGACTCTCGGGGACGTTGGGGTTCCAGGTGCGAGGACTGGAGACGCGGAGGACCAGGGATAAGACCAGCTTGGTTGCAGAAGCTGCTGGAAAGAATCGGATCAGAGTCGTGTGAGGATCCGCTCAGCTGGAAAGAATCGGATCAGAGTCGTGTGAGGATCCGCTCAGCTCGGCTTCTCCCCGCCGCGCCCGAGGACGGTTTTTATAAGTTGGGTGCGGAGTGGGCGGAGGAGTCTTGGAGGCGGGGTGCGGAGAGTGCTGGGGGCAGGGCCTGTGGCCGGGGGTGGGGTCCTGTCCTCTGGAGGCCTAGGTAGTCTGCGGGCTGGGGGATGCCTTGGGGATGCCAAACTGTGGCTCTCCCGCCCCCGCTCCAGGCTCAGGCAGGCCTTCCTCTGCGAACCGTGGGAGACGTGACTCTTCTTTCCCCCACGGTGCCCGCCTCTAGTGTGGAATTCCAAGCCCGCTATTCCTCCCCTGCCTTGCCCAGTGGCGGAGAGGGCGCACGCCTGAGGTCAAGACTTCCAGACCAGCCCGGCCAACATCGTGAAACCCAGTCTCTACCAAAAATACAAAAAAAATTTAGCCGGGCTTGGTAGTGCGCGCCTGTAGTCCCAGCTACTCGGGAGGCTGAGGCAGTAGAATCGCTTGAACCCGGGAGGTGGAGGTTGCAGTGCGCCGAGATGGCGCCATTGCACTCCAGCCTGGACGACAGAGCCAGAATACGTCTCAAAATGAAAGAAAAGAAAAGAGAGAGAAAGAAGGAAAGAAGGAAAGAGCCGGGTGCAGTGGCTCACGCCTGTAATCCCAGCACTTTGGGAGGCCGAGGCGGGCGGATCACGAGGTCAGGAGATCGAGACCATCCTGGCTAACACGGTGAAACCCCGTCTCTACTAAAAATACGAAACATTAGCCGGGCATCGTGGCGGGCGCCTGTAGTCCCAGCTACTCGAGGCTGAGGCAGGAGAATGGCGTGAACCTGGAGGTGGAGCTTGCAGTGAGCCGAGATCACGCCACTGCACTCCAGCCTGGGCGACAGAGCGAGACTCCGTCTCAAAAAAATAAATAAATAAAATAAAAAAATAAGGAAGGAAGGAAAAAGAAAGAGACAGAGAGGGAGGGAGGGAAGAAGGAGAGAGAGAGAGAGAAAGGAAAGAAAGAGAAAGGAAGGAAGGAGGGAAAGAAAGGAAGAAGGAAAGGAAGGAAGGAAGGACGGAAGGAAGGAAAAGAAAAAGAGCTGAGTTCAGTGGAGCCCAGAACTCACCAAAAGTTCTTGCCTTGCGGAGGCTTCCTGTGACCTCCATCCCAAGACCAGGAGAAACTTCTCTGGGCTCGCATGTTCCTTCCCGTGAAATGGTTCGTCATCGCGGCTGTGTTTATGAGATTCTTTGACTTCCATTTCTCCCCTGAGCCCGAAATTATGAGTGCCTTAGCGGCAGGACTTGGATCAGGGCCTCACCCCCATTGCCTACCCTCTACCGCCAGGTCTTTAATGTCCTGAGCTTTGCCTATAATAAAGCAGGAACTTAGAGAACAGAAAGAGGAGACACAAGGAAGGGAGGAAGCCAGGGCGGTCGCCCATGCCTGTGGTCCCAGCTACTTGGGAGGCTGAGGTGGGAGGCTCACTTGAGCCCAGGAGGTAGAGGCTGCAGTGAGCCACAATGGTGCCACTGCACTCCAGCCTGGGCAACAGAGTGAGATCCTGTCTCTAAAAAAGAAATAAAATAAAAGTCTGTGGCCGGGCGCGGTGGCTCACGCCTGTAATTGCAGCACTTTGGGAGGCCGAGGGGGAGGCGGATCACCTGAGGTCGGGAGTTCGAGACCAGCCTGGCCAACATGGTGAAACCTCGTCTCTACTAAAAATAAAAAATTAGCCGGGTGTGGTGGCATGTGCCTACAGCTACTCGGGAGACTGTGTCAGGAGAATCGCTTGAACTCAGGAGACGGAGGTTGCAGTGAGCTGAGATTGTGCCACAGCGCTCCAGCCTGGGTGACAGAGTAAGACTCTGTGTCAAAAAAAAAAAAAAAAAAAGTTTCAGACACGGAGGACCTTCCTCTTTCTCTCCCTTATTCATTCATTCACTCACGCACTGAACGAAGGTGCTGCTGCCCTCTCAGCCCAGCCCCTGTATGTTTGAAGTTCCCAGGCAGGTGGAGATACCCCAACATTCTGAGCCTGGGGTAGGGATAGAGTTGGGACAAAGGAAGTATTGAGTGAGGCTAAAGGGCTGCACCACATTCATTCCACAAGGCTAAGTATTCATTCAAACTTGCACCGATCTCCTCTGCCTCTTCCCTACCAATTCCCCTATACCCTGTCAGGAAGGGGAGGCTGGCACAGAAAACCAGCCTGCCAGGAAGAACTCGGGGCAGGTTGGCTCGGAGCACTGGCAAGGAGAAGGGCATTGACTCAGCAGGGCTCCGAGCCAGCTCATTCTCTGGAATCTGAAACTGCACACTCGAGGGCTGACGTGCAGGCCGCCACTCATACACTTGGCCCCGTCAGCTGGGCCAGATGCCAGGACAGCAAATCCCTCCCAGCAGCAGTGGACAGGAAAGGGAGGGAGGAAAACCCCAGTGAGGAGTAGGTTCAGATGGTCACCGTCTGGCCTGTCCACCCCCAAGCCCCCAACCTCTTTCTGAGTAGAGGCATAGCTATCCCAGGCTATCCCAGAATGCAAGCTCCTCCTCTTCCCCAGCTTCTTAAACTGAGAGAACTGATCAATTACTTCCCTGACCTGACGACCTTTTCATGATCTGATTTTCAGGGACTTCTTTGAAGCCATGTGTCCCACAGCACAAAACACATCACAGATCCAGGGTCTTAAGGGCACCTGCTGTGAGCAATCTACAAAAGAGTCTATACTGTAGCCTTGAGTTGGCTCTAGATTTTATTCTAAAAACTGCTCTTTATTTTTTATTTTATATTTATTTATTTATTTTTTGAGATGGAATCTCGCTCTGTCACCCACGCTGGAGTGCAGTGGCGCAATCTCAGCTCACTGCAAGCTCCACCTCCCGGGTTAGTGCCATTCTCCTGCCTCAGCCTCCCGAGTAGCTGGGACTACAGGCGCCCACCACCACGCCCAGCTAATTTTTTGTATTTTTAGTAGAGACGGGGTTTCACCGTGTTAGCCAGGATGGTCTCGATCTCCTGACCTCGTGATCCGCCCGCTTCGGCCTCCCAAAGTGCTGGGATTACAGGCGTGAGCCACCGCGCCCAACCTATTTTTTATTTTATTTATTTTTTTGAGATGGAGTTTCCCTCTTGTCGCCCAGGCTGGAGTGCAACGGCGCAATCTCCGCTCACTGCAACCTCTGCCTCCTGGGTTCAAGCGATTCTCCAGCCTCAGCCTCCCGAGTAGCTGGGATTACAGGTGTGCACCACCACACCTGGCTAATTTTTTGTATTTTTAGTGCAAACGGGGTTTCACTATGTTGGCTATGCTGGTCTCAAATTCCTGACCTCAGGTGATCCACCTGTCTCAGCCTCCCAATGTGCTGGGATTACAGGTGTGAGCCACTGTGCCTGGCCTAGCCTTTTTTTTTTTTTTTTTTTGAGACAGAGGCTCACTCTGTCACCCAGGCTGGAGTGCAGTGGTGCAATCTCGAGTCACTGCAACCTCTGCCTTCCAGGATCAAGTGATTCTCGTGATTCAGCTTCCCGAGTAGCTGGGACTACAGGTGCCCACCACCACGCCCGCTAATTTTTTGTATTCTAGTAGAGGGGGTGGGGTTTCGCCATGTTGCCCAGGCTGGTCTCAAACTCCTAAGCTTAGGCTATCCACCACCTCAGCCTCCCAAAGTGCTAGGATTACAGGCATGAGCCACCACGCCCAGCCCTGTTTTATGTTTTTTTTTTGTTTTTGTTTTTTTTTTTTTTTTTTTGAGATGGGTCTCACTCACCCAGGCTGGAGTGCAGTGTCACAATCACAGCTCACTGCAACCTCAACCTCCCAGGCTCAAGTGATCCTCCCACCTCAGCCTCCCAAGCAGCTGGGACTACAGGCATGTGCCACCAGACCTGCCTAATTTCTGTAGATTTTGTAGAGACAGTATTTTGCCATGTTGCCCAGGCTGGTCTCAAACTCCTGAGCTCAAGGGATTCACTCGCCTCGGCCTCCCAAAGTGCTGGGATGACAGGTGTGAGTCACTGTGCCTGGCCAAAAACTGACCTTTAGAATGTGGCCTCTGACCCAGCAAAGACAAAGTCATCCTGATCAATTGTTCCTTGAGCACCTACTATATGCTAGGCACTGTGCTGGGGCGATCACGGTGGGCAAGACCAGGTCTCCAATCCCAGCGTGTGGGCTACTTTGGCCAACATAGTTAAAAATTGTTAAAATAACCAATTTTATATTATGTGTATTCATTTTTTTCTTTTTCTTTTTTTCTTTTCTTTTTTTTTTTTTGAGACGTAGTCTCGCTCCGTCGCCAAGGCTGGAGTGCAGTGGCGCAATCTCTGCTCACTGCAACTTCCGCCTCCTGGGTTCAAATGATTCTCCTGCCTCAGCCTCCTGAGTAGCTGGGATTACAGGTGCCCACCAACACGCCTGGCTAATTTTTGTATTTTAGTAGGGACGGGGTTTCACCATGTCCAGGCTGGTCTCTAACTCCTGACCTCAGGTGATCCACCCACCTCGGCCTCCCAAAGTGCTGGGATTACAGGTATGAGCCACTGCGCCCAGCCTGTTATGTGTATTTCACTACAAATGTAAATGCCATTAAGCTAGGCAAGGTGGCTCATGCTTGTAATCCCAGTACTTTGGGAGGCCAAGGTGGGAGGACTGCTTGAGCCCAGGAGTTCAAGATTGGGTAACATGGCAAGACCCTGTCTGTACAAAAAATTTAAAAAATTAGCTGGGGCCAGGCTGGGCCCGGTGGCTCACGCCTGTAATCCCAGCACTTTGGGAGTCCAAGGTGGGCAGATCATGAGGTCAGAAGTTCGAGACCAGCCTGACCAACGTGGTGAAACCAGGTCTCTACTAAAAATGTAAAAATTGGCCAGGCGTGGAGGCACGCGCCTGTAATCCCAGTTACTCGGGAGGCTGGGGCAGGAGAATCACTTGAACCTGGGAGGCAGAGAGCAGAGATTGTGCCACTGCACTCCAGCCTGGGCGACAGGGTGAGACTCTGTCTCAAAAAAAAAAAAAAAAAATTAGCTGGGGCCCGGCACGGTGGCTCACACCTGTAATCCTAGCACTTTGGGAGGCTGAGGTGGGTGGATCACTTGAGTCCAGGAGTTCGAGACCAGCCTGGCCAGCATGGTAAAACCCCGTCTCTACTAAAAATACAAAAATTAGCGGGCATGGTGGTGTGTGGCTGTAATCTCAGCTACTTGGGAGGCTGTGGTAGGAGAATCGCTTGAACCCTGGAGGTGGAGGCTGCAGTGAGCGGAGATCATACCACTGCACTCCAGCCTGGGTGACAGAGCAAGACTCTGTCTCAAAAAAAAAAAAAAAAAGCCAGGCATGGTGGCACATTCCTGTAGTATGAGCTACTTGGGAGGCTGAGGTGGGAGGATCATTTGAACCTGGGAAGTCGAGGCTGAAAGCTACAGTGAGCCGAGATTACACCCCTGCACTCTAGCCTAGGCAACAGATCAAGACCCTGTATCCAAAAAATAAATAAATAAACACACATAGAGACATAAAATATAAATATGTATAATACATACAGAAAGAAATACATATGCAATACACATAAACATATATATATACATGTATGGAGAGAGCCACACTTACATACAGAGAGATACATATATATAACATACACGAACAGGCTGGGCAGGGTGTCTCACACCTGTAATCCTGACACTTTGGGAGACTGAGGTGGAAGGATTGCTTGAAATCAGGGATTTCAGACCAGACTGGGTAACAAAGTGAGACCCCGTCCCTACAAAAAATAAGAAATTAGGGCTGGGCGCGGTGGCTCACGCCTGTAATCCCAGCACTTTGGGAGGCCGAGGCAGGCGGATCACCTGAGGTCAGGAGTTCAAGACCAGCCTGGCTGACATGGTGAAACCCTGTTTCTACTGAAAATACATAAAAAAAATCAGCTGGGCATGGTGGCATCTGTAATCCCAGCTACCTGGGAGGCTGAGGCAGGAGAATCGCTTGAACCCGGGAGGCAGAGGTTGCAGTGAGCCAAGACTGTGCCATTGTACTCCAGCCTGGGTGACAAGAGCGAAACTCCATCTCAAAATAAATAAATAAATATAAAAATAAAAAAATAAAAATAAAAAATTAGCCAGGTGTGGTGGTGCCTAGCCGTACTCCCACCCTTACTCAAGGAGGCTGACGCAAGAGGACAACTTAAGCTCAGGAGTTGGAAGCTGCAGTGAGCTATGATCATACCATTGCACTCCAATTTGGGCATCAGAGTGAGACTCTGTCTCCAAAAAAAAAAGAGGCTTGGCACGGTGGCTCAGGCCTGTAATCTCAGCTCCTCGGGAGGCTGAGGGAGGAGGAGAATCGCTTGAACCTGGAAGGCAGAGGTGGCAGTGAGCTGAGACTGCGCCATTGAACTCCAGCCTGGTGACAAAGCAAGACTCCATCTCAAAAAAAAAAAAAAAAGAAAAGAAAAAGAAACAAAACAACAATCACACACACACACACATATACGTAATACATAAGTGCATAAGTACATAGATAAAATACACTCACATAGAGACATATTCGTATATATTTATATAATACACTCATGCAGGATGAGATAATACACACTTTTTTGTACATCTTCTTCTTCTGACCCACTTAAGGATATATTGCACACATAACGTGTGCCTTTTGCCCTTTACTAAGAAAAAAAAAGTGTTTATATAACCGTGGTACAGCTAGCAATTTCAGGAAATTTGAACCTGACATAGTACTGTTATCTAATCTATGGTCCATATTCCAGTTTCATCAATTGTGTCAAGCATGACCTGAACAGCTGTGGTTTGTGTTTCTGTTTGTTTTCTTTTGTTTTGGAGACAGGGTCTCACTCTGTCATTCAGGCTGGAGTGCAGTGGTGCAATTATAGCTCACTGCAGCCTCCAACTCCTGGGCTCAAGTGATCCTCCCGCCTCAGCCTCCTGAGCAGCTGGGACTACAGGCACATGCCACCACACCAGGCTAATTTTGGTATTTTTTTGTGGAGACAGGGTTTAGTTACATTGCTCAGGCTGGTCTCGAACTTGAACTCCTGAACTCAAGCGATCCTCCCACCCCGGCATCCCAAAGAGCTGGGATTACAGGCATGAGCCACAGTGCCTGGCCACAGCTGCTTTTTGCTTTGTTTTGTTTTGTTTTGTGTTTTTAAAAAACCTGAGTCTCCCTCTTTTGCCCAGGCTGGAATGCAGTGGCACGATCTCAGCTCACCACAACCTCAGCCTCCTGGGTTCAAGCGATTCTCCTGCCTCAGCTTCCTGAGTAGCTGGGAATACAGGCACATGCCACCATGCCCAGCTAATTTTTGTATTTTTAGTAGAGACAGGGTTTCACTATGTTGGTCAGGCTGGTCTCGAACTCTGACCTCATGATCCGCCCGGATACACTGTAAAGTGCTAGGATTACAGGCGTGAGCCACCGCGCCCGGCCTCACAGCCGTGTTTTTTATGAGCAGGACCCCATCCAGAATCATCCACTGCATTTCATTGTCATGTCCTTTTGGTCCTTTTTTTTTTTTTTTTCTGAGACAGGGTCGTTGTTATGTTGCCGAAGCTGGTCTCAAACCTGGGCTCAAGCAATCTTCCTGCCTCAGCCTACTGAGTAACTGGGAATACAGGTGCATTCGCTATACCAGCCAGGGCACTGGCATTTTTTGAGACATGATCTCCCTTTGTCACCAAGGCTGGAGTGCAGCGGTGAGATCACAGCTCACTGCAGCCTCAACCTCCTGGGCTCAAGTGATCCTCCCACCTCAGCCTCCTGAGTAGCTGGGACAACAGGCATAAGCCACTATGCCTGGCCAAACACTGATATTTTTGAGATGTACACAGCGGTTATTTGTAGCACGTCCTCCATTTTGCATTTGTCTGATGCTGATGTTTCTTCCCCATAAGGTGCCTGTTATGTATTTTTGGCAGTGATGTTGTGTCCTTCTCAGTGTATGATAGCAGGAGGCACATGATATCTGTTTGCTCATTGGCACCATGAATGGTGCTAAGATTTAACTACGTAAGTTGAATCCTAGATGGTCAATGCTGTAATGGGGTAAGCACACAGGCCTAGAATAGTATAGAAAAGACGTCAATCCCATTAGGTAAGGATTCCTGGAGCAGGGGTCCTAAGGCTGAGAGATGCTTGACAGAGTGCTAGACAAAGTGTACAGGAAATAGATGACTCAGGTTCAAGGAAGAGCATGAAAAATTCTCTCTGGCTTGGGACATGCAGGATTCTTCTCAGACAAGCCCACAAGGTTGTTAGGACTATGTAATGGCACATCGTGTCCAGTGACTGGCCTCTACCGCCCCCAGCAACTAACCACAGTCTTTCCTGCCACACTGTACTCACATCCAGGTCACCAAGAAAGGTCAACCCAAGAGCAGGACCTCAAACACTCAGGGCAGAAAGGATGACTCAGAATCTGGGCTGGTGCTCAGAAGGGAACGGGGTTGCCTTTCCACCGTCCCCTATTAGCTTTTCCCCATAATTCCTTCCAGTCTGGGACCTTGTACATTGCAGGGCAGACAGCTGTGAAGTCACTAAGGAAATAATAACTGTAGCAGCATTCATTTATTTAGACCCACCTTTACACCATCAGACACTTGCATAATCCATTTTATCTCAACCTCAAGTCGGTCCCGGAAAGGAGATAAATTGAGCTTCTGAGACCTTCAGGAATTTGGACAAAGTCACGCAGCTCAGAAGGGTCAAGATTTGAACCTAGGCCAGGCGCGGTGGCTCATGTCTGTAATTCCAGCAATTTGGGAGGCTGAGGTGGGCAGATTACCTGAGATCAGGAGTTTGAGACCAGCCAGGCCAACCTGGTGAAAACTTCTCTCTACTAAAAATACAAAATATTAGCTGGGCATGGTGGCGAGCACTACCTCCCAGCTACTTGGGAGGCAGAGGCAGGAGAATCACTCTAACCTAGGAGGCAGAGGCTGCAGTGAGCCAAGATCACACAACTGCACTCCAGCCTGGGTGACAGAGCCAGACTCCATCTCAAAAAAGAGAAAAAAAAAAGATTTGAACCTAGTTCTCTTTAATTCCAAACCATTGAATCTCTCTCTCTGTCTTTTAAGACGGTGGCGGGGGAGGGCACGTGGGGTGGTGGTGGGATGTCTTGCTGTGTTGCCAAGGCTGGATTGGAACTACTGGGCCCAAGAAATCCTCCCATCTCAGCCTGCTCACTAGCTGGAATTACCGGTGCCCAAAATTGTGACCTCTTTTATTTTATTTTATTTTTAATTTAATTTTGTTGTTGTTTTGTTTTTGAGACGGAGTCTCACTCTGTCTCCCAGGCTGGAGTGTAGTGGCACTATCTCGGCTCACTGAAAGCTCCACCTCCCGGGTTCACACCATTCGCCTGCCTCAGCCTCCCGAGTAGCTGGGATTACAGGCGCCCGCCACCAGGCCCAGCTAATTTTTTGTATTTTTAGTAGAGATGGGTTTTCACCATGTTAGCCAGGATGGTCTTGATCTCCTGACCTCATGATCCGCCCGCCTTGGCCTCCCAAAGTGCTGGGATTCCAGGCATGAGCCACCGCGCCTGGCCTATTTTTTAAAGCTTGTCATTGTTTTGTAATTTACGATTTATTTATTTATTTATTTATTTGAGACAGTGTCTTGTTCTGTCACCCAGGCTGGAGTGCAGTGGGGCGATCTCGGCTTACTACTACCTATGCCTCTTGGCTTCAAGGGGTTCTTATGCTACTCAGCATAAGAACTCAGCCTCCTGAGTAGCTGGGATTACAGATGCTGGCCACCATGCCCGGCTAATTTTTGTATTTCTAGCAGAGACAGGGTTTCACCATGTTGATCTTGAACTCCTGATCTCCAGTGATCCACCCGCCTCGGTCTTCTAAAGTGTTGGGATTACAGGCGTGAGCCATCGCGCCCAGCTTATTTTTATTTTTGGGAAATTATTTTTACAACAATAAGAAAAAGCTAGAGATAGATTCCCCCCCCCTCCGCCCCCCGAAAATTCCTTCTCTATATATACCCGGTTTGACAACCGCGGACCCGGGGGGTTTACCCTAGACAGCAGCGCCCTCTGGTGGTGAACTCGAGAGCAGCTGTTCTGGCCGCTCAGACGCGTTCCTTTCCCGCTGATCCCAGGCTCCTGAGAGGAAGTTCAAGGCCTCCTGGCGGCTGCTCCTGAAGACTAAGTCAAGGGGGAAGTGGAGATGATGACGACAATGATGATTTTTGAGACAGAGTCTCGCTCTGTCGCCCAGGCTGGAGTACAGTGGCGCGATCTCAGCTCACTGCAACCTACACCTCCCGGGTTCAAGGGATTCTCCTGCCTCGGCCTCCCAAGTAGCTGGGAATACAGGCGCACGCCACCACACCCGACTAACTTTTGTATTGGTAGTAGAGATGAAGTTTCACCATGTTGGCCAGGATGGTCTCGAACTCCTGACCTCAAGTGATCCACCCGCCTCAGCCTCCCAAATTGCTGGGATTATAGGCGTGAGCCACTGCACCCCGGTTGCGACAGTCTTGCTCTTGGCCCAGGCTGCAGTGCAGTGGTGTGATCATAGCTTACTGTAGCCTCAAATTCCTGGGCTCAATCAATTCTGCCATCTCAGCATCCTGAGTAGCTGGGACTACGGGAACATGCTACCATGCCCAGCTAATTTTCAAAAATTTCTGCTGGGTGCAGTGGCTCATGCCTGTAATCCCAACACTTTGGGAGGTCGAGGCAGGTGGATCACGAGGTCAGCAGATGGAGACCATCCTGGCTAATGTGGTGAAACCCCATCTCTACTAAAAATACAAAAAATTAGCCGGGCATGGTGGTGCATGCCTGTAATCCCAGCTACTAGGGAAGCTGAGGCAGGGGAATTGCTTGAACCCTGGAGGCGGAGCTTGCAGTGAGCCGAGATTGCGCCACTGCACTCCAGCCTGGGCGACAGAGCGAGACTCTGTCTCAAAAATAAATACATAAATAAATTTTCTAGAGACAGGGTCTTGCTTTGTTGCCCAGGCTGGTCTCAAACTCTCGGCCTCAAGCAATTCTCCTGTCTTAGCCTCTCAAGGCACTGGGATTACAGGCATGCACACCACAACTGGCCAATGCCGTCTTTTGAAGCTCCTGACTGGGGCCAATTAGCTCTCATGTCAGGGGTGTCAATGTTCCGAGACAGGCCGGGCACAATGGCTCACGCCTGTAATCCCAGCATTTTGGGAGGCAGAGGTGGGTGGATCACCTGAGGTCAGGAATTTGAGACTAGCCTGGCCAACATGGTGAAACCCTGTCTCTACTAAAAATACAAAAAATTAGCTGGGCTGATAGCGGGTGCCTGTAATCCCAGCTACTGGAGAGACTGAGGCTGAAGAATTGCTTGAATTCGGGAGGCGGAGGTTGCAGTGAACTGATATCGCGCCACTGTACTCCAGCCTTGGCGACAGAGCGAGACTGTCTCAAAAAAAAAAACTGTTCAGAGACAGGCACAGTCTCTCTGGGCAGTTGGGCATTCCAGATGGGGGCAGGGGTGCCTTGGAGTTTCCAGGAGGCCCTCAAAATGGCAAACGAGCTGAAAGTGGCTCCCAAGGGGTTCAATGTATTCTGGAGTGGCCGGTAACCTCCTCCCTCTCTCTTTTCTTTTCTGACTCAAGCCTCAGCCTGGGACAGGGTGGGACAGGGTGGGACAGAGAAGGGTCACATTTTCTACCGTGAACACCCAGGGTATTAGGAATGTGGGGGAGGAGGGAAGTTGTTTAAGAGGTCTAAGAGCATCTTCCTCACCCACGCAAGCAAAATTCCTTTTCTTTCTTTCTCTCTCTCTCTTTCTTTTTCTTTCTTTCTTTGTTTCTCTTTCCCTCCCTCCCTCTCTCTTGCCCTTTTTCTTTCTTTCTTCTTTTCCCCCCTTTCTCTCTCTCTCCCTTCCTTCCTTCCCTCCCTCCCTTCTTCCCTCCTTCCTTTCTTTCTTTCTCTCTCTCTCTTTCTTTCTTTCTTTCTTTCTCTTTCTTTCTCTCTTTCTCTCTTTTCTTTCTTTCTTTTTTTTGACAGAGTCTCACTCTGTCGCCCAGGCTGGAGTGCAGTGGCGCGATCTTCGCTCACTGAAACCTCTGCCTCAGCCTCCTGAGTAGCTGGGATTACAGGTGCACAGCACCATGTCTGGATAAATTTTTTAGTTTTAGTACAGATGGGGTTTCGCCATGTTGTCCAGGCTGGTCTCCAACACCTGACCTCAGGTGATCCGCCCACCTCAACCTCCCAAATTGCTGGGTGTGCAGGCGTGAGCCACCGTGCCCGGCCCCTTTTCTTTCTTATACCTCTCCCCACTGGCTAGCTAGGCAGGAATACTCTTCAGAAATTCTTGGTCTGCAGGGAGCTTGAAATCACCTTTCAATCTTTCCATTCAGTGAAAATTTATTGAGTGTCTACTGTGTGCTGAGCACCTGTGGTGGGATTCTGAGTAGCTGGGATTACAGGCACCCACCACCACAGGCTGGAGTGCAATAGTTCACTCTCAGCCCATTGCAACCTCTTCCTCCTGGGTTCAAGTGATTCTCCTGCCTCAGCCTCCTGAAGAGCTGGGATTACAGGCTCACGCCACAATACCCAGCTAAATTTTTTTTTTTTCTGAGACGGAGTCTCGCTCTGTCACCTAGGCTGGAGTGCAGTGGTGCGATCTCGGCTCACTGCAAGCTCCGCCTCCTGGGTTCACGCCATTCTCCTGCCTCAGCCTCCCCAGTAGCTGGGACTACAGGCACCCGCCACCACGCCCGGCTAATTTTTTGTATTTTTAGTAGAGACGGGGTTTCACCATGTTAGCCAGGATGGTTTCGATCTGACCTCGTGATCCGCCCACCTCGGCCTCCCAAAGTACTGGGATTACAAGCGTGAGCCACCGCGCCTGGCCAATTTTTGTATTTTCAGTAGAGACGAGGGTTTCAACATATTGGTCAGGCTGGTCTCAAACTCCTGACCTCAAGTGATCCGCCTGCCTTTGCCTCACAACATTCTGGGATTACAGGCGTGAGCCACCACTCTGGCCGCAATTTCCAATCTCCTTTTCTCTCTCTCTGTCTCTCTCTCTCTCTCTCTCTCTCACACACACACACACACACACACACACACACACACCCCTCTGCTTCCATCATAACACCTTCTATAACTCTGACCCTCCTACCATTCTCTTCTTTTTTATTTTGAGACAGAGTCTCTGTCTTTCAGGCTGAAGTGCAGTGGTGTGATCTTGGCTCACTGCAACCTCTGCTTCCTGGGTTCAAGAGGAGTGATTCTCATGCCTCAGCCTCTGGAGTAGCTGGGACTACAGGCATGAACCACCATGCCTGGCTAAATTTTTTGTGTGTTTTTAGTAGAGGACGGGTTTCACCATGTTGGCCAGGCTGGTCTCGAACTCCTGGCTTCAAGTGATCTGTCTGCCTCAGCCTCCTAAAGTGCTGGGATAACAGGCGTGAGCCACTGTGCTGGCCATAATGATTTTATGTTATGAGACAGGGTCTCACTCTGTTGCCCAGGCTGCAGTGGAGTGGCTCAATCATGGCTCACTGCAACTTCAACCTCCTGGACTCAAGTGATCCTCCCACCGCAGCCTCCTGGGTAGCTGGGATGCATCCCACCATGCCCAGCTAATTATTTTTATTTTTTACAGAGATCGAGTTTTAACATGTTGCCCAGACTGGTATCGAACTCCTGGGCTCAAGCGAGCCTCCTGCCTCAGTTTCCCAATGTGCTGGGATTACCGGAATGTGTCACTGCACCTGGCCAATAATCAGGTTTTTATCTTGCCTTTCTTCTCTAAAACTGTCACCAGAAAACCAGATAGTACATAAGAAGTATTTTGCATTAAAAAAAAAAAAAGAAAGAATTCAAACAAATAAGGACGAAGTGGCTGAGCGCAGTGGCTCACGCCTGCAATCCCAGCAATTTGGGAGGCTGAGGAGGGCGGATCACAAGGTCAGGAGTTCGAGACCAGCCTGACCAACATGGTGAAACCCCGTCTCTACTAAAAATACAAAAATTAGCCAGGCATGGTGGTACGTGCCTGTAATCCCAGCTACTCGAGAGGTTGAGGAAGGAGAATCACTTGAACCCGGGAGGCAGAGATTGCAGTGAGCTGAGATTGTGCCAGTGCACTACAGCCTGGGTGACAGAGTGAGATTCCATCTCATAAAAAAAAAAAAAATAAGTAAATAAATAAGGAAGAAATACAAAAGAGATGACGTCACTATTTTGTAATCTCTAAGGAGTTAATTCTTGATGGCTACTGGACTCAGGAAAGGAGGCACAGCCGAACATTACGAGCCTCCTTGTGAAAGAACAGAATGCCATCCATAGTCATGTCAAAGTAATCAAATCTGAGTCTGACCCCAGTTCTAGAAGCAACTGCCAATTTGCAGGGAATACCAAGGACAGAAGAACATCCTGAACTAACTACACGAAGAGTGTAGGATCAGCAACATTTAGACCATAGGAAACACTTCAGGACAAGCAGCCAGTTGTGCGATCCTTTCTTCTTTCCTTCCTTCCTTCCTTCCTTCCTCTTTTTTTCTTTCTTTTCTTTCTTTCTTTCACAGGGTCTCACTCTGTTTCCCAGGCTGGAGTGCAGTGATGTGATCATAGCTCACTGCAGCCTTGATCACCTGGGCTCGAGTGATCCTCCCACCTCAGCCTCCCCAGTAGCTGGGACTACAGGTGCATGCCACCATACCCAGCTAATTTTTGTAGTTTTTGTAGAGATGGGGGTCTCACTATATTGCCTGGGATAATCTCGAACTCCTGGGCTCAACCGATCCTGCTGCCTCAGCCTCCCAAAGCGCTGGGATTACAGGTGTGAGGCACCTGCCCAGGCATGCAATGCTTCTATTGTAAGGGAAAGAGAGGGATGGAGAGGAACCTGTGAATTAAAAGAGGCTTAGGCCGGGCGCGGTGGCTCACACCTGTAATCGCAGCACTTTGGGAGGCCCAGGCAGGCGGATCACCTGAGATCAGGAGTTCCAGACCAGCCTGGCCAACATGGAGAAACTCTATGTCTACTGAAAATACAAAAATTAGCCGGACATGGTGGCGCATGCCTGTAATCCCAGCTACTCAGGAGGCTGAGGCAGGAGAATCGCTTGAATCTAAGAGACAGAGGTTGCAGTGAGCCAAGATTGAGCCATTGGACTCCAGCCTGGGCAACAAGAGTGAAACTCCATCTCAAAAAAATAAAATTAAAAATAAATAAATAAACAGGCTTAGGCCGGGCGAGGTGGCTCGCACCAGTAATCCCAACACTATGGGAGGCTGAGGCTGGCAGATCACAAGGTCAGGAGATCGAGACCATCCTGACCAACATAGTGAAACCCCGTCTCTACTAAAATACAAAAAATTAGCTGGGCATGGGGGCCTGTGCCTGTAGTCCCAGCTGCTCTGGAGGCTGAGGCAGGGGAATCAGTTGAACCTGGGAGATGGAGGTTGCAGTGAGCCAAGATCACGCCACTGCACTCTAACCTGGTAACAGAGGAAGACTCCGTCTCAAAAAAAAAAGTGGGGGGGAGCTTAAAAGACATATCATTTTCTTTTTGAATGGGCAAGACTAAACTCCAGTGTCTACAGATTCACATTTGGATAATAAAACTATACATGTGCAGTGGCGCTCACCTGTCTCCCAGCTACTCGGGAGGCTGAGGATCACTAGAGCCCAGGAGTTCTAGGCTGCAGTGAGCATTGATTGCACCACTGCACTCCAGCCTGAACAATACAGTGAGACTCTGTCTCAAAATAAATAAGCAAACAAACAAACAGAAACCTACACAGGGCCGGGCATATTGGCTCACGCCTGTAATCCCAGCACTTTGGGAGGCCGAGGCAGGTGGATCACCTGAAGCCAGGAGTTCAAGACCAGCATGGTCAACATGCTGAAACCCCATCTCTACTAAAAATACAAAAAATCTGGGCATGGTATCGGGCACCTCTAATCTCAACTACTCAGGAGGCTGAGGCAGGAGAATCGTTTGAACCCAGAGACTGCAGTGAGCTGAGATCATGCCACTGCACTCCAGCCCGGGCAACAAAGCGAGATTCTGTCTCAAAAAAACAAACAAAAACAACAACAACAAAAAACTTACACAGAAGTCCAAAGCAGTGATTACTACAGAAGTCACAACTGTTGGGTGCAGTGGCTCATGCTTGTAATCCTAACACTTTTGGGGGGCCGAGGCCGGAGGATCGTTTGAGGCTGGGAGTTTGAGACCAGTCCCCCTCTCTCTACAAGAAATAAACAAAAATTAGCCAAACATGGTGGCTGACGTCTGTAATCCCAGCTACTTGGGAGACCGCGGTGGGAGGATCACTTGAGCCCAGGAGGTCAAGGCTGCAGTAAGCTGTGATTGCGCCACTGCACTCTAGCCTGGGTGACAAGGCAAGACCCTGTCTCAAAAATAAATAAATAAATAAACAAACAAATAAATAAAAGTCACACAACAGTGGTTACTTAGGGAGTGAGGGGCAGCTGTGACTAGGACATAGTCCACGGAGGCGCTTCTGGGTAGCTGGCGAGTACAGTTGGTTGGCCTGGGTGGAGGCGATGACGACCTTCATCTCAGCGCTGGGTTTCTGAAACTTAGCACTGTTGACATTCAGGCCACATAATTCCCGGTCCTTGGGGATGGCCTGTGCATTGCAGGGTGGTTAGCTACATTCCTGGCCTCCACCCTCCAGATGCTAAAAACACCCTCCTCCTCATTACCCAAAAGTGCTCCTAGATGTTGTCAAACATTCTCCCATGGGGCAAAATCACTCCTGGTTGAGAACTACCCCCTGGAGGAACTCCTTAAGCTATACATTTGTGGGGGTTTTTGTTGTTGTTGTTGTTGGTTTTTTTTGTTTTTTTGTTTTTGTTTTTTACTTTTAATTGCATTTATTTTAATGCTGAATTTACTCCCATGCCATAAGTTTTTGTTTCTTCAGTTTCTTCTGGGATATCTTTTTCTTTCTTTCTTTTTTTTTTTTTCGAGATGGAATTTCGCTCTTGTTGCCCAGGCTGGAGTGCAATGGTGCGATCTCGGCTCACCGCAACCTCTGCCACCCGGGTTCAAGCGATTCTCCTGCCTCAGCCTCCTGAGTAGCTGGGATTACCGGCATGCGCCACCACGCTTGGCTAATTTTATATTTTCAGTAGAAACGGGGTTTCTCCATGTTGGTCAGGCTGGTCTCGACCTCCCAACCTCAGGTGATCCACCCGCCTCGGCCTCCCAAAATGCTGGGATTACAGGCATGAGCCACTGCGCCCAGCCTTGGGATATCTTTTTTCTTTTGGGCAACCTCCTCTTCTGGCTTAGGAACAATCTGTTCCTTTTCATTAAGAATCATCTCGGTGTGGCAGACAGAACTCATTCATGGGTTAATCCGACCTGAGCTCTGTAGGTCTGGCGACGCATCTTAGGTGCTTTGTTCACTTGGATATGCTCAATGACCAGAGAATCTACATCTAACCCTTAAGTTCAGCATTACTCTCTGCATTTTTTTTTTTTTTGAGATGGAGTCTCGCTCTACTGCCCAGGCTGGAGTGCAGTGGCACAATCTCGGCTTTGCAACCTCCACCTCCCGGGTTCAAGCAATTCTCCTGCCTCAGCCTCCCTAGCAGCTGGGACTACAGGCACGTGCCACCACACTCAGCTAATTTTTGTATTTTTAGTAGAGATGGGGTTTCACCGTGTTGGCCAGGCTGGTCTCGAACTCTTGACCTCAGGTGATCCGCCCGCCTCAGCCTCCCAAAGTGCTGGGATTAAAGGTGTGAGCCACCACGCCCGGCCACTCTCTGCATTTTTAAGCATGTGCAGAAAAATTCAGCACTTTTTCTGGGCCACTGACTTTGTGTCCAGCCCCACTGCTTGGCCTGGGCACACCTGCCAACTCCACCATTGTAATGTTGGAATGGTACACACTGTTTCTGTGAAGTGACGTCTTTCAGATACTTCGTGGCTTTTCATATATACATACCCTTGATGGTCTGGGCAGTTTCATGAGTGTTCTCAAAGTGAACACGAAGATTTGAACTTCTTGATTTGCATGATTTTGTGGGGTTCTCTGGGTCAAGTGAATAGCGAACAATTTTTCCCAGATTACCTTAGGCCACTTAGGGAAAGAGTATACATTTGTTTTATGTGGTTTCTTGAATCTGGCTGTGTGTGTGCATCTATGGACGCTTTATTTTACAATTATATATATATACATATATATATATTTTTTGAGACAGAGTTTCACTCTCGTTGCTCAGGCTGGAATGCAATGGCTCAATCTCGGCTCACTGCAACCTCTGCCTCCCAGGTTCAAGTGATTCTCCTGCCTCAGCCTCCCGAGTAGCTGTGATTACAGGCACGCACCACTACGCTGGGATAATTTTGTATTTTTAGTAGAGACGGAGTTTCTCCATGTTGGTCAGGCTGGTCTCGAACTCCTGATGTCAGGTGATCCGCCTGCCTTGGCCTCCCAAAGTGCTGGGATTACAGGCGTGAGCCACCACGCCCAGCCACAATAAAAATATTTTAGGGCTGGGTGAGGTGGCTCACGCCTGTAATCCCACCACTTTGGGAGGCTGAGGCAGGCAGATCACAAGGTCAGGAGATCGAGACCATCCTGGCTAACACGGTGAAACCCCATCTCTACTAAAAATACAAAAACTTAGTCAGGCGTGGTGGTGGGTGCCTATAGACCCAGCTATTGGGGAGGCTGAGGCAGGAGAATGGCGTGAACCCGGGAGGTGGATCTTGCAGTGAGTGGAGATCACACCACTGTACTCCAGCCTGGGCGACAGAGGAAGACTCCGTCTCAAATATATATATATATTTTTAAACATTCCAATGGAGGCCAAGTGCAGCAGCTCATGCCTGTTATGCCACTACTTAGGGAGGCTGAGGCAGGAGAATCACTTGAACCCAGGAATTTGCGACCAGCCTGGGCAACATAGACAGACCCTGTCCCTACAAAAATAAAAACCTGCTGGATGTGGTAGCACATGCCTGTAGTCCCAGCTACTCAGGAGGCTGGGGTGGGAGGATTGCTTGAGCCTGAGAGTTCAAGGCTGCAGTGAGCCATAGGTCTTGCCACAGAACTCCAGCATCGGCAACAGAGTAAACTCTGTCTCAAAGGAGCAAAGAAGAAAATCCCAATGGAGTTTCTGTGGGGAAATTTCTCGACAGAATTCCACAGTTTTAACTGAAAGAATCAACCAATTAAAATAGCCTAGGAATTTTGTTTTTTTTAAAAAAAGTATCAGATGTTAAAATACATTTAAAAATATTACTATATTCTGGCCAGGTGCTGTGGCTTACGCCTGTGATCCCAGCACTTTGTGAGGCCAAGGCAGGTGGATTGCTTGAGCCAAGGAGTGGAAGACCAGCCTGGCAAAGTAGTAAAAGCCCGTCTCTACTAAAAATAAAAAAAAAAATCAGCTGGGCGTGGTGGCACACACTTGTAATCCCAGCTACTTGGGAGGCTGAGGCAGGAGGATCACTTTAACCTAGGAGGTGGAGTTTGTAGTGAGCTGAGATATTGTGCCACAGCACTCTAGCCCTGGGCAACAGAATAAGACCCTGACTCAAAAAAAGAAAAAATAATAATTATTTCAGCAAACATTTATTAAGCATCTACTGTGTGCTAGGGTCACTGGATAAAGCAGTTATCAAAACCAATTTCCTGTTCCCATGCTGCTGACACTTAATTTAGAGATGGAGTCTCACTCTGTCGCCCAGGCTGGAGTGCAGTGGCACAAATGGAACCTCTGCCTCCCAGGTTCGTGATTCTCCTGCCTCAGCCACCCAAGGAGCTGAGATTACAGGCGTGCGCCACCATGTCCGATTAATTTTTTGTATTTTTTTTTTTGGAGAGACAGAGTCTCACTCTGTTGCCCACGCTGGTCTTGAACTCCTGGGCTCAAATGATCCTCCCACCTCAGCCTCAGGAGGTGCTAGGATTACAGGCATGAGCCACCCCACTTGGCCTTGGTGCCGACACTTTAGTGAGATGGCAAGCAGGTAAACCAATAAATAACCAGCCAGGCATGGTGGCTCACGCCTGTAATCCCAGCACTTTGGGAGGCTGAGGCGGGAGGATCACCTGAGGTCAGGAGTTCGAGACCAGCCTGGGCAACATGGTGAAACCCTGTCTCTACTAAAAATACAAAAATTAGCTGGGCGTGATGGTGTGCGCCTGTAATCCCAGCTACTTAGAAGGCTGAGGCAGGAGAATCGCTTGAATCCCGGGAGGCAGAGGTTGCAGTGAGCCAAGATCGCACCACTGCACTCTAGCCTGGGACAGAGCGAGACTCTGTCTCAAAAAAAATTAAATTAAATTAAAAAATAAACCAAATAAATAACTGAGTGTTTTGTTTTTGTCTTTTTGTTTTGTTGTTTTGTTTTGTTTTGAGAACTAGGTCTTGCTATGTTGCCCAGGCTAGTCTCAACTCCTGGCTCAAGCTATCCTCCCATCTATGCCTCCCTAAATACTGGGATTACAGGCGTGAGTCACTGCGCCTGGCAATAACAGAGTCTGGTTTTTTTTTTTTCAGATAATAAAAGTAGCTATTAGGTTAATACAATAGAGTGATGAGAAAAATACTAACTGGGGAGGGGCTATGTCAGGCATTTAGGGGGCAGCAACACAAAAACTGAACCTCAGAAAGTAGGGAAGGCCGGGTGCGGTGGCTCACGCCTGTAATCCCAACACTTTGGGAGGCTGAGGCGGGCAGATCACTTGAGGTCAGGAGTTCCAGACCAGCCCCGCCAACATGGTGAAACCCCATCTCTACTAAAAATGCAAAAATTAGCTGGACGTGGTGGTGTGTGTCTGTAATCCCAGCTACTCGGGAGGCTGAGGCAGGAGAATTGCTTGAACCCAGGAGGCGGAGGTTGCAGTGAGTGTCACTGCACTCCAGCCTGGGACTCCGTCTCAAAAAACAAAAACAAAACAAAACAAAAAACAGTAGGGGAGCCTCAAAAAGTACCTACGTGTACAGGTGCAAGGAAAAGCATTTCAGGTAGGTGGAACAGCATGTGCAGAGGCCCTGCGGTGGGGAAGATCCGGGACCTGGTACTTCACCCAGGCACTGCAAAATAAGTGCCAATTATAGAAATGTCACCGGGTTACTCTTCTACTCATAGTTCTCCCATGGCTCCCTCGTGCCTGTGGATCAAATCCAAGCTCCTTGGCCCGGCGCTGGTCAGAGACTTGACCTCTGCTGGTGCAGAAATGCCGCCAGCCAGCGCTCGGCGACCGTCACTCCAGGGCCCGCCCCCAGTCACCACCCCTACATTCCAGGCCCCGCCTGCTTGTCCCACCCCACCGTCCCATTGGACGGCTTAGAGAGCCTCGGGTGCTGGTTGGCTTGCGTGGCCGTCAGTTAGGGCGAAGGCCTTGATAATCAGTCCCCGGACTTCGAGGGGGCGGGCTCGGGTGCGGGCGCGGCTGGGGCTGCGGCTTCAGGTAAATTGCCAGCTTGCGGGGACACGGATGGGGGATCCCTGGGTGGGTGGATTCGGGGACGCACCGGGACCCGGCGCTGCGCTGCGTTTCCAGCCCCACTGAGGGCTCTGCCCGCTGCGACGGGGCGGGCGCCGTGTCCTCTGGCCGGGACCCGTCCCACATTGGGAGTCCCAGGTGGGTAGCGAGCAGAGTGGGGGGCTCTGGAGGCTTGGCCCTCCCCCCCTCTCGCCCTTCGGGAGCTCACTGCGGGGCTCGTTCGCTCCCTAATGCCATAACCGGCTCTGGGACCCTTTCCCGGGACGGCTTGGGGACCCCAGCCAGCCCCTCGCGCTGGGCTGGGTGTGGGAGCGTGACACGGAAATGGTGTTTTGGGGAGGGACGCACGGCCCCCGGACCCGCAGACAATGGGTAGCGGATGGGACCGCCCGGCGGCGCTTCCTGTAGGAAACTGCTCTGTCTCTGTGCCGCTAGGACGACCTGGGGGTGGACGGGTGATGATGACTTTAACACCCACCTTCCTGCCGCCACCAGTCCCCCACCCACCCACCTCAAGAGTCTGAGAGTCCCAGCAAACATCAGGGGCTGCCAGTACTCAGGGCCTCCTGGAAGGCGCCCTATCCCCAGGACTAGGATCCTCACTGGCCTGCCGTGGCCCCCACCACTCCGGTTTGGTGATCACAGCTCTGCGTCCCAAAATAGTCCCTGGGGCGGGAGAGGGGGCGTATGGCGTCGGCTCTGACGGCCTAATGAGGGGGTCTCAGGCACAGACTCTGGATCTAGCTGTGACAGCCAGGGCAGGGAGCGGAGGAGAGGGAAGGCAGCTCAACGCTCCACTTTTGTGAGGCCCCAGCCCCTGAAGCCGCAAAGGTGGTGGGCTCCTCCACCCCCAATCAGGAACACACGCAGAGTCTGACACAGGTGTAGGCTGGGAGGGACAAGCCCCCTGAGGCTCCCTGCTCCTGCTGGGAAGGGGAAGGGGCTCTTTCTAGAAAGCATTCAAGGCCAACCTCGGTGGTCCATGCCTGTTATCCCAGCACTTTGGGAAGTGGAGTAGGGCTGATCTCTTGAGGTCAGGAGTTTGAGACCAGACTGACCAACATGATGAAACCCGTTTCTACTAAAAATTCAAAAATTAGCCAGGTGTGGTGGCAAGTTCCTGTAATCCCAGCTACTCAGGAGGCTGAGGCAGGAGAGTCGCTTGAACCCTGGGCTCAGAGGTTGCAGTGAGCCGAGATCCTGCCACTGCACTCCAGCCTGGGTGACAGAGACTCCATCTCAAAAATAAAAATAAAAATTAAGAAAGCATTCAAGTGTAGTGGCCAAAGTAAGGACTCTGGAAGACCTGTCTGGGTTTAAATCCTGCCTCTGCCTGTTTGTGACAGGACACGGGCAGGACACTAAACTGTTCTGTGTCTCAGTTTCTCCATCTGTACAATAGGGGAAGGGACAATGATCATAGGAAATCCAACCTCAGTGGATTTAGCTAGGATTTTAAAAAATAAGTCAAGGTCAGGTGCAGTAAGTAGCTCACGCCTGTAATCCCAGCACTCTGGGAGGCTGAACTGGGAAGATTGCCTGAGCCCAGGAGTTGGAGGCCAGCCTGGGCAACATAGCAAGACACCTGTATCTACAAAAAATAAAATTAGGCCGGGCATGACTCATGCCTGGTTTGAGACCAGCCTGGCCAACATGGTGAAACCCCGTCTCTACTAAAAATACAAAAATTAGCCAGGCATGGTGGTGCACACCTGTATTCCCAGCTACTTGGGAGGCTGAGGCAGGAGAATCACTTGAACCCAGGAGGCAGAGGTTGCAGTGAGCTGAGATCGCACCACTGCACTCCAGCCTGGGCGACAGAGCATGACTCCATCTAAAACAAACAACGAAAAAATTTAAAATATTAGCCTGAATTAGCCAGGTGTAGAGGTCCATTCCTGTAGTCTCAGCTATTTGGGAGGCTGAGGCGGGAGGATCACTTGAGCTCAGGGGTTCAAGGCCACAGTGAGCTATGATCCAGCCACTGACTCCAGCCTGGGTGACAGAGCGAGCGAGAACTTGCCTCTAAAAAAAAAAAAAAAAAAAAAGTAAATATCCATAAATTCCTTAGAGTAGAGGCTGACCCATAGTAAATGTCAAAAGTGTTGTTATTATTTGACATTCTGGAGGGATCCATTCCTTTCTTATCCCAGCCTCTGGATCCAACTGCTTCAGCTAGTTTAGGTCTTAGGAATGGCCCACAGCTGTCTTCTGAGATCCCAGGGCCTGGGATTTGGGTGTGACCAGGTCACAGGAGGAGGATGCTGACCCCATTGCGTCATACAGCCAGCTGCGTGAGAAGCAGACCCAGACCCCCCAACCCTTGATCTGGACTTTTTCCACAACCCAGTTCTTCCCTGGCAATTTCCTGAAAACAAGTGATGAACAGCATTGGCTGTCCTCTGCGATGACCTGCTGGCCTGTCGACCCACCCCTTGCAGCCGGTGTGAAGGGACGGGAAACAGCTGCTTGGGCCTGGAAGAGGCCCCCTGCCTGGCCTTGGAGTGGGAAGGGAGAGGTCAGGGACCTCGGCCAGACAGAGGTGGGAAATGGAGTTAGGGTTTCCCCAGCGGTGGAGTAGGGTAATGAGTCAGGAGAGCTGGTGGGTGCTCAATGCTTCATAGTATCAGGCACACAGGCGGTCACCAGGGATTCAAGAAGCCAGAAGGGGTGGCTGGGAGTGTTGCCATTTGGTTAGCACAGATGGGCAGTGGCCCAGGGAGAGGATGAACTGGGTTTGGCAGATGCCTGTCAGTGGAGGACTGGACAGGTGAGGGGCAGTCAGAAGCTGTGGCAGGGACCTGCTCACAAGGGGTCCGCAGATGGGCAGAGCCCAATCTGAGGGTGTTTCCCACAGGCAACTGAGTTAATTGTTCTGTGCCTCAGTTTCTCCATCTATAAAATATGAATAATAACACTACTTTGCAGTATGCAAACTGTTGCATGGGGGCTATGTATATAGTTTTTTTTTTTTTTTTTTTTGAGACGGAGTCTGGCTCTGTCCCCCAGGCTGGAGAGCAATGGCATGATCTCAGCTCACTGCAACCTCTGCCTCCCGGGTTCAAGCGATTCTCCTGCCTCAGCCTCCTGAGTAGCTGGGACTACAGGCATGCACCATTGTGTCCAGCTATGGTGATTACATTTAATCAGGCAGGGCACACCGTAGGCACTTTCCCCTCCCTGAAGGTTTTCCATGTGGGCTTTCCAAAGCCCATCTTTCCCACTCCGTGTTCTTGTGCTTTTCTTTTCTTTTTTTTTTTTTTTTGAGACAAGGTCTTGCTCTGTCACCCAGGTTGGAATGCAGTGGCATGATCATAGCTCACTGCAGCCTGCATCTCCTAGACTCAAGGGATACTCCTGCCTCAGCTTCTTGAGTAGCTGGGACTACAGGTGCATGCCAACACATCCAGCTAATTTTTGTGTTTTTTGTAGAGATGAGGTTTCGCTATTTTATTTATTTATTTATTTATTTATTTATTTAGAGACAGAGCTTCCCTCTTGTTGCCCAGGCTGGAGAGCAATGGCTCGTGAGCCACTGTGCTCGGTGGTTTCGCTATTTAAAAACAAACAAAAAAAGAGATAGTGGCCAGGCACCATGGCTCATGCCTGTAATCCCAGCACTTTGGGAGGCCGAGGTGGGTGGATCACCTGAGGTCAGGAGTTCGAGACCAGCCTGGCCAACATGATGAAACCCTATCTCTACTAAAAATATAAAAAATTAGCCGGGTGTAGTAGCAGTGCCTGTAATCCCAGCTACTCAGGAGGCTGAGGCAGGAGAATCACTTGAACCCGGGAGGCAGAGGTTGCAGTGAGCCGAGATTGTGCCACTGCACCCCAGCCTGGGTAACAAGAGGGAAATTCTGTCTCAAAAAAGAAAACAGAGATAGGGTCTCGCTATGTTGCCCAGGTGGGTCTTGACTCCTAGGATCAAGCGATCCTTCTGCTTTGGCTTCCCAGAGTGCTGAGATTTCACTCTGTGCTCTTTGAACCAAAGTTCTGGATTCAATATTTGTCCTTGTTAAATATCACATTATTATATGTGGTCCAATCTTCCTCACTTTCTTACAGCCTCCATCGTGTCATCTAAACAGTCACTTTCCCAGGCAGCCCCATGAATAGTCACAGCTCTGACAACCCAGGTGTTTTGTGTTTGCATTACAAACTCTTACAAGCCAAGGATCAAGCCTGTGACACTCCACTAGCGACATTCCAGGGAGACAAGTATCCGTTGATTTGTTGATTTGGATCTTTGGTGCATCCAGCCTGCAATTCCCCATCATTCCTGCAAGAGTTTCACAACTGACCTTGGTAAAAATTTGGACGCACAATTACATTTTTTTTTTTTTTTTTTTTTTTTTTTTGAGGCAGAATCTCGCTCTGTCGCCAGGCTGGAGTGCAATGGCGCGATCTCAGCTCACTGCAACCTCCGCCTCCTGGGTTCAAGTGATTCTCCTGCCTCAGCCTCCTGAGTAGCTTCAGGTGTGTGCCACCACACCTGGCTAACTTTTGTATCTTTAGTAGAGACAGGGTTTCACCATGTTGGCCAGGCTGGTCTTGAACTCCTGACTTCAGGTGATCCGCCCCCCTCAGCCTCCCAAAGTACTGGGATTACAGGCGTGAGCCAGGGTGCCTGGCTCCAGATGAGTTTTTTTTTTTTTTTTTTTGAGACAGAGTCTCGCTCTGTCGCCCAGGCTGGAGTGCAGTGGCGCCACCTCGGCTCACTGCAAGCTCCGCCTCCTGGGTTCACGCCATTCTCCTGCCTCAGCCTCCCGAGTAGCTGGGACTACAGGCGCCCGCCACCATGCCCGGCTACTTTTTTATATTTTTAGTAGAGATGGGGTTTCACCGTGTTAGCCAGGATGGTCTCGATCTCCTGACCTCGTGATCCGCCCACCTCGGCCTCCCAAAGTGCTGGGATTACAGGCGTGAGCCACCGCGCCCGGCCCAGATGAGTTTTTAATGATCCTGTGAAGGGCTTCCAACTCTGGTCTTCCTTTCCTAAAGGCTCATTGTCCACTACATAGAGCATCCATTTCTAATTTTCCCCAGAGATTATCAGAAAACCCAGCAGGTCTGGAATGCCTCCCCAACTCCCAGCTACCCTTGTTTTCTTGGTCATCTTCTTCTTTTTGCTTGATGTCTTTCCTGCTTCCTCCTACCCAGCAGGCTGACATCTGACACCTGGGGATCATTCATTCCATCCAAAGTTTCAAGGTGGGCTAGGCACGGTGGCTCATGCCTGTAATCCCAGTACTTTGGGAGGCTGAAGCAGGCGGATAGCTTGAGGTCAGGAGTTCGAGACCAGCCTGGCCAACATGGTGAAACCCCATCTCTACTAAAAATACAAAAATTAGCCAGGCGTGGTGGTGGGCACCTGTAATCCCAGCCACTTGGGAGGCTGAGGCAGGAGATTCACCTGAACCCAGGAGGGGGAGGCTGCAATGAGCCGAGACTATGGCATTGCACTCCAGCCTGGGTGACAGAGCGAGACTCTGTCTCAAAAAAAAAAAAAAAGTTTCAAGGTCTCTTGAGGGAAGAAGAAGGAGAGGGAAGTGTGGAGGGAGGTGGGTGGGTGGAGGAGAGCTCTTGGGTCCTGTTTGCTTAGACTCAAAGGCAGGCCCCAGAGGCTCCAGCCAGAGGGACAGCGCCCAGCCCCACCTTCACCCCTTTTGCAGGGTGCCTCTGACAGCTGCTGCAGGAAACATGGCCAAGTTTGCCCTGAATCAGAACCTGCCCGGTGAGTGTGCAAAAAGAGATATATGTGTGTGTGTGCGCATGCACAGAGAAACGCTTGGTGCCCTTGTGTGTGGATGCAGCCCTACAGTGGCCAGAGGGTCCTCTCCAATGTCATGAGCCTGCTTTAAACCACCTATGGCATCAATCATGGCCGGGTGCAGTGGCTCACGCCTATAATCCCAGCACTTTGGGAGGCCACGGTGGGCGGATCACTTGAGATCAGGAGTTTGAGACCAGCCTGGCCAACATGGTGAAACTGTCTCTACTAAAAATACAAAAATTAGCCAGGCACGGCCGGGTGCAGTGGCTCACGCCTGTAATCCTAGCACTTTGGGAGGCCGAGGCAGGCAGATCACGAGGTCAGGAGGTCAAGACCATCCTGGCTAACACGGTGAAACCCTGTCTCTACTAAAAATACAAAAAATTAGCCGGGCATGGTGGTGGCGGGCCCCTGTAGTCCCAGCTACTTGGGAGGCTGAGGCAGGAGGATCGCTTGAACCCAGGAGGCGGAGCTTGCAGTGAGCAGAGATCACGCCACTGCACTCCAGCTCGGGTGACAGAGCGAGACTGTGTCTCAAAAAAAAAAAAAAAAAAAATTAGCCAGGCATGGTGGCCCGTGCTTGTAGTCCCAGCTACTCAGGAGGCTGAGGCAGGAGAATTGCTTGAACCTGGGAGGCAGAGGCTGCAATGAGCCAAGATCGCACTACAGCACTCCAGTCTGGGCAACAGAACAAGATTCCGTCTCAAAAAAAGAAAAAACAAAACAAAAAAAACCCCACCTATGGCACTAATCACAAGTGGACTATACCCCCCCCGCCACCCCAGGTAGCCCTGAAACCAGGAAAGTGTGGACCCTGTGCCTCCATTCCTCTTCCCCCTGCCTTCTTTACTCTGCTCGGGACACCCTGGTCTCCACCTCGCTGTGACTCCAGCTGACCCTCCTGCCTCCTACCCCAGGGTATTTCCATGGGCTGTTTTCTTCTAGAAACCTTTTCCCAGCTGCTTCCTCCTCATCGTGCAGGGCTTCCCCTCTCCAACCTTTTTTTTTTTTTTGAGACAGGGTCTCACTCTGTCACCCAGTCTCGAGTGCAGTGGTGCAATCTCGGCTCACTGCAACCTCTGCCTCCCCGGCTCAAGTGATCCTCCCACCTCAGCCTCCCGAGTAGCTGAGACTACAGGCGCTCACCACTATGCACAGCTATGTGTGTGTATATATATATATATATTTTGGAGATGGGGTCTCACTTTGTTGCCCAGGTTTGTCTCGAACTCCTAAGCTCTAGTGATCCACCCGCCTCGGCCTCCCAAAGTGTTGAGATTACAAGCGTGAGCCACTGCGCCCGGCCAGGGCTACTTTTTTTTTTTTTTTTTTTTTTTGAGAGGGTCTCTTCTGTCGCCCAGGCTGGAGTGCAGTGGTGCGATCTCGGCTCACTGCAAACTCCGCCTACCAGGATCAAGTGATTCTCCTGCCTCAGCTTCCGGAGTAGCTGGGATTACAGGCGCGCGCCACTACTGCCCAGCTAATTTTCGTATTTTTAGCAGAGACTGGGTTTCACCATGTAGGCCAGGCTGGTCTGGAACTCCTGACCTCAGGTGATCCGCCTGTGCCGGCCTCCCAAAATGCTGCAACTACAGGCGCGAACCACCACGCCAGGCCAGGGCTCTACTCCACAGGAAAGTCCCCTACACAGGAAAGCTTCCCTGGCAACCAAACGCTAAATCGCGCCTCCTCCGTTTATTCCCTGTTATTATTATCATTGTCGTAGGCATCATTTGGAAGGATGCTTATCTGCTTTCTACAGGAGGACAGGGATGTTTGTCTTGCTCACTGCTGTGTCCCCAGGGCCTAGAAACGTGCTTAGCACAGAGTAGGTGCTCATTAAACACGCGATTGAGTGAATACTTGGGTACAGATAGGTGTGAAGCGTGGGCATGGGTGGGAGACACGCTCGGTTTGTTTAGTATCTCCCGAATTTCCCCGTTCTGATGCACCGTCCCCGTGCTCCCGCCGTGCCTCCAGACCTGGGCGGCCCCCGCCTGTGCCCGGTCCCCGCCGCCGGGGGCGCACGCAGTCCGAGCTCGCCCTACTCGGTGGAGACGCCCTACGGCTTCCACCTGGACCTGGACTTCCTCAAGTACATAGAGGAGCTGGAGCATGGCCCCGCTGCCCGCCGCGCCCCGGGACCCCCGACCGCGCGCCGTCCCCGCGCGCCCCGGCCCGGCCTCGCGGGCGCACGTAGCCCAGGCGCCTGGACATCCAGCGAGTCCCTGGCCAGTGACGACGGTGGAGCAACGGGCGTACTCTCCCAGGGCGCGCCACGGGGGCTCCTGATGCCGCCGGTGTCGCCGCGTGCGCCCGTGCGCAACCCGCGCGTCGAGCACACGCTCCGGGAGACCAGCCGGCGGCTGGAGCTGGCGCAGACACACGAGCGCGCGCCCAGCCCCGGCCGCGGGGTCCCGCGCAGCCCACGCGGGTCCGGCCGCAGCAGCCCCGCCCCTAACCTTGCCCCTGCCTCGCCCGGCCCTGCCCAACTGCAGCTGGTGCGCGAGCAGATGGCCGCGGCGCTGCGGCGCCTGCGCGAGCTCGAGGACCAGGCGCGAACGCTGCCCGAGCTGCAGGAGCAGGTGCGCGCGCTGCGCGCCGAGAAGGCGCGGCTGCTGGCCGGGCGCGCGCAGCCCGAGCCGGACGGGGAGGCTGAGACGCGCCCGGACAAGCTCGCCCAGCTGCGGCGGCTCACCGAGCGCCTGGCCACCTCCGAGCGCGGCGGCCGTGCCAGGGCCAGCCCCCAGGCTGATGGCCCAGACGGCCTGGCTGCAGGGCGCAGTGAGGGCGCGCTCCAGGTCCTTGACGGGGAGGTCGGGAGTCTCGATGGGACGCCCCAGACCCGGGAGGTGGCCGCCGAGGCCGTGCCCAAGACCCGAGAAGCTGGTGCCCAGGCCGTGCCGGAGACCCGGGAGGCCGGCGTGGAGGCTGCCCCCGAGACGGTTGAGGCGGACGTGTGGGTGACCGAGG
The DNA here is from genome assembly GCF_028885625.2 of Pongo pygmaeus. Lineage (NCBI taxonomy): Eukaryota > Metazoa > Chordata > Mammalia > Primates > Hominidae > Pongo > Pongo pygmaeus. The sequence goes on along the minus strand of NC_072393.2, from coordinate 8,338,849 downwards.
CGCTGCTGGGGCTGCCTGCGGCCGCTGAGCGCGAGCTGGAGCTGCTGCGCGCCAGCCTGGAGCACCAGCGCGGGGTGAGTGAGCTTCTGCGGGGCCGGCTGCGGGAGCTGGAGGAAGCCCGTGAGGCTGCGCAGGAGGCAGCGGCGGGGACCCGGGCCCAGCCACGTGAGGCCACCACCCAGACCTCGTGGAGCTGTGCCGAAAAGGCCGCGCAGACCGAGCCCCCAGCGGAGGCGCCCTCCTTGACTCAGGAGAGCTCGGCCGGATCCATGGACGGAGACAGGGCCGTGGCGCCCGCTGGTGAGTCCCGACGCCGTCGCTGGGCCCTGGCTTACTCGGCGCCGGACTCGAACTCAGTGCCCTCATCTCATCCCCGCCAGGCATCCTCAAATCCATCATGAAGAAGAGAGACGGCACACCTGGTGCCCAGCCCAGCTCCGGACCCAAGAGCCTGCAGTTTGTTGGGGTCCTCAACGGAGAGTGAGCGCCTTTCCCCTCCCGTGGCAGCTTCTGCCAGGACATAGACTGGGGTTGGAACCCCAGCTCTGCCCCTCTGCTGGCAGCGTGGTCTGGGCAATCCTCAGTTTCCTCGTCTGTTAAATGGGAACGGCCACACCCACATCGCAGGACTCCAGAACGAGCCCACGGGGAGGTTTAGCAGACGCCTCCCACCCTGCCCCCAGGTACGAGAGCTCCTCCAGCGAGGACGCCAGCGACAGCGATGGCGACAGCGAGAACGGTGGCGCCGAGCCCCCGGGTAGCTCCTCGGGCTCCGGGGATGACAGCTGCGGGGGACCCGACTCGGGCACCCCTGGCCCTCCCAGCGGCGGGGACATCCGGGACCCTGAGCCCGAGGCGGAGGCAGAGCCTCAGCCGGTGGCACAGGGGAGGTGAGCGGCGCTCGCTAGTTGTTTGGAGAGGAGGCGGCTGCCCTCCTCCTGGTCGGCGCTGCCCCCAATCCATCCTGAGCCTCTTCTGGCCTCTGCAGGTGCCAGCTGAGCCCGCGTCTGAGGGAGGCGTGCGTAGCGCTGCAGCGGCAGCTGAGCCGGCCCCGCGGAGTAGCCCGCGACGGCGTGAGTGCCCCGGAAGCGCAGCACCAGGGAGTGGCGTGGGAGCCTCCAAGGACCTCTGACGCCCACTTAGGGGAGCGCACCGGGTTCCATCCCTTCCCGCCAAGCACCTCGCCTGACCCCGGGCTCTCCAAAGGGATCTCCTTCCCAGGACAGCGCCGATCTTTCATTGGTTTCCCCAAAGAGGCCCGGCCCCAGCCCCACTCCCGGACTCCCCAAGGGCAAGCGTTCATTGCCTTTCCCCGTTCCATGTTCTCCCGCAAATTCTTCCCTAGAAGGAAAGGACCCCCTTACCCCGTGTTTGCCCTCCGACAGGGGTGTGGCCCCGGCCATCCATCTGGGTCCGCATGGCTCCCCACCTGGAGGAGGAGTGACCTTCCTTCCCTGCCTGGAAAAGCCAAATGGGTCTCTTCCCAGTCCCGCCCCTCCCCAGCTCCCCCACCACGATGGTCCGCCGTGGACCATCGTCGATGTTACCTTGGCCCCTATCCCTTGCAGAGCGCAGTGCGCCTCGTGGCCCAGGAGTGGTTTCGAGTGTCCAGCCAGCGGCGCTCTCAGGCGGAGCCCGTGGCCAGGATGCTGGAAGGGGTGAGGCGCCTGGGACCCGAACTGCTGGCGCACGTGGTGAACCTGGCAGATGGCAACGGGAACACGGCCCTGCACTACAGTGTGTCCCACGGGAACCTGGCCATCGCAAGCCTGCTCCTGGATACGGGTCAGAGCCGAGGGAGGGTGGGTGGGACACCAGGAAATGGGTGGGGGGAGAGGGCAGGGGCTGACCTAGGCTCAAAGACTCTGGAGAGGAAAGCAGAGAATGGCTGTCCAGCACAGGGCACCACTCCTCCTTGAGTTATTTTATTTTATTTTATTTTACTTTACTTTATTTTATTTTATTTTATTATTTTATTTTATATTTTATTTTATCTTATTTTATTTTATTTTATTTTTGAGACGGAGTTTCACACTGTCACCAGGCTGGAGTGCAGTGGCGCGATCTCGGCTCACTGCAACCTCCGCCTCCCAGGTTCAAGTGATTCTCCTGCCTCAGCCTCCCGAGTAGCTGGGACTACAGATGTGCGCCACCATGCCCAGCTAATTTTTGTATTTTTAGTGGAGACGGGATTTCACCATGTTGGCCAGGATGGTCTTGATCTCCTGACCTCGTGATCTGCCTGCCCCAGCCTCCCAAAGTGCTGGGATTACAGGTGTGAGCCACTGCACCCAGCCAACTTCCTTGGGTTTTAAACCTCTTCGTGTCTGGGTTCCCAAAGGCCTTCTGCCCTCTGAGCCAGGTGTGGTGGCTCATGCCTTTAACCCCAGCACTTTGGGAGGCCGAGGTGGGCGGACCACTTGAGGTCAGGAGTTCGAGACCAGCCTGGCCAACATGGCAAAATCCCATCTCTACTAAAAATACAAAAATTAGCCAGGTGTGGTGGCACATGCCTGTAATTCCAGCTACTCAGGAGGCTGAGGCACGAGAATCGCTTGAACCTGGGAGGCAGAGGTTGCAGTGAGCTGAGATCGTGCTACTGCACTCCAGCCTGGGCAACAGAGTGAGGCTCAGTCTCAAAAACAAAAACAAAATAAAAAAACAGAAACTAGCTGGGCCTGGTGGTGGGAACCTGTAATCCCAGCTATTCCGGAGGCTGAGGTGCGAGGATCACCTGAACCCAGGAGGCAGAGGTTGCAGTAAGCCAAGAGTGAGCACCACTGTACTCCAGCCTGGGCCACAAAGCAAGACTCCATCTCAAAAAAAAAAAAAAAGAGGACTTTTGGCCCCACTATACCCCTAGTTCTGCCCTGAGGCTCCTCCCACTTTGCAGCTGGAGGGAATACACAGTTCTGGGCTTAGGTAAACCTCAGTTTAGGGGCATTATTTAATCTTGCTTGTGAAATGGGGTTGGCAATGCCTCCCTCCCTGGGTAGCTATGATGATACAGGTAGTACGAGATCAGTAAATGGCCACCATGTGCTCTGTCCCTGAATCTCCAGCTGAAGCACTCACCGAGTTCCTGAGCCCCAATGTCCAGCCTGGAGGGGAGGTACTCACCAGGCAGGGCTCTGACTCTTTCCTGGGATGGGGCACTGTGCCCCACCCACCTCCAGCTGCTGTCCCTGATAAACTGGGCACAAAGGGTCTGCTGGGTGGTAAACAAATCGCTGTCCACCAGGAGCCCCCTCCCTCCAGGTACCCTCCTGCAGGTTCAGAAACCTTTGAGTCAGCCTTTGGGCACCTCTGGTACTAACTGCAGGCTGAGGTGGGTCCCACTGCCTGCCCCCGACCCCCTAAACACCCAGATCCCTCCCATCCCTGCAGGTCTTTATGACCTAGGAAAGGATACAGCTGCTCTGGAAGCTGGTACATTGTAGGAGACAGGAGACAGTGAATGAATCTAAGTGAATTTCTCGGGCATCTCATGCCTTAAAGGGGGCTGGGGCTGCGGCAGGGAAGTAGGCGTTATTGGTCACCGCAAGAGGCCCCAGGCTCCTTGGCCCCTTTATCTCCTGCATTTGAATCCCCCCCTTTTTTTTTTCTTTTTTTTTTTGTTGTTGTTTTGATATGGAGTCTCGCTCTGTCACCCAGGCTGGAGTGCAGTGGCATGATCTCTCTGCTCACTGCAACCTATGCCTCCAGGGTTGGAGCGATTCTCCTGCCTCAGCCTCCCGAGTAGCTGGGACTACAGGTGTCTGCCACCATGCCCAGCTAATTTTTGTACTTTTAGTAAAGATGGGGTTTCAACATGTTGGCCAGGCTCAAACTCCTGACCTCAACTGATCTCCCTGCCTCGGCCTCCCAAAGTGCTGGGATTACAAGCGTTAGCCACTTTGCCAGGCCTTGTTTGTTTTTTTGAACAGAGTCGTGCTCTGTCACCGAGGCTGGACTGCAGTGGTGCAATATCAGCTCACTGCAACCTCCACCTCCCGGGTTCAAGTGATTCTTGTGTCTCAGCCTCCTGAGTAGTTGGGATTACAGGTGCGCATACCACACCCAGCTAAGTTTTGTATTTTTTTTTTTTTTTTTTTGAGATGGAGTTTCGCTCTTTTTGCCCAGGCTACAGTGCAATGGCACAATCTCGGCTCGCTGCAACCTCCGCCTCCCAGATTCAAGTGATACTCCTGCCTCAGCCTCCCAAGTATCTGGGATTATAGGCATGCACCACCACACCCAGCTAATTTTGTATTTTTAGTACAGACAGGGTTTCTCCATGTTGGTTAGGTTGGTCTCGAACTCCCGACCTCAGGTAATCCGCCTGCCTCAGCCTCCCAAAGTGCTGGGATTACAGGTGTGAGCCACCGAGCCTGGACAATTTTTACATTTTTAGTAGAGATGGGTTTCACCATGTTGGCCAGGCTGGTCTTGAACTCCTGACCTCAAGTGATCCACCTGCCTAGGCCTCCTAAAGTGCTGGTATTATAGGCGTAAGCCAGTGTGCCCAACCTCTAATGGCTCCACCTCTCCAGACCCTCCCCTGGTTCTCACTCATCTCCCCTCTGCCTATACTTGCTTGCTGTCATATACACTAACGCCCCTGCATTCAGGGGCTGTTTCCTCTTTCATCCCCTGGAATCCAGGGTCTGGAGGTACGTGGGTGTGCACTTTGCTCTTGCTCTCCACTTCCAGACCTTTCCCCCTCTTCCTTCTCAAACCCTACCTTGGAGCATCTTGTCACTGACTAGGCCCCTCCCCACTCTGCCTCTCCGGCTTCTACCTCTTACCTCAAGTAGCTCCTCCTTTCTTGAACTTTAGCTCCTGGCCAGTTCTCCCTCTCTCCCTCCAGCCTTATCCTTGCTGGAAAGCGGGTCCACTGTGCACTGCTTACCCCTTCAGCCCATTGCACCTAGGAATGTGCTTTTCCTACCTGCCCGAGTCTGGTAAGGTAGAATACTCATTCACATAAGTTACACGAAGCAGGTTCCTTATTTACAGATAGGCAGCAAGGGACAGCAGAAGCCTAAGATTGACAGTGAGGCAATCCCCCAAGGCTCAGGAAGGCTGCCCAAGGTGGGTGGAATCTGGTCTGCAGGTGCCCCACTTGCACTGCAGGTGAGGGACCCTGGAAAGCGGCCCACTCTAGGTTTTATACCCTGGGGAACAGGAATCACTGGGCTAACGCATTAAAGGACAACCTGTTTCTAGATGGGGACAGGAAAAGAGCCTAGGCTGTTCCAGTCAGTTCCTCCTTATCTCAAGATTGCATTTCCAGAGCATTCTACAGTTACTCTTTTTTTTTTTGTTGAGGCCGAGTCTCGCTCTGTTGCCTGGCTGGAGTGCAGTGGCGCGATCTCAGATCTCAGCTCACTGCAACCTCCGCCTCCCGGGTTTGAGTGATTGTCCTGCCTCAGCCTCCCGAGTAGCTGGGATTACTGACAAGCGCCATCGTGACCGGCTAATTTTTGTATTTTCAGTAGAGACAGGGTTTCACCATGTTGGCCAGGCTGGTCTTTAACTCCTGACCTCGGGTGATCTGCCCGCCTCAGCCTCCCAAAGTACTGGGATTACAGGAGTGAGCAATCGCAACCTCACCCAGCTGGCACTTGTCAATTTCTTTCTTTTTTTTTTTTTGAGATGGAGTCTTGCTCTGTCACCCAGGCTGGAGTGCAGTGGCGCGATCTCGGCTCACTGCAAGCTCTGCCTCCCAGGTTCACACCATTCTCCTGCCTCAGCCTCCCGAGTAGCTGGGACTACAGGTGCCCGCCACTACGCCTGGCTAATTTTTTTTGTATTTTTAGTAGAGACAGGGTTTCACGGTGTTAGCCAGGATGGTCTTGATCTCCTGACCTCATGATCCGCCCGCCTCAGCCTCCCAAAGTGCTGGGACTACAGGCGTGAGCCACCGCGCCCGGCCCACTTGTCAATTTCAACATCCTCCCCCATGATCCTTGCAGCCTCCTGGCTGCTCTCTTTCCTTGACCTTGACTCTGCCTCACATCAGCTTTACAGGTATAACGTCAGCCCCAGACCTTGATGTCACTAATAGTTGTGCCCCTTACAGAATCTCACTTCTCAGCTCCCCACTTCCCAACCCTCACCTCCCAGCTTCTCGGCTCACAGGCTCCCATTCCCCAATTCCAGTAATCCTTGGACCTTACGGGGACAGTTACCCACTGCTCCCTCTCTGTTTCACAGCCCCCACCCCTTGTCTCTTTGCCTCTGTCATCCTCTTTCAGCCTCTTCTCCATACCCCTCTCTCACCCGACCCTACCTGCCTGCCTGACAAACCCACAGCAAACCGTCAAGTGTGTGTTGAATAAATGCGTGCTCCCACAGAACTTTCAGGGATGTGTAGTTTTGAGTGTGTGTGTGTGTGGTGGGGGTGGTGAGCGAAGAGTGGAGAGAGATGATTATCAAGTAAAAACATGAAATAATTTCAAATGGTAGTAAGGGTCGTAGCAGAAGACAACCAGGGGATGAAGTCAACAAAGAGGGTGATTCTTTTTAAATTTTTTTGTCGGCATGGGGTTTCGCCATGTTGCTCAGGCTGATCTCCAACTCCTGGGCCCAAGTGATCCTCCCTCCTCAGTCTCCCAAGTAGTGGGGACTACAGGCGTTCTCCACCACACCCGGCTAATTTTTGTGTTTTTAATAGAGATGAGGTCTCACTCTGTTGTCCAGGCTGTTCTCGAACTCCAGAGCTCAAGTGATCCTCCTGCCTCGGCCTCCAGTGTTCTGGAATTATAGGCGTAAGCCACTGTGCCTGGCCAGGGTGATTCTTTAGTTAAGCAAGGTCAAGGGTAGCTGCAAGAGAAAAGGGAGAGGGAGCAGGAAGATGGGTGGGTCCCTTGGCTAGCCTGCAGGGACCACACTCTGGTTACTTCTGTGTGCTCCTCCCTGACCACCTGATGCCTTACACAGTGTCTTAGTGGAAGGCATGGACACCCACACAGCATGCCACCCAAACAGGGAACGTCCCCCCAACCCCTTTTTACAGACAGCTTTGTTCCAGGCTGGGGTGCAGTGGCATGATGCAGCATCAACCTCCCAGGCTCAAGCGATCATTCCACCTCAGCCTCCTGAGTATTTGGGACCACAGGCACGAACCACCACACTCAGCTAATTTTTTTTGGGGGGGGACGGAGTCTCGCTCTGTCACCAGGCTGGAGTGCAGTGGCGTGATATCGGCTCACTGCAACCTCTGTCTCCCATGTTTAAGCAATTCTCCTGCCTCAGCCTCTCAAGTAGCTGGGATTACAGGCACACACCACCACGCCCGGCTAATTTTTTGTATTTTTAGTAGAGATGGTGTTTCATCATGTTGGCCAGGATGGTCTTGATCTCTTGACCTCGTGATCTGCCTGCCTTGGCCTCCCAAAGTGCTGGGATTACACACGTGAGCCACTGCTTCCGGCCAAATTTTTTAAGAGATGGGGGGGGTCTTCCTATGTTGCTCAGGCTGGCCTCAGACTCCTGGCCTCAAGTGATCCTCCTGCCTTGGCCTCCCTAAGCATTTGGGTGTACAGGCGTGAGCCACCATGCCTGGCCTCCATTTTTGCTGTCATTTGACTTAACCCTTTACTCCTCAGTCCCTCATCTCAGCTCTCCTTCCTCACTAGGTTATCCATCTCATGACCCCGATCCCACTCCTTTCCCCAAGCTCCTCATTCATTTCCTTAAACTACCTCAATCCTCAGAGCCTTCAGAATGGCAGGAGACAGGGATTAAAACAGCCACTCCAGGAAATGTCATCCAAACAGGCACTGTGAGGAACAGGGGCCAGGATGGTAACAGAACTCATCCCAGAGGAAACTGAGTTCACATTTGTGTTTCATTCAGGATAGGCAGTGTTGACCAGGCTGTTTTGCTTCCTAGGGCTGCCATCAAAGTATCACTGTGAGCTGCTTCAAACAACAGGTGGCCAGAAGTCTGAAGTCAAGGTGTTGGCAGGTTTTTCTTTTTTCTTTCTTTTTTTTTTTTTTGAGAGACAGAGTCTCGCTGTGTCACCCAGGCTGGAGTGCAGTGGCACAATCTCGGCTCACTGCAAGCTCCGCCCCTGGGTTCACGCCATTCTCCTGCCTCAGCCTCCCGAGTAGCTGGGACTACAGGCGCCCACCACCAAGCCCAGCTACTTTTTTGTATTTTTAGTAGAGATGGGGTTTCACCAAATTAGCCAGGATGATCTCGATCTCCTGACCTCGTGATCTGCCTGCCTCAGCCTCCCAAAGTGCTGGGATTACAGGCGTGAGCCACTGCACCTGGCTTTTTTTTTTTTTTTTTTTTTTTTTTTTTTACAACAGGTGGCCAGAAGTCTGAAATCAAGATGTTGGCAGGTGTTTTTTGTTTGTTTGTTTTTGAGACAGGGTCTCACTGTGTCACCCAGGCTGGAGTGCAGTGGCGTGATCTTGGCTCACTGCAGCTCCCAGGTTCAAGTGATTATCCTGCCTCAGCCTCCTGAGTAGCTGGGATTACAGGTGCCCACCACCATGCCTGGCTATTTTTTGTGTTTTTAGTAGAGACGGGGTTCACCATGTTGGCCAGGCTGGTCTCGAACTCCTGACCTCAAGTGATCCACCACCTTGGCCTCTCAAAGTGCTGGGATTACAGGCGTGAGCCAGTGCCCCAGCAACCAAATTCATTTTGAATTGTTGCTCCTGGCCAGGCGCGGTGGCTCACGCCTGTAATCCCAGCACTTTGGGAAGCCGAGGCAAGCGAATCATGAGGTCAGGAGTTCGAGACTAGCCTGACCAACATGGTGAAACCCTCTCTCTACTAGAAATACAAAAATTAGCTGGGCATGGTGGTGCATGCCTGTAATCCCAGCTACTCAGGTGGCCAAGGCAGATGAATCACTTAAACCTGGGAGGCAGAGGTTGCAGTGAGCTGAGATCGTGCCACTGCACTCCAGCCTGGGCGACAGAATGAGACTCCATCTCTAAATAAATAAATAGTTGCTCCTGGCTGCTGTGTGGAACCTGGAGTGGATTCAGAGAGAAGGGTGGAGGCTGGCACTGTTCTTTAGGGGAGCAACGATGGTAGCTTGGTGGGTGGTGGCCATGAAAATAAACATATCGTTTTATTATTCAGTCAACAAATGTTTAACTGAGCATCTACTATGTGCCAGGTATTGTTCTAAGTACTGAAGGATACAGCAGCAAACAAAACCAAGTCCCTGCCTGATTTGAAATAGGGAGGTCTGGGCCAGTGGCTCATGCCTGTAATTCCAGCACTTTGGGAGGCCACAGTGGGTGGATCACTTGAGGTCAGGAGTTCGAGACCAGCCTGGCCAACATGGTGAAACCCTGTCTCTACTAAAGAATACAAAAATTAGCTGGGCGTGGTGGCACATGCTGTAGTTCCAGCTACTTGGGAGGCGGAGATTGCAGCGAGCCGAGATCGCACCACTGCATTCCAGCCTGGGTGACACAGCGAGACTATGTCTCAAAAAAAAAAAAAAAAAAAAGATGAAATAGGAAGGTCCTTCACTGAGCAGATGATATTTGAGCAACACCCTAGTGAGGGAGGAACCACATGGCTATTGTGGGGAGAACGTTGAGGAGACCACCCCGTATGCAGGTGCTGTGCCTGAGGCTTGCAGGGAGGTGAGTGGATCAAGTCAGGCCACAGTGTTGGCATCTCCGTGGATGGCCCCCTTTTCTCTCCCAGGGGCCTGCGAGGTCAACCGCCAGAACCGAGCCGGCTACTCGGCCCTCATGCTGGCTGCACTCACCTCTGTGAGGCGGGAAGAGGAGGACATGGCTGTGGTCCAGAGACTCTTCTGCATGGGCGATGTCAATGCCAAGGCCAGTCAGGTGCGTGGGCGCCCCCACTGTGGCTCTCAGCCAGGAGTCACTTCCACTTTGGGAGTCAACCTGTCTGTGACCTCCGTTCCCTGAGCCTACCCCAGCCTGTTCCCTCTTCCTCCCCACTCCCCAGACGGGGCAGACAGCCCTCATGCTGGCCATCAGCCATGGCCGACAGGACATGGTGGCAGCCCTGCTGGCGTGTGGGGCTGATGTGAATGCGCAGGATGCGGATGGGGCCACAGCGCTGATGTGCGCCAGTGAGTATGGGCGCCTGGACACCGTGCGGCTGCTGCTCGCCCAGCCAGGCTGCGACCCTGCCATTCTGGACAATGTAAGACCCCACAACGGGGCTGGCATCTTGGGGGGTGCCTATGGCTTGGCTCAGGGATCTGACTGTCCCTAACGTTCCACAGGAGGGCACCAGTGCCCTGGCCATCGCCCTGGAGGCTGAGCAGGATGAGGTGGCCGCCCTGCTACACGCCCACCTGAGCTCGGGCCAGCCCGACATCCAGGTGAGCACAGCTCTGGAAGAAACAAACCTTCGCAGCTGCAAATTCAGTTTGCAGAGGATAGTAAATATGCCCCGAACCTTTCTTTCTGCTCCCCAAAGATGGCACCAGGGGTGCAGAACAGTGTCTGGGTTCTCCTATGTGGCTTTTCTTTTTTGGGAGACAGGGTCTCACTCTGTAACCCGGGTTGGGGTGTAGTGGCATGATCAGAGCTCACTGCAGCCTCAAACTCCTGAGCTCAAGGGATCCTTCTGCCTCAGCATCCTCAAGTGCTGGGATTACCGGTGTGAAACCAGAGCGCCTGGCAGGGACCGAGATTCGATGTGAAAGCAGCAAAACCCCAGTGAGGTTGACACTACCCCAGGTCATGAGACTGAGGCCTCAAGGCGGGAAGTAACCTAAAGTCACAGAGACCTAGCTAAGACCTTTCATGCATGCCCCTGGGCTCCTGTTACCTACTGCCAGGGAGGCTCTTATCAAAGGAAAAAGGAGCCCTCTGGCATCAGGCAGGGTGGGGAAGGGGATCCAGAGCTTCACAACTGGAGACTGGGTGAGTTTGCAGAACACATTAGCCCCCAACACCACTATACTCTGATGGCAAGTGCCAGGATGTTTCAGCTCTTTCATAATCCAAGTCATCTAATCAGCCTACTCATCCTGTACAGGTTGACCCCAATTTACCATGGCTCCACTTACAATTTTTTATTTAGTTCTTTTTGAGATGGAGTCTTCCTCTGTCACCGAGGCTAGAGTGCAGTGGGGCGACTGCAGCTCAGTGCAACCTCCACCTCTGGGGTTCAAGCGATTCTTCAGCCTCAGCCTCTCAAGTAGCTAGGACTACAGGCACATGCCACCATGCCCAGCTAATTTTTTTTTTTTTTCATTTGGAGACAAGAGTCTCGCTCTGTCACCCAGGCTGGAGTGCAGTGGCACAATCTCAGTTCACTGCAACCTCCACCTCCCAGGTTCAAGTGATTCTCGTGCCTCAGCCTCCCAAGTAGCTGGGATTACAGGCATGCGCCACCATGCCCAGCTCATTTTTGTTTTCTTTTAAGAATTGCTTTGTTGCCCAGGCAGGAGTGCAATGGCACGATCTCGGCTCACGGCAACCTCCACCTCCCAGGTTCAAGAAATTCTCCTGCCTCAGCCTCCCAAGTAGCTGGGATTACAACAGGCGTGAGCCATTGCGCCTGGCACCACTTACAATTCTATGACTTCATGATAGCATGAAAGCGATGTGTACTTAGCAAAAACCACATTTCAGCAGAGTATTCAATAAATTACACGACACATTCAATACTTTATTAAAACAGGCTTTGTGTTAGACGAGTTTCCCCAACTACAGGCTAAGGCATTCTGAACAAGCTTTAAATGGACCACGCTAGGCTGTGATGTTTGGTCGATTAGGTGTATTAAACACATTTCAACTTGCAATACTTTCAACCTATGATGTACTCACCGGGATGTAACCCACTGTAAACTGAGCAACACCTGTACTCACTCCACTGGAAAGGATGTGGGACGAAGGTCAAGCGCCTCTTCCAGGTTAGAAGGGGCAGAGGTAGGATACAAACCAGGCAGCCTGGCTCCACGGTAAAAGAACCTCCACTAAGTGAGGCTGGGGCTGAATCCCACGTTTCCTGCCTTAAGGAGATTGCAGCAGGCCCCCCTCTTTTCCCCTCTCTCCAGAGCGAGTCACCCCCTGGCTCCCAGAGAGCCACACCTGGTGAAGGAGAATGCAGTGACAATGGAGAGAACCCCCATGTTCAGTGAGCTGCCTCCTCTGGCTCACTACACCTAGCTGTGGGGAGATCTCCTCCTCAATCACCTCAGCCTTTGGCGCACAGAAGGGTCCAGGGTCCTCTGCTCAGAGGCTAACACTGGCCGAAGAGAAAGGCAATTTCAGTTGGGGTGACTGTGGCAGGAAGGGGCTCACCCTGGCCCCACCAAGGTGAGGTGGGGACCAAGTGATATAGCCCTGGTTCACCCACTCTCTGAAACTTCTTTGCTAATAAAACATTCCTACTACGCTTGTGTTTTGTTTGGGGTAGAGGGTCCAATATACAAACACCACCCCCCCGCCTCAAAAAGGAAAAGCTTCGTTTGGCAAGACCGTACGGCCAGGATTTCCAGAGTGCGGAGGATCGGTGACCGCCTGGGAGCCACTCAAGAAACCTAGAGAAACCCTAGTCGCATAACCCAGACAAGAACCCGAGTTAACTTGAAACACAAACGCTTTATTTAAAGGAGCATCTCAATTCCGTGTGGAGGGCAAAAAAACAAAAGGAGCAGATTGTGACAGACCATTCCCATCGGCCAAGTGGTCGAACCCAACATCCAAGACCCTGTAAACAGACCCAAACATGAGATGTTGAGAGGCCCTGCAGCAATTGGCAAACTCCCGCCTCCCTCTTGTCAGTCTCTGTAGACTCTGCCTCCCAAACCCTCTCACCCTGGGCTTAACAAAGCCTCCCTACCACCAACCAAAGGTCTATCAAAGGGGTGTCCTCTTTGTACCCACCAGCGAGCAGCCAAGCTCAGCGCAACCTCCGGGCTTCTCGCTCTGACTCCAAAAGGGTGAGCACGTCGCCCTCGCGCACGGGGCCTTTTACATTGCGGATGATGGATCGGCTCGTGTCGTCCATGAATTCCACGCGCACCTACGGGTCCCCACCGGGGAGTGGAGGAAGAAGTTAGGGCGGGCCGCGGAAAGGCACCGCGGAGTGGGAAGCAGATATGAATTTAGAGAACGTGTCGGGGCCAGAACACAGATCGTTAAAGGGAACCATCAGAACCCTGGGATGAAATGAGCATCGGCTCCCGGATTCCGGCTGGCAGGGTTAGGGCAGGGTAGGGGTCACATCAGGGTTTAGGTCCCCGGCAGTCGGCCAAATGCCCCCACCCGATTACCTGCGTGCACTGTCCCTGAGAGCCGGTCCTGCCCAGGACCTTGGTGACCTGGAGGAAAGAAGCTGGGTTCAGACCCGGCCCGTTTGGCTCCTCTGCTCCCTCCCCCTGGCCCCAAATTCGGGCCCCCACCTCACCCTGGCCAGCTTGATAGGCTGCACACGACTGGTGTCCATGATGGCGGCGCGGCGGCGGTCTGGCGGAGAGAAGTCACGTGCTTCGGGGAGAGACTTTATAGGACATTCTAGCCCCGCCCACTCCCGTCTCGCGATACCACGCCGCGTCTTTCCCAGCAGCCCCAGCGGTGGAGACGTCACCGGCTGCGCCCTTCAACATCGCGGACGGAAGATGGCGTCCGCCACCCGTCTCATCCAGCGGCTACGGAACTGGGCGTCCGGGGTGCGCGGGGCGGACAGGGCTGCACCATGGGGGGCTTCGGGCTTCGTGTGTCCTGGACCTGCTCCTGCTCCTCACCTCCCTCCTAAGCCGGGACCCTTCGCTCTCCCCCAATCTCCCTGGGAACCCCCAGCTCGTGACCCCTTCAACCCGGGACCCTCTCCTGGCCTGGGAACCACTCAGGCCTGGGATTTCCCCAGTCCCCGACCTTCTTAGCCTTGGATCTGTGGGCCCGGACTCTAGCTTTCCTCTTCACCTGCAGGACCCACATCCGTTTCCCCGAGTGTTCATCCCCTGCCTTCCCTTAAAATGTGCATCCCCGGGCCATCCCTGGTCCCTCGCCCTCTCCTTTCCTCTCTCCTGGGGTGCCTTGCAGGCCGACCTCCCCTCTCCTCTTCCCACAGCAAGACCTGCAGGCGAAGCTGCAGCTGCGCTACCAGGAGATCTCCAAGCGGTGAGCAGGCCCCGCTCGCTGCCCAGCCTCTGGCTCTGTCCTTTCTCCACCAAAAACAAAATCTGTGTTCCTTTAGACCCCTGAAACGCAGGGCTGACATCCTGCCACCAGTCCCCTGCCAGGCTGTGGAGGCAGAGGTTTGCCTTTAACCTTGCTGAACTCCGGAGGACAGCCCTCCTGAAACAGCGAGGCCGGGCGTGCATTCTGAGTTGGAATCAGGCTAGCTTTGCAGTGCTCAGCGTGGCCATGTTAGTCAGTGTTATCCCCAAGCTACAGATGAAAAAAGAGGTCCAGAGAAGCTAAATCATTTGCCTCAAGTCACTCAGAAGCTAAAAAGTGGCAGCGGGGACTTGAACCCAGAAGTGTCCTGATTTCAGACTCATTTATATTAAAATATTAGTTGATATTTACAAGCCCCTGTCATGTATGACCTCAGCCTTGGGTTTAACTTTGTGAACCAGGAAGGTTATCCACATTCTTTCATGGACGCCACATTCTAGGGAGAAGCATAGTAGGGCAACAAACACAGCAGGTAGTATTGTTCTGGAATGCTTTGAAGACAAAACAAAATAAGTGGAAGCTGGAGAGTGGCTACGTAAAGCCAGATGATTGGGAAAGATCTTTCTTTGGAAATTGACAGTTGAGTCCCCTGAATGATGGGAAGGACCCATTCAAAGAATAGTTATTGAAAAAACATTCTTGCCGGGCGCGGTGGCTCACGCTTGTGATCCCAGCACTTTGGGAGGCCGAGGCAGGTGGATCACGAGGTCAGGAGTTTGAGACCAGCCTGGCCAACACAGTGAAACATAGTAAAACCCCCTCTCTACTAAAAATACAAAAATTAGCCGGGCGTGGTGGCGCGCGCCGGTAGTCCTAGCTACTCGGGAGGTTGAGGCAGGAGAATCGCTTGAACACCGGAAGTGGATATTGCAGTGAGCTGAGATCGCACCACTGCACTCCAGCCTGGGTGACAGAACAAAACTCTGTCTCAAAAAAATAAAAAAAAAGAGAAAAAACATTCTGAGCAGAGGGAACAGGAAGGGCTAAGACTGTCAGGCTGGACAGAGCCTGAGTGCAAGGAGGCCAGTATGGATGGAACCCATTGAGGGAAAGGGATAATGGTATAATCTATGAAGTCAAAGGGGTAGGCAGAGGTAAGGCAGTCATTGAGGATTATAATGAAACGAAGAAAAATAGCATTAAAATAACGAAATTTATGTAAATGCCTATATGTTATGACTAATTCCAAATATTAGAAGTATCAAACTTTGTTTTCAACTTTTTTTTTTTTTTTGGAGACAGAGTTTTGCTCTTGTTGCCCAGACTGGAGTGCAATGGCACAATCTCAGCTCACTGCAATCTCCACCTCCCGGGTTCAAGCGATTCTCCTGCCTCAGCCTCCCAAGTAGCTGGGATTGCAGGCTTGTGCCACCACGCCCGGCTAATTTTTTGTATTTTTAGTAGAGACGGGGTTTCACCATGTTGGCCAGTCTGGTCTCGAACTCCTGACCTCGTAATCCGCCCGCCTCGGCCTCCCAAAGTGCTGGGATTACAGGCATGAGCCACTGCGCCCGGCTTGTTTTCAACTTTAACGTTAAGCTCTGGGGTACATTTGCAGTTTTGTTACAAAGGTAAACATGTGCCATGATAGTTTGCTGCAAAGATAAAGATCAACCTATCACTTAGGTATTAAGCCTAGCATCCATTAGCTATTCTTCCCGATGCTCTCTCCCCCCCACCCCCCGACCCCCCCAGTTGGTTTTCTATCAGGGTAGTTGTGGGCCAGTTGAGGAAATGGCTTTGTGAAAGTTTTGACTTTTTTAGGATGACGGCGCCCTCTAGTGACTCATGTGGATGTTTTATTGGTCTTTTTTTTTTTTTTGAGACGGAGTCTCACTCTGTCGCCAAGCTGGAGTGCAGTGGCGGATCTCGGATCACCGCAATCTCCGCCTCCCGGGTTCAAGCGATTCTCCTGCCTCAGCCTCCCGAGTAGCTGGGGCTACAGGCGCGCGCCACCACACCCAGCTAATTTTTGTATTTTTAGTAGTGACGGGGTTTCACCATGTTTGCCAGGATGGTCTGATCTCTTGACCTCGTGATCCGTCCGCCTCGGCCTTCCAAAGTGCTGGGATTACCGGCGTGAGCCACCGCGCCTGGCTTTTTTTTTTTTTTTTTTTTTTAAAGACTGGGTTTCTGTCACCCAGGCTGGAGTGCAGTGGCACAATCATAGCTCACTGCAGCCTCGAACTTCCAGGCCTAAGTGATCCTCCTGTTCCAGCCTCCCAAGTAGCTGGGAGTACAGGCACATGTTACCGTGCCTGGCTAATTTTTAAAATTTTTTATAGTGACAAGGTCTTACCATGTTGCCCAAGCTGGTCTTAAACTCCTGGCCTCTGGCTGGGCATGGTGGCTCATGTCTGTAATCCCAGCACTTTGGGAGGCCGAGGCAGGCGGATCACAAGGTCAGAAGTTTGAGACCAGCCTGACCAACATAGTGAAAACCCATCTCTACTAAAAATACAAAAATTAGCGGCATGGTGGCGCACACCTGTAGTCCCAGCTACTTGGGAGGCTGAGGCAGGAAAATCGCTTGAACCTGGGAGGCGGAGGTTGCAGTGAGCCGAGATTGCACCACTGCACTCTAGCCTGGGCGACAGAGCGAGACTCCATCTCAAAACAAAAAAACAAAAAAAACCCACTCCTGGCCTCAAGCAGTCCTTCCACCTTGGCCTCCCAAGGTATGAGCCACCACATCCAGCCTCCTTAAGCAAAGTCTTTCACATAATATATTGCTTTTAATATTAAACATTTTTTACTTTATGTTTCTTATTTTTAAAAAATACAGTGACTAACACTTGTTTTAAGAAAAAGGCCAGGAGTGGTGGCTCACGCCTGTAATCCCAGCACTTTGGGAGGCCGAGGTGAGAGGATAACTTAAGGCCAGGAATTTGACATCAACCTGGGCAACATAGCAGGACCCCCGACTCCACAAAAACAATAGAAAAATTGTTTTTAGCCAGATGTGGTAGTGTACGCCTGTAGTTCCAGCTACTTGAGAGGCTGAGGCAGGAGCATTGCTTGAGCCCAGGAGGTTGAGGCTGCAGTGAGCTGATCATATGATTGCATATATCACCCAGGCTGCAGTGCATATGATCACTGCCTTAGAAAAAAATTAAATTCTGGCGAAACAGTTCCCAGACAAAAAAGTGACTTAGAAACATGGCTAAGTGGAAACAGATCAATTTACGGTTTTTGCCGTCTTCTCTGCTCCCTCTCTCTGGAAAGCCCCTCTTTTGTTTTGAGCTTTTTTTTTGAGATGGAGTCTCACTCTGTTGCCCAGGCTGGAGTGTGGTGGTGCGATCTCAGCTCACTGCAACCTCTGCCTCCCACCACCATGCCTGGCTAATTTTGGTATTTTAGTAGAGATGGGGTTTGCAATGTTGGCCAGGCTGGTTTCGAACGCCTGACCTCAAGTGATCCACCCACCTCGGCCTCCCAAAGTGCTGAGATTACAGGCATGAGCCACCGTGCCCATCCTTGTTTTGAGCATTTCTTTTAAGACCTCAGGCTTCCAGGTAAATCCAGCCCAGGGTTTAGTTCAAGCCAAGACCGAGCTCTGTTCACCCCTCTCTGGGCTCCAGAGAGGAGTTGCCTGGCCACGTGGTGGCAGGAAATGCAGAGATCTGGACAGGCTCCAAGGCTAAGGCGTTCTTTGATTAATGGGCCTTGATCCTAGCAGGGTTCTCCAGAGACTTCCTGAGATAACAGGAAACGCAGGGCGTCCAGAGCCTGGCCTTAGGGGAAAAAGCCACTCAGAGTGGACAGAGTCAGGTGGGGCTGGCTGCCAAGCTCAGCCTTGGGGTCGGGGGCATGGAAATATGTCCTGGGCCTTGGGAGCCTCGGAAGGGTCCTCTGTACCCTCCACATTCGGGACAGGTGGGGTCCCTGGGGGTGGCATCTTCACATCCAGACCAGGGGCCACCATTTGCTTCTGGCCCCAGGACCCCTCCACAGGCATATGTCCCTGCCAGTGTACCAAGGGACACCCCCAGCCTGTGGCTTATCCCAGTGGCTGGCTGTAGATCCCACATTTTGTGACTGAGGTGACGGGCCCACAGCGGGGCCATGACAGTGACTGTCCCTTTGCTTCAGTGCTGATCTTTTTTCCCCTCAGAACTCAACCTCCTCCCAAGCTCCCTGTGGGTCCTAGCCACAAGCTCTCCAACAATTACTATTGCACTCGCGATGGCCGCCGGGAATCTGTGCCCCCTTCCATCATCATGTCCTCGCAGAAGGCACTGGTGTCAGGCAAGCCAGCGGAGAGGTGAGGATCTGCAGTGCTGCTCACCACAGCCCCCACGCCCCCTCCTGCAACCCACTCTGTCTCCCCAACTTGTGGAAAGGGTGCTTGTCAAGATCCTACTTAGTAAGCATCAGTTGCGTCAGGAACTGTGCCGCTGGGAGCTTTTTGTCCAAGAGCTCATTTACTCGTTTTTAGAGACAGAGTCTTGCTCTGTTGCCCAGGATGAAGTGCAATGGCGCAGTCATCACTCACTGCAGCCTTGAACGCCTGGGTTGAAGTAGTCCTTCCCTCCTTCCTTGGCCTCCCCAGTAGTTGGTGTTACAGATTAGTGCCACCATGCTGGGTCAATTTTTTTTTTTTTTTTTTTTTTTGAGACAGAGTCTCACTCTGTCGCCCAGGCTGGAGTGCAGTGGTGTGATCTCGGCTCACTGCAACCTCCGCCTCCTGGGTTCAAGCAATTCTCTGCCTCAGCCTCTCAAGTAGCTGGGATTACAAGTGCCCATCACCACGCCCGGCTAATTTTTGTATTTTCAGTAGAGGCGGGATTTCACCATCTTGGCCAGGCTGGTCTTGAACTGACCTTGTGATCCACCCGACTCGGCCTCCCAAAGTGCTAGGATTACAGGCGTGACCCACCTTGCCCAGCCTGTTTTTTTGTTGTTGTTGTTGTTGTTTTGAGACGGAGTCTCCCTGTGTCGCCCAGGCTGAAGGGGTGGGTTGCGCCTCCACACCTGTGGGTGTTCCTCGTTAGCTGGAATGAGAGACTTGGAAAAGAAAGAGACACAGACAAAGTATAGAGAAAGAAATCGGGTGACCAGGGGACCAGCGCTCAGCATACGGAGGATCCACCCAGCCTCTGAGTTCCCTTAGTATTTATTCATCATTACTGGGTGTGATGTGTGAGAGGGGGATGTGGCAGGATCATAGGATAATAGTAGAGAGAAGGTCAGCAGGTAAACACGTGAACAAAGGTCTCTGCATCATAAACAACGTAAAGAATTAAGTGCTGTGCTTTAGATATGTACACACGTAAACATCTCAATGCCTTAAGGAGCAGTATTGCTGCCCGCATGTCCCCTCTTCAGGCCTAAGGCGGTTTTCCCCTATCTCAGTAGATGGAATATACAATCGGGTTTTACACCGAGACATTCCATTGCCCAGGGACGAGCAGGAGACAGATGCCTTCCTCTTGTCTCAACTGCAACGGGGCGTTCCTTCCTCTTTTACTAATCCTCCTCAGCACAGACCCTTTACGGGTGTCGGGCTCGGGGACGGTCAGGTCTTTCCTTTCCCACGAGGCCATATCTCAGGCTATCACGTAGGGAGAAACCTTGGACAATACTTGGCTTTTTCCTAGGCAGGGGTCCCTGCGGCCTTCTGCGGTGTTTTGTGTCGCTGGGTACTTGAGATTAGGGAGAGGTGACGACTCTTAACGAGCATGCTGCCTTCAAGCATTTGTTTAACTCTTAACGAGCATGCTGCCTTCAAGCATTTGTTTAACAAAGCATATCTTGCACAGCCCTTAATCCATTTAACCCTGAGTTGACACAGCACATGTCTCAGGGAGCACAGGGTTGGGGGTAGGGTTACAGATTAAAATGAAGTCTCTTATATAAGTCTACTTTCTATACAGACACATTAACAGTCTGATTTCTCTTTCTTATCCCCACACCAGGCTGGAGTGCAGTGGTGCGATCTCGGCTCACTGCAAGCTCCATCTCCCAGGGGTTCACGCCATTCTCTTGCCTCAGCCTGCCTAGTAGCTAGGACTACAGGTGCCCACCACCACACATGGCTAAGTTTTTGTATTTTTAGTAGAGACGGGGTTTCACCGTGTTAGCCAGGATGGTCTCGATCTCCTGACCTCGTGATCCGCCTGCGTTGGCCTCCCAAAGTGCTGGGATTACAAGCGTGAGCCACCATGCCCGGCCTCCATGCTGGGTTAATTTTTAAATGTTTTGTAGAGATGGGGTCTTGCTTTGTTGCCTAGGCCGTTCTCAAACTCCTGGGCTCAAGCGATCCTCCTGCCTTGGCCTCCCGAGTAACTGGGACTACAAATGAGAGTCACCATGCTCAGCAAGAGCTCATTTAGTCCAACCCAGGGGAGGGTAGAAGTTAGCGCCTCAGCCAGGACTCAGCATCCTACAAAACAGATGAAGTTCCGGGGTCCCTCCAAGGGTCCTGTGAAAAGCTGAGACATTACTGTTTATATAATTATGAATTCTTATTTTATTTATTTATTTTGAGACAGTCTCACTCTTATTGCACAGGCTGGAGTGCAGTGGCGCGATTTCAGCTCACTGCAACCTCCACCTCCTAGGATCAAGCGATTCTCCTGCCTCAGCCTCCCAAGTAGCTGAGATTACAGGCACATGCCACCACGCCGGGCTAATTTTGTATTTTTAGTAGAGATGGGGTTTCACCATGTTGGTCAGCCTGGTGTTGAACTCCTGACCTCATGTGATCCTCTGGCCTCAGCCTCCCAAAGTGCTGGAAATACAGTTGTGAGCCACCGCGCCCGGCCATGTATTCTTCTCAGAGAGAGAACTGTATAAACCTTGGGCTCCTCTCAAAAAGTAGTTTGGTCCCTGGTTTCAGGTGTCTTCTCTTAATTAAATGGGGACTCTAATAGTATCTACTTCAGAAAGCTGTTACGAGGGTTAGTCCTCATAATTAATATTTGTAAACTCTTGGAGCCTGGCACAGAGTCAGTGTCCTGCCTACCTCCTAATAACTCCACCAGTTAAATGGTGATGGCCCCTCTTGCAGAAGAGGAAATCGAGGCTCACAGAAGCCAAGTGACTGGCCTGGGCCACACAGGCAGCAGTAAGCAGAAGCAGGATTTCAAACCAGTTTGCCTGGACTCCCGCTGGGGTCTGGGCTCTACAGCCAACTCACGGTGTGGGCAGTCCCTCAGCCTTCTTGAGCCTTGGTTTCTTCATTTATAAAATAGGGATGCTAGACTTGCAGTGTGCTGAGATCTGGGAGGTGATGAGGTCAGGCAGGGCCTGCTCTGTACTTAGAACTCTGTGAGGCTGGGCGCGGTGGCTCACGCCTGTAATCCCAGCACTTTGGGAGGCGGAGGCGGGCGGATCACCAGGTCAGGAGATCAAGACCATCGTGGCTAACATGTTGAACCCTCGTCTGTACTAAAAATACAAAAAATTAGCCAGGCGTGGTGGCGGGCGCCTGTAGTCCCAGCTATTCGGGAGGCTGAGGCAGGAGAATGGTGTGAACCCGGGAGGCGGAGCTTGCAGTGAGCTGAGATCGCGCCACTGCACTCCAGCCTGGGTGACAGAGTGAGACTCCATCTCAAAAAAAAAAAAAAAGAACTCTGAATAGGCCAGGCGCAGTGGTGTATGCCTGTAATCCCAGTGACTCGGGAAGCTGAGGTGTGAGGATTGCTTGAGTTCTAGACTTGTTTGAGTAACACAGACCCCGTCTCTATTAGAAATTTTTTAGGCTGGGCATGGTAGCTCACGCCTGTAATCCCAGCACTTTGGGAGGCCGAGGTGAGCGGATCACTAGGGGTCAGGAGATCGACACCAGCCTGGCCAACAGGGCGAAACCCTGCCTCTACTGAAATACAAAAGTTAGGGGCGCTGTGGCTCTCGCCTGTAATCCCAGCACTTTGGGAGGCCGAGGCAGGTGGATCGCTTGAGCCTAGAAGTTCAAGACCAGCCTGAGCAGCATGGGGAAACCCCATCTCTGCAAAAAATACAAAAATTAGCTGGGTGTGGTGGTGTGCACCCGTAGTCCCAGCTACTTGAAGGGCTGAGGCAGAAGGATCTCTTGAACGTGGGAGGTCGAGGAAGCTTCACTGAGCTGAGATTGTGCCACTGCACTCCAGCCTGGGTGACAAAGTGAGACCCTGTCTCATAAATAATAAACAAGAAAGAAAACACAAAAATTAGCCGGGAGTGATGGTACACACCTGTAATCCCAGTTACTTGGGAGGCTGAGGCAAGAGAATCACTCAAGCCTGGGAGGTGGAGGTTGCAGTGAACTGAGATTGTGCCACTGCACACCAGCCTGGGCGACAGAGCAAGAGTCTGTCTCAAAAAGAGGGAACTCAGTGGAGTGGTCCTTGTTGTCACCTTCTGATTCACTGGAGTCCAGCACCAGAGTGTGGCAAGATACCTTGTTCCCACACAGCCCCTTGCCATGCCCCCAGAGATGTGTGCATTTCCCAGGGAGGCCACTTCTGCCTTTTCCATTTCCTTGAGGCTCCTGGGAGGTCCTGTGCCTCCACCCCTGGGGCGCCTCCTCCATCACCCCACCCTCCTGCTTCATTTCTTGCTTAGGCTGTGAGGTATGTGAGCCCCACAGGCTCAGGTGGGTGGGGTGAGAGGGGAGGGTGCTCGTCCTGGACTTGCCGGCACAGGGTCTCCTGGGGGCTCCCTCTTGGCCAGCTCTGGGCCAGAGATGCGTTTCGCAGTTACCATTTGTGCATGGATTCTCAGCCCCACCAGCCTGAGTCTTCCTGAGGGCGGTGCCCCATCTTCCTGGCTCTGCACCCACACAGTAGCGCCTGCCATGCAGTTCTTGCCCAGTCCGAGGCAGGAAGAGCTGGAGGCCAGTGTCACCTGATCGCTTGGCCCTTTTGCCAGCATCCTGTTTTGAGGGGCAGCAGGAATGGGGGTGGGGGCCTTGTGTACGCTGGAGACCAAAAGTGGGAAGGGAGGAGCCCAGAACGGTGGGTTCTGGGCCTGGGGGCCACAGCAGGGGATTCATACAGGGCTCAGGGGAGAGAGGGGGCTTGCCAGCTCCCACCTGGCGTTGGCTGATCCTCTGAGGGGCCACGTTGGAGGGGTTGGCATTCTGGAACACCCTGCTGTCTGTCCTGCAGGTCCAGAAAGTCCCTGTGGGTGTGTTTGTCCTGGGGCAGCTGTGGGCTCCCTCATTTCTTTCCACACTGTTCTTTGGAAACCCTCACTGAAGTCTTTCCCTCCTCCAGCTCTGCTGTAGCAGCCACTGAGAAGAAGGCGGTGACTCCAGCTCCTCCCATAAAGAGGTGGGAGCTGTCCTCGGACCAACCTTACCTGTGACACTGCACCCTCAGGGCCACCCGACTACTTTGCCTCCTTGGATTCCCTCCAGGGAGAATGTAACCTAATTTATGACAAATACCTAGAGCTCGGGTATCACTTCTAGTTTTACTTTAAAAAATAAAAAAATAGAGTCTCAACATGTTTCCCAGGCTGATCTTGAACTCCTGGCCTCAAGCGATCCTCCTGCCTTGACCTCCCAAAGTGCTGGGATTACAGGCATGAGCCACCACACCTGGCCTGATTTTATTTTTATTTTTTAGACCTTCCCACTGAGGCCTCTGCTTGACCTTGGTCACCCTGCAGCTCAACGGGGAAGGCAGAGGACAGTGAGGGCTGCTCACAGGGAAGGCAGACCTAGGGCACATCAGGAAAGGCCTCCCTGAGCCAGAAACCATTATGCTGGGGCTGTGGGATGAGAATGAGTTAGCTCCGGAAGGAAGGCAGCTGGTTCCTGGGGAGGAGACAGAAATCTGCAAAGGGAGGGTGTCCAAGTCTGGCTGCAGGAGCCACCCAGTGACCCTACGCAGGGGAGTGTCATGGCTTCCCCAGGGCACAGCCCCGGACCCTTCAGCAGCTAAAAAAGATCAGCTGTGGACTAAGAGGGTGCTGAGACCGCCCTGCCCTCTGGAAGGTGAAAGGTCACGGCTGCAGGCAGCAGGTACAAGTGTCCCAGAGTGGGTCCTACAAAGGCTAACACCTTCCTGGAGAAGGTGGGATTCTGCTTGGGGCAAAAGGATGAATCGATTCAGAAAGGTCAGGAGGGAAGGAAAGACTAGGCAGGGTGTGCAGAGGCCACAAGGAGGGTAAGACCCTAGGCAAGGCATGCCACTGATGGCATCTGAACCAAGTTTTATGACCACGACTTTTTTTTTGGAGACGGAGTCTCTGTCACCCAGGCTGGAGTTCAATGATGTGGTCTCGGCTGACTGCAACCTCCGCCTCCCGGGTTCAAGCGATTCTCCCATCTCAGCCTCCCTAGTAGCTGGGACTACAGGAGCGTGTTACCACACCCGGCTAATTTTTGTATTTTTAGTAGCGACGAGAGTTGCACTATGTTGGCCAGGCTGGTTTAGAACTCCTGACCTCGTGATCCGCCTGCCTCGGCCTCCCAAAGTGCTGGGGTTACAGGCGTGAGCCACCACACCGGCCAACTTTTCTAAGGAATGGGGTCTCACTGTCACCCACGCTGGAGTGCAGCTCCAAGTGATTCTCCCACCTCAGCCTCCTGAGTAGCTGGGACTACAAATTAGAGCCACCATGCCCAGCTAATTTTGTTTTTTATTGAGGTGGGCGGGGACTTGCTGTGTTGCCCAGGCTGATCTCGAACTCCTGGGCTCAAGCGATCTGCTCGCCTCTGCTTCCCAAAGTGCTGGGATTACACACGTGACCCACCGCGCCCGGCCTTTATTATTAAATTTAATTAATTAATTGATTTCCTTTCCTTTTTTTCCCCCAAGGACCCCGACTCCGAGAATGGACGTTTCATTTATTCATTTACTCACCAAATGTTTACTAAGAGCCTACTATGAGTCAAGCACTATGTGTCAGGTCCTGAGAATAAAGCAGTGAGCAACAGAAGATCCCTGCCCTCCAGTAGCTAGCATTTTATGGGGACTCCGACAATAAACCAGAATAAGTAAATAAAATAAATTACCTGTCGGCGCCACAAAAGCAGTGGGATGAGGGAGGAAATGGGGCGTGCCTGAGGGGCGTGGCTGCCATATTAAAGAAGATCACGAGGCAGTAACATTTGCAGCAGTCCTCATGTGGAAGGGGAAATAATGCAAATGAACACCAACAAATTCCTTCCCATCCCCAGAAGTTTCTAACTTCAAGAGGGCTCCATATCTTTCAACTGATCTGGTCACTGGGGAAAGTGGGGACGGGCCTCTAATTCTCTTTTCCCTTCTATTCTGACATTTACGGTAGGCGTAGCCGCGGGCGCCGCAGAGCTCAGGGGCTTGGGCCCCGCCCCAACCCCGCGCGTGCGCGTGCGCAGGGATAAGAGAGCAGTCTGGACGGCGCGTGGCCGGCGCTGCTGCGGGGACAGCTTGACCGGCGGTTGGATGGCGCGGGTTGGAGCGTGGCGAACAGGGGCTCTGGGCCTGGCGCTGCTGCTGCTGCTCGGCCTCGGACTAGGCCTGGAGGCCGCCGCGACCCCGCTTTCCACCCCGACCTCTGCCCAGGCCGCAGGTGAGTGGCCCCCCGCAGCGCGGGCTCCCACCCCTCGCGAGGCTTCGCCCCGCCGCCGCGCTCCGACGACGCCTAGCCACTGGCTGCACCGCACGTCAGTTCATGACACTCCCCCAGCACGTGGACTTGGACTTCATCGCTTGTGGGAAGGAGCGCACTGGAGCTAGGAAGACCCCCATGCTGGGGGAGGGGAGGAGGGTGCCTCCACCTGCCTTTAACGGTTTTGCTCCGGCCCTGCACACCCCCTCCACACCTGCTGTGCTCTGTCATGCCCCATTGTCACCTCCAAGCCGCCCTTCATACCAGCGTGGTCAGGAAAGCTCTTAGCAGGCTCAGATTGTCCGACCGCTGATCACGCAGGGCGGGTCACCTGGTGCCTCTCGCACCTTTGCCTTCCAAACCCTCGCGCCCAGGCCTTGCGACCGTTCCGCGACCGTCCCTGCCCTCCCAGTCTCTCCTCCTTTGTCCTCCATCCTTAGAGAACGCGAGGTCTCTCCCCCCATGCTACTCCAGGCTCTCGCAGAGACTGGGGTCACAAGTTCAATATACCCCCATGGGCATGTTCGCCCTGGCCTAAGAGGTATTGGTGGCCAGTGAGGACGGGCTCCCTCTCTGATACCCCTAGAGGCAGCTGGAGGGTTGGAGTGGCCTCCCTGTGCACTCAGGCACTCCCAACTTCCAGCTCTGGGCTCAGGCTCACACTTTCCCAGCTCCCAGCTCCTTTGTTCATTCCGCACTTTCTAGGTCCCTGGACTCATCCCAAAGTCACTGACATTCACGCTAAATGTTCCTGGTTTTTTTTTTTTTTTTTTTTAAGGAGGCAGAGTTCACTATAACCAAGTACAAAAGTTTGTTTTTTTTTTTTTTTTTTTTTTTTTGAGTTTCCCTCTGTCGCCCTGGCTGGAGTGCAGTAGTGCAATCTTGGCTCACTGCACCCTCTGCCTCCCAGGTTTAAGCAATTCTCATGCCTCAGCCTCCCGAGTAGCTGGGACTACAGGCACCGTCACCACGCCCGGCTAATTTTTGTATTTTTAGTAGAGATGGGGTTTCACCATGTTGGCCAAGCTGGTCTCGAACTCCTGACCTCAAGTGTTCTGCCTGCCTCAGCCTCCCAAAATGCTGGGATTACAGGACAAAACTCTATACACAATCTCTTTTTTCTCAGGATGTTGAGGTAGGGATTCCCAACATACCCCATTAACAGGTGAGGAAACTGAGGCCAGGAGGGAAAGTCAGTGGTCACTCTAACTCCTGTCAGGCTTACACCCTATGAGGCGGGGACTGCTGTGCTCTACTGTCCACTTTGCAGAGGGACACACACTCCCGCAGTCCAGCGAAGGGAGGTCAGAGGTGTCAGGGCTGTGGAAGTCTGCGCCTGGGTGGAGAGCCACACCTGGAGGCTGCCAGATCCCCCGGGGGCAGGGAAGGAAGCAGGCACCGGTTTGTCCACAGCTCTTCCGGGATCCATAGAGCTCAGGGACCGTGTGGCAAGTAGGTGCAATTAGGCCTGAAGGCCGGGGAGGGGCTGGCAGTGGGGAGTGGGGGGTTGGAGGCTCATGGCTGGTGGGTAAATGTGGAAGAGGTTAAAGGCCTTGGCAGAGTGAAGCTAAGCCAGGGTGGCGGATTTGCCACCTCCCCTGGCCACACCCAGGAGGAAGCCTTAAAGGCCACTCCCTTCCTCTGTCCCTTGGCCCAGGTTCCAGGCCCCTCTGTGCCCCTCCAGGTCGGCAAACAGCTGAGCTTCCCTGCTTAGAATCTAGGACAGCCCGGATCTTCTCTGGACCCAGCTTGGACCCTTATGTGACCTGTGTCCACTTATAATCAGGCGCTGCCCTGGGTTTAGGCGGCCAGGTCACAGCCCTGACCTCCACGGACTGTCCAGTCTGTGGGTAGACAGGCATGACCAGGGCTTTAAGGACAGTTGTTAGACGTGGGAGGCAGTGCTTCCTAGGTCTCCGAGAGGGACATGAGAACCCTCCCAGGAAATCAGCTGAGATCTGAAAATTGAGGGGAAAACACAGGGTGTAGAGAGGAGAGAGGAAAGGGCAAGTCTCTGGTGTCCTGACGGACCTTGGGGCCTGGGGCTCTGGTGAGGAGCTGACACATTTAGGATGGGAAAAGTGATAGGTCTGGGAGGAATTCGGGAGGCGAGGCAACAGGACTTGGTGACTGAGCAGGTTTTCTACCCAGTGCCTCAGTTTCCCTTTTGCTACGCAGAGGAGATAGACCCTCCCTGCTAACCTGAGCCCGGGAGCCTGACCCAGGGCATGTGGAGAAATGGCCCATCCCCCAGTCTCTTTAACCACTGAGTTTGGAGGTCTCCCGGGTAGATCATCTTGCTATGAGGAGCCTGGTGAAGACGCTGGGATCAGCGAGACCTGAGTTCGAACCCCAACTCTGCCACCAGCTCTTTTTTTTTTTTTTTTTTTTGTGGCGATGGAGTCTTGCTCTGTTGCCCAGGCTGGAGTGCAGCGGTATGATTTCAGTTCATTGCAATCTCTATCTCCCAGGTTTAAGCGATTCTCATGCTTCAGCCTCCCGAGTAGCTGGCATTACAGGCGTGCACCACCACGCCCGGCTAATTTTTGTATTTTTAACAGAGACGGGGTTTCACCATGTAGGCCAGGCTGGTCTCGAACTCGTGACCTCAAGTGATCCACCTGCCTTGGCCTGCCAAAGTGTTGAGATTACAGGCATGAGCCACTGCACCCAGCCTCTGCCACCAGCTCTTTGGCCTCCTCTTAGTTCCTTTCTCTGTAACCTGGGGAGTGCAGTAGCACCTCCCCAGTGGGGCTCTTGAGCCCAGGAACTGCTACACTCTGAGCCCCATTCATACTAGGGGCTTAGTAACAAGCAGCCGCCAGTGTGGTTCCTACATCCCAGGACTTTGCCTGTCTCCTGCGGGTCACAGCCAGTGACTACTGTGCTCTTGGAGAAAGGTCCAGCCTCCAGCTTCTCAGGCTTCATTTGCATCCATCTCGCAGGCCCCAGCTCAGGCTCGTGCCCACCCACCAAGTTCCAGTGCCGCACCAGTGGCTTATGCGTGCCCTTCACCTGGCGCTGCGACAGGGACTTGGACTGCAGCGATGGCAGCGATGAGGAGGAGTGCAGTGAGTGGCCACGCCCCGGGGCGGGGCTTACATTGGGCAGGGCCTGAGGGTGGGATGTCAGGGGCCAGGCACGCGGTGGTGGAGCTTGTGGGAAAGGCAGGGCCACAGGGATGGGTGCGGCTTGGGTCTGTGGGTCATAAGAAGCGGGGTCTAAGATGGGCTTGGGCTGGGCGCAGTGGCTCATGCCTGTAATCCCAGCACTTTGGGAGGCTAGGGTGGGAGGATCGATCACTTGATCCTGGGAGGTTGATGCTGCAGTGAGCTAGGATTGTGCCAGTGCACTCCAGCCTGGGCGACAGAGTAAGACTCTCTCTCAGGAAAAAAAAGAAAAAGAAAAAAAAAAGAAAAATGAAAGAAAGGAAGGAAGAAAGAAAAGAAAAGGAAAGAGGGAGGGAGGAGGTAAGGGAGAGAGGGAGGGAGCCAGGTGCAGTGGCTCACACATGTAATCCCAGCACTTTGGGAGGCCAAGGCAGGCAGATCACTTGAGGTCAGGAGTTCGAGACCAGCCTGGCCAACAGAGTGAAACCCCATCTCTACTAAAAATACAAAAGTTAGCTGGACGTGATGGCAGTCCCCTGTAATCCCAGCTAGTCGGGAGGCTGAGGCAGGAGAATCACTTGACCCTGGGAGGCAGAGGTTTCAGTGAACAGAGATTGCGCCACTGCACTGCAGCCTGGGCGGCAGAGGGAGACCCCGTCTCAAAAAATAAATAAAAGAAAAAACAAATAGAATAAAGTGAGCTTGTAGGAAGGTAGAGCTAGTAGGGTCTCAGGGGAAGAGCTTGCAGGGAGGCCTGTCCTTACGAGGTGGAGTTAACAGTTGCAGGGGGCAGAGCCTTAGGAAGGCAGCATTTTTTGGGCTCAGCTGTTCTTAGAGGGAGGGGCTTGCAGGGGATGGAGTTGGAGGGAGTACCTGGGCCTTCTTGGGTGGGCATTTGGGACCTGACCAACCCTGTGCCCTAGGGATTGAGCCGTGTACCCAGAATGGGCAATGCCCACCGCCCCCTGGCCTCCCCTGCCCCTGCACCGGTGTCAGTGACTGCTCTGGGGGAACCGACAAGAAACCACGCAACTGCAGCCGCCTGGCCTGCCCAGCAGGCGAGCTCCGTTGCACGCTGAGCGATGACTGCATTCCACTCACGTGGCGCTGCGATGGCCACCCAGACTGTCCCGACTCCAGCGACGAGCTCGGCTGTGGTACGCACCTGCGGGGCTGGGCTGGACTCGTGGGTAGATGGGGACACCCGCTGCCTGCTGGGGCGTGGCCAGGCCGGGGGCGTGGACACATGCCTTTGCCCGTGCCTGCATCCCTGTAGGGGAGGCAAGACATCATCAGGGGCCGGGCCTGGTGGCTCACGCCTGTAATCCCAGCACTTTCGGAGGCTGAGGCGGGCGGATCATCTGAGGTCAGGATTTCGAGACCAGCCTGGCAAACATTGCGAAACCCCGTCTCTACTAAAAGTACAAAAAAATTAGCTGGGCATGGTGGCCCACACTTGTAATCCGAGCTACTCAGGAGGCTGAGTCAGGAGAATCGCTTGAACCTGGGAGGCGGAGGTTGCAGCGAGCTGAGATTGGGCCACTGCATACCAGTCTGGATGACAACAAAACTCTGTCTCAAAAAAATAAAAAAAAAGGCTGGGCACAGGGGCTCACGCCTATAATCCCAGCACTTTGGGAGGCCGAGGCGGGCGGATCACCTGAGGTGAGGTGTTCGAGACCAGTCTGGCCAACATGGCAAAATCCCATCTCTACTAAAAATACAAAAGTTAGCCAGGTGTGGTGGTACGCACCTGTAATCCCAGCTACTCGGGAGGCTAAGACAGGAGAATCGTTTGAACTCAGGAGGCAGAGGTTTCAGTGAGCCAATATTGCGCCACTGCACTCCAGCCTGGGTGACAGAGCCAGACTCCCTCTCCAAAAAAAAAAAAAGAAGAAAGACATAATTACGGGCAGCAGTCAGCTTCACCCAGCGTGGGTTGGTTGAGGATAAACCCCAAGGGCTCCCCTGGGCACCTGGCCCCCTCACGCCTTCAGTGCTTTCTCCTCAACTACTGAACGCCTGGGCTTTTTGCAGGAACCAACGAGATCCTCCCGGAAGGGGATGCCACAACCATGGGGCCCCCTGTGACCCTGGAGAGTGTCACCTCTGTTGGGAATGCCACATCCCCCTCTGCTGGAGACCAGTCTGGAAGCCCAGCTGCCTATGGGGTTATTGCAGCTGCTGGTAAGAGGGACTTACCCTCCCATGCTGGGGCCTTAACGCTCCGGGGATTCAGGGGAGGTAGGTGGGAAGGGATGAGCTGCAGAACTCCCATCCCCATGTGTATGGAGCTTGGTGGGTGTGGGGGCTCTTGCCTTCCTGCTCCTTACTCTTCTGTCCATCTGTTCCCCACAGCGGTGCTCAGTGCAAGCCTGGTCGCCGCCACCCTCCTCCTTTTGTCCTGGCTCCGAGCCCAGGAGCGCCTCCGCCCGCTGGGGTTACTGGTGGCCATGAAGGAGTCCCTGCTGCTGTCAGAACGGAAGACCTCGCTGCCCTGAGGACAAGCACTTGCCACCACCGTCACCCAGCCCTGGGCGCAGCCGGGCAGGAGGAGAGCAGTGATGCGGATGGGTACACAGGCACACCAGCCCTCAGAGACCTGAGCTCTTCTGGCCACGTAGAACCTCGAACCCGAGATCCTGCAGAAGTGGCCCTGGAGATTGAGGGTCCCTGGACACTCCCTATGGAGATCCGGGGAGCTAGGATGGGGAAACTGTCACAGCCAGAACCGAGGGGCTGGCCCCAGGCAGCTCCCAGCGGGTAGAATGACCCCATGCTTAAGACACTCCTGCTGCCCCGTCTGAGGGTGGCGATTAAAGTTGCTTCACATCCTCCGCCTGCCTCTGGGTCTCTGTCTCCCTTGGCCTGGGCAGCCTGGGGTCTCTG
Organism: Pongo pygmaeus; assembly: GCF_028885625.2. NCBI lineage: Eukaryota > Metazoa > Chordata > Mammalia > Primates > Hominidae > Pongo > Pongo pygmaeus. The sequence goes on along the minus strand of NC_072393.2, from coordinate 8,307,189 downwards.
CTGCAGCTCTTCCTCCATGAGAGCCCAGCCCAGAGAAGGTGGGACATGGAGACCCAGCCCTGGGTGCAGCTACTGTGCTTCTTGCTTTTTGGGAGCAGGGGCAGCAGGACTGGGGTGGGGAGTCTGCGTTCACATCAGGATTCCTAGAAAAAGAGCAGAGCTTGGGCAGTGCCTTCCCATTCCCAGGTCTGGGGACCCCCACCCACTGTGGCTTCCTCCTCAGTACAGTGGAAGCCAGGTTTCCTGGGATGGTCTCAGACTCACCCTGTTTTAATTATTTTTTAATTATGTTTTTAGAGACTGTGTCTTGGCCGGGCACAGTGGCTCACACCTGTAATCCCAGCACTTTGGGAGGCCGAGAGGTGGGCAGATCACCTGAGGTCAGGAGTTCGAGACCAGCCTGGCCAACATGGTGAAACCCTGTCTCTACCAAAAATACAAAAAATTGGCTGGGTGTGGTGGCAGGCGCCTGTAATCCCAGCTACTCGGGAGGCTAAGACAGGAGAATCGCTTGGACCCAGAGGTTGCAGTGAGCTGAGACTGCACCACTGCACTCCAGCCTGGGCAACAAAAAAAAGGGAAAGAAACAGGGTCTTGCTCTTCTGCCCGGGCTGGAGTGCAGTGGGTGATCATAGCTGACTGCAGCTTTGACTTCCTAGGCTCTAGCAATCCTCCCACCTCAGCCTCCTGAGTAGCTGGGACTATGGGGCCTGCTCCACTGAGTCTAATTTTTTAAAAATTATTTTTGTAGGGCTGGGCGTGGTGGATCACCTGAGGTCAGGAGTTTGAGACCAGCCTGGCCAACATAGTGAAACCCCGTCTCTACTAAAAATACAAAAAATTAGCCAAATGTGGTGGCACATTCCTGTAATTCCAGCTACTTGGGAGGCTGAGACAGGAAAATCGCTTGAATGTGGGAAGTAGAGGTTGCAGTGAGCTGAGATTGTGCCATTGCACTCCAGCCGGGACGAGAGAGTGAGACTTTGTCTCAAAAATAAAAAAATAAAAATTTGTAGAGACAAGGTCTCACTATGTTGCCCAGCCTGGTTTTGAGTACCTAGGCTCCAGTGATCCTCCCTCCCTGGCTTCCCAAAGTGCTGAGTTTGCAGGCATGAAGCACCAAGCCTGGCCTGTATTTCATTTCATTTTATTTTATTTATTTTTTGAGACTGGAGTCTTGCTCTGTTGCCCAGGTTGGAGTGCAGTGGCATGATCCCAGCTCACTGCAGCCTTGACCTGGTTTAAGAGAGAGGCTCAGCCGGGCGTCGTGGCTCACACCTGTAATCCCAGCACTTTGGGAGGTCGAGGCAGGCAGATCACCTGAGGTCAGGAGTTCCAGACCAGACCAGCCAACATGGTGAAACCCTGTCTCTACCAAAAATATTAAAAATTAGCTGGACGTGGTGGCAGGCGCCTGTAATCCCAGCTACTCGAGAGGGTGAGGCAGGAGAATCGCTTGAACCCAGAAGGTGGAGGTTGCAGTGAGCTGAGATTGTGCCACTGCACTCCAGCCTGGGCGACAGAGATTGTCTCAAAAAAAGAAAAGAGAGAGAGAGAGAGAGGCTTAAGACAGAGGCTGGGTGCCATGGCTCATGCCTGTTACCTCAGCACTTTTGGAGGGTGAGGCAATAGAATTGCTTGAGCCCAGGAGTTTGGGACCAGCCTGGGTAACAGAGAGAGACTCTGTCACTATAAAAAAATTAACAAATTAGCCAGGCATGGTGGCAGGTGCCTGTAATCCCTCTACCTTATTTTAAAATGTAAGTTTTAGGCTGAGGTGGGTGGATCACATGAGACCAGGAATTCTAGAGCAGCCTGGCCAACATGGTGAAATCCCATCTCTACTAAAAATACAAAAATTAGCCTGTCGGGGGCAGGGTGGTGGGGCACGCCTGTAATCCTAGCTACTCTGGAGGCTGAAGCAGGAGAATCGCTTGAACCTGGGAGGTGGAAATTGCCGTGAGCCGAGATCACGCCATTGTACTGCAGCGTGGGTGACAGAGTGAGACTCTGTCTCAAAAAAGAAAAAAAAGGTTTTATTATTCATCCTGGGCATCATAGGGATCTCTGCAATTTTTTTTTTTCTTTGAGACAGAGTTTCGCTCTTGTTGCTGGGATTACAGGCATGTGCCACCCCGCCTGGCTAATTTTGTATTTTTAGTAGAGACAGGGTTTCTCCATGTTGGTCAAGCTGGTCTTGAACTCCTGACCTGAGGCGATCCGCCCGCCTCGGCCTCCTGAAGTGCTGGGATTACAGGCGTGAGCCACTGTGCCCGGCCTATACATTTTTTTTTTTTAACTAGCTGTGGGTGGTGGTGTGCACTTGTAGTCTCAGCTACTTGGGAGGCTGAAGTAGGAGGATTGCTTGAGCCCAGGAGGTCCAGGCTGCAGTGAGCTGTGATCAGGCCACTGCACTCCAGCCTGGGTGACACAGCAAGACTGTCTCAAAGAACAAACAAAAACAAGTAACATACTTGAATCATCCTGAAACCATCCCCACCCCCGGTCCGTGGAAAAATTGTCTTCCATGAAACCGGTCCCTGGTGCCAAAAAGGTTGGTGACCACTGAAGTTAATTCACACCCTGACTTCTGGGTGACAGGGCAAAGTTCCTCCCTGATCCTCAGTTTCTGAATCTCTGAATGGGATGTTGGGGGCCACAGTAGCCTCCTCGCAGGGGAGTGACCTCCCTGGGACCCTTAGAGATGGACTCAGATGGACCTGTTGCCCAGGTTGGAGTGCAGTGGTGTGATCACAGCTCACTGCAGCCTTGAACTCCTGGGAGCAAGAAATCCTCCTGGGCTGGGCACGGTGGCTTATGCCTGTAATCCCAGCACTTTGGGAGGCCGAGCTGGGCGGATCACCTGAGGAGGAGTTCGAGACCAGCCTGGCCAACATGGTGAAACCCCATCTCTATAAAAAATTAGCTGGGTGTGGTGGCAGGCACCTGTAATCCCAGCTACTCAGGAGGCTGAGGCAAGAGAATTGCTTTAACCTGGGAGGCAGAGGTTGCAGTGAGCTGAGATCCTGCCATTGCACTCCAGCCTGGGTGACAAGAGCGAGACTCCATCTCAGAAAAAAGAAAAAAAAAATCCTCCTGCCTCAGTCTCCCGAGTTTTGGGATTATGGGCACATGTATCACACCCAGCTAATTTTTTATTTTTGTAAAGTCAGGGTTGGGCTATGTTGCCCAGGCTGGCCTCCAACGCCTGACCTCAAGGAATTCTCCCACCTCAGCCCCCCACAGCGTTGGGATTACAGGTGTGAGCCACTGCATCCAGCAAGGTTTTTTCTCTAACGTTTTCTCCGTCACAAGTCAGCCTCGGCGGACAACAGGGTATGTCAGGGATGTGTGTGCCCGGCTGTGAGGCTGGTGTGGGTGCCACATGCCACCTAAGTGGACCTCTAGGCTCTGGACCTTCCTGACTGTCATGCATTCTTGTTCTCAGTGGAGCAAACCGCCCCATGCCCGCTGGCTCCAAACACCTGTTGTCACATCCTGTCTCCTGACTCTGGGCTGACCAGGCTGCCTGGGGGTTCATTTGTTCCCTGTGACAGTGGCTGCCATCATCTGGGGGCAGGGCTGGCTGGATGTCCCATCTAGAAGGTCTGTCACGTCTGGGACAGCTGACCTCTCCATGTGGCCTCCCCACGTGGACTCCTGAGCAAGGTGGCCACACTCCTGCCATGGTGACTTGGGGTTCCCCAACGCACAAAGCAGAGACTGTTGGGTCAGTGTCGCCAATGCCGTATTCTGTGGGTTCAGTGGAGTCCAGGTCAGCCCAGATCGTGTGTGTGTGTGTGTGTGTGTGTGTGTGTGTGTGTGTGTGTGTGTGTGTGTGTGTGTGTGTGTGTGTGTATGAGGGAGGGGAACACAAAAGGGCCTGAACACCCTTTTGAGACTGTCTAAAAAACATTATTTATTTATTTATTTATTTATTTATTTTTGAGAAGGAGCCTCACTGTCTCCCTGGCTGGAATGCAGTGGTGCAATCTCGGCTCACTGCAACTTCTGCCTCCCGGGTTCAAGCGATTCTCCCGTCTCAGCCTCCTGAGTACCTGGGACTACAGGCCTGCACTTAACACATCAGGAGAATTTTTTTGTATTTGTAGTAGAGACGGGGTTTCACCATGTTGGCCAGTCCGGTCTCAAACTCCTGACCTCAGGCAATCTGCTCACCTCGGCCTCCTAAAATACTGGGATTACAGGCATGAGCCACTGTGCCTGGCCAAAAAAACCTTTTTTATTTTAATTTTTCTTTTTTTTAAGTCTCCCTCCTCCCTGTCACCCTTTTTTTTTTTTTTTTTTTTTTTTTTTTTGAGGCAGAGTTTCCCTCTTGTTGCCCAGGCTGGAGTGCAATGGCTCCATCTCGGCAAACTTTGCCTCCTGTGTTCAAGTGATTCTCCTGCCTCAGCCTCCCGAGTAGCTGGGATTACAGGCATGCGCCATCACGCCTGGCTAATTTTTTGTATTTTTAGTAGAGACAGGGCTTCTCCATGTTGGTCAGGCTGGTCTCAAACTCCCAACCTCAGGTGATTCACCCACCTTGGCCTTCCAAAGTGCAGGGGTTACAGGTGTGAGCCACCACGTCCGCCCCTCTCCCCCTGCCTTTTTTTTTTTTTTTTTTTAGAGATGAGGTCTTTCTATGTTGCCCGGGTTGGTCTTTTAACTCCTCAGCCCAATTGATCCTCCCACCCTAGCCTCCCAAAGCACTGGGATCACAGATGTGAGCCATGGTGTCCGCTGTTACCCACTCTTAAGGGGATTGTTTGAGACTAATGAGTCCTTTCTCTGCGGGTTGCCATTTGCACCAACAGAACAAGACCAGGTTCAGTAAAGCAAGATAGAAATTTTATTCGTCAATCAATGAATGGAGAAAGGGAGGAACTCCCGCTCAAAGTGTGTGTCCCTGCAGGTGTGATGAGGGGAAGTTTTAAAGTTTCCTAGGGCATGTAGGTGCAGACTGGGGGCGGGGATTCCTGGAAAGAGGTGGGGCTTTCTAGGGGGAACTGAAGTGTTCAGCCTTTCTTTTCTTTTGTACCTGGCATTATATGTGTTTAGCAAAGTGCACCTCTCCCCACTGAAGACTTTTTTTTTTTGTTTTTCTTTTTTTGAGACAGAGTCTCGATCAGTCACCCAGGCTGGAGTGCAGTGGGGCGATCTCAGCTCACTGCCACCTCTGCCTCCCAGGTTCAGGCGATTATCCTGCCTCAGCCTCCTGAGTAGCTGGGATTATAGGTGTGACCCACCACACCCAGCTTTTTTTTTTTTTTTTTTTTGAAACAGCACCTCACTCTGTCGCTCAGGCTGAAGTACAGTGGTGCGATCGTAGCTCACTGCAGCCTTGACCTGGGCTCAAGCAATCCTCCTGCCTCAGCTTCCCGAGTAGGTGGGACTACAGGCATGCATCACCACGTCCGGCTAATTTTTACATTATTTTTTGTAGAGAGAGGGTCTTTTTTTTTTTTTCTTTCTGAGACTGAGTCTCGCTCTGTTGCTGAGGCTGGAGTGCAGTGGCACAATCTCAGCTCACTGCAACTTCTGCCTCTCGAGTTCAAACAATTCTCCTGCCTCAGCCTCCTGAGTAGCTAGGATTACAGGCACGCACCACCACACCCGGCTAATTTTTTTTTTTTTTTTTTTTTGTATTTTTAGTAGAGACAGGGTTTCACATGTTGGCCAGGCTGGTCTCGAACTCCTGACCTCGTGATCTGCCCACCTTGGCCTCCTGAAGTGCTGGGATTACAGGCCAAGAGAGGGTCTTACCATGTTGCCCAGGGTGGTCTTGAACTCTCTGACTGAAGCAATCCTCCCTCCTCCAACTCCCAAAATGCTGGGATGACAGCTTGGAGCCATTGTGCCCTGGCTGTGGAGATTTTACTCTGCCCATGGAGTGAGGATTCAGGCGGATGGAGCACTGCTGAGGTCAGCTCTCATCTTGTGGCTCAGTTGTGGTTAATGGCATCCGGCCTTCATGCCTGTAAGCTAGCACAGCTGTGAGCAGAGGTTAATTTCTTTTTTTTTTTTTTGAGACAGTCTCGCCCTGTTGCCCAGGCTGGAGTGCAATGGTGTGATCTCGGCTCACTGCAACCTCTGTCTCCCAGGTTCAAGCATTTCTCCTGCCTCAGCCTCCTAAATAGCTAGGATTACAGGCACACACCACCATGCCCGGCTACTTTTTTGTATCTTTAGTAGAGACCAGGTTTCATCATGTTGGCCAGGCTGGTCTCGATGTCCTGACCTCATGATCCACCCGCCTCAGCCTCCCAAAGTGCCGGGATTACAGGTGTGAGCCACTGCACCTGGCCAGAGCAGAGATTAATTTCACAGGTTCTGGGGCTCCCTAAAAGAATGGATGTTATAGTCCGGGTGTGGTGGCTCACGCCTGTAATCTCAGCACTTTGGGAGGCTGAGGTGTGGGGTATCACTTGAAGTCGGGAGTTTGAGACCAGCCGCCCTCCTCACCCTCCTAAAGTGCTTGGATGACAGCTGGGAGCCAGTGCACCCTGGCTGTGGAGATTTCAGTATGCCAGTGGAGTGAGGAATCAGGCCTATGGAGCACTGCTGAGGTCAGCTCTCATCTTGCGGCTCATTTGTGGTTACTGGCACTTGGCCTTTGTTCCTGTAACCTAGCACAACTGTGAGTAGCGGTTAATTTCTTTTTTTTTTTTTTTTTTTTTTGAGACAGAGTCTTGCTCTATCACCATGCTGGAGTGCAGTGGCACGATCTTGGCTCACTGCAACCTCCGCCTCCCGGGTTCGAGTCATTTTCCTGCCTCAGCCTCCCGAGGAGCTGGGATTACAGGCGCTCACCAGCACGCCCAGCTAATTTTTGTATTTTTAGTAGAGATGGGGTTTCACCACATTGGCCAGGATGGTCTCGATTTCCTGACCTCGTGATCTGCCTGCCTCGGTCTCCCAAAGTGCTGGGATTATAGGAGTGAGCCACCGCGTCTAGCCGAGGCATAGGAATTTCTATGTTGAAGTCCTCATCCCCACACAATGTGACTGTATTTGAATACAGGGTCTTTTTTGAGAGAGAGTCTCACTCTGTCGCCCAGGCTGGAGTGCAGTGGCAGGATCTTGGCTCACTGCAATCTCCGCCTCCCAGGTTCAAGTGATTCTCCTGCCTCAGCCTCCCAAGTAGCTGGGATTACAGGCGTGCACCACCACGCCTGGCTAATTTTTGTATTTTTAGTAGAGACAGAGTTTCACTATGTTGGCCAGGCTAGTCTCAAACTCTTGACCTCAGGTGATCTGCCCACCTTGGCCTCCCAAAGTGCTGGGATTACAGGTGTGAGCCACCATGCCAGGCCGGATACAGGGTCTTTAAAGGGGTGATTAAGGCCAGGTGTGGTGGCTTACACTTGTCATCCCAGAACTTCAAGAGGCTGAGGTGGGTGGATTGCACGAGGCCAGCAGTTTGAAACCAGCCTGGGCAACATAGGGAGAGCCCGCCTCCACTAAAAATACAAAAAATTAGCTCAGTGTGGTGGTGCACACTTGAATCCCAGCTACTCAGGAGGCTGAGGCACGAGAAATACTTGAGAACAGGAGGCAGAGGTTGTAGTGAGCCAAAGATCCCGCCACTGCACTCCAGCCTGGGCAACAGAGTGAGAGTCTGTTTCAAAAAAAAAAAAAGAAGCCTAGGCGTGGTGGCTCACGCCTGTAATCCCAGCACTTTGGGAGGCTGAGGCAGGTGGATCACCTGAGGTTGGGAGTTCAAGACCAGCTTGACCAACATAGTGAAACCCCGTCTCTACTAAAAATACAAAATTAGCTGGGCATGGTGACACATGCCTGTAATCCCAGCTACTCGGGAGGCTGAGGCAGGAGACTCGCTTGAATCTGAGAGGCGGAGGTTGTAGTGAGCCGAGATTGTACCATTGCACTCCAGCCTGGGCAACAAGAGTGAAACTCCGTCTCAAAAAAAAAAAAAAAAAAAGAAGAAGAAAAGAAAAAAATTTTTTTAATTAGCAGGAGTTGGTGGTGTGCACCTGTGGTCCCAGCTACTCAGGAGGCTGAGGTGGGAAGATTGCTTGATTCCAGGAGGCTGCACTGAGCTGTTAGCGCCATTACACTCCAGCCTAGGAGACAAAGCGAGGCCCTGTCTCAAAAAAAAAAAAAAAAGCTGCTGAGAGGTGACAGCGTGCTGGCAGCCCTCGCTTGCTCTGGGTGCCTCCTGGGCCTCCGCCCCGACTCTGGCCGCGCTTGAGGAGCCCTTCAGCCCACCACTGCACTTGGGAGCCCCTCTCTGGGCTGGCCGAGGCTGGAGCCAGCTCCTTCTGCTTGCCGAAGGTGTGGAGGAAGAGGCAGGGGCGGGAACCAGGGCTGCGCCCACTGGGCTAGCAGGCCAGCGCGAGTTCCGGGTGGGCGTGGGCCCCTGCACTTGGAGCCGCTGGCCGGTGCCACCGGCCCTAGGCAGGGAGAGGCCTAGCACCGGGGCCAGCAGCTGCCGAGGGTGTGCCGGGTCCCCCTGCAGTGCCAGCCCGCCAGCACTGCACTTGAATTCTCACGGGGCCTCAGCTGCCTCCCCGCGGGGCAGGGCTCAGGACCTGCAGCCCCCCATGCCTGAGCCTTCCCCCCACCGTGGGCTCCTGCTCCGCCCCAGCCTCCCTGACGAGCACCGCCCACTGCTTCGGGAAGCCTGGTCCCATTGACTGCCCAAGCCAAGGGCTGAGGAGTCCAGGCATGTGGCCCGGGACTGGCGGGCAGCTACACCTGTGGCCCCCTGCGGGTTCTACTGCGTGAAGCCAGCTGGGCTCCTGAGTCTAGTGGGGACTTGGAGAGCCTTTATGTCTAGCTGAGGGATTGTAAATGCACCCATCAGCACCCTGTGTCTAGCTCAGGGTTTGTAAATGCACCAATCAGCACTTTGTATCTAGCTAAGCTGGTGGGGACTTGGAGAACCTTTATGTCTGGCTAAGGGATTGTAAATACACCAATCAGCACTCTGTGTCTAGCTCAAGGTTTGTAAATACGCCAATCAGCAACCTGTGTCTAGCTCAAGGTTTGTAAATACACCAATCAGTGCTCTGGGGGGGACTTGGAGAACTTTTGTGTCTAGCTCAGGGATTGTAAACACACCAATCAGCACCCTGTCAAAATGGACCAATCAGCTTTCTGTAAAACAGACCAGTCAGCTCTCTGTAAAATGGACCAATCAGCAGGATGTGGGTGGGGCCAGATAAAGGAATAAAAGTAGGCTGCCCCAGCTAGCAGTGGCAGCTTGGGTTGTCTTCCACCATGTGGATGCCTTGTTCTTTTACTGTTTGCAATAAGTTGCCGTTGCTCACTGGGTCCACACTGCTCTTATGAGCTGTAACACTTACTGTAAAGGTCTGTAGCTACACTCCTAAGCTGGCAAGACCACGAACCCACCAGAAGGAAGAAACTACGAACACATCCTAACATCAGAAGGACCAAAACTCTGGACATGCTGCCTTTAAGAACTGTAACACTCATCGCGAGGGTCTGTGGCTTCATTCTTTAAGTCAGTGAGTCCAAGAACCCACCAATTCCGGACACACTGCTACATTGGGTTCTCATCCAATCTGCCTGGTGTCCCTACAAGAAGAAAGAATATGGACACTAAGAAATACAAAGGATGCATGTAGAGAAGAGAGCATGTGAGGGCACACAAGAGGCGGCCGCGGCTCTGTAAGACAAAGCAAGGGGGCTCAGGAGAAACCAGCCCTGGGCCGGGTGCGGTGGCTCACGCCTGTAATCCCAGGCGTGATCATTTGAGGTCAGGAGTTTGAGACCATCCCGGAAACATGGCAAAACCCCATTTCTACTAAAAACAGAAAAATTAGTCGGGCGTGGTGGTAGGTGCCTGTAATTCCAGCTACTTGGGAGGCTGAGGGATGAGAATTGCTTGAACCTGGGGCTACTCAGGAAGCTGAGGCATGAGAATTGCTTGAATCTGGGAGGTGGAGGTTGCAGTGCACCAAGATCGTACCACTGCACTCCAGCCTAGGTAGCAGAGCAAGACTTCATTTCAAAAACAAAAAGCAGGAAACAACCCTGATGACATCTTAATCTTGGACGTCAGCCTCCAGAAATGTAAGTTTCTATTTTTAACCCACCCAAGGTGGTATTTTGTTATGGTAGCCCTAGCAAACTGAAGCTAGTATGATAGCTCAGAAACTCTTTTTTTTCCTTTTTTTTTTCTTAGAGACAGGGTCTTGCTTTGTCTCCCAAGCTGCAGTACGGTGGTGCAATTATAGAATTATAGCTCACTGTAGCCTCAACCTCGCAGGCTCAAGAGATCTTCCCGCCTCAGCCTCCTGATTAGCTGGGACTACAGGTCTGCGCCACTGTGCCCAGCTAATTTAAAAAAAAAAAAGTTTCATACAGATAGGTCAACATGGCCAGACTCCGACTGGTAAAAGCTGGTTTAAAAAGATATTTGGTGAAGGTCAGGTGCAGCGGCTCACACCTGTTATCCAAGCACTCTAGGAGGCTGAGGCACGAGGATTGTTTGAACCCAGGTGTTGGAGATCAGCCTGGGCAATACAGTGAGATCTCATTTCTACTAAAAAAAAAAAAAAAAAAAAAATCAGCTGGGCATGGTGGCACATATCTGTAGTTTCTGTAGTTCAGGCTACTTAGGAGGCTGAGGTGAGAGGATTGCTTGAGCCTGGGAGATTGAGGCTACAGTAAGCTATGATCACCCATTGCATGCCAGTCTGGGCAATGGAGCAAGATCCTGTCTCTAAAAAAACAGTAAAATATATTGAATGCTACTGTGCATCAGTGCTGTTCCTGGTTCTAGCCATGAACAAAATAGCCCTGAAAAAATAGGGCTGAGCCTGGTGGCTTACGTTTGTAATCTCAGGACTTCGGGAGATCAAGGCAGGTGGATCGCCTGAGGCCTGGAGTTCGAGACCAGCCTGGCCAACATGGCAAAATCCCATCTCTGCTTAAAAAAAAAAAAAAAAAAAAAATTAGCAGCTGGGTGCACTGGTTCATGCCTGTAGTCCCAGCACTTTAGGAGGCTGAGGTGGGCAGATCACCTGAGGTCAGGAGTTCCAGACCAGCCTGGCCAACATGGTGAAACCCTGTCTCTCCTAAAAATACAAAAATTAGCTGGGCGTGGTGGCAGGCACCTGTAATCCCAGCTACTTGGGAGACTGATGCTGGAGAATCGCTTGAACCCAGGAGGCAGAGGTTGCAGTGAGCCGAGATCTCCTCATTGTACTCCAGCCTGGGCAACAAGAGCGAAACTCTCTTTAAAAAAAAAAAAAAAAAAATTAGCTGGATGTGGTAGTGCATGCCTGTAATCCTAGCTACTCAAGAGGCTGAGGCAGAAGAATCGCTTAAACCTGGGAGGCAGAGGCTGCAGTGAGCTGAGATCTGCCAATGCACTCCAGCCTGGGTGACAGCAAGATCCTGTCTCCAAAAAAAAAAAAAAAAAAAAAAAAAAGCCGGGTGCGGAGGTTCACCCCTGTAATCCCAGTACTTTGAGAGGTCGAGACCAGCCTGGCCAACATGGTCAAACCCCGTCTCTACTAAAAATACAAAACTAGCCAGGCATGGTGGTGCATGCCTGTAATTCCAGCTACTCAGGAGGCTGAGGCAGGAGAATTGCTTGAACCTGGGAGGCAAGAGGCTGCATGCAATTGTACTCCAGCCAGGGCCACAGAGCAAGACACTCTCTCAAAAGAAAACAAAAAAGCTGGGTGTGGTGGTTCACGCCGTTAATCCCAGCATTTTGGGAGGCTGAGGCGGGTGGATCACCTGAGGTCAGGAGTTCGAGACCAGCCTGACCAACATAGCGAAACCTCATCTCTACTAAAAATACAAAAAATTAGCCGGGCGTGGTGGCAGGCACCTGTAATCCCAATTACTAGGGAGGCTGAGGCAGGGGAATCACTTGAACCCGGGAGGCGGAGGTTGCAGTGAGCCGAGATTGCACCATCGCATTCCAGCCTGGGCAACAAGAGCAAAACTCTGTATCAAAAAAAAAAAAAAAATGAGAAGGTGTTTCTGGCTGCAGTGGGGAGAATGGAGCCTGCAGGGAGACCAGGGAGGGGACAACTGCACTGATCCCAGAAGTCAGGAAGGGGCTGGACCCAGGTGGCAAGTGCAGGTGGTCAGTAATAACTGGCTTTTGGGTCTGTTTTGAAGGAAAAGGCGATGGGGGGCTGCAGGATTGGCAGACACATTGGAAGCAGGTGGAAGGAGGCGTGGATGCCTCAGAACTGTCAGAGGAGAGCCTGGAAAGATGGTGCTAACTGAGAGGGTGAGGAGGATCGGACAAGGCTTGGGTGGGAAACCCCTAGGAGTCCAGATTGGGACCTGCAACACTGGAGCGGCCTGCGAGGCCCCCTTGTGGCAGAGGAAGAGAAGGCACTGGACCCTAGGGTTTGGGCTAGAATGATGAATTTGGGAATTGGCCCAGTTGGGCGTCTGGGCTGGAGAGGAGTGAATGCAGCCAAACCCTAGATGTTTTGGAGCTAAGGAAGAATCAGAAAAGAGACGGAAAGTTGGGTGCGGTGGCTCACGCCTGTAATCCCAACACTTTGGGAGGCTGAGGTGGGCGGATCCCTCGAAGTCAGGAGTTCAAGACCACCCTGGCCAACATGGTGAAACTCGGTCTCTTGTAAAAATGCAAAATTTAGCCGGATGTGGTGGTGGGTGCCTGTAATCCCAGCTACACGGGTGGCTGAGGCAGGAGAATCGCTTGAACCCGGGAGGTGAAGGTTGCAGTGAGCAGAGATCGTGCCACTGCACTCCAACCTGGGCAACAGAGCAATACTCTGTCCAAAAAAACCAGAAAAAAATGAAAAAGAGATGAAAGCGGGGCATGGTGGCTCACATGTTTAATCCTAGCTAGTTGGGAGGCTGAGATGGGAGGATTGCTTGAGTCCCGGAGGTCCAGGCTGGAGTGAGCTATTATTGTACCACTGTGCTCCAGCCAGGGCAACAGAGTGAGACCCTGCTGTATCTTAAAAAGGAAAAAGGGCTGGGTGTGATGGTTCACGCCTGTAATCCCAGCACTTTGAGAGGCCAAGGTGGGTGGATGACTTAAGCCCAAAAATTTGAGACCAGCCTGGGCAACATAGTGAGACCCCATTTCTACAAGAAATACAAAAATTATTTGGGTGTGTTGGTGCTTGCCTGTACTCCCAGCTACTCAGGAGGCTGAACTAGGAGGAATGCTTGAGTCCAGAAGGTTGAGGCTGCAGTGAGCCCTGATCTTGCCACTGCACTCCAACCTGGGCAACAGAGCAAGATACTAACTCGAGAAAAAAAGAAAAAAGCTCGTAGATTAAAGTTCATAGCAGCAGATCAGGCAGCAAAATTTCACCACTGTTCTCTTAGGATCCCTCTAGGCCTGAGAATTATTAAGTTGACATAAAATGGGTTAACAGGCAGGGTGCGGTGGCTCACACCTGTAATTCCAGCACTTTTGGAGGCCAAGGCAGCCGGATCACCTGAGGTCCAGAGTTCAAAACCAGCCTGACCAACATGGTGAAACCCCGTCTCTACTAAAAATACAAAATTTAGCCAGGCATCGTGGTGGGCACCTGTAATCTCAGCTACTCAGGAGGCTGAGGCAGGAAATTGCTTGAACCCAGGAAGCGGAGGTTGCAGTGAGCCAGGATTGCACCACTGCACTCCAGCCTGGGCAACAAGAGGAAACTCCATTCCCCCACAACCAAAAAAAATAGGGCCAGGCGCAGCATGTGGCTCACACCTGTAATCCCAGCACTTTGGGAGGCCAAGGCAGGCAAATCACAAGGTCAGGAGTTCGAGACCAGCCTGGCCAATATGGTGAAACCCCATCTCTACTAAAAATACAAAAAATTCTCTAGGTGTGGTGGCTGGTGCCTGTAATGCCAGCTACTTGGGAGGCTGAGGCAGGAGAATTGCTTGAACCCGGGAGAAGAAGGTTGCAGTGAGCTGAGATCGTGCCACTGTGTTCTAGCCTGGGTGACAGAGTGAGACTCTGTCTCAGAAAACAAAACAAAACCCAGGTTAACAGGAGAGAAGGATACATATTTACTTAATAGAAGTTTTACATGAAATAGAAGCTCTCAGAAGAAAATGAATTTGAGAGGTCAAGGCAGGAGGATCCCTTGAGGTCAGGAGTTCAAGACCAGCCTAGGCAACATAGCAAGACCCTGTCTGTACAAAAAATACAAAAATTAGCAGGGTATGGTGGCATGTGCCTGTAGTCCCAGCTACTCAGGAGGCTGAGGCGGGCGGTGGAGGTTGTGGTAAGCTGAGATCTAGTCACTACACTCCAGCCTGGGTGACAAAGACCCTCTCTGTCTCTCTGTCTCTCTGTCTCTCTGTCTCTCTGTCTCTCTGTCTCTCTGTCTCTCTCTCGTCTTGTCTCTCTCTCTCAAAAAGAAGGGGCCAGGCATGGTGGCTCACACCTGTAATTCCAGCACTTTGGGAAGCTGAAGCAGGTGGATCACTTGAGGTCTGGAGTTTGCGACCAGCCTGGCCAACATGGTGAAACCCTGTCTCTACTGAAAATACAATAATTGGCCAGGTGTGGTTGTGGTGGCACGAGCCTGTGGTCCCAGCTACTTGAGAGGCTGAGGCAGGAGAATCACTTGAACCTGGGAGGCGGGGTTTGCAGTGAGCTGAGATCACACCATTGTGTTCCAGCCTGGGCAACAGAGCAAGACCCTGTCTCTAAGTAAATAAAAATAAATTTAAAAAGGGAATGAAGGCCCAGAGAAGCATTTAGAATCAGTTACTTGTGTACTGAATTGGGCAAAAAATGTAAGTTGTGAAGAAGCAACAAAATTATGTGAGAGGCTTAAAAGATAAGCGTTATTTTATCAAAGGCTATATATAATTCAGTGCCAACTTCCCGTCCTTGATAAGATGTATAGGGAGAACATCTTTCACCTGGGAAATTTTAGGTCTTGTTTTTAAGAAAGAGCCTGGGCTGGGCACGGGGGCTCATGCTTGTAACCCCAGCACTTTGGGAGGCTGAGGCGGGCAGATCACCTGAGGTTAGGAGTTTGAGACCAACCTGACCAATATGCTGAAACCCTGTCTCTACTAAAAATACAAAAATCCACTGGACATGGGGGCACACACCTATAATCCCGGCTACTTGGGAGGCTGAGACAGGAGAATCGCTTGAACCTGGGAGGCAGAGGTTAGAGTGAGCCCAGATCATGCCATTGCACTGCAGCCTGGGTGACAGAGCAAGAGTCTCAAAAAAAAAAAAAAAAAAAAAAAAGCCGGGCACGGTGGCTCACGCCTGTCATCCCAGCACTTTGGGAGTCGGCGGTGGGCAGATCACCTGTGGCTGGGAGTTCGAGAGCAGCCTGACCAACATGGAGGAACCCTGTCTCTATTAAAATACAAAATTAGCCGGGCATGGTGGCTCAGGCCTATAATCCCAGATACTCAGGAGGCTGAGCCAGGAGAATCGCTTGAACCCGGGAGGCAGAGGTTGCAGTGAGCTGAGATCACGCCACTGCACTGCAGCCTGGGTGACAGAGTGATACTTTGTCTCAGAAAACAAAAAAACAAAGAGCCTGAAGATCAGAGTGATCTTTTTGCATATGTTGTTTTTCAAATGCCTTTGACTTAACTGGCTTGTAGGCGGCATACTCTAGAGTGTGTCACAGCATGATTCACAGCCGCCAAAAGGTGGAAACAACCCACATATCCATCAGTGCATGAAGAGATCAAAATGTGCTCGATCCATACAATGGAATATTATTCAGCCATAAAAAAGATGAAGTGGGCCAGGCATGGTGGCTGACGCCTGTATTCCCAGCACTTTGGGGGACCAAGGCGGGTGGATCACCTGAGGTCAGGAGTTCCGGAACAGCCTGGCCAACATGGTGAAACCCCATCTCTACTAAAAATACAAAAAGTAGTTGGGTGACGTGGTGTGCACCTGTAATCCCAGCTACTCGGGAGGCTGAGGCAGGAGAATCGCTTGAACCCGGGAGGCAGAGGTTGCAGTGAGCAGAGATCGCACCGCTGCACTCCAGCCTGGGCAATAGAGTGAGACTCAGTCTCAAAAAAAAGGAAAAATTAATTTTATGCCGTGTGAATTTCACCTTAATAATAAAAACAAAGGTGGGAAAAATGCATCAACCTATTTGTGTGCTGATAGGAATGCTCCAGGGGTGCGGGGAGCGTTGTTGAGGTAGGTGCTTGTCTAGGCCAATGAAGGGGTGGAGGAGTTGGTGGAGAAGGGGGCCTGGTTTTGCTGCATCCAGGGTAAATTGATTCTCCCAGGGCAAGAGGAAGAGACACTGTGTCTGGGTCCTGATGCAGGTCTGCAGGTTGATGGAGGGCGGTGGCTCTGGAAGGTCTCTCCTGCTGATTTCTATTTTCTCAGAGATGCCACCTGGTCTGTGACAAAGATTGGTAAACAGGAGGATGATGTCAGTATTAAGAGGAAATAACAGGCTGGGTGCGGTGGCTGACGTCTGTAATCCTAGCACTTTGGGAGGCCAAGGCCATCGGATCACTTGAGGTCAGGAGCTTGAGACCAGCCTGACCAACATGGCGAAATCCCATCTTTACTAAAAATACGAACATTAGCCAGGCGTGGTGGCCTGTGCCTATAATCCCAGCTTCTCGGGAGGCTGAGACAGGAGGATCGCTTGAACCTGGGAAGCGGGTATTGCAGTGAGCCGAGATCGGCCATTGCACTCTGGCTTAGAAGACAGAGTGAGACTCTGTCTCGGGGGAAAAAAAAAGGGAATAACAGTAGGGGAAGTTCCTAGTAATGCATGTTTTTCCAAGTCCCAGAAAGAACGTAGCAGCAGACGGCAAGTTGCCCCTAGGTGGTGCTCATTCCCCATGTCTGACACCCAATCAGCCTCGGGCTAATCCAGGCTCATTGACCACGTGCTTATCTGGCAGTTCTCCCTAGTCTTCACGCATTTTACTTTTGCTTTAACCCTTTCTGTTTCCCATCAAGTGACCATCAGCATTTTTTTCTACTGTTAAATATACATATAAATACATAAGTAATACAAAAAAATACAAAAAGTACATGAGTATTGTACCTAAAAATAACATAAAATTGACCACTTTAACAATTTTAAAGTGGGCTTCAAAGGTATTCGGTATTTTCACAATGTTGTGTGCTCATCACCACCACGCATCTCTAGAACTGTTTTTGTTTGTTTTTTGTTTTTGAGACAGTCTTGCTCTGTTGCCCAGGCTGGAGTGCAGTGGTGCTATGATCTCAGCTCACTGCAACTTCTGCCTCCTGGGTTAGAGTGATTCTCCTGCCTTAGCCTCCCGAGTAGCTGGGATTACAGGCATGCACCACCACGCCCAGCTAATTTTTTGTATCTTTAGTAGAGATGGGGTTTCACTATGTTTGCTAGGCTGGTCTTGAACTCCTGACCTTGTGATCCACCTGCCTCAGCCTCTCAAAGTGCTGGGATTACAGGCGTCAGCCACCACGTCTGGCCAAGAAATCTTTTTTGTTTGAGATGGGGTCTCGTTATGTTGCCCAGGCTGGTCTCAAACTCCTAGCCTCAAGTCATCCACCCGCCTTGGCCTCCCAAAGGGCTGGGATGATAGAATTTAGCCATGGTGCCTGGCGGCCTCTTTTTTTTTTTTGGAGATGGAGTCGTGCTCGGTCACCCAACCTGGAGTGCAGTGGTGTGATCTTGGCTCGCTGCAACCTCCACCTCCCAGGTTCAAGCAATTCTCCTGTCTCAGCCTCCCATAGCTGGGACAACAGGTACATGCTACCATGCCTAGCTAATTTTTGTATTTTTAGTAGAGATTCGAGATGGGGTTTCACCATATTGGTCAGGCTGGTCTCGAACTCCTGACCTCAGGTGATCAACTGGCCTCGGCCTCTCAAAGTGCTGGGATTACAGACATGAGCCATTGTGCCCGGCCACATCTGTTTTTATCAAAGTGAAATTCATATAACATAAAATTAACCATTGTGAAGTGAATGATTCAGTGGCATTCACAGTGTGGTGCAACCATATCTGGCAGTAGATATACTGCCAGAATATTTTCATGACCCCAAAAGGAAGCCCTGTACTCATTTTGGTGACTCACACATGTAATCCTAGTGCTTGGGAGGCCAAGGTGGGAGGATGGTTTGAGGCTAGGAGATTCAGATCATCCTGGACAACATAGCAAGGCCTCATCTCTACCAAAACTAAAAAAAATTAGCTGGGTGTGGTTGTGTGCGCCTGTCGTCCTAGCTACTGGGAAGACTGAGGCGGGAGGATTGCTTGAGCCCAGGTGTTGGAGGCTGCAGTGATCTGTGATCGCACCACTGCACTCCAGCCTGGGTGACAGAGCAAAACCCTGTCTCTAAAATAAAAAATTTAAAAATAAATTGGATATTCTCCCCCTTTCCCTCTTTTTTTTTCCTCCCCCTTTTCTTGGTATCAGCCTGAATTAGATGAGAAATAACTGTTACTTGAAATGTTGATAAAACTTGATTGGGGCCAGGCGCGGTGGCTCACGCCTGTAATCCCAACACTTTGGGAGGCTGAGGCGGGCGGATCACGAGGTCAGGAGATCGAGACCATCCTGGCTAACACGGTGAAACCCTATTTCTACTAAAAATACAAAAAAATTAGCCAGGTGTGGTGGCAGGCGCCTGTAGTCCCAGCTTCTCGGGAGGCTGAGGCAGGAGAATGGCGTGAAACTGTGAGGTGGAGCTTGCAGTGAGTGGAGATCGTGCCACTGCACTCCAGCCTGGGCGACAGAGCGAGACTCTGCCTTAAAAAAAAAAAAAAAAAGTTGATTGGAAAATTCTCTGGGTTTTGTCCTTTAGGGGAAGGTAGTTTGTTTCTTCCTTTCCCCTTCCCCTCCCTTCCTTTTCCCCTCTCTTCCTCTCTTTCTCTCATTTTTTTCTTTCTTTCTTTCAACAGGGTATCTCCCTCTGTCAACCAGGCTGGAGTGCAGTGGCACCACCATGGCTCACTGTAGGCTTGACCTCCTGGGTTCAAGCGATCCTCCAGCCTCAGCCTCGAGTAGTGGGGACTACAGGCACACACCACCATATCCAGTTAATTTTTAAATTGTTTTGTAGAGACCAGGTTTCTCTGTGTTGCCCAGATGGGTCTCAAACTCCCGGGTTCAAGTGATCTACCTCAGCCTCCCAAAATGTTGGGATCACAGGCATGAACCATATTGTCTGCCCTCTCCCCCAAGTTATTTTCATTTCATTAATATTATGGATTTAGTAGTTTTTTGGTGCCTCTTGGTGCCAGTTTTGCATTTTATATTTTTCCATAAAGGTATTCTTTTCATCTTCATCTTCATTTTCTTTTTGTTTTGAGACGGAGTTTCGCTGATGTTGCCCAGACTGGAGTGCAATGACGTGATCTCAGCTAACTGCAAGCTTTGCCTCCTGGGTTCCAGTGATTCTTCTGCCTCAGCCTCCCGAGTAGCTGGGACTACAGGCAGGCACCAGCAGGCCCGGCTAATTTTTTTGTTTGTTTGTTTGTTTTTTTGTTTATAGCAGCTTTATTCATAATTGCCAAAATTTGGAAACAACCAAGATGTCCTTCAACAAGTGAATGGATAAAAACTGTGGTATATTCATATAATGGAATATTATTCAGTGATAAAGATAAATGAGCTGTCAATAGCTATTAGGAAACATGAAGGAACCTTAAATTAATATTGCTAAGTAAAAGAAGCCAGTCTGAAAAGGCAACAATACTGTTTGACATTCTGGAAAATGCAAAATCATAGACAGTGAAAAAGATCAGTGGTTGCCAGAAGCTCAGGGAGTGGGGAAGGGGAAGAATCAATAGTTGTACCAGAAGGCATTTGGGGGATGGTAAAACGACTGTGTACAGTACTGTAATGGTGAATACATGACACTATGCACTTGCCAAACCCATAGTACTGTGCACCACAAAAATTGATTTCCTAAACTATGCACTTAAATTTTTTTTTTAATTAAGTAGTTCCTTTGTGTTTAAATTTTCTCTGATATTAGTACAGCCACTTTGGCTCTTGCAAAGTTATTGCTTGCATGAGATATCTTTACCATCCTTTTATCTCGAAACTCTTTGAATCAAAGTCATGTCTCTTGTAAAGAGCACATACTAGGTGGGTCTTGTTTTTTGTTTTTGGTGTTTTTTTATTTTTTTATTTTTATGAAGTATTTATTGATCATTCTTGGGTGTTTCTCGGAGAGGGGGATATGGCAGGGTCATAGGATAATAGTGGAGAGAAGGTCAGGAGATAAACACATGAACAAAGGTCTCTGGTTTTCCTAGGCAGAGGACCCTGCGGCCTTCTGCAGTGTTTGTGTCCCTGGGTACTTGAGATTAGGGAGTGGTGATGACTCTTAAAGAGCATGCTGCCTTCAAGCATCTGTTTAACAAAGCACATCTTGCACCGCCCTTAATCCATTTAACCCTGAGTTGACACAGCACATGTTTCAGAGAGCACAGGGCTGGGGGAAAGGCCATAGATCAACAGCATCCCAAGGCAGAAGAATTTCTCCTAGTCAGAACAAAATGGAGTCTCCTATGCCCACCTCTTTCTACACAGACACAGCAACAATCTGATCTCTCCTTCCTTTCCCCACACTTCCCCCACTTCTCTTCAACCAAACCGCCATCGTCCTCACGGCCCGCTCCCGATGGTCGCTGTCTCTTCGGAGCTGTTGGGTACACCTCCCAGACAGGGCGGCCGGGCAGAGGCGCTCCTCATCTCCCAGACAGGGCGGCCGGGCAGAGGCGCTCCTTACTTCCTCCCAGATGGGGTGGCAGCCGGGCAGAGGTGCTCCTCACATCCCAGACGGGGCGGCCAGGCAGAGGCGCTCCTCACATCCCAGATGATGGGCGGCCGGGCAGAGGCGCTCCTCACTTCCCAGACGAGGTGGCCGGGCAGAGGCGCTCCTCACCTCGCAGACGATAGGCGGCCGTGCAGAGGCGCTCCTCACTTCCCAGATGGGGAGGCCAGGCAGAGGCGCTCCTCACTTCCCAGATGGGGAGTCCAGGCAGAGGCGCTCCTCACGTCCTCCCAGACGGGGTGGCGGCCAGGCAGAGGCGCTCCTCACCTCCCAGACGGGGCGGCCGGGCAGAGGCGCTCCTCACTTCCCAGATGGGGAGGCCAGGCAGAGGCTCTCCTCACTTCCTCCCAGACGGGGTGGCGGCCAGGCAGAGGCGCTCCTCACCTCCCAGACGGGGCGGCTGGGCAGAGATGCTCCTCATCTCCCAGACGGGGTGGCCGGGCAGAGGCGCTCCTCACTTCCTCCCAGACGGGGTGGTGGCCGGGCAGAGGTACTCCTCACCTCCCAGACGGGGCGGCCGGGCAGAGGCGCTCCTCACTTCCCAGACGCTGGGTGGCCGCGCAGAGGTGCTCCTCATCTCCCAGACGGGGCGGCCGGGCAGAGGTGTTCCTCACTTCCCAGACGGGGCAGCCAGGCAGAGGCGCTCCTCACTTCCTCCTAGATGGGGCGGCGGCCAGGCAGAGGTGCTCCTTACCTCCCAGACAGGACGGCCGGGCAGAGGTGCTCCTCACCTCCCAGACGGAGCGACCGGGCAGAGGCGCTCCTCACTTCCCAGACAGGGCGGCCAAGCAGAGGAGCTCCTCACATCCCAGAGGATGGGCGGCCAGGCAGAGACGCTCCTCACTTCCTAGATGGGGTGGCGGCGGGGCAGAGGCTGTAATCTTAGCACTTTAGGAGGCCAAGGCAGGCGGCTGGGAGGTGGAGGTTGTAGCAAGCCGAGATCACGCCACTGCACTCCAGCCTGAGCAACATTGAGCATTGAGTGAGCGAGACTCCGTCTGTAATCCCAGCACCTCGGGAGGCGGAGGCGGGCAGATCACTCGAGGCCAGGAGCTGGAGACCAGCCCAATCAACACGGCGAAACCCCGGCTCCACCAAAAATACAAAAACCAGTCAGGCGTGGCGGCGCGCGCCTGCAATCCCAGGCACTCGGCAGGCCGAGGCAGGAGAATCACAGGAGCCCGAGACAGGGAGGTTGCAGCGAGCCGAGATCACGGCAGTACAGTCCAGCTTCGGCAACAGAGGGAGACCAAAAAAAAGGGAGATGCGGGAGAGGGAGACCGAAGAAAGGGGAGACGAGGGAGAGGGAGACCTCTTTTTTTTTTTTTTTTTTGAGGCGGAGTCTTGCTCTGTCGCCCAGGCTGGAGTGCAATGGCGCGATCTCAGCTCACTGCAAGCTCTGCCTCCCGGGTTCATGCCATTCTCCTGCCTCAGCCTCCCGAGTAGCTGGGACTACAGGCACCCGCCACTGCGCCCGGCTAATTTTTTTTTGTATTTTTGGTAGAGACGGGGTTTCACCGTGTTAGCCAGGATGGTCTCGATCTCCTGACCTCGTGATCCACCCACCTCGGCCTCCCAAAGTGCTGGGATTACAGGCATGAGCCACTGCGCCCGGCCTAGGCCCGGCTAATTTTTTGAGATGGAGTCTCACTCTGTCACCCAGGCTGGAGTGCAGTGGCCCAATCTTGGCTCACTGCAAGCTCCGCCTCCTGGGTTCACGCCATTCTGCTGCCTCAGCGTCCCGAGTAGCTGGGACTACAGGTGCCCACCATCAGGCCTGGCTAATTTTTTGTATTTTTTAGTAGATACAGGGTTTCACCACATTAGCCAGGATGGTCTCGATCTCCTGAGCTTGTGATCTGCCCGCCTCAACCTCCCAAAGTGCTGGAATTACAGGCATGAGCCACCGCACCCCACCAATTTTTGTATTTTTAGTAGAGATGGGGTTTTGACATGTTGGCCAGGCTGGTCTTGAACTCCTGGGCTCAAGCGATCCACCTGCCTTAGCCTCCCAAAGTGCTGGGATTACTGGTGTGAGCCACTGTGCCTGGCATATACCCACTTTTAATCGCATGCATCTAGGTTAAGGGGTGGTTTATATGGAAAATTTTAGGGAAGGGGTGCTAATCATTGGGGTGTTGCCATGGAAAGAGGCAGTAATTCCTGGATGTTAGCATGGTAATGTGAAATTGACACGGCACACTGGTGGGCATGTCTTATCGAAAGCTGCTCCCCCCTCCCTTTTCCTTCACCTGTTTTAGCTAGTCCTCAATATGGTCTGGTATCTGAGCCCCACCTCTGAAGTCAAATCCTATCTTCTACCTCACTAGGACTTGCCTAGGAGTTGCAGTGATAGCCTAGACTGCCTTTCAAATTTACTTAGAGACCCAGAGCATTTTAGCCCACGGTGGGTGGCAAAGTTTGCAGGAACTTAAATTCCACTGGGATCCATAATTTCCCTCTTGTCAGGGCTGGTTTAAATGACCCCTCTATAGGGACCAGCCCTACAGGGCCTGTGGGTTTTTCTCCTCGTGTGTGGAGATGAGAGACTGTAGAAATAAAGACACAAGGCAAAGAGAAGGAAAGACAGCTGGGGCCTGGAGGACCACTACCACCAAGACGCAGAGACCGGTAGTGGCCCCGAATGCCTGGCTGCATTGTTGTTTATTGGATACAAGGCAAGGCGGCAGGGTAAGGAGTGTGAGTCATCTCCAGTGATAGGTAAGGTCACGCGAGTCATGTGTCCACCGGACAGGGAGCCCTTCCCTGTTTGGTAGCCGAGGCAGAGAGAGAGAGGGGACAGCTTATGTCATTATTTCTTGTATTTCTTGGAGAGATCAACGGCTTAATACTTTCACTAATTCTGCTACTGTTATCTAGAAGGCGGAGCCAGGCGTACAGGGTGGAACATGAAAGTGAAACAGGAGCGTAACTGCTGAAGCACAGCATCACAGGGAGACAGTCAGGACTCTGGATGGCTGTGGGGAGTGGGGGGCTTGACTGATGTCAGGCCTTCCACAAGAGGTGGTGGAGCAGAGTCTTTAACTCCCCCAAGGAAAGGGAGACTTCCTTTCCCGGTCTGCTGAGTGACGGGTGCCTTCCCAGGCGCTGGCGTTACCGCTAGACCATGGAGCCCTCTAGTGGCTCTGTCCGGGCATAACAGAAGGCTCGCCCTCTGTCTTCTGGTCACTTCTCACCGTGTCCCTTCAGCTCCTATCTCTGTATGGCCTGGTTTTTCCTAGGTTATAATTGTAGAACAAAGATTATTATAATATTGGAATAAAGAATAATGCTACAAACTGTTTAATAATATTGATGTATAATCATATCTATATTTTTAGTGTAACTTTTTATTTTGTATATATTTTTTATTTTACTGGAACAACTTGTGTCCTCGGTCTCTTGCTTCGGCACCTGGGTGGCTTGCCACCCACACCCTCTATGGGTGGGCATCAGCTGAGTTTGGTCGGGTTTTTCTTTCTGCTGTAAAAGGACAGCACTGAGTTCCATGCCTCACAATTGCTGCCCCTCCCTCTCCCCAACACACAGAGGCACACTCCATACCATGCTGCCGGGGGTGGCGGAGAGGTGGCGTCAGAGATTCAGGACTGTTTTTTCTATCTCTTCAGTGTCTTTCAGTGATATAAAGTTAAAACCGGGTACTGTGAGTGCTCAGCTGATTTTTGGTTTTTTTTTTTTTTTTGGAGAGAGTCTCATTCTGTTGCCCAGGCTGGAGTGCAGTGGCGTGATCTCGGCTTACTGCAACCTCTGACTCCCAGGTTCAAGTGATTCTCCTGCCTCAGCCTCCTGAGTAGCTGGGACTACAGGCATGAGCCACCGTGCCCGGCTGGGATTTTTGGTTCTTGGGAAAGTGCTTTTTTGTGTGTAGTTGTTAAATTGGTGTCCTTGTTGGAGGGATGATTGGTGGAGCCTTCTGTTCTGTTATCTTGCGCTGCCTTCTACATCCTGGGCTATTGATATAGAGATGTCATAGACAAATAATGGGCAGTTTTATTCTCTTTATTTCTCCTACTTACATCTTTTGTTTTATGGTTTTTTGTTGTTGTTGTTGTTTTTTAGGCAGAATTTCACTCTTGTTGCCCAGGCTGGAATGCAGTGGTGTGACCTTGCCTCACTGCAACCTCTGCCACACAGGTTCAAGTGATTCTCCTGCCTCAGCCTCCCAAGTAGCTGGGATTACAGGCATGCGCCACCACACCCGGCTAATTTTTTGTATTTTTAGTAGAGATGGGGTGTCTCCATGTTGTTGGTCAGGCTGGTCTCGAACTCCCGACCTCAGGTGATCCGCCTGCCTCGGCCTCCCAAAGTGCTGGGATTACAGGCGTGAGCCACCGCGCCCGGCCTTTTTTGTTTTATTGTTAACTAGAACTCCCAGAATAATTTTGAATAAGGGTGGCAATAGCAGCTATTGTCTTATTTCTTACCTTAAGAGTTATGTGCTCAACAATTAAATATGACATTGAATATAACATTTGACATATATGATGCTTTATTTTCGTTTTTTAGTGTTGGGGTCTTCCACTGTTCCTCAGGTTGGAGTGTAGTGGCAAGATCACGGCTCACTGCAGCCTTGAACTCCTGGTTCAAGTGGTCCTCCTGCCTTGAGCTCCTGGGTAGCTGGGACTACAGGCACATACCACCATGCCTGATTTTTAAATTTTGTGCAGAGATGGGGGTCTTGCCATGTTGCCAGGCTGATCTTGAACTCCTGGGCTCAAGTGATCCTCTCCCTTGGTCTCCAGAAGTGCTGGGATTACAGGTATGAGCCACCGCACCTGGCCTGTCTTTATATTTTTTTCTGTGACTTCTTTTATTTTTCTTTATTAATCTTGCCAGATGTTCATCTATTAGTCATTCAAATAACTTTTAGGTTTGATGATCCTCTCTAATTTTAACTTATCCTGTGTTTTTTCTTCTATTGAGCTTATTTTACTGTTCTTTAAAATCTTCTTAAATGTTTAGCTAATTATTTTTGAGCTTTTTCTTCTTTTTTTTTTTTTTGAGATAGAGTCTCACCCTGTTGCCCAGGCTTGGAGTACAATGGCACAATCTCGGCTCATTGCAACTTCTGCCTCCAGGGTTCAAGCGATTCTCCTGCCTCAGCCTCCTGAGTAGCTGGGATTACAGGCATGTTGCCACCACTGCTGGCTAATTTTTTTTGTATCTGTAGTAGAGACGGGGTTTCACCATGTTGGTCAGGCTGATCTCAAACTCCTGACCTCGTGACCCACCCCCCTTGGCCTCCCAGAGTGCCGGGATTACAGGCGTGAGCCACTGCACCGCACCGGCTGCTTTTTTTTTTTTTCTTTTCTAATATAAGCCTGTTAGGCTACAAACTTCTTCCAAAGGATTGCTTAAGCTACACTCCACAAACATTGACATGTAATATTTTTGCTTTTTTGTTTGAGAGAAAATCTCACTCTGTTGCCAGGCTGGAGTGCAGTGGTGTGATCTCGGCTTACTGCAACCTGCACCTCCCAGGTTCAAGTGATTCTCCTGCCTCAGCCTCCCGAGTAGCTGGGATTACAGGCACCCCCTACCACGCCTGGCTAATTTTTGTATTTTTAGTAGAGATGGGGTTTCACCATGTTGGCCAGGCTGGTCTCTAACTCTCGACCTCAGGTGACCTGCCCACCTTGGCCTCCCAAAGTGCTAGGATTACAGGCATGAGCTACCGTGCCCGGCCACCCATTTTTTAAATTAGGATTTTTGTTGTTGAGTTGTAAGTTATATATATATCCTGGATGCTAGAACCTCTTCAGATATATCGTATGCAAATATCTTCTTCCATTTTGTAGCTTGTCATATCCCTTTAAAAATTGTATTTAATGAGTGTGTCACTTCACTTCAAAAACTTCACCTCTCTCACGCCTGTAATCCCAGCACTTTGGGAGGCTGAGGCGGGTGGATCATTTGAGGTCAGGAGTTCGACCAGCCTGACCAACGTGACAAAACCACCTCTCTACTAAAAATACAAAAATTACCCAGGCGTGGTGGCACGCACCTGTATAGTCCCAGCTACTCGGGAGGCTGAGGCAGGAGGATCGTTTGAACCCGGGAGGCGGAGGTTGCAGTGAGCCGAGATGGCACCAATGCATTCCAGCCTGGGTGACAGAAAGAGACTCCATCTCAAAAAACAAACAAAAAAACTCCACCTCACTTCAAAAACTAGAACAGTGATAGTAATTGATATCTATCTGAATCCCATCCCCTTACCTTCCCAGATCAAAGGTAATTTACTAATTTGAATTTTGTGTTTATATTTTATTATAGTTCTACTAGCTAGGTATTCATGCCTATACATTATCTCATTTGGGTTGCTTTTGAGCTTTATAAAAGGTCAACTGTTGCACACAATGCTGAATGGTTTTCCAGTGTTGGTAACAATTTATACTCCCCCTGATAATGTATGTGAGATTATTGACCCCCCACATTCTCTCCAATACTTTGTTGTCCAGTTTCTTTTTTTTGTTTGTTTGAGACAGTCTCGCTCTGTCAACCAGGCTGGAGCGCAGTGGCGCGAGATCTCGGCTCACTGCAAGCTCCGCCTTCAGGGTTCACGCCATTCTCCTGCCTCAGCCTCCCGAGTAGCTGGGACTACAGGCGCCCACCACCATGCTCGGCTGATTTTTTGTATTTTTAGTAGAGATGGGGTTTCACCGTGTTAGCCAGGATGGTCTCGATCTCCTGACCTCGTGATTCGCCCGCCTTGGCCTCCCAGAGTGCTGGGATTACAGGCGTGAGCCACCGTGCCCGACTTTTGTTTTGAGATGGAGTTTCGCTCTGTTGACCAGGCTGGAGTGCAGTGGTGCGATCTCGGCTCAGTGCAACCTCCACCTCCCGGGTTCAAGCGATTCTCCTGACTCAGCCTCCCAGGTAACTGCGATTAGAGGTGTGCGTCACCCTGCCCAGCTAGTTTTTGTATTTTTAGTAGAGATGGGGTTTTACCATGTTGCCAAGTCTGGTCTTGAACTCCTGACCTCAAGTGATCCCCCTGCCTCAACCTCCAAAAGTGCTGGGATTCCAGATGTGAGTCACCGGGCCTGGCCTCTGTTTATTTTTGGAGCTCTTGAAGAGACAGTGACCTCCCCAGGCTAACCCTTGGGAAGCCTGTGGGATTTTAGCCCACTCCCACCACTGTCCCAAGGAAGGCTCCAGGGACCACAAAGGTGGGCAATCTACCATACTTAAAGGATGGCAGAGACAGGCCTGGTCCGCGACCTACGTGTGAGCTTGGGGAAAAGGACTTGACTGTTCAGAGCTAGTCTGCAAGGGGGTCTTTGAGAGGCTGACCAAGGGTACCCTACGGGTGGAGGGGAGCGGCTTGTTTGAGTTGCTGGCTGGCAAGTCGGGGGCTCATCTGGGAACAGCGTGGGGAGGGGGTGGTCTCTGGGCTCTGTTGCTGTCTGGGGCCCCTGGGCCCTGCATCCTTGGGTGGCAGTGAGTATCCCGTCGATGGGGTATGTAAGCAGAGGCCTGGCTCCCTCGGGGGTCTCTGGGGATGAAGAAGGAACTTTGATGGGGATCCAAGTTCTCAGGCAGAAAATTTATGTTTTAATTGGACCCTTTTCAGCCTGGGGCTCCCCCCCAGTCCCCAGGCTACAGCCCAGAGGTGTCTCTGGCCAGCCACAGCATCCAGCTGCTGGCTGCTGCCTCTGTCCAGTTGCCCAGAGGGAAGAAGGGCGGGTGGGCAGAAGGAAGGGGCTGGAGACAGATCATCAGCCCTCCCCGCCCACCCCGGGTGGGGCCCTCCCTGTCTCCGGAAAGGTGGCCCAGGGGTGCCAGTCCAGTCACCCCAGAAATATCCAAGGCGGTGGACGGGGGCAACCCCCTACAGCCAGCCCCGCCTGGCTATGTGGCCGTTGTGTGCCTGTTGGTCAGATGCCCGGCCACCCGGCTCCGAGGGCCATCAGTGGGGGCTGGCCTGGGCCCTCCAGCTGCCCCATTCTTTAGCTGCAGAGGTTCCTGGGCCGCCGCCGCC
The DNA here is from genome assembly GCF_028885625.2 of Pongo pygmaeus. Classification (NCBI taxonomy): domain Eukaryota; kingdom Metazoa; phylum Chordata; class Mammalia; order Primates; family Hominidae; genus Pongo; species Pongo pygmaeus. The sequence goes on along the minus strand of NC_072393.2, from coordinate 8,278,447 downwards.
TCCTCCTCACTGGAGTCTGATTCTTCCACATCACTACGAATGTCCTTCTCCATCTGGGGAACAGAGAGACGGATGGAGCTCAGAGCAGGGAGGAAGGAGGAGCTTAGGGCTGGGGCCCCCAGGAAGATCCAGCCATACCTGGCCCTTCTTCATGAAGCTATAGAGCATGCGCAGAATGAGGCAAGACCAGAACACGTGCAGCAGCTGCAGCAGCATCAGAAGCCCGTTGAAGAAGTAGTAGCCGAAGAAGGGGCCCCTGTTGCTGATGGACTCGTAGTATGTGGTGTAGAGGATCCTACAGCCGGAGGGAGAGGAGGAGGCTGGGACTTGACCAGCCGCTGTAGCCTCCAGTCCTAAGAATTTCTAACTGGCATGGCCTTCCCTGCTCCGTAACCTTCTATGGATCCCTAGTACCCCCCACCCCATGATACCTACACTCTTGAGCTGGGCATGTGAGGCCCCCTCTCACTTGCTTGTACTAAATGAGCAGAACACACACATAAGCTCCCTGACTAGCCATTCATGACTATGAACCCCACCCAAGCGGGTACTTATGAACTTAGCTGCTTTCCTGGGTGGTACTCTGACACCTCCTCTCTACTCCTCAGACCCCCATCACCTCCCCCTCATCAGGAGGTGACTGCCTACTCACCTCAGAGGGGAGGGGCTTCATGTCTCAGGAAGGCAGGCGGTGGGGCCCTATCTCCCAGGAAGACGGAGCAGGACTCCATCTCCCAGAGTTTAAGAGGGGCGGGGCCTCATCTCCCAGGGAGTATAAAAGGGGTGGGACCTCATCGCCAGGAAGGCAGAGAGGGCGGGGCCTCATCTCCCAGGTAGCCGGACAGAGGCGGGGCTTTGTCTCCCAGGGAGGCTGGGAGGGGTGGGGCTTCATTTTCACTGTGCAACCCAAGCCAGTTGGAAAGAATGTTCCCCAGCACGGCTCCTCCCCTCAAACTCCTCCTTGCTTGTTGCCTGGGACACTGTCCTGGAGCCCAGCTCCCACATCCTCTTCTCAAACTCAGCTCTGGTTCTTTTTTTTTTTTTTTTTTTTTTTTTGAGACGGAGTCTTGCTCTGTCACCCAGACTGGAGTGCAATGGCGTGATCTCGGCTCACTGCAACCTCCACTTCCTGGGTTCCAGCGATTCTCCTGCCTCAGCCTCCCAAGTAGCTGGGATTATAGGCACCCGCCACCACGCCCGGCTAATTTTTGTATTTTTAGTAGAGAGGTGGTTTTTGCCATGTTGGCCAGGCTGGTCTCGAACTCCTGACCTCAAGTGATCTGTCTGCCTCAGCCTCCCAAAGTGCTGGGACTACAGGCGTGAGCCACCGCACCCAGCCTTCCTGCTGGTTCTTTATGATCAACACCAACCCCACTGTTATTTCACACAAGAAAGAAAACAAAAAGCTCACTCTTGACTCTGCCCCTCTGGGCACCAACTTATTTCTTTTCCCTGTAGGCTTATTTCTTTTTCCTTGGAACTCCTTGAAAGTACTGGCTGGGCTGGGTGCAGTGGCTCACGCCTGTAATCTCAGCACTTTGAGAGGTGGAGGCGGGTGGATCATGAGGTCAGAAGTTCGAGTCCAGCCTGGCCAACGTGGTGAAACCCCCATCTCTACTAAAAAAAAAAAAAAAAAAAAAAAAAAAAAAATTAGCCAGGTGTGGTGGTACGTGCCTGTAATTCCAGCTACTCAGGAGGCTGAGGCAGGAGAATTGCTTGAACCCGGGAGGCAGAGGTTGTGGTGGGCTGAGATCACGCCATTGCACTCCAGTCTGGGTGACAGAGCAAGACTCCATCTCAAAAAGTACTGGCTGTAGCTGCTGTTTCTCCTACCCCTCAATCAGCTGTAGGGTGACCAGCGACCTTGCCTTTCTCACTCCACAGTGCTCAGCCCTGTACCCCCACCAGCTGGTACAACAGGTTGCCAGTAGCCCTTCCTCCTCCCTGGGCCCCTTCCCTCTCTGGCTCCCTGCACCCCACCATCTCCCCATCTCACAGCCACTTCTGCCTAATCTCCTCAGGCCTTGAAACCAAGACAGGTGGGAGCCATGGAGGGTTGTAGCCAGAAGAGGGATGTAATCTGACTCATATGCTCCATGGGCCCTGTTCTTCCTCTCTCGACCTGCAAACATCAGGGAGTCTGAGGACTGAGCCTCTCTGTCCATACTGGGTCCCTAGGTGATGCCATCCAGGCTGCTGGCTGCAAATACCAGCCATGGACTGGCAACTCCTACATTACCTCTCTCCCCAGAAGCCCAGACTGGCATGCCCACTGCCTTCTCCATGTCTCCTCTTGAGGCCACGGACCCCTCAAACCCAGCAGGGCTGAGCTCCTGCTGCCTCGAGCAGTTCCTTCTGTGCTTGTTCCATCTGATCCCAGAGGCATCCCCTTGAGTCTGCCCGCTTCTCTCGCCTACCCTGGGTCCCCTCACTCCTGCCCACACTTCCCATGATGTTTCCCCTGCAGCTGCCAGAGGGCACCCAGAACACCTAGGTCAGAATGAATCCCTCCCTCTGCTTATAACCTCCATGGTTCCCATTTCCCCTGGGGTCAAAGCCAAAGTCCTGCCCACAGCCCTCAAGGACCTGCACGGCCTACCCCATCCCCTCCCTCCTCTCCCCCTCACCCACTCTGCTCTAGCCACACAGGCCTCTTCACTCTTTCCCTAACATGCATGGGCTTGCCTCAGGGCCTTTGCACATGCCATTCTCTCTGCCTGGAACGCTCTTCCCCTCTGATCAACGTGGTTCTGTCCCTCACCTCCCTCCCATCTCTCTGTACAAACGCTGCCAGCGAGGCATTCCCTGCCATTCTAATTCCAACGACCCACCCCTCCCATGCTTCCTGCTCCCTTCCCGACTTTTTTTATTTAGAGACAGAGTCTTGCTCTGTCGCCCAGGCTGGAGTGCAGTGGTGTGATCTCAGCTCACTGCAACCTCCACCTCCTGGGTTCAAGTGATTCTCCTGCCTTAGCCTCCCGAGTAGCTGGGATTATGGGCGTGTGCCACCACGCCCAGCTAATTATTGTGTTTTTAGTAGAGACGGGGTTTCTCTGTGTTGGCCAGAGTGGTCTTGAACTCCTGACCTCAGGCGATCCAGCCACCTCGGCCTCCCAAAGTACTGGGATGACAGGTGTGAGCCATCACACTTGGCCAATTTTATTTAAGACGAAGTCTCCCTCTGTCACCCAAGCTGGAGTGCAGTGGTACAATCTTGATTCACTGTAGCCTCTGCCTTCTGGGTTTAAGTGACCCTCCTGCCTCAGCCTCCCGAGTAGCTGGGATTACAGGTATGCACCATCACGCCCGGCTAATTTTTTATTTTTAGTAGAGACAGGGTTTCACCATGTTGGCCAGGCTGGTCTCAAACTCCTGATCTCGTGGATCTGCCTGCCTCAGCCTCAGCCTCCCAAAGTGTTGGGATTACAGGGGTGAGCCACCGTGGCCAGCCTAACTTTTGTATTTTTAGTAGAGATGGGGTTTCACTATGTTGGCCAGGCTGGTCTGGAACTCCTGACCTCAAGTGACCCACCCACCTCAGCCTCCCAAAGTGCTGGGATTACAGGCATGAGCTACCACGCCCAGCCCCTCGAATTTATTTTCTCGTTAGTAAATCTCTCCTTGGCATGCTGTGTAGTTCACCTGGCTGCCTCATTTACCATCCGCTCCCACCCATGCAATGTCTGGCTCACGAGGGCAGGGATCTTTGAACTGTGGCATCTGCTGTGTCACCAGCACACTCAAGAGGCCCCACAAATATTTACTGGGCAGACTTTGGTGCGCTGGCAACTCTGACCCCTCGTCCCACTCCCTGGTCCAGGCCCTCTGAGTAATTATAATTCCGTCTCACCTCTGCGTCTTTGCATATGCTGTGCCCTGTGCCTGGCACACCCTTCCCTGCCTCCTCCTGGAACTCTCCCAGCCAAGATCCCCAGCTCCTTGGGGCAGGGTACCAATGGTGAGGCAGTCCTGGAATCTCAGACACGCCCTCCCACCTCCCTGAGCCCCATGGGAGGGCTGACTCACTGGGTGGGAAAGAGGACCAGTCGGGTGTAGAAGAAGACCAAGGAGAAGATGAGGAAGAGAGCGTCGCACACTTGCTGATACTGCATGTAGTTGACCATCTTACAGGCCTGAGAAGGGCAGCAGGGAGAAATGGGCTCAGGACCAGGGGCCTGGTCTCAAGAAGGTGCTATGGGATGGGACCAGGTGAGTCGGGGTGGGGCCTTGTTTCCAGGAACTACCAACCTTTTCAGGAAAGGTAAAGAGTGTGAATATAGTGCTGGGCACGGTGGCTCACGCCTGTAATCCCAGCACTTTGGGAGGCTGAGGCGGGCAGATCACCTGAGGTCAGGAGTTCAAGACCAGCCTGGCCAACATGGTGAAACCCCATCTCTACTAAAAATACAAAAGTGAGCTGGCATGGTGGCGGGTGCCTGTAATCCCAGCTTCTTGGGAAGCTGAGGCAGGAGAATCACTTGAACCTGGGAGGCAGAGGTTGCAGTGAACAGAGTGTGCCATTGCACTCTAGCCTGGGTGAGAGTGAGACTCCGTCTCAATAAAAAAATGTGAATACATGCGTGCATGCACATGTGTGTAGCTTTATCCTCCAAGGGGGAGGCTGAGAGGGGCAGGGCTTTATCTCCCAGGAAGATGAGGGGGCCGGACCTCATCTCCCAAGGAAGCTGAGAAGGGGGGGGCCTCTACCCAAGGAAGCCAGGAGGGGTGGGGCTGCATCACCCAGGAAGACAGAGGGGGCGGGGCCTTATCAGCCTGGAAGACAGAGGGGGCAAGGCCTCATCAACCCGAGAAAGACAGAGAGGGCGGGGCTCCATCTCCCAGGAAGGTTGGGAGGAATGGGACCTCATCTCCGGGGCACCTGGGAGGGCTGGGTACAGCAGTTGGGAAGGGTCAGGCAGGGGTCGGGCCTACCTCCAGCAGGTAGTCGGAGGAATCGTGTAACAGCAGCACCAGAGAGCCAATGCGCAGCAGGTTGGCACTGTAGGAGAAGGTCATCAGGATGACTGCCACAAAGTGATGTGTCACCTGCTCCTTGAAATCCTGCAGTAGACCGTGGGTCATAGTGGGGACGAGGCTTGATGCTGGAAGGTCCCCCACCCTATGGGCCAAGAAGTGGGTCCTTTCATGGGGTTGGTGTGGCCTCTGGGCCCATGGTCTCTATATCTCCTACAGGAGGCACCAGGGAGCTCTCAAGGTACGGTTGTGAGGCTGCCCTACCACCCAGCACCCCAGCACCCCAGCTCCCTGTCCAGAGACTGGGTCTTCCAGACTCTTGTTTGGCCTCACCTTGCGCTTGACATCAAAGGGCAGCCTGATTAGCAGTGAGAGGTAGAAACCCAGTTCCAAGAGGTACCACCAGTACAGGGATGGCTTCAGAGTCTGCAGCAGGGCAGGACAAAGTTAGCTGTGGGGAGTGAAGGCTCCAATGGGGCAGGGGTATGGCTCGGGGCCCACTCCTTCGCTCAAAACCAGGATACTTGAATCCCAATGAGTGAGCTCCCCATCCCTGGAGGTAATCAAGGGCAGTGGTTTGGTGGAAGCTCCTGCTTCGAGTTTTCTGGCCCCTCTCTATTCCCCAGAGGAATCAGAGAGCGTGGGACTCAGTGGGGAATGATGATGTAGTGTCAGGGTTCGGGTCCCATGCCTATGGCTGCAGCAACTGTGATCATCGCCCTCACCCTCCAAGCCTTCACACTCTCTCTGCCACTCACCTGGTTTGGGTACCTGTCCCAGCACATTACTGGTGCCCACAGCCATGACTCCTGCAGGGAAACGGGTGTCAGGCTGTGCGGAGGTGAGAATCCAGCCTCCCACCCTGGGTCTGCGGTCTCTGGTTCTCTTTCCACAGTCTCATAGATGCTACCTTCACCCAGCCCTCCTTTTTCCTGCCTCTCACTCTCAACTGGGGGGCTCATTCACTGCAGAACCCAAACTTTTGGTGCATGGTAAATCCAAATACCTGTTGAGTGAACATTCACCACCATCTTGCCAAGCTCGCTCTCTCCTCAGCTGCACGTTTTCCTCTCTGGCTGCACCACTCCCCCACACCCCCTCCCGCCAGATCTAGGCCAGGTGGATGAGGCAAGTGAGCAGTCAGCTATACTCCAGTATACTCACATGGTACAGGACCGAGAGGCCGCCCACGAAGGAGGACAGGTAGAAGAGAAACCTCCAGCTGTGGATGGGGAGGGAGCTGTGAAAACAGCAGACACACCCTGCCCTCGCTTCCCTGCACCCCAGAAGCCCCATCCTGGGCTTACCTGGCCTCACAGAACTTCTTGGTCAGCTGGGGTCGATCCTGGTTCCGGCGTCTCCGGAACCATCGTTGGGTCTGCCGCAGTGTGAGGCCACACCGGGCGGCCAGGAGGGACAGCTGGGGCTGGGGCGGGGGTGATGGGGACAAGGGTCACAGAGGTCCTGTGGTGGCTTCTCCCATGTCCCCAAACAGGACTTGGCTCTGCCCTCTCCTCCACTGCAGCCCACGTCTTGCCTAGAGGGTGACCATGTCTATATGGAGAGACAGTGTTGGGGGTCCCAGCGTAGGGCCCTGCAGAACACTTGGGCCCTAAGAGAAGCAAATCCTGTTCATAGGGTAGGCAAGTCGCTGATGGGGATGGGATTAAGAGATGCTGGCAAGCAGCATCCCCTACCCTCAGATAGGCTTCCCTGTGTTCCTCCAGAACTGTCAGTTCTCACCTCCAACCTAGGCAGGCAGTTGAGACCTTGCCCCAGCCCGAAGAGGGAAATTGACAAGTAAAGGGGGAGTCACGTCTAGCTCTCTGGAAGCTGCCCTGTCGCCCCTAGGGTATGTGGTCTTCACCATTCCCCACCCCACTCAGGACGCAGCCACGCCTCCACAGCACAGAGCCTGTCCAGCTGGCAGCCACACCAGAGACGGGAATGGAGGGAGGGTCACAGGGCTGCTTCTGTTACTCCATTCCCTACCAGCTCAGACCTTCCATTCCTCCCCAGGATAGGAGAGCAAGCAGCTACTCTCACCCTCCTAGAATCTGTCCATTGTGCAACTGTGCCCACTAAGGCCAAGGGAGGCTGGGAAGGACGGGTCCTCATCTCCCCGGGAGGCTGGGAGGGGTGGGTCCTCATCTCCCAGCGTGGCTGGGTGGGGTGGGGTTCCATCTCCCAGGGAGGCTGGAGGGGCGCGGCCCATTTCCCAGGGACGCTGGAAGGGGTGGGGTCCATTTCCCAGGGAGACTGGGAGGGACGGGGCTCCATCTCCCAGGGAGGCTGGAGGGGCGGGGCTCCATGTCCCAGGGACGCTGAGAGGGGTGGGGCCTCGTTTCCCGGGGAGGCTGGGGGGCAGGCCCATTTCCCAGGGAATCGGGGATGAAGAGTGGAAAGTAGGGGCATTGCAGGGGTGCCTGAAGCCACCCTGGCTTCTGCCCCAACAAATGGGCCACACACCACCCGCAGGCCCCACCGCCAGGGCAGTAGTGCGGGTCGGAGGGCATGGGGGGCTCTCACCTCCTTGGGCCTGTGCCCTTCCGTGAGAAAGTGTTTCTCCAGCGTGGCGTTGGGCTTCACCTGCCTCCTGGTCTGATCCCTCACACCCAGCCACCGGCTCAGGGGCAGGCCAATGAATCTGGGTGCAAAGGAGACAGAGCCTATCAGCCCAGGTGAAGAGCTGGGACTGCCTGTGTGTGGGGGCAGACATGCTACCAGTGGGAAAACCAAGTCTCGGAGGGGCAAAGTTACAGGCTCAGAGAGCACAGCTGGCACATGGCAGGGTGTGTAAGACTCTTTTATTTTTTTGAGACGGAGTCTCGCTCTGTCGCCCAGGCTGGAGTGCAGTGGCGCCATCTCGGCTCACTGCAAGCTCCGCCTCCCGGGTTCACGCCATTCTCCTGCCTCAGCCTCCCAAGTAGCTGGGACTACAGGCGCCCGCCACTACGCCCGGCTAATTTTTTGTATTTTTTAGTAGAGACGGGGTTTCACTGTGTTAGCCAGGATGGTCTCGATCTCCTGACCTCGTGATCTGCCCACCTCGGCCTCCCAGAGTGCTGGGATTACAGGCGTGAGCCACCGCGCCTGGCCTAAGACTTGGTCTTTCTTCTCCATCTGATCAGAGGGTTCGGAGGCCCAGAGTCAGAAAGGCTCCTGGGGCAGGACTCGATTTTCCACTTATTCCTGGTCTCATCCCCTGGCACCCTGGAGGGGTAGCCTGGCTGCTGTGTTAGATCAAACATAAGAAAGGCAGCTGGTTCGCGCCTGTTATCCCAGCACTTTGGGGCTGAGGTGGGTGGATCACGTGAGGTCAGAAGTTCGTGACCAGACTGACCAATATGGTGAAACCCTGTCTCTACTGAAAATACAAAATCATCTGGGTGTGGTGGCGTGCACCTGTAATCCCAGCTACTCGGGAGGCTGAGGCAGGAGAATTGCTTGAACCTGGAGGTGGAGGTTGCAGTGAGCCAGGATTGCGTCACTGCACTCCAGCCTGGGCGACAGAGCGAGACTGCGTCTCAAAAAAAAAAAAAAAAGCAGCTGGACCTTTGATTTGTCTGCAGCGGGAGGGTGTGCAGACCAACTCTTGGGGTACCCAGGTACTTTTGCCCAATCCCAAGCCAGGGACAAGAGTCTCTTCACTGCCTGTCTCACTGTGGCCTGTGGCCTGGGTCCTGGTCTGATCCCCCGCCAGTCTAGGGGCTCCCCACGGGCAGGGGCAGGGGCTGTTCCCGCTCCAAGCCCCTCCTCCCAGCATCCCCCATTCCAGGGTAGAGACTTGGAGATCAGGGACCCGGGTCAATGACCACATTGCCCACAAGAGGGCGCGCCAACACCACAGGTGGGGACCGAATTTTATATCCACCATCCCTCCTAACATCATCCCTCATTTGGGGAAAGGCTCAGAGCAGCCTAGCAAGGAACTCATTGCAGACTAAATCATGATGCGGAGAGAATGAGCGCTTATTATCTGCTGAGCATGGGGCCAAGTCCATGTGATACACTGGCTCGTCTAACCCTAACTCAGTCCCTATTGTCCTAATGGGTAAACTGAGGGTCAGAGACATGCCCAAGGTGACACTGTAAGCAGGTGAAAGACCTGAAATTTGAACTCAGGATTCTGGTTTTTGTTCCTGCCTCCCACCTCTTAAAGTTTCCTTTTGGAGGTGGAGGGCGGGAGGATCGCTTTAACTCAGGAGTTCAAGACCAGCCTGGGCAACATGGTGAGACCTTGTCTCTACTAAAAATGCAAAATTTAGCTGGGTTGTAGTGTCACTTGCCTGTAATCCCAGCACTTTGGTAGGCCAAGGCGGGCGGATCACCTGACGTCAGGAGTTTGAGACCAGCCTGGCCAACATGGCAAAACCCCGTTTCTATTAAAAATACAAAAATTAGTCAGGTGTGGTGGCACATGCCTGTAATCCCAGTTACTTGTGAGGCTGAGGTAGGAGAATCGCTTGAACCTGGGAGGCAGAGGTTGCAGTGAACTGAGATCGTGCCACTACACTCCAGCCAAGGTGAAAGAGCAAGACTCTGTCTCAAAAAAAAAGGTAGCCAGGCGTGGTGGCACGCCTATAGTCCCAGCTACTGGTGGGGCTGAGGCTTTTGTTCTTTTTTTTTTTTTTGAGATGGAGTTTTGCTCTTGTCGCCCAGGCTGGAGTGCAGTGGCATGATCTCAGCTCTCTGCAACCTCTGTCTCCTGGGTTCAAGCAATTCTCCTGCCTCAGCCTCCTGAGTAGCTGGGACTACAGGCGTGTGCCACCACACCCAACTAATTTTTTTTACTTTTAGTAGAGACAGGGTTTCACCATGTTGGTTGGGCTGGTCTTGAACTCCTGACCTCATGATCTGCCCGCCTTGGCCTCCCAAAGTGCTGGGATTACAGGCATGAGCCACTGCACCCAGCCTAATTTTTGTATTTTTTTTTTAATAGAGACGAGGTTTCACCATGTTGCACAGTCTGGTCTCGAACTCCTGGACTCAAGCGATCCACCCGCCTCAGCCTCCCAAATTGCTGACATTACAGGCATCAGCTACCACGTCTGGCCTAGAGTCAAAAAAAAATTTTTTTTTTTAAAGGGCTAAAACCCCTGTGTTTGAAACTGGAAAACCCTCTGCCTACCCCACTGTCCATCAGAGGCCCTGGGATGCCTTTGGGATGGGATAACACCCCAGCTCACATTTTTTTTTTTTTAATGGAATCTTGCTCTGTTGCCGAGGCTGGAGTGCAGTGGCACAATCTTGGCTCACTGCAACCTCCACCTCACCTCCCAGGTTCAGGCGATTCTCCTGCCTCAGCCTCCCGAGTAGTTGGGATTACAGGTTTGCACCCAGCTAATTTTTGTATTTTTAGCAGAGACGGGGTTTCACCATGTTGGCCAGGCTGGTCTCAAACTTCTGACCTCAAGTGATCCACCCACCTCAGCCTCTCAAAGTGCTGGGATTACAGGCGTGAGCCACCGTGCCCGGCCTCCCATCCCTGTTTTATGAAGATGTTGGCATACCCAGCCCTGAGCTGTAGGCGGTGTTCCTATAAACCAGCAATCAGAGGCCAGAAGTGTGGGTGGTGGTGGCCGGGGGCAGGCTGGAGCCAGGGAAAGCGCTTTGGTGCAAAGCCAGCTTCCACTCGGGACATGCTGCAATGGCAAATTGCACACAGAGCACGAGCACATACTGGAGCGAACGCGGGGGCAATGGGTCGTGGCAGGGCAGACACTCACCTCTCAAAGGCGAGGCGCGTGGCCAGGAGGACCAGTGCCAGAGGCAAGGCTGCCAGCAAGTCCTGGGGGTGGGGGTAGACACGGCCATCCCGGTCTTCCAGCTCTGTCCATGTGACATTGGGTGGTAACCAGAACCTGTCCTGCCAAAACCACTCGTTGAAACTGGACAGCATTCTGTGGACACAGGTTCCAGTTAGCTGGGAGGTCTGTAAGCAGAATGGGTGGGGCAAGTGGGGCCTGGGAGGCTGGAGCCTCAGAACTCCTACTCGGGCCCCTATCAGCGCAGCTGACAACGAGGAGGCGGGACTGGAAGATGGAACTCCCCTTGCCTGGGACTTTGGAACTGTCCTCTGGCCCCAGAAGAGTCCCAAAGCCCCCTATGGCCCAAAGAAGACTTTGGAACTGTCCTCTGGCCCCAGAAGAGCCACCACTTCATTCTCATCACTCCCACTCCATTGCCTGGCCAGTGTTAAAGGCAGAGTTGGGCTGTGTGTCCTCAGGCAAATGACTTGACCTCTCTGAACTTCAAGTTCATCTGTAAAACAGAGTAGTAGGCCGGGCGCAGTTGCTCACGCCTGTAATCCCAGCACTTTGGGAGGCCAAGGTGGGTGGATCACGAGGCCAGGAGTTCAAGACCAGCCTGACCAATGTGGTGAAACCCTGTCTCCACTAAAAATACAAAAATGAGCCAGGTGTGGTGGCACATGCCTGTAATCCCAGCTACTCAGGAGTCTGAGGCAGGAGACTCACTTGAACCTGGGAGGCAGAGGTTGCAGTGAGCCGAGATCAACCTGGGAGGCAGAGGTTGCAGTGAGCCGAGATCATGCCACTGCACTCCAACCTGGGTGACAGAGCAAGACTCCATCTCAAAAACAAAACAAAAAAACAGAGATAGTAATACCCAGGCTTCTCAACCTAAAGTGCTTGGCCTACTGATCTTTAACAAGAGTAATAACAACACAGCCCAAAATAGTAGTTATTACTCTGCACTTAACTGATGCCAAGATGGTAGCCAGAAGTCAAGGGAGTGGCTGTTTGGGGTCAGAAACTTGAGTGGTGGCCGGGCACCATGGCTCATGCCTGTAATCTCAACACTGTGGGAGGCTGAGGTGGGCAGATCACTTCAGGTCAGGAGTTTGAGACCAGCCTGGCCAACATGGCAAAACTCCATCTTTACTAAAAATACAAAAATTAGCCGGGCTTGGTGGCAGGCGCCTATGATCCCAGCTACTTGGGAGGCTGAGGCAGGAGAACCGCTTGAACCCAGGAGGAGGAGGTTGCAGTGAGCCGAGATCATGCCACTGCACTCCAGCCTGGGCAATAGAGAAAAACCGTCTCAAAAAAAAGAACTTGAGTCCTCAAATGTTCAGGAAGGTTTCTTTCCACTGCAGGAAGCTGCCTCTGAAGCAGCCCCCAAAGATGAAGGATTTAAAGAAATCCAGAGGCCGGGTGCAGTGGCTCACTGCCTGTAATCCCAGCACTTTGGGAGGCCAAGGCAGGTGGATCACGAGGTCAGGAATTCAAGACCAGCCTGGCCAACATGGTGAAACTCTGTCTCTACTAAAAATACAAAAATTAGCCAGGCATGGTGGCGTGCACCTGTAATCCCAGCTACTTGGGAGGCTGAGGCAGAGAATTGCTTGAACCTGGGAGGCGGAGGTTGCAGTGAGCAGAGATTGCGCCACTGCACTCCAGCCTGGGTGACAAAGCAAGACTCTTGTCTCAAAAAAAAAAAAAAAAAAATCCAGAGTTCCTTTCCTGGCCATCTTTGGAAGGTAGACTCCCCTCTAGGTGGGAATTTCAGGGGTCTCTCTTGCTATCCCACAGCCCACAAAGCGAGAGGGTAAGAGAGCCTACAGTATAACTGAGCTTGCCGGATAATGGAGTGGCGGTCGAGATGGGGCAGCTCTGGCCAGTATGTCCCAGCCTACTTGAGGAGCCCAAAGAGCTGCTCTCTTCCCTGAGATCTTGAGCCAAGAGTCCAGCCTACCACAGTGGTTCCCACTCAGAAAGTTTGTTCATTCATTCATTTGTCCACCCATCCCCCTGTCCATCTATCTACCTATCCATCCCTCTGTCCACCCATCCAAACATCTGTCCACCCACCCATCATCCATCCACCCATCCAAACATCTGTCCACCCACCCATCATCCATCTACCCATCATCCGTTAATCAAAACATCTGTCCATCCACCCATTATTCATCATCCACCTATCCACTCATCCATCTACCCATCATCCATCTGGCCACCCACCCAAACATCTGCCCACCCACCCATCATCCATCCACCCATCCAAACATCTGTCCCTCCACCCATCATCCATCTGTTCATCCATCAAAACATCTGTCCATCCATCCATCATCTACCTATCCACTCATCCATCTACTCATCATCCATCTACCTGTCCACCCATCCAAACATCTGCCTACCCACCCATCATCCATCCACCCATCCAAACATCTGTCCCTCCACCCATCATCCATCTGTTAATCCATCAAAACATCTGTCCATCCACCCATTATCCATCATCTACCTATCCACTCATCCATCTACCCATCATCCATCTGGCCACCCACCCACCCATCATCCATCCAGCCATCATCCATCTGTTCATCCATCAAAACATCTGTCCATCCACCCATTATCCATCATCTACCTATCCACTCATCCATCTACCCATCATCCATCTGGCCACCCACCCACCCATCGTCCATCCACCCATCATCCATCTGTTCATCCATCAAAACATCTGTCCATCCATCCATCATCTACCTATCCACTCATCCATCTACTCATCATCCAACCACCTGTCCACCCATCCAAACATCTGTCCACCCACCATCCATCCATCCACCTACCCGTTCATCCATCCCTCTGTCCACCCATCCAAAGATCTGTCCACCCACGCATCATCCATCCACCCATCCAAAGATCTGTCCACCCATCCATCATCCATCCACACATCCAAACATCATCTATCCACCTACCCATTCATCCATCCACCCATCATCCATCTGTCCATTCAAACACCTGTCCATCCACCCACTGTCCATCTGTCATCCATCTACCCATCCATCCACCCATCTAAACATCTGTCCACCTGCCCATCATCCATCGACCTACCCATCCATCCATCCACCCATCATCCATCCATCTGTCCACCCATCTAAACATCTGTCCACCTACCCATCATCCATCCACCGATCCAAAAATCTGTCCATCTACCCATCATCCATCCATCATCCATCCATTCATCATCCATCCATCCACCCATCATCCATCCATCTGTCCACCCATCTAAATATCTGTCTATCCACTCATCATCCATCACTCACTTGTGTGTCCTTCCACCCACCCATCCTTCTGTCCATCTATTCCTCCATCTATCCATTTCCCCTTCCATCCATCCATTTATCCATCTGTCCTTGCATCTATCTGTCTGTCCGTCCATCCATCCATCCATCCATCCATCCATCCATCCATCCATCCATCCATCCAGGCAAGAGATGTTCTCCAATTGACTTGTACATGTCAGGTCAGGGCTGGGCCTTGGCGACACAGCAGGAAAATAAAGCCAACACATTCCTGTCCAGCTCACAGACCAACAGAGAAGGCAGCCAATAAACAAGTAAACAGATTCATAAATGAATGAGATGCCAAAGTGTAACGGGCCGGGTAGAAAACAGAGTGGTGTGATTTTAAATGTGATCAAGGAGAGGCTCTCTAAGGAGGCACCATCTGAGCTGGGACTTAAAGATGAGGAGGTCAGGCCAGGTGCGGTGGCTCATGCCTGTAATCCCAGCACTTTGGGAGGCTGAAGCGGGTGGATCACCTGAGGTCAGGAGTTCAAGACCAGCCTGGCCCACATTGTGAAACCTCATCTCTACTAAAAATACAAAAATCAGCCAGGTGTGGTGGCACATGCCTGTAACCCCAGCTACTTGGGAGGCTGAGGCAGGAGAATCACTTGAACCTGGGAGGCGGAGGTTGCAGTGAGTCGAGATCATGCCACTGCATTCCAGACTGGGCGACAGAGCGAGACTCCATCTTAAAAAAAAAAAAAAAAAAAAAAAAAAAAGATGCGGAGGTCAGGCCAGGCACAGTGGCTCATGCCTGTAATCCGAACACTTTGGGAGGCTGAGGCAGGTGGATCACTTGAGCTCAGGAGTTCAAGACCAGCCTGGGCAACATAGCAAGACCCTGTCTCTACAAAAAATTTAAAAAGTAGTCAGGTGTGGTGGCACGTATCTGTAGTTCTAGCTATTCAGGAAGCTGAGGTGGGAGTACGACTTGAACCCAGGAGTTCAAGGCTGCAGGGAGCTATGATCACACCACTGTACTCCAGCCTGAGGGACAGAGCAAGACCCTATGTTTGAGGAAAAAAAAAAAGATGAGAAGATTGTGGGTTTGCACACAAGAAGGTGGGGCTGGGGGAGGGGCTTTCTAGATAAATACGCAGCAGGTGCAAGGGCCCTGAGGCAGGACCATGCCTGGGATGTTGGAGGAACAGTGAGGAGGTCTGTGTGGCTGGTGCAGAGTGAGCAAGGGGGAGAGAGGGAGGAGGGGAGGGCAGGGAGGTGATGAGGGGCAGCACAGAGTCTGCAAGGCATGGGGGCCACAGGGAAGAATCTGGATTACTTCCCCCAACATTTTATTTTGAGATGGAGTCTCACTCTGCCGCCCAGCCTGGAGTGCAGTGGTGCAATCTCAGCTCACTGCAACCTCCACCTTGCGGGTTCAAGCAATTCTCGTGCCTCAGCCTCCCGAGTAGCTGGGATTACAGGCGTGCGCCACCATGCCTGGCTAATTTTTGTATTTTTAGTACAGATGGGGTTTCATTATGTTGGCCAGGCTGGTCTCAAACTCCTGACCTCAAGTGATCTGCCCACCTCAGCCTCCCAAAGTGGGATTACAGGCATGAGCCACCGTGCCCGGCCTTCCCCCAACATGTTATAATAAACATTTCAAACCTACAGAAAAGTTGAAAGAATTTTACAGTGAATACCTGTATTCCCACCACTAGATTCTCCCCTTTGCATTCCATTCTGTTTATTCCATCACCCATCTGCCTCTGCATCTGCCCGTCCATCCCTCTATCCATCATCAGTCTATCTGCTTGTTCCCGATGCATTTCAAAGTAGGCAGCTGACCTCAGGCCACATCGCCCCTACACATGTCAGCACACAGATCATTAACTAGGGTTCAATATTTGCTTATGGGTTTTTCCTTTCAAGGTAAAATTTACCCAAGTGAAATGCAGACTTTTTGTTTTTTTAGACGGGGTCTCACTCTGTCACCCAGGCTGGAGTGCAGAGATCATGGCTCCCTGAAGCCTTGACCTCCTGGACCCGGGTGGTCTTTTCATGTCAGCCCCCGCAGAGCCAGGACCATAGGCACGCACCACCATGACTGGCTAATTTTTTAAATTTTTGTGTAGAGAGAGGGTCTCCCTATGTTATCCAGGCTGGTCTCAAACTCCTGGCTCAAGCGATCCTCCCGCCTTGGCCTCCCAAAGTGTTGGGATTACAGGCATGAGCCACTGCACCTGGCCTGCACACATCTGTAAGGGCATAGTCACTGAGTTTGGACAAAACTATGTACCTGGCTAATCCAGTCTCCTATCACAAATATTTCCTCTAGAAACTTCTCTCATACCTCTTCCCAGTCAACCTCCACCCCTGTCCTGTCATCCAAAGGTAACAACCATTCCAGTTTTTTTTTGTTGTTTTTTTGTTGTTGTTGTTGTTTAGACAGGGTCTCACTCTGTGGCCCAGGCTGGAGTGCAGTGGTGCAATCATAGCTCACTGCAGACTTGACCTCCTGGGCTCAAGTGATCCTCCCCACTCAGCCTCCCAAATTGCTGGGATTATAGGCGTGAGCCACCTTGCGCTGCCCCCCACCACCTTTTTTTTTTTGTCATCAAAGCTTAGTTTTGTCAGTTCTTCATGATAACCTTGCCATGTTACAAAATAAAAATAGGCCGGGCATGGTGGCTCAAGCCTGTAATCCCAGCACTTTGGGAGGTTAAGGTGAGTGGATCACTTGAGATCAGGGGTTTGAGACCAGCCTGGCCAACACGGTGAAACCCTGTCTCTACTAAAAATACAAAAATTAGCCAGGGGTGGTGGTGGGCACCTGTAATCACAGCTACTCAGGAGGCTGAGGCAGGAGAATCGCTTGAACCCGGGAGGCAGAGGCTGCAGTGAGCCAAGATCTTGCCACTGCACTCCAGCCTGGGTGACAGAGTGAGACTCCATCTCAAAAATAAATAAAATAAATAAAATAAATAAATAAAAATAAAAATACCATAAACCCAGTGTTTAGGAGGCTGAGGCAGGAGGATTGCTTGAGCCCAGGGGTTTGAGACCAGCCTGGACAACAAGCGAAACTGTCTCTACAAAAAATACAAAAATTAGCCGGGCATGGTGGCATGTGGCCGTAATCCCAGCTACTTGTGAGGCAGAGGCAGGAGGATTGCTTAAGCCCAAGAGTTTGGGGCTGCAATGAGCTGTGATCATGCCACCGCACTCCAGCCTAAATGACAAAGTGATACCTGTCTCCAAAAACAGAGTAAATCAATAAAAAATAAAAATATATAAATAAAATAAAAAATAGACCTGGGTGCAGTGGCTCATGCCTGTAATTCCAGCACTTTGGGAGACTGAGGCAGGAGAATTGCTTGAAGCCAAGAGTTCAAGACCAGCCTGGGGGGCAGCCGGGAGTGGTGGCTCTCCCCTGTAATCCCAGCACTTTGGGAGGCCGAGGTGGACAAACGGCTTTCCAGGGTGAGACTGCACCATTTTACACTCCCAGCAGGGGAATGTGGGGGTTCCGTTGCCCTTGGTTCTATTTTGAATAACGCAGGGATCCTCAGGGTGTTGGTTGCCATGCAGGGCGTAGCATTTTGGAGGCCAGAAGAGGGTGCTGTGGCATGTCCAGTTGAGATGAGGTAGAGATAAGGGGATAGATTCCAGAGACATTTTAGAGGTGGGGCCCCCCAAGAGCCAAATGCTTTCCAAAGTGGAGCCAGAAAAGAGGTTGGGAGAGGAAATTGGCAAGATATTGGTCAAAGGATATGAAATTTCAGTTAGCAGGAGTAGTAAATCCAAGAGATCTGTACATGATGATGATTTTAGTTAATAATATAGTATATACTGGAAAATTACTAAGAGACTACATTTTCTGCGGGGAGGCAATCTCACTCTGTCATCCAGGCTGGAATGCAGTGGTGCAATCATAGCTCACTGCAGCCTTGATCTCCTGGGCTCAAGCCATCTTCCTGCCTCAGCCTCCTGAGTAGCTGGGACTACAGGCTCCAGCCACCACACCCAGCCATTTCCTGCCTTTTCTGGCTTTAGAGGCTGCCTGCATCCTCCGGCTCCTGGCCCCTTTCTCCATCTTCAGAGCCAGCAGTGGCTAGTTGGGTCTTTCTCCCACCTCGTCATTCTGACAATGTCTCTCCTGCCTCCGTCTTCTTCATTTTAAGACCCTTGTGATGACACTGGGTTCACCCAGATGATCTCCCATCTCAAGCTCAGCTGATTAACAACCTTAATTCCATCTTCAGCCTCACCCCACTTGGCCACTGAAGCTGTCAGCCTTCCAGTCTGAAGAACTGGATGAACCAGAATGGGTGAGCTGATTTCAGGACGGTGTCAGGCTAAGTGTCAGACAACACAAATTGTGGGTGTGGGGGTGGGCAGCTAAAATGTTCCTGTGGGCATGTGGAGGAGGCAGGAGCTACTCAGGTTTGGGGCACAGGCTTGCGGTGGGTGGGGCCTGGGTAGGACTTGTCAGCGAGTGGCTGTTGAAATCCATGAAGATGGATGGAATCCTCTATCTATCAGCAAGGGGTCAACAAGACCCTGTTTTGCGGGGTGGGGCGGGAAAGGAAGAGAGTGCACATGAGGGGGCAGGCTGAGTACCATGCTATGGGGCAACTGACATTTAGGCATCAGTGAAGTATTAGAAGCTGCTGCTAGCATTGGATACTCTGGTTGGGGAGGGGCACTAGAAGTCAGTGACCCAACAAGCAGTCAAGGGTGTGGGATATCAGCTAGTCTAGACCTACAACGAGGCCCAGGCATCCCAGACAGAGTAGACACATGAACAGCTGGGTGGATGTGGGGACTTCAGCCCAGGTGGTTGATTTCTCAAGAAAAAGAAACCATCTTCACTAGCAGACAAGGTTGGCTTGATCCCGTGTGCCCATGGGGGCTCAAGGACACATGGCCAGCTTGGCACTCTTGGTCCCAACTGTACTCAGCCCTCACAGCCAGAGCCATGACCACTGCAGGGTATCTGCAATCCCCTAATTTTTTTTTTTTAAGAGACAGGGTCTCATTTTGTCACCCAGACTGGAGTGCAGTGGCCTGATCATAGCTCACTGCAGCCTCAAATTCCTGGGTTCAAGCCATCCTCCCACCTCAGTCTTCTGAGTCACTGGTACAGCCTTCTCAGAGACCCTGCTACCTTTCTGACAGACCCCCAGGTGCAGATGGAAGGGGGCTAGGTGTCCCAGGAAGGCCCAGGCATCCAGACCCCCAGCTCCATGTTTTCCCCTCACCCAAGGGTCTTGGATGCATCCTTGCACACCTTGGTACATTCAAGTCATGATGAGTGTAGGGAATGAGGGAGAACCACAGGAGCAATGGCTTCTCACAATCTCAAGCCTCGCCTCTGCTGATGTGCCCAGCTTCAATGCCCACCAGTTTACTGGCTGATACTTTGCTCTCACCAGACCATATAGTTTCACACATCCTAGCCTTTACAAATACTGGCCTCTGCCTAGAATACTCATTTAGTATTTGGGTGCTGAAGTCACAAAATGGTGGGGAAAACAAGCAACATCTCTGACCTGAAGGTCTTAAACACTTTCTTTCTCTGCTTGGCAAACTCCCATGCATCCTTCAAAACCCAGCTCAGTTGTCACCTCCTCCTGAAAGCAGCCCGATTGCCCTGCTTTGGATCCTATTAAAGCACCCTCCCACAACCCTGTCTTACTGTGATGCCAGGAGCTGGCCAGTGTTTTTGCAGGGAGGATTGGAGAAGGAAGCATAACCAGTTCTAAACTCTACTCTCCTCTGCTGAATCATGCCCATTACTTCCTGAGTGGAACAGAAAGGGGAACAGATGCACTTTCTAAACCAGGGACCTCTCCAAGGAGGCTTCAGACTGATATGCCCTGATTGCAGAGGTCTGGCCCCAGAGGTCCTACTCTCTCACTAACCTCACCAACCTGTCTCTGTCTGTTCCCTTCCCTCTTCTCCCTCTTAAAGCATAAATAAAAGATGCTGTGGTTTGAGAAAAGAACAGGGTCTGAAGCCCAGCAGACTGGCTGGAGTCCTAGCTGCAATGCTTCAAAGCCCTGGGAGCCTCAATTTCGTCACCTGCTGGTGGGACAGGTGCCTTCCTTGAAGGGTGGTTAAGCAGCTCAGAGACCTTGCACCTGGGGCATTGAGGCAGAGTCTGGCCTACGGGAGGGGCTCAGGTATGGCTGTAACCAGGCACCTCAGGCCAACAAGGCTCAACTTCTTCTGCTGAGGGAAGGGAGGAAATGAGGCTGAGGGATGTGTTCCTCACTTTCTAGCTTTTCTCTTTTGGATCCAGTTCTTCTGTTTGTTCCCTGTCATCCTCTGTCTTCCTGGGCCTCAGTTGTTCCATCTGAAAAATGGGTACAGCTAGATTCCCTCCTTGTTCTACCAGGCTATTGTGAGGCTCAGGGCAGGCGGGCAGTTTATAAACACTCCATGCTGATATCACAACAGATCTGATTCCTGATTCCTGCCTCACCCGTTTACCAGCCACGGAACGTGGCCTATCTGTGCCTCAGTTTAATCTGTAAAATGGAACAAACAATAGCCCCTCTTCCACATGGAGTGGTTCGGAATGGCACTTGAGATGGAGTGAGCACCTAGTAAAATTTAGAGGACCGAGTGCAGTGGCTCACACCCAGCACTTTGAGAGGCCGAAGTGGGAGGACTGCTTAAGGTCAGGAGTTCAAGACCAGCCAGGGCAACATAGCGAGATTAAAAAAATTTAAAAATTAGGTGGGCATAGTGACGCACACCTGTAATCCCAGCTACTCAGGAGGCTGAGGTGAGAGGACTGGTTGAGCCCAGGAGTTTGAGGCTGCAGTGAGCTGTGATCACACCACTACACCCCAGCCTGGGTGACAGGGCAGATCCTGTTTCGGAAAAAAACCCAAAAAAACAACTTAGAGACTGTGATGATTACTAGTAGACAGGAGGCGGGGGCAGGATGGGCAGTGGTCTGGAAAGAAGGGGTGCTGGCTTCTAGATGGTTCTTCCAAGCCCTTAGGATGGTTTCCAGCATCTGAGGTGCCTAAGGCTGCTGGAAGCTTTCCTTGCCTCTGCCACCTTCCCTTAAAGCTGCAGCTGATGTGTTTGAGCTGGGCTGGACGACAGCAGCTTCAGGGTCATCTGCAGAGCCACTGTGTGGGTGGCAGGGCCAGTGTGACCAGCCCGAGTCTCTTCTCCCCTCACCCCACCTGCCCCCAAGCCTGGCTGCTGTTTGAAGCCTCCCTGGCCCCACTCCCAGCTTGGCCCCTGCCACCTGGGAACCAAACTGATAATCCTTCTTAGTGGCTAAAAATAGCCCCGGATTGGGGGAAAGAGAGAGAATGGGGCTTTGTACTGACACGGGAGGTGGGTTGCGGGGGATGAGCAGAGGATCCCTGCCCCTCTTCAGGGGTCTGAGTGAGAAGGACTGGTTCCCACAGCTTCCCCGAACCCCCAAGGACCCCGGCACTGCTCAGCAGATCAGAGCTACGCACATAGGTTTGTTTTGTTTTGCTTTCAGTCTAGCTGGAAATACAGGACTTGTCCAGGGTTGTGAAAAAGGCAATTAATTCAGACCCCAGATGTCTGGGCCTCCCAGAGATGAAAACACACACACACACACACACACACACACACACACACACACACACACTCTTGCATACATTGACTCACTCACCCGCCCCTGCAGCCTGGCCCGCTGCCTAGGGTCACCTGATTCCTGCAGCCAGAGGCTCAGGCGGGAGCACGTGATGTGCTGGAAGGAAGGGGGCTGTTTGCAGATAACCACGGCCTGCCTCGGCACCGGGTCCTGGCTGTCCCTTCCAGATGGACCTGTCTCTTCCACTCTGAGCCTCTCTGAGCAGGGGTCCCACAGGGTGCTAGTGACCAGACATGCTGCCGGTTGAGGTACCACTCCCCCCAAAGACCCCAAGGTGGACCCCAAGTCTAGGGTTCTGCCTTACCTGAGCCCCTTATTTCTGGACACATTCCTGCCCTCTACATTCTGGCCCTGCTGCCTCCCCAGCTTAATCCATAGCAACTGCTGCTTGCTGGGCTTCCAACTCACCAAGCTCACTTGTACCATGTTTGCACACCAGACAGTCACATACATGTCTGACTGTGTCATCATTCTTATCTCAGCTCAAATGTCACCTTCTCCAAGAAGCCTTCTCAGACTACCACCAAAGAGGCCACCATATTATTCTGTCTCCTGATCCTGTGTAGTTCCTTCAACCCTCTTGTCCCAGTTGATCTGTTTCATTGGGGTGTCTTTACCCCAAGGCATAAGTTTCATGAAAGCAAAGAATGTTGTTTGAGTCACTGCTGTATCCTCAGAGCCTCAGACAGGGCTGGACACATTAGATGCCACATAAATGTTTGCTACATGGATGTATGAGTAGAATAGACAGATGGACAGGTGGGAGGGTGCAAGGACGTTAGCTCAGGTGGTCAAACTCTCTAGAAAAATAACCCACCCTTAACAGGCATGGTTGGCTTGATCTCCATAAACATTCCCATAAAGGAAACGTGGGAACTGGGAAGCCCAAGGCTCAAAGCAAGAAGTGACTGGAGACAGGTCACAGGTCACTCAGTCAGCAAGGGGGAGAGTCAAGGCTAGAAGCTCCCTTGGGTGAGGAGGGGGCTGCTCTGCTCCCACAGTGGGCTTAGCGTAAATAGGACCCTGTGGAGGCTTCCCCAGGCCTACCTCTGCTGATTAAAGTTTCCCCAAAAAGCAAGCTTCTCCTTCTACTTGCCCTCTAAGCTTTCAGGGTACTAGAAGCTAATCATGCAATTTTTTTCTTTTTTTTTTTTTTTTGAGACGGAGTTTTGCTCTTGTTGCCCAGGCTGGAGTACAGTGGCGTGATCTCGGCTTACTGCAACCTCTGCCTCCTGGGTTCAAGCGATTCTTTTGCCTTGGCCACCCGAATAACTAGGATTACAGGCATTTGCCATCATGCCCGGGTAATTTTTATATTTTTAGTAGAGACGGAGTTTCACCATGCTGGCCAGGCTGGTTTCGAACACCCGACCTCAGGTGATCCACCTGGCTCGGCCTCCCAAAGTGCTGGGATTACAGGTGTGAGCCACTACACCTGGCCACAATTTCTCTTTCTTAAAGAGATGGGGTCTCGTTCTGTTGTCCAGACTAGAGTGCAGTGGCACCATCGCAGCTCACTGCAGCCTTGAACTCTTGGGCTTAAGTGATCCTCCTGCCTCAGCCTTCCAAGCGGCTGGAACTACAGGAGCATGCCAGCACAGCCAGCTAATTTTTGTTATTTTTTTTTGTAGAGATAGGGTCTTGGTATGTTGCCCAGGTTGGTCTTGCACTCCTGGTCTTGAGCCATTCTCGTACTATAGCTTCGCAAAGTGCTAGGATTACCCACACAAGCCCCCACACCCAGGCTCAGTGTGCAATTTCTTAATGTCTATGCCCGTGGAAGCTCAGGAGCCTCCGTAAGCTGGGCCATGTCCCCTGGGTATCCCCAGCCTCCTCCCCTATTGCATCTTCTTGGAACCATTCCCTGGCAGCCATCTTTCCTGTCAGCCCCCTCAAAACCTACAACCAATACTGGACCATGAGAATCCCCCAGCAGGTGCCCACCCAACTCTGGCCTGGTGCTGGCTGCGGGAAGGAAGTAAAGAGGGGCCTCTACCTCCTTACCCTTCTGGAATCATCTCTCTCTTCTGCAGCTCTATTCAAGCTGTGGTTACCTCAGCCCCATGCCATTCAGATGGTACGATTCCCAAGACCAGCTCCAAGCCTCCAGGCCTCTGCATCAGTGCCCTTTTTCAAAACCTACATTCCTCCGCCCTCTTCCCTGGGCCAGTTCCCACTTGCCTTTCAAGTCCTGGATCAGATTAAAATCCCTATTTAAGAGGCCTCTCCTGCTCTTCCTTTTTTTTTTTTTTGAGACGGAGTCTCGCTCTGTCGCCCAGGCTGGAGTGCAGTGGTGCGATCTCGGCTCACCACAACCTCCGCCTCCCGGGTTCACGCCATTCTCCTGCCTCAGCCCCACCCTGAGTAGCTGGGACTACAGGCGCCTGCCACTGCGCCTGGCTAATTTTTTGTATTTTTGGTAGAGACAGGGTTTCACCGTGTTAGCCAGGATGGTCTTGATCTGCTGACCTCGTGATCCACCCGCCTCGGCCTCCCAAAGTGCTGGGATTACAGGTGTGAGCCACCGCGCCAGGCCCCTGCTCTTCCTATGCTAGGCAGAGCCCCCTCCCCAGCCAATCCCCTCCCTGCCCCTAGGCCTTTCTTCTGAGCCAGCCCTGGCTCCCTGGAGGTTGGAGTACTCAAGTCTGCCTCTAAATCCCTCCCCAATTAGTGATGGTCAGGCCAGGGTGAGATCTCCAGGGGCCCCCAGCATCCCAGAGTAAATGGGGGAGGTCCCTGAGGGAGGAGAGAGGATCTGGTCTCTGGGGGTTGGAGGGAAAAAATGAGCAGTCCCCAGCCCCAGAGGTGGAGTAGTGGGGCAGGGGTGGTGGTGGGGGATTAGCATCTGATTGTTAACTCACGCAGAGACAGGATTAAGTATACACGTGGGAGTGTGAGGGGGTCCCACTTGGGCTATTAATGGTAAAAAATAAAAATAAAAAATAAAAATAAAAACAGCATTACAGAGGTATAAGCAACAGGCAAGAAGCTGTACGTGTTTAAAGTGTGAGATCCAACACTTTTTTTTTTTTTGAGACGGAGTCTCGCTCTGTCGCCTAGGCTGGAGTGCAGTGGCGCATTCTCGGCTCACTGCAAGCTCTGCCTCCCGGGTTCACGCCATTCTCCTGCCTCAGCCTCCCGAGTAGCTGGGACTACAGGCACCCACCACCACGCCCGGCTAATTTTTTTGTATTTTTAGTAGAGTCGGGGTTTCACCATGTTAGCCAGGATGGTCTCAATCTCCTGACCTTGTGATCCACCCGCCTCGGCCTCCCAAAGTGCTGGGATTACAGGCGTGAGCCACCATGCCTGGCCTACTTTTTTCTGTTTTTTTTGAGATGGAGTCTGTATGCCCAGGCTGAAGTGCAGTGGAATGATATTGGCTCACTGCAACCTCCACTTCCTGGGTTCAAGTGATCCTCTTGCCTCAGCCTCCCGAGTAGCTGGGATTACAGGCATCCACCACCATGCATGGCTAACTTTTTGTGTTTTTTGTGGAAATGGGGTTTCACAACGTTGGCCAGGCTGGTCTTGAAATCCTGACCTCAGGTGATCTGCCTGCTTCCGCCTCCCAAAGTGCTGAGATTACAGGCATGAGTCATGGCACCCAGCAGCTCCAACACATTTGGATATATGTACACACACATGAAATCATCCCCTCAATCAAGATCATGAACAGGAGGCTGGGTGAGCTATACCTAGTCCAGCAGCCTTTACCAGGTCCAAGGTAACAGGATCTCTATCTATAATCGTCTCTATGTTCCTGGGGCAGATAACTGTGGAGAACTAACAGCAAGGTGCCTTGCAAGCTAAGAAATAAACAGATTTCTTTCTTTTTTCCTTTTCCTTTTTTTTTTTTTTTTGAGACAGAGTCTCGCTCTGTTGCCAGGCTGGAGTGCAGTGGCGTGATCTCGGCTCACTGCAACCTCCACCTCTCGGGTTCAAGCGATTCTACCGCCTCAGCCACCCTGAGTAGCTGGAATTACAAGTCCATGCCACGATGCCTGGCTAATTTTTGTATTTTTAGTAGAGATGGGGTTTCGCCATGTTGGCCAGGCTGGTCTCAAACTCCTGGCCTCAAGTGATCCACCCGCCTTAGCCTCCCAAAGTGCTGGGATTACAGGCATGAGCCACCGCGCCCAGCCCTGTTTTTTCTTTTCTTTTTTTTAAAGATAGGGCCTGGCTCTGTTGCTCAGACTAGAGTGCAGTGGCGAGATCGCGGCTCATTGCTACCTCTGCGTCTTGGGCCTAAGTGATCCTCCCACCTCAGCCTCCCAAGTAGCTAGGACTACAGGCAGGTGCCACCACGCCCAACTAATTTTTGTACTTTTTTGTAGAGATGGGATTTCACCATGTTGCCCAGGCTGGGCTCAAGCGATCCTCTTGCCTTGGCCTCCCAAAGTGCTGGGATTACAGGTATGAACCACCACGCCCAGCCATAAGCAGAAATTTGACCCAAACTCTTGGGAAAGTTTAAGAAACACCTAACATATACAGAGCTCCCCCTCCAAAGAAAACCTTACTAACACATATGTCATGTTAGGAAACGTCTTTCTCGATTTGAACAAAACTCTGGTATACCAAACAACAATTTATGAAACAGGACATGTAAAACCTTTTCAACTAGAAGGCATTTTGTTTTTTTGTTTTGTTTTGAGACAGAGTCTCACTCTGTCGCCCAGGCCAGAGTGCAGTGGTACGATCTTGGCTCACTGCAAGCTCCACCTCCCGGGTTTACGCCATTCTCCTGCCTCAGCCTCCCGAGTAGCTGGGACTACAGGCGCCGGCCACCACGCCCGGCTAATTTTTTTGTATTTTTGGTAGAGATGGGGTTTCACCGTGTTAGCCAGGATGGTCTCGATCTCCTGACCTCGTGATCTGCCCTCCTCGGCCTCCCCAAGTGCTGGGATTACAGGCGTGAGCCACCGCGCCCAGCCTGTTTTGTTTTTGTTTTGGAATAGGGTCTTGCTCTGTTGCCCAGGCTGGACTACAGTGGCACGATTGCAGCTCATTGCAGCCTCAACCCACCCGGGGCTCAGGTGATCCTCCCACCTCAGCCTCCTGAGTAGCTGGAACCACAGACACATGCCACCAGCCTGCCTAATTTTAAAATTCTTTATAGAGATTGAGGGGAGGGTCTCACTATGTTGCCTGGGCTAGTCTCAAACTCCTAGGTTCAAGCAATCCTCCCACCTCGGCATCCCAAAGTGCTAGGATTATAGACATGAGCCACCACACCCAGCCTGAACTAGAAGTTTTATTTTTTATTTTTATTTTTGACAGGGTTTCCCTATGATGGCCAGGCTAGTCTCGAACTCCTGACCTCAGGAGATCCACCTCCTTCGGCCTCCCAAAGTGCTGGGATTATAGGCATTAGCCCTCATGCCCGGCCTGAACTAGAAGTTTTAAAACAGCAAATGGGGAAAAAAAAGCAAAAAGATGGCCCTGTAATCCCAGCACATTGGGAGGCCGAGGCAGGTGGATCACCTGAGGTCAGGAGTTTGAGACTAGCCTGACCAACATAGCGAAACTTCGTCTCTATTATATCAGGTGTGGTGGCTCACGCCTGTAATCCCAGCACTTTGGGAGGCCGACGGGGGCAGCTCACGAGGTCAGGAGATCAAGACCATCCTGGCCAACATGGTGAAACCCCGTTTCTACTAAAAATACAAAAATTAGCCAGGCGTGGTGGTGTGTTACTGTAATCCCAGCTACTCGGGAGGCTGAGGCAGGAGAATCACTTGAACCTAGGAGGCGGGGTTTGCAGTGAGCCGAGATCATGCCATTGCACTCCAGTCTGGGCAACAAGAGCGAAACTCTGTCTGGAAAAAAAAAAAAAAAAAAGAAAGAAAAAGAGAAAGATACAATATGGATAAATCTTGAGGACGTTATGCTGAATGAAATAAACCAGTCACAAGAGGACAAATCCTGTATGATTCCACTTATATGAGGTCTCTAGAATAGTTCCATTCATAGTGACAGAAAGTAGAATGGGGCAGGGCGCGGTGGCTCATGCCTGTAATCCCAGCACTATGAGAGGCAGAGGCAGGTGGATCACCTGAGGTCAGGAGTTTGAGACCAGCCTGGCCAACAAGGTGAAACCCCATCTCTACTAAAAATGCAAAAAATTAGCTGGGCATAGTGGTGCGCGCCTGTAATCCTAGCTACTTGAGAGGCTGAGGCAGGAGAATTGCTTGAACCCGGGAAGCAGAAGTTGCAGTGAGTTTAGATCAAGCCACTGCACTCCTGCCTGGGGGGGATAGAGCAAGACTGTCTCCAAAAAAAAAAAATAGGTGGGTGCCAGGGGAAGGGAAATGGGGAGTTAAAGTTGAATGGGTAAAGTACAGAGTTTCAGTTTTGGAAAACAAAAAGGTTCTGGAAGCTGGGGGCTGTGGCTCATGCCTGTGGTGTAGCTACTCAGGAGGACTGCATGAGCCCAGGAGTTGGAGGCTGCAGTGAGCTATGATTGCACTACTGTACTCCAGCCTTGGAGACAGAGGGAGACTCTCTTATTTATTTATATTTTTTTGAGATGGAGTCTCGCTCTGTTGCCCAGGCTGGAGTGCAGTTGCACAATCTCAGCTCACTGCACGCTCCGCCTCCTGGGTTCACGCCATTCTCCTGCTTCAGCCTCCTGAGTAGCTGGAACTACAGGCACCCACCACCATGCCCGGCTAATTTTTTGTATTTTTAGTTGAGACGGGGTTTCACCGTGTTAGCCAGGATGGTCTCGATCTCCTGACCTTGTGATCCGCCCGCCTCGGCCTCCCAAAGTCCTGGGATTACAGGCGTGAGCCACCGCGCCCGGCCGACTCTCTTATTTTGAGACGAGGTCTCTGTTGCTCAGGCTGGAGTGCAGTGGTGTTATCTAACTGCAACCTTCACCGCCCAGGCTCAAGTGGTCCTCCCACTTCAGCCTCCTGAGCAGCTGGGACTACAGGCATGTGCCACCATGCCCAGCTAATTTTTGTGTTTTTGTTTGTAGAGACAGGGTTTCGCCATGTCACCTGGGTTGGTCTCAAACTCTTGGAATCAAGCGATCCACCTGCTATGGCCTCCCAAAAGTGCTGGGATTACAGGCGTGAGCCACCACACCCAGCCTATTTCATTAAAAAAAAAAAGATGGGTGCGGTGGCTCACACCTGTAATCCCAGCACTTTTGGGAGGCCGAGGCAGGTGGATCACATGAGGTCAGGAGTTTGAGACCAGCCTGGCCATCATGGAGAAACCCCATCTCTACTAAAAATACAAAATTAGCCAGGCGTGGTGGAGCATGCCTGTAATCCCAGCTATTCGGGAGTCTGAGGCAGGAGAATTGCTTGAACCCAGGAGGCAGAGGTTGCAGTGAGACAAGACCACACCATTGCACTCCAGCCTGGGCAACAAGAGCGAAACTCCGTCTCAAAAAAAAAAAAAAATTAAAAAATCAAAGAGGGCCTTTCATGCAAAATAAAAAGGAAAAGGTTTTGGAGATTGGCTGTGCAGCAATGTGAATATATTTAACGATACTGAACTGTTCACTTAAAAATGGTTAAGATGGTAAATTTTATATGTATTTTATCACCATTAAAAAATGTTTTAATTTTTTTTTTTGAGACAGAGTCTCGCTCTGTCGCCCAGGCTGGAGTGCGGTGGCGCGATCTCTGCTCACTGCAAGCTCCACCTCCCGGGTTCACGCCATTCTCCTGCCTCAGCCTCCCGAGTAGCTGCGACAACAGGTGCCGCCACCACGCCTGGCTAATTTTTTTGTATTTTTAGTAGAGACGGGGTTTCACCGTGTTAGCCAGGATGGTCTCGATTTCCTGACCTCGTGATCTGCCCGCCTCAGCCTCCCAAAATGCTGGGATTACAGGCGTGAGCCACCGCGCCCGGCCCCACAATTAAAACATTTTTTAATTTTAAAAATTACTAAAGGAGGTATGGGGTGGAGGAAGAGCTATGTTCAATGGCTTGGGAGGATTATGGAGTTAAAAAAAATAAAAGCAAAGTACAGAGAGACACTTATGGCCTGATACTTAATTTATACAATGGAAAACCACAAGAGTTCTCCTTCTGGTAATGGTGAAGGCAGCCACATCAGGCCAGCTCTTTCATAGATAACAATGATAAACACTGAGCTAAATATAAAAAAACAACTACCTGGGCTGGGCACGGTCGCTCACACCTGTAATCCCAGCACTTTGGCAGACTGAGGTGGGTGGATCACCTGAGGTCAGGAGTTCGAGACCAGCCTGGCCAACATGGTGAAACCCCGTCTCTACTAGAAACACAAAAAGTAGCTGGCATGCTGGTGGGCGCCTGTGATCCCAACTACTCGGGAAGCTGAGGCAGGACAATCACTTGAACCCGGGAGGCGGAGGTTGCAGTGAGCCGAGACTGCACCACTGCACTCCAGCCTGGGCAACAGAGCAAGCCTCTGTCTCATAAAAACAAAAACAAAAACTATCTGAAAGCTCTAATGCTGCAATATCCAGTATGGTAGTCACTACCTATATGTGCCCATTTTAAATTTAAATAAATTAAAATTAGTGAGGCTGGTCTCTGTGGTTCACGCCTGTAATCCCACCACTCTGAGAGGCTGAGGCGGGCGGATCACCTGAGGTCAGGAGTTCGAGACCAGCCTGGCCAACATGGTGAAACCCCATCTCTACTAAAAATACAAAAAATTAGCTGGGCATGGTGGTACGTGCCTGTAATCCCAGCTACTCGGGAGGCTGAGGCAGGAGAATCGCTTGAACCTGGGAGGCGGAAGTTGCAGTGAGCTGAGATCGCACTACTGCACTCCAGCCTGGGTGACAGAGCAAGACTCCGCAAAAAAAAAAAAAAAAAAAATTAGCCGAGTGTGGTGGCTTTTGCCTGTAATCCCAGGCTGAAGTTGGAGGATTGCTTGAGGCCAGGAATTTGAGACCAGGCTGGACAACATAGAGAGACCCTCATCTCTTAAAAAAATAAAATAAAAAGATTCAGGCTGGCTGCAGTGGCTCATGTCTGTAACCCCAGCACTTTGGGAAGTCAAGGCGGGAGGATCACTCGAGCCCAGGAGTTTAAGACCAGCCTGGACAACATAGTGAAACCTCACCTCCACTTCAAAAAAAAAAAAAAAAAAAAAAAAAATCAGCAAGGCATGGTAGTGTCTCCCTGTAGTCCTAGCCACTCTCCAGGAGGCTGAGGTGGAAGGATGACAAGCCTGGGAGATCTAGGCTGCAGGGAACTGTGATCACACCACCAGCACTCTAACCTGGGCAACAGGGTGAGACCGTGTCTAAAAAAAAAAAAAAAAAAAAGGTTTTAATAAATATGTTGCACTAACAACATTTGTATACTCAATAGCCACGTGTAGCCAGTGGCTACCACTTTGCAGAGTACAGATATGGAACATTTCCATCATTGTAGAAAATTCTAGGCCGGGCACAGTGGCTCATGCCTATAATCCCAGCACTTTGGGAGGCCGAGGTGGGCGGATAACCTGAGGTCGGGAGTTCGAGATCAGCCTGACCAACATGGAGAAACCGCGTCTCTACTAAAAATACAAAAAATTGCTGGGTGTGGTGGCACGTGCCTGTAATCCCAGCTACTAGGGAGGCTGAGGCAGGAGAATTGCTTGAACCTGGGAGGCGCAGATTGCGGTGAGCCAAGATTGCGCCATTGCACTCCAGCCTGGGCAACAAAAGGGAAACTCTGTCTCAAAAAGAAAAGAAAAGAAAAGAAAATTCTACTGGAGGCGGGGTGTGGTGGCTCCTACCTATAATCCCAGCACTTTAGGAGGCTGAAGTGGGCGGATCTTGAGGTCAGGAGATCGAGACCATCCTGGCTAACACAGTGAAATGCTGTCTCTACTAAAAATACAAAAAATTAGCTGGGCGTGGTGGCAGGCGCCTGTAATCCCAGCTACTTGGGAGGCTGAGGCAGGAGAATTGCTTGAACCTGGAAAGTGGAGGTTGCAGTGAGCCGAGATTGCACCACTGTACTCCAGCCTGGGTGACAGCAAGATTCTGTCTCAAGAAAAAAAAAAAAGAAAAAAGAAAAAAATACAATCCTACTGGACAGTATCACTCTAGAGAGGAAAAACAAGTAGCAGTTGGAAGGGAATCTATAAATGGAAGAAAGAAATGGCACTGGGTGAATTTCTCATTTTTATTGCTATTCATTGGAGATAAAAACTGGCTTAAAGATTAAGAGGATAGGGCCGGGTGTGGTAACTCATGCCTATAATTCCACTGCTTCGGGAGGCTGAGGTGGGAGGATTACTTGAGGCTAGGAGTTTGAGACCGGCTTTGGCAACATAGTGAGACCCTGTCTCTACCAAAAAAAAAAAAGAAAAAGAAAAAGAAAAAGCTGGGTGAGGTGGTACATGCCTGTAGTCCCAGCTACTCAGGAGGCTGAGGTGGGAGGATCCTTTGAGTCCAGAAGCTATGATTGCACCACTGCACTCCAGCCTGGGGAGACTGTCTCTGGAAAAAAAAAAAAAAAAAAAAAAAGACAGGGCGGCAGTGGCTCACGCCTGTAATCCACGCCTGTAATCCCAGCACTTTGGGAGGCTGAGGCAGGCGGATCACGAGGTCAGGAGATCGAGACCATCCTGGCTAACATGATGAAACCCCATCTTTACTAAAAATACAAAAAGAAAATTAGCTGGGCATGGTGGCGGGCATCTGTAATCCCAGCTACTCGGGAGGCTGAGGCAGGAGAATGGTGTGAACCCGGGAGGCAGAGCTTGCAAACCCGGGAGGCGGAGCTTGCAGTGAACTGAGATCGCGCCACTGCGCTCCAGCCTGGGTGACAGAGCAAGACTCCATCTCAAAAAAAAAAAAAAAAGAAAGAAAAAAAGAAAAAGAAAAAGAAAAGAGCCAGAGATGGAAAGCCCCATATTCTACATTAAAAGTCTGTGTACATCTCTTGCTGACTCTTAGCCCATGGATATTGGATGTACTCCAACTAGCCCTGCTGAAGCTAACAGAACTAGGCCAAGATTTCATCGGCTACCCACCACAGGAGAAACAGACTTTGGAGTCTGAGTCCAGCCAGGTTAACTGCCTGATAAAAACATAGTTAAATTTTAAAAAATCATTGCTCTTCAAAGGAACATAACAGAATCCAGCGACTCTACAACGCATCTTCCACAATGTCCAGAACTCAATCCAAAATTTCTCGACATCTCACAAAATTGGAAAATATGGCCCATGCTCAGGAAAGAAGGAAGTTAAAGGAGACTGGCCCTGAGGTGACCCAGATGTTGGAATTAGCAGAAAGGTCTTTGAGGCAGCTATTATGTCTGTAATCCCAGCACTTTGAGAGGCCAAGGTGGGTGACCACTAGAGCTCAGGGGTTCAAGAGCAGCTGGGCAACATGGTGAAACACTGTCTCTACAAAAAATACAAAAATTAGCTGAGCGTGGTGGCATAAGCCTGTAGTCCCAGCTACTTGGGCGGCTGAGGCAAGACGATCACTTGAGCCCAAGAGGTTCATGCTGCAGTGAGCTGTGACTGCACCACTGCATTCCAGCCTGGGCAACAGAGTGAGACCCTGTCTCAAAAACAAACAAACAAACAAACAAAACAAAAAACAAATGGAAATTCTAAAACTTAAAAATATACACAAGCTGAAATTTAAAAATTCACTGTGTGGGCTTGATAGCAGATTGGAGATGATAAAAGAAAGTGTTAACAATTTAAAGACAGATTGATAGCAAATATCCAAACTGAAGAACAGAGAAGAAAAAAGTTTAAGTAAAAATGGATAGTGGTAATGGTTGCACAACACTTTGAATGTACTTAATACTACTAAGTTGCACACTTAAACATGGTTAAAATGGTTAATTTTATATTACATATATTTTACCTCAATTTAGAAAGTGTATAGAGCCTTGGTATTTTCTGGATGATATCAAAAGATCTAACTTATGGCTGGGCACAGTGGCTCCCGCCTGTAATCCCAGCACTTTAGGAGGCTGAATTGGGTGGATCACTTGAGGCCAGGAGTTCGAGACCAGCCTGGCCAACATGGTGAAACCCTCTCTCTAATAAAAATACAAAAATTAGCCAGGCGTGGTGGCACATGCCTGTAATCCCAGCTACTCGGGAGGCTGAGGCAGGAGAATCATGTGAACCTGGGAGGCAGAGGCTGGAGTGAGCCGAGATCCGAGATCGCACCACTGCGCTCCAGCTCAGGCGAGACTCCGTCTCAAAAAAAAGAAAAAAAAGAAAAAGAAAAGAAAAAAAAAGGTCTAACTTGCATGCAATGGGAGTACTAGAAGGAGAAAGGAAAGAGAATGGGGCAGGTGAAATATTTGAAAAAATAAGAAAGAACACCAAAGGATTTTGATTTTTTTCCCTATGGCTACATATATGCACATAAACACACAGAAGAAGGTTGTAAGGCCAGATACGGTGGCTCACACCTGTAACCCCAGCACTTTGGGAGGCTGAGGCAGGAAGATCACTTGAGCTCAGGAGTTTGAGGCCAGCCTGGGAAACACAGTGAGACCTTGTCTCTACTAAAATTAAAACAAACAACAACAACAAAAAACAACTAGCTGGGTGTGCTGGCATGCACCTGTAGTCCCAGCTATTTTAGGGGCTGAGGCAGGAGGATCACTTGAGCTCGGGAGGTTGAGGCTATAGTGAGTCCTGAACATGCCACTGCATTCCAGCCTGTCTGACAGAGTGAGACCCTTTCTCAAAAAACAAAAAAGGCCGGGTATGTTGGCTCACACCTGTAATCCTAGCACTTTGGGAGGCCAAGGCAGGCAGCAGATCACCTAAGGTCAGGAGTTCAAGACCAGCCTGGCCAACATGGTGAAACCCTGTCTCTACTAAAAATACAAAAAAAATAGCCGGGCATGGTGGCAGGCGCCTGTCATCCCAGCTACTCCAGAGGATGAGGCAGGAGAATCACTTGAACCCAGGAGACTGAGGTTGCAGTGAGCTGGGATCGCACTGAACTCCAGCCTGGGTGAGAGCGACACAAGAAGAAGAAGAAAAAGAAGAAAGAAGAAGAAAAAAGAAGAAAGAAGAAGAAGGCTATTAGGGTATAGTCCACATTCATGTGAGTTGTTATATTAGGCAGCTGGTCCGGGTTGGGATGGGAGCCAGTGAACCTCTCTTGTGTTTTACTGATCATAGCTCACTGCAGCCTCCACTTCCTGGGCTCAGGTGATACTCCCAGCTCAGCTCCCCAAGTAGCTGGGATTACAGGTGTGCACCACCTTGCCTAGCTACTGTTTTAATTTTTTGTAGAGATGGGGTTTCACTATGTTGCCAGGCTGGTCTCAAACTCTTGGACTCAGGCGATCCGCCTGCCTCAGCCTCCCAAAGTACTGGGATTACAGGCATGAGCCACCACACCTGGCATTCATGGATTTTTTTTTTTTTTAGATGAAGTCTCACCCTGCTCAGGCTGGTGTGTGCAATGGCGCAATCTCCGCTTACTGCAACCTCCGCCCCAGGGGTTCACGTGATTCTCCTGCCTCAGCCTCCCAAGTAGCTGGGATTACAGGCATGTGCCCCTATGCCCAGCTAATTTCTGTATTTTTAGGAGAGACAGGGTTTCACCATGTTGGCCAGGCTAGTCTTGAACTCCTGACCTCAAGTGATCCTCCCACCTTGGCCTCCCAAAGTGCTGGGATTACAGGCGTGAGCCACCATGATCGGCCTTCACTGATTTTTTTTTATAAGGAGTGGGTTTAAGGGTGACTTCTTAAAAAAAAAAACAACTTTTTTTTGAGACGGAGTTTTGCTCTTGTTGCCCAGGCTGCAGTGCAATGGCAGGATCTCAGCTCATTGCAACCTCCGCCTCCCGGGTTCAAGCAATTCTCCTGTCTTAGCCTCCCGAGTAGCTGGGATTACAGGCACCTACACCACGCCCAGCTAATTTTTTATATTTTTAGTAGAGATGGGGTTTCGCCACGCTGGCCAGGCTGGTCTCAAACTACTGGCCTCAGGTGATCTGCCCGCCTAGGCCTCCCAAAGTGCTGGGATTATAGGTGTGAGCCACCATGCTCGGCTGACATATTAAAACATTTTTTTAAATTGTGGTAAAATACTCATAACATTTACCATTAATCGTGTTTAATTATACAGTTCAGTGGCATTAAATATTTCACATGGTTGTGTAACCATAACCACCATCCAGCTCCAGAATTCTTTCATGTTGTAAAACTGAAACTCTGGCAGGGTGCGGTGGCTCACACCTGTCATCTCGGCACTTTGGGAGGCCGAGGCGGATGGATCATGAGACTCTGGCAGGGCGCGGTAGCTCACACCTGTCATCTCAGCACTTTGGGAGGCCGAGGCGGACGGATCATGAGGTCAAGAGATCGAGACCATCCTGGCCAACAAGGTGAAACTCCGTCTCTACTAAAAATACAAAAATTGGCTGGGCGTGGTGGCGGGTGCCTGTAATCCCAGCTACTTGGGAGGCTGAGGCAGGAGAATCACTCGAACCCAGGAGGCAGAGGTTGCGGTAAGCCGAGATCACGCCACTGCATTCCAGCCCAGCAACATAGTGAGACTCCATCTCTAAACAACAACAACAAAAACTTGAAAATCCATGCCTAATAATCAATAATTCCCTGTTCCCTCTCCTTTGGCACCCACCATTCTACTTTCTCTCTGTGTGAATCTGGTGACGCTAGGGGCCTCATATAAGTGGAATCACACAGTATCTCCCCTTTTGTGACTGGCTTATTTCACTTACCATAA
Organism: Pongo pygmaeus; assembly: GCF_028885625.2. NCBI lineage: Eukaryota > Metazoa > Chordata > Mammalia > Primates > Hominidae > Pongo > Pongo pygmaeus. The sequence continues at coordinate 8,242,083 of NC_072393.2, read as the reverse complement.
TGTCCTCAAGGTTCACCCACATGACATGTTACATCCTTCCCTTTTAAGGCTGAATCAGGCTGGGTGCAGTGACTCATGCCTGTATCCGAGCACTTTGGGAGGCTGAGACGGGTGGATCATTTGAGATCAGGAGTTCGAGACCAGCCTGGGCAACATGGTGAAACCCCATCTCCACTAAAAATGCAAAAATTAGCTAGGCGTGGTGGCCAGCTTACTTCCAAGTAAGTCCCAGATACTTGGAAGGCTGAGGCATGAGAATTGCTTGAGCCAAGATCAAGGCAGAGGTTGCAGTGAGCTGAGATCGCACCACTGCACTCCAGCCTGGATGACAGAGTGAGACTCTGTCTCAAGGAAAAAAAAAGAAAAAAAACCCGAATCATATTCCAGTGTATATGTATATATTAAGGGTGACTTTTTAAATAGAAAATTATAGTACAGGAAAATGAAAAGATTTCCACTGAAGGTGTGGTTGTTACAGGAGACAGGGTTGATACAGGAGAGGGGGCATTTTTGGTAGGGAATGAGCCCTCTACCCCCACCTCACTACTTAAGAAACCAATTCTCTTTTTTTTTGAGACAGTTTCGCTCTTGTTGCCCAGGCTAGAGTGCAATGGCACGATCTTGGCTCACTGCAACCTTAGCCTCCCAGGTTTAAGCAATTCTCCTGCCTCAGCATCCCAAGTAGCTGGGACTACAGGCATGCGCCACCACGTCCAGTTAATTTTGTATTTTTAGTAGAGACAGTGTTTCTCCATGTTGGTCAGGCTGGTATCGAACTCCTGACCTCAGGTGATCCGTCTGCCTCGGCCTCCCAAAGTGCTGGGATTACGGGTGTGAGCCACTGCGCCTGGCCTAACTTTTGTATTTTTAGTAGAGACGGGGTTTCACCATGTTTGCCAGGCTGGTCTCGAACTCTTGACCTCAGGCAATCCGCCTGCCTCAGCCTCCCAAAGTGCTAGGATTACAGGCGTGAGCCACCGCGCCCAGTCTGGTCTTGAACTCTTTTGCTCAAGCAATCTGCCCACCTCGGCCTTCCAAAGTGCTGGGATTACAGGCATGAGCCGCTACACCGAGCCAAGAAACAAATTCTCCATCAAGATCAGCCCCTTTGGTGATGTCCCTGCTCACCTTCCAGGGTGGAGATAATTGTGAAATCTGGGTTATGCTCTGATGGCATCCTTCCTTCACTCAACCTGCTTTAACATCTGCCCCTCCTTCTCCCACCAGCTGTTGGCTGGGCCCCTGTGCTGCTCCCTGGTGATAGCATACATGGAGGTAGATTCATTTAGGGCCAAGCAGGTGCAAAGCCAGACTGTTCTGTGGGAGAGCAGGCTTTTGCCCACACCCACACCAGGATTATCCTAAGGCACCAGTGACCAATAGCATCGGTACCATCCCAGGTATTATCCATCAGACGCTTACCCAGGGACAAGCCCTTACCTCCCTGCATTGGAAATATCAGCCACACCCTGAGGAAGATACTGTTACCATTCTTTTTTTTTTTAAGACAGAGTCTTGCTCTGTCACTCAGGCTGGAGTGGAGTGCAGTGGTGTGATTTCGGCTCACTGCAACCTCTGCCTCCCGGATTCAAGCGATTCTCCCTCCTCAGCCTCCCAAGTGGCTGGGATTATAAGCCTGCGCCACCACACCTGGCTAATTTTTGCATTTTTTAGTAGAGACGGGGTTTCACCATGTTGGCCAGGCTGGTCTCGAACTCCTGTACTTAAATGATCTGCCCGCCTTGGCCTCCCAAAGTGCTGGGATTACGGGCGTGAGTCACCTTGTCTGGTCACCATTCTCATTTCACAGATGAACAAACTGAGTCTTGGAGACATGCCGGATCACCTACACAGGGTCACATAGTTGACAAATGGCCAGGCAGTAATTTGACCCCAGCTCTGTGGCACCGGGCATTCCAGACAGACATGGGCCCAGAGACACTCAGCTCATCAGCAGTAGCCTCAGAATTATTGGAAAACACGGCTGGGTGCGGTGGCTCACGCCTATAATCCCAGCACTTTGGGAGGCCGAGGTGGGCGGATCACCTGAGGTCAGGAGTTCAAGACCAGCCTGGCCAACATGGAGAAACCCCGTTTCTACTAAAAATACAAAAATTAGCTGGGCTTGGTGGTGGGCACCTGTAATCCCAGCCACTCAAGAGGCTGAGGCAGGAGAATTGCCTGAACCCGGGAGGCGGAGGTTGCAGTGAGCCGAGATCGCTCCATTGCGCACTCCGGCCTGGGGGACAAGAGTGAGACTTCGTCTCAAAAAAAAAAAAAGAATTATTGGAAAACAGGACTTGCCTTCATGCTTCTATTCACTGTCCACTGCCACCTCTCTGGCCCCACCCTACTACTCCAGCCTTTGGCTTTTGCCATCAGTCACAGCTCCCATGGCCAATCCCAAGTGGTCAATTCCTCTGAGCATGAAACTGGGACCCTCTAGTAGCATCTCCTCCCCTTGCTCATCCCTCCTTCCCAGAATCATGACCTCCTGGTTCCCCTCCTTTCCGCTGTTTTCTCTAATTCGTGCTGGGTTTTCTCCCTAAATTATGCCAGTCCTGGATCCCCTCACGCCATCCGCTCTCCCTGGGAAATTCACCTGCCTGGACGTTGCGGTCAGCACATCCATGCTGTCAGTTTCCAGATTTCTGCTGCTTCCAGGTCGCCATCCCGCCAAAGCCAAACCTGCTGCCCCAATACCTCCCATCTGCGTGCTGTCCAGACACGTCAGGGCTGAAGTCATCTCCCACAGAGCCTTCTTTCCTCCTCTGCTGGCTTCTTGGCCAAGATCCCACCCTCCACCCACTATTCAGGGACAAAATTCTGAGAGTCATCTCTGACTCCATCTCACACCCTCTCGGCACTCAGCTCCTCATTAAGCTCTGCGATTACGTCCGTCTTTCCCGCGAAGGTCCCTCCTCTGCCCAATTTCCACAGCTCCCATTTCTTGATTGAATTATGGCGGCTGCCTCCCCACTCAGCACCCAGGTCTTTCTTCTTGCCTGCAAATCAGACCCGCAGCTTCGAATCCTGCAAATGCTCTCACTGCCCTGGCACTGTGCTCCCCAGCAAATGGACCTTGGCAAATGCCATTCCCCTACCACTAATGCCCTCCCTTCAGCCTGCCAAATTCCTCCCAGCTCTTCACCACTCTGTTCAACAGACACTTCCTCTAGGAGGGCCTACCAATCACTGCTGGGCTGGGTTAGGGGACACTCCCCTCCTGGGTTCTCCTACCTCATCTTTCTCAGAACTTTTGGGGCAACAATTTTTTTTTTTTTTTTTTTGCGATGGAGTCTCGCTCTGTCACCCAGACTGGAGTACAGTGGCACAATCTCTACTCACCACAATCTCCGCCTCCCAGGTTCAAGCGATTCTCCTGCCTCAGCCTCCTGAGTAGCTGCGATTACAAGCGCGTGCCACCACGCCCGGCTAATTATTGTATTTTTAGTAGAGACAGGGTTTCACCATGTTGGTCAGGCTGGTCTCAAACCCCTGACCTCGTGATCCGCCCACCTTGGCCTCCCAAAGTGCTGGGATTACAAGCATGAGCCACCGTGCCTGGCCTTTTTTTTTAAAAAAAAAAAAAAAAAAAAAAAAAGTCACCCAGGCTGGATGGAGTGCAGTGGTGTGATCTCAGCTTACTGCACCCTCCACCTCCCAGGTTCAAGCGATTCTCTTGCCTCAGCCTCCCAAGTATCCGGGACTACAGGCATGCACCATGATGCCCGGCTAATTTTTTTTGTATTTTTAGTAGAGACGGGGTTTCACCATGTTGGTCAGGCTGGTCTCAAACTCCTGATTTCAAATGATCCGCCCGCCTCGGCCTCCCAAAGTGCTGGGATTACAGGCATGAGCCACTGCACCCAGCCATGGACAACTGTTTCTTGTGTTTTTGTTTTTGAGACAGGGTCTTGCTTTGTTGCCCAGGCTGGAATGCAGTGGCATGATCAAGGTTCACTGCAGTTTCGACCTCCCAGGCTCAAGTGATCTTCCCACCTCAGCTTTCTGAGTAGCTGGGTTTATAGGTGTGCACTGCCACACCCGGATACTTTTGTCTTTGTTTTTTTAAGACAGAGTTTCTCTCTGGTTGCCTAGGCTGGAGCACAATGGTGCAGTCTTAGCTCCCTGCAACCTCCACCTCCCAGGTTCAAGTGATTCTCCTGCCTCAGTCTCCCAAGTAGCTGGGATTACAGGTGTGTGCAACCATGCCCAGCTAATTTTGTATTTTTTTAGTAGAGACAGGGTTTCACCATGTTGGTCAGGCTGGTCTCGAACTCCTGAGCTCAAGTGATCCTCCCACCCCAGCCTCCCAAAGTGCTGGGATTACAGGCATCAGCCATCACACCCGGCCCGGCCAATTAAAAAAGAAAATTTTTTTGTAGAGACGAGGTCTATGTTTCCCAGGCTGGTCTCAAACTCCTGGGTTCAAGTGATCCTGCTGCCTCAGCAGGATCCCAAAGTGCTGGGATTACAGGTACATGCCGCCATGCCCAGCTAATTTTTTTTTTTGGCAGAGACAGGGTTTCCCTATGTTGCCCAGGCTGGTCTCAAACTCCTGGCCTCAAGTGATCCTCCCACCTCAGCCTCTCAAAGTGCTGGGACTATAGACGTGAGCCACTGCACCCAGCCAGGGACAACTATCTTTCCCCATATCCTGGTGATGAGGACCTCTCCATTTTCCCAGCACCTGACACACGATGGGTAGCAGGAAACTGTCCACCGACTGCACAGATGAATAAAAGGCTCAACTGAGACCAGGGCACCCAGGATCCCAGAGAACAACCAAGCTCCAGTTTCAGGCTTTCCCTCCACCCTCGTGGCCACCTGTCCCTTTTCCACCTGTGCTGTGAGGCACTCACTGCTCTCCTTCAAAAGGCTCATGCTGGCCAGGCACAGTGGCTCACACCTGTAATCTCAGCATTTTGGGAGGCCGAGGCAGGTGGATCATCTGAGGTCAGGAGTTCGAGACCCGCCTGACCAACATGGAGAAACCCCGTCTCTCTTAAAAATACAAAATTAGCCAGGTGTGGTGGCACATGCCTGTAATCCCAGCTACTTGGGAGGCTGAAGCAGTAGAATCGCTTGAACCTGGGAGGCGGAGATTGCCGTGAGTCAAGATCGCGCCATTGTACTCCAGCCTGGGCAAGAGGGAAACTCCGTCTCACCAAAAAAAAAAAAAAAAAAAAAAAAAAAAAAAAAAAAAAAAAAAAAAAAGAAGGCTCATGCTGGCCAGGCACTGTAATCCCAGCACTTCTCGGAGGCTGAGGCAAGAGGATCATTTGAGCGCAGGAGTTCCAGACAACATAGTGAGACTCCAACTCCACACACACACACAAAAAAAAGGTAAAAATTAGTTGGGCATGGTGGCACATGCCTGCAGTCCCAGCTCCACAGGAGGACCTCTTTGAGCCCAGGAGGTCAAGGCTGCAGTGAGCTATCATTGCACCGCTGCACTCCAGCCTGAGTGACAGAGCAAGATCCTATCTATAAAAATAAAATTTTAGGCCGGGCACAGTGGCTTATGCCTGTAATCCCAGCACTTTGGGAGGCCAAGGCAGGCTAATCACCTAAGGTCAGGAGTTGAAGACCAGCCTGGCCAACATGGTGAAACCCCGTCTCTACAAAAAAATACAAAAATTAGCTGGGCATGATGGCGGATGCCTGTAATCCCAGCTACTCAGGAGGCTGAGGCAGGAGAATCGTTTGAACCCGGGAGGCCGAGGTTGCAGTGATCCAAGATTGCACCACTGCACTCCAGCCTGGGTGACAGAGCGAGACTCCATCTCAAAAAAAAATAAATAGGGCCGGGCGCGGTGGCTCACGCCTGTAATCCCAGCACTTTGGGAGGCTGAGGCAGGTGGATCACGAGATCAGGAGATTGAGACCATCCTTGCTAACACAGTGAAACCCCGTCTCTACTAAAAATACAAAAAATTAGCTGGGCGTGGTGGCTGGCACCTGTAGTCCCAGCTACTCGGAGGCTGAGGCTGAGGCAGGAGAATGGCGTGAACCTGGGAGGCAGAGCTTGCAGTGAGCTGAGATCGTGCCACTGCACTCCAGCCTGGGCAACAGAGCAAGACTCCGTCTCAAAAAAAAAAAATAATAATAATACATAAAAAATAAATAAGTCAGTAAGTAAATATAAAATAAAATTTTAGTCTGGGTGTGGTGGCTCATGCCTGTAATCCCAGCACTTTGGTAGGCTGAGGAGGACGGATCACTTGAGGTCATGAGTTCGACCTCAACATGGTGAAGCCTCGTCTCTACTAATAATACAAAAAAATTAGCTGGGCATGGTAATCCCAGCTACTCGGGAGGCCGAGGCAGGAGAATCGCTTGAACCTGGGAGATGGAGGTTGCAGTGAGCCAAGATCGTGCCACTGCACTCCAGCATGGGTGACAGAGCAAGATTCCGTCTCAAAAAAATAAATAAGAAAAAAAGTTAAAAGGCTCACATTGTTTACCAAAATACATTTATTTTCATAAGACACTTTCTCTCCCTCCCTCTCTCCCTGAAAGAGCAAGCCAGCACTGGTATCACGTACAGAGGCTAGCCATGAAAACAAATACAATGAACACAAAACAAAGTGCAGTCTTGACCAGTTCCCGATGTTGGCAAGGCTGCCAGCCCAGGCCCTTGGGCACTCCAGATTCAAGGGGAGGTTAGCAAGTGTCTGTTACCATGTCTTGAAGGACACAGCAGCAGAACCAGGTGCAGTGGCTCACACCTGTAATTCCAATACTTTGGGAGGCTGGGGTGGGAGGATTGCTTGAGCCTAGCAGTTCAAGACCAGCCTGAGCAACACAGCAAGACCCTGTCTCTGTTAAAAAAAAACAAAAAACAAAAAACAAAAAAACAAAAAAACAAAACACACACAGGCCGGGCGCGGTGGCTCACACCTGTAATCCCAGCACTTTGGGAGGCCGAGGTGGGCAGATAGTGAGGTCAGGAGATCGAGACCATCCTGGCTAACAGGGTGAAACCCTGTCTCTACTAAAAAAAAATACAAAAAAATTAGCCGGGCGCCTATAGTCCCAGCTACTCGGGAGGCTGAGGCAGGAGAATGACATGAACCTAGGAGGCGGAGCTTGCAGTAAGCCGAGGTTGCACCATTGTACTCCAGCCCGGGCGACAGAGCAAGACTCCGTCTCCAAAAAAAAAAAAAACAAAAAACAAAAAACAAAACTCAAAACAGCAGTAGTAACAGAAGCCCTTAGCCTTGATGCCATGGGAAGGCGGCAGAGATTTCGGGAGGGAGCGATTCTGGGAGTTCTCCTGGCAACGCGGGCTGCCCTAGGAGGCTGTCCCATCCCTGGAGGTCACTCAGAAGCTGGCTGGCCTCTTGCAGGTGACAGCAGCCCGAGTGGGGAAGCTGGGTCAGAACAGGTAGGGAGGCTCAGCCGGATGCAGTGGCTCATGCCTGTATTCCCAGTACTTTGGGAGGCCAAGGCGGGCAGATCATCTGAGGCCAGGAGTTCCAGATCAGCCTGGCCAACATGGTGAAACCCTATCTCTACTAAAAATATAAAAATTAGCTGGGCATGGTGGCGCATGCCTGTAATCCCAGCTGCTCAGGAGGCTGAGGCAAGAGAATCGCTTGAACCTGCGAGGCAGAGATTGTAGTGAGCTGAGATTGCACCACTGCACTCCAGCCTGGGTAACAGAGCATGACGCTGTCTCCAAAAAAGAAGAGAGAGGGAGGCTGATGGTGGAGGAGGTGGCAGAGACAGGAGCCTGGGGGAGGGGTGCTGAGGTCCAGGTAGGGTGTCTTCAAGGGGTGGGGGTGGCAGATTGGGATGAGTATCTGGGGTAGATCTGGGAACTGCCTGCTTGGGCAGGAATATGGGGACACACAGCCGAGGGGTGGGAGGGGGCGAGGAGAGTCAGGTGGGCAAATTCCAGGCGTGGAATTCTAAGATGGCACCATCCGAGAGGGAGGAAAACAACAGGGTGAGGGCAGCAGCCGTGGAGCTCTAGGGTCCCCAGGCATCCACTTAACTTTTTTTTTTTTTTTTTTTTTTCTAGAGACAACAGGATTCCACTCTGTTGCCCAGGCTAGAGTGCCGTGGCATGATCATAGCTCACTGCAGCCTCAAACTCCTGGGTTCAAATGATCCCCCTGCCTCAGCCTCCCGAATAGCTGAGACTACAGGCACTCATGCCACTATACCCAGCTAATTTTTTTTTTTGAAACAGAGTTTTGCTCTTGTTGCCCAGGCTGGAGTGCAGAGGCACAATCTTAGCTCATTGCAACCTCCACTTCCCGGGTTCAAGCGATTTTTCTGCCTCAGCCTCCTGAGTAGCTGGAGTTACAGGTATGTGCCACCACACCTGGCTAATTTTTTTGTATTTTTAGTAGGGACGGGATTTCACCATGTTGGTCAGGCTGGTCTCAAACTCCTGACCTCAGGTGATCCATCTGCCTTGGCCTCCCAAAGTGCTGGGATTACAGGCATGAGCCACCGCGCCTGGCCTCAAGTCACTATCTTGATACCCACCCATCTAGTGAAGCAAGAAGCCACAGAGAGCCCCTGCAGAGCACATGTCTTCCGTCAGCCCTCTGGGTTGGATGGGTTGGCACAGAGAAGGGCCCCCAGTGGGGAGGCAGAGGCTACCTATGGTCCCTTTAAGGACCGGAGGTGTTTGTGTAACTGGAGGCAAAGCACTTCCTCTCAGATGACGGTCCAGGACCGCCCCTCCTCTGGGATACACACAGATGGAGTCCATCCCTCTCTCAGCAGTGGCTCTGAGTACCACCCTATCCCTTCCCCATCTCAAGATCTTCTGGGAGGCTCCCCGTGGCTTCTGACCTGGCATTCGAGGCCTTTGTGACCTGGTCCAGCCCACCGCCCTGTCCTGGCCTCCCTGTCTGCCCCCCGCCCGCAGCCACCCTGACTCCGAGGTTCTCGGCCTAGGGTCTCCACGGGCGGATTCCCAGAGTCTCCTTCAATTTTAGGAATGTTGCTCCGATGCCATTCCCGGATGCCAGGCCTTTGCCTGGGCCGCTCCCTCTAAATCACTGTTCAGCATTCCGTTATCTGATGCCTGGCATGGTTAAACCTTCAAGTGGGCAGCTTGCCTGTGGCTGCCTCCAGGAAGTCTTGAAGACTCCCAGCCTGGGTCAAGAGCCTCTCCTTGGTCACGCACAGTGGCTCACGCCTGTAATCCCAGTGCTTTGGGAGGCCAAGGCGGGCAGATCACCTGAGGTCAGGAGTTCAAGACCAGCCTGGCCAACATGGTGAAACCTCATCTCTACTAAAAATACAAAAATTAGCCGGGTATGGTGGCACGTGCCTGTAATCCCAGTTACTTGGGAGGCTGAGGCAGTAGAATCGCTTGAACCCGGGAGGCAAAGGTTGCGATGAGCCAAGATTGCACCACTGCACTCCAACCTAGGTGACAGTGAGACTCTGTCTCAAAATAAAAGCAAAAACAAAAAAGAAAGGCCAAATGCAGATCCCAGCACTTTGGGAGGATGAGGCGGGCAGATCACTTGAGATCAGGAGTTCGAGACTAGCCTGGCCAGCATGGCAAAACCCTGTCTCTACAAAAGAATACAAAAATTAGCCAGGCGCGGTGGCTCACGCCTGTAATCCCAACACTTTGGGAGGCCGAGGCAGGCGGATCACGAGGTCAGGAGATCGAGACCATCCTGGCTAACAGAGTGAAACCCCGTCTCTACTAAAAATACAAAAAAATTAGCCAGGCGTGGTGGTGGGTGCCTGTAGTCCCAGCTACTCGGGAGGCTGAGGCAGGAGAATGACATGAACCCGGGAGGCAGAGCTTGTAGTGAGCCGAGATGGAGTCACTGCACTCCAGCCTGGGTGAAAGAACGAGATTCCATCTCAAAAAAAAAAAAAAAATAAAATAAATAAATAAATAAATAAATAAATTAGCCAGGTGTGGTAGTGGACACCTGTAATCCCAGCTACTCAGGAAGCTGACGCAGGAGACTCGCCTGAACCCGGGAGGCAGAGATTGCAGTGAACGGAGATTGCGCCACTGCACTCCAGCCTGAGCGACAGAGCGAGACTCTGTCTCAAAAAACAAAAAAGGAGCCTCTCCTTGCCTTCAGTGTCTCTGATTGCTTTCCTTGTACCCTGGTTAATCTGCCTTGTAACTGTCCAGGGACACGTCTGTCTCCCCGCTGAATGAGGAGTCTCTGAGAGGGCAGTAAACAAGTCCAATTCCTGTCTCAGCCCATCACTCACTCCCACTCAGGCCCCAGCCCTAATGTCGCCTTTTCAGAGGGGTCCTGACTGCCCAAAATAAAATACCGTCTCCTTGCGGTGCCAGGTCCCTCTGTCATCTGTACTTTGCAACTGGGGAAAGTGAGGCATGGAGTCATCCAAAGTCATAAAGTAGGGAGTAGAGTCTGGGACTTGGACCCAAGCCTGCCTGTCTCCAGAACCTGCCTGTTACCTGCCACCTGAGGTACCCTACCCCCAACGCCATTCACCCCCCAACGTCCAACCTCTCAGGCTGCAGCCATAAGGACCCGGGATGCCTGGGATCACTTCACATTTATTGGGTGCCCACTGCATACCAACTACACACTGGGATCCCAGCAGAGAACAGAGTAGACAAGAATTTTCACTCCATGGAGCCGATATTCTGGACATGGTGGAGATGAGGGAGTGGCAAAGACTCTATATCTTAATTTTTTTTCTTTTTTTTTTTTTTTTTAGAAATGGGGTCTTGCTATGTTGCCCAGGCTGGTCTTGAACTCCTGGGCTCAAACGATCTGCCCAACTTGGCCTCTCAAAGTGCTGGGATTACAGGCATGACCCACCTGATCTGGCCCTGCATTTTGATAATTTGTTTTGTTATTGTCAGGTGGAGAGAAAAATAAGGCAGGAAAAGCAATGAGGAGTCAGGCAGTGGGGGCTGCAATTTTCTTTTTTTTTTTTTTTTTCTGAGACAAAGTCTCGCTCTGTCACCCAGACTGGAGTGCAGTGCCACCATCTCGGCTCACTGCAACCTCCATCTCCCAGGTTCAAGTGATTCTCCTGCCTCAGCCTCCCAAGCAGCTGGGATTACAGGCGCCCGCCACCATGCCTGGCTAATCTTTGCATTTTTAGTAGAGATGGGGTTTCACCGTGTTGGCCAGGCTGGTCTCGAACTCCTGGCCTCAGGTGATCTGCCTACCTCAGGCTCCCAAAGTGCTGGGATTACAGGTGTGAGCCACGGTGCCCGGCAGGGCTACAGTTTTAAAGAGGGAGGTCAGGAAGCCCTCCCTGAGAAGGTGGGGAGGTGAGGGAGGAAGTCCTGATGATAGAACATTCTAGAAAGGGAGAAGAGCCAGTGCAAAGGCCCTGAGGCAGGGCCAGGCATCCTGGACTCAAGGCACAGAGAGGTGGCTCGTGTGGGTGGAACGGAGGAGTGCGTGGGAAGAGATGAGGGCAGGGAGGTGACAGCCTTTCATTCATTCATTCATTCATTCATTCATTCGAGATGGAGTTTCACTCTTGTTGCCCAGGCTGGGGTGCAGTGGCATGATCTCAGCTCACTGCAACCTCTGCCTCCCAGGTTCAAGCAATTCTCTTGCCTCAGCCTCCCAAGTAGCTGGGATTACAGGCTCATGCCACCATGCCTAGTTAATTTTTGTATTTTTAGTAGAGACAGGGTTTCACCATGTTGGCCAGGCTGGTCTCGAACTCCTGACCTCAGGTGATCCGCCCGCCTCAGCCTCCCAAATTGCTGGGAATACAGGCGTGAGCCACCATGCCTGGCCTCCATTTATTTTTAAAGACAGGGTCTCGCTGTGCCTTCCAGGTTGGGGTGTACTGGCGTGATCCTGTCACAGCAGCCTCAAACTCCTATAGCCTTCTGCTTATGCCTGCCCTCACCAACATCCCAGATGGAGAAACAAAACCCAGAGGACCACCTCCCTCCCGTCCCGTCACTGTCTGGGTGCTATCACCCTAAAAAGCCCAGCCCCTATTCCCCTGTCCCTGCTGTGGCTCATCACACCTGCCAGATCACAGAGGAGTGCCAGGGACAAGGGACGCCCCCTCCCAGTTTGGACGCGGACGGAGGGGACAGTCCAGGTCACAGTGCCGTGGCTCGACAGAACCTCAGATCTAGGCTCCAGCATCCAAGTGTCCAAATTCCCTCCCAGTGAAGCCCAGGTTCGTGGTGGGGGTGGGGAGGGTGCCCAGGCTCTTGTGGGGTACAGGGAGAGGGGACCGAGTTCTCTTTTGCCTGGGAAGGGAGTGACTGCAGGCTAGAGGCTGGTCCATCCCCCAGACACACCCGCTGCTTGTTTTTTGTTTTGTTTTGTTTTTTTGAGACAGAGTCTTGCTCTGTTGCACAGGCTGGAGTGCAGTGGTGTGATCTCTGCTCACTGCAACCTCCGCCCCCCTGGTTCAAGCAATTCTCCTGCCTCAGCCTCCTGAGTAGCTGGGACTACAGGCACACACCGCTGCACCTGGCTAATTTTTCTATTTTTAGTAGAGACAGGGTTTCGACATGTTGGCCACGCTGGTCTCGAACTCTTGACCTCAGGCGATCCACCCACGTCGGCCTCCCAAAGTGCTGGGATCACAGGTGTGAGCCACCGCACCTGGCCCTGCTGCTTGGCTTTTGCTGTTTGTCCTCTAGGCCCCTGATCGAGGCTACCATCCCTGCATCCCTAGGGCTCCCCCATCACCTATCTGAGAACGTCCTGGCTCCTCCATCCAGCTCTGGCTGCTGCCATCGCTTCATCCTCCTCCTCCTCCTCCCCCTCCTCTTCCTTTTTCTCCTCCTCCCCCTCCTCCCTCTCCTCCCCTCCTCTTCCTCCCTCTCCTCCTCCTCCTCCCCCACCTCCTCCGCACTGCCCTTCATCTCTTCTGCTTCCATACGCTCATCAGTACCCTTCCCTGGCTACTTCCCTCTCCCAGTTCAGCTGAGCCCCATTGTGTGGAGGGGAGGACGAGAAGCCTTGGCCACTGAGTGGTCCTCCTCTCCTTCCTCCTGCCAGTTTCCTCAGCCTTCAAGGTTCGAGCACCCCAGCACAGGTGACCACTGCACATACAGGACGACAAAGTAACCGTGCAAAAGCAGTAGGGTCCCATAACCTTTTACCCCTCAAGTCCCCTTGAGCAAGGACTCTCCAGGGTCTGCTGTGGTTGGACTGGGGGTTCCCAAGGACCTTCAGTCTCTTCATCTACTCCTCTCTCTACTCTATGACTCCTTGCTTAGTTTGCTCCAGGCACCCCGGTCTCATTGCGTTCCTCCAACACACCATGCCTGTTCCAGCCTCAGGGCCTTTGCACCTGCTGGGCCTTCTGCCTGGGGCACTCTTCCTCCAGATGTCTAGCTGCTCCTTCAAGCCTCATCCTTGTCCCCATCACCTTCTCCCTGCGGGGACATCAGCTCTGTAAGCCTTCCTGTGGCTCACTGTCTGTCCCCATTGCCTCCCACTGCAGACACTTCCTAAGTCTGTGCTGAATGAACAAATGATAGACAGACAGACAGGGGTGGGAAGAAAGTGGGGCCAGGCACAGGGCAGAAGGGGTCCCCAGGGCATGGCTGGTAGGAAATGATCACTCTTCAGATACAGTGTCGTGGGACCCTGGATTAAAAGCTGTCTCTAGGAGTCCAGGAGAGGGTAGGGAGGGAAAGCTGAGCTGAGCTCCAGGCGGTTCAGCGTGTGTGTGTGTGACAGCATCCCATTAACAAAGGTATAGAGTCCAGACTCAGGGAGGGGAAGGTCTCTTCTATGCTACTCTGTATTTTGTTTGTTTGTTTGTTTTTGAGACAGTGTCTTGTTCTGTCATCCAGGCTGGAGTGCAGTAGTGCGATCTTGGCTCACTGCAACCTCTGCCTCCTGGGTTCAAGCAATTCTCCTGCCTCAACCTCCCAAGTAGCTGGGATTATAGGAGCATGCCACCACACAGGGTTAATTTTTCTATTTTTAGTAGAGACGGGGTTTCACTATGTTGGCCAGGCTGGTCTCGAACTCCTGACCTCAGGTGATCTGCCCGCCTCGGCCTCTCAAAGTGCTGGGATTACAGGCGTGAGCCACCGCACCGGGCCCCTCTATGCTACTCTGGTCAGAGCCATGATGGGTCTGAGGGGCCTATTCAAGGATGGCAAAGAAAAGCCTGTGCTTGGCCAGGCACGGTGGCTCATGCCTATAATCTTAGTGCTTTGGGAGATTGAGGCTGGAGGCTTGCTTGAGGCCAGTAGTTCAAGACCAGCCCGGGCAACATAGCAAGACCCCTGTCCATCTGTATAAAAATTTTTTTTAACGATTAGCTAGGCATGGTGGTGCATGCCTGTGGTCCCAGCTCTCAGGAGGCTGAGGTTGAGCTCAGGAGGTCAAGGCTGCAGTGAGTTATGATCATGCCACTGCACTCCAGCCTGAGCAACAGAGCAGGATTCTGCCTTTGAAAGAAAGAAAGAGGCCGAGTGCAGTGGCTCATGCCTGTAATCCCAGCACTTTGGGAGGCTGAGGCGTTTGAGCTCAATAGTCTCAGACCAGCCTGGGCAACTGGCAAAACTCTACAAAATCATACAAAAAAATGCAAAAATTAGCCAGGTGTGGTGGCTCATGCCTGTAGTCCCAGGCTGATTGCTTAAACTTGGGAGGTGGAGGTTGCAGTGGGCCAAGATTGCACCACTGCACCCCAGCCTGGGCAATAGAGCCAGAACTTGTCTTGAAGAAAAAAAACAAAAACAAGGAAGAAAAGCAAAGAAAAGAGCTTGTACTGAAAGGCATGGGGAAGAGAACAGGGTTGGTAAAGAGCAGCCACAACAGAGAGTGAGACGGGCTGGCCACGGTGGCTCACACCTGTAGTCCCAGCACTTTGGGAGGCCGAGGCAGGTGGATCACCTGAGGTCAGGAGTTCGAGACCAACCTGGCCAACATGGTGAAACCCCCATCTCTACTAATAATATAAAAATTAGCTAGGTGTGGTGGCAGGCACCTGTAATCCCAGCTACTCAGGAGGCTGAGGCAGGAGAATTGCTTGAACCTGGGAGGTGGAGGTTGCAGTGGGCCGAGATCGCACCATTGCACTCCAGCCTGGGCAACAAGAACGAAACTCCATTCCAAGAAAAAAGATGCCTGCTACTGAATTATCAAACAGGGGTTTCAAGACCCTTTCCTCCTATGACATTCCCAGCTCCCTTGGCTCCCAGCTTGCCACCCACTCCTGGTTTTCCTTTTGCCCTCTTTCTGCTGTCTCCCAAGCTCCCAGTTTGCTTTAAAGCCCATCCTACGCCATACCACCTGGGTGTCTAGTGGCATGGCAATTTCCAGATGCTGAGAACAGATTGCTGACTTGCACCTAAAGCTGCTCCCCCATGAGCAGCTGCTCCCTTCCCCGGCCTCTCCATATCTCTCCAAGATCCACCCAAGTCTCACCCGTCCACGCCTTCACCTGGTCCAGCCCCATCATTACTCTCCTGGCCTGGTGCAGTCCCTTCCATCCTGGTCTCCAGGCTCCTGCCTTTGACCCCTGCAGTCTGTTCCCTGAGCTCTAAATAATGCCAAATGCTTGTTCGAGGCTGGCAGGCCGGCTCTGCCCTTCCTCCTCTCCCCTCTTCTGGATCTTACAACCCTGGCTTTGTGGTTCTTTCATCCAAGCACCCTGGCAGTTTCTCTCCTCTGCAATTTGCCCACTGGTCTCTTGGCCTGGTTAACTCCTCCTCACCCTTAGCGACCCAGCCAACTGTCACCTCCTCCAGGAGGCCTTCCCTGACTCCTCCTTAGGCTGAGTCAGGTGACTCCTCTGGACTCCCCCTGACCCCAGGCATGACTCTGATTTTTTTTTTTTTTTTTGGAGATAGTCTCACTTTGTCACCCAGGCTGGAGTGCAGTGGCGCGATCTCGGCTCACTGCAAATTCTGCCTCCCAGGTTCAAGAGATTCTCCTTCCTCAGCCTCCCATGTAGCTGAGATTACAGGTACATGCCACCACGCCCGGCTAATTTTTGTATTTCTAGTAGAGATGGGGTTTCACCATGTTGGCCAGGCTGCTCTCGAACTCCTGGCCTTAGGTGATCTGCCTGCCTCAGCTTCCCAAAGTGCTGGGATTACAGGCGTGAGCCACCACACCCGGCCCCTCTGTGATATTTTAATAGCCTCCAGCTCTGTGATACTCGTGATATTTTAATAGCCTGTTTAGCATGTATTCACAACCAGCCAGGCACTGTGTTCAGCTCTTCACCTATAGGTCATGACTGCTATTATCCCATTTTACAGGTGGAGAAACTGAAGCAAGAGGTGGTGAAGTCAGTAGCCCGGAGGCCCTCAACTCAAAGTGGCAGGACAGGGCTGGGGGGTGGTCAGGCTCAAGCCCAGCTGGTCGGAAAGGGAGAAGCTTGTGGTGCTCAGAGAAGGGGACAGGGCAGCGAGCTCCCAAGGCACCTGCCTTTCTGTGCCATCCCACGGGTGGGAGGAGGGAACCTGGGCCCACTTCTGCTGCCAACTACAGGCATCCCAGTGACTCCTGAGCCAAGACATTCTGTGCCAGGCACTGGATCAACCGCTTTATTCAACCTGCAGACAGCCCTGGGTCAGGAGGTGGACACTGTTGTGAATTTCTTAGAGGAGAAAATGGAAGCCCATACATCCCCCTGAACTCCCACCGGCCGTTAGAGCCCTCCCTGGTTCCTTAGGGGTGTGGCTGCCACCGAGATCTGCCTAGCCTCGGCTTTCATTGATCCATGAACACTCCCAGGCTCAGATACTACTGACCCATTTTACAGATGGGTAAACTGAAGCTCAGAAACCTTTCCCTGGGGGCCCTACAGCCAGTTCAATGACCAAGGCCGCCCCCCACCCCCCACCCCCCAGGCTCAGAGTACCTCTGCTGGCAGTGGGTGAGCTGGAAAAACAGGTAAGGAAAGTCCTCAATGCCTCTTCCTCCACGCCTGGCTGGGCCTGCTGGGGCCCAGGTGCACTGAATGAGGCTTCTAATCAGCCCCCCAGCTCCACTTCTGTGTTTATTCACAGCAGCTGCTCCTGGAAGGCAGACCCATTTGAGGCTGGGGAGGCCGAGGGCTTCAAAGACAATTCCACAGTCCAGGAACCCTATCGCCATATAACAGACCCAGGTCGCCCCAGTGGGGTCACCCTGGCCTCTGCGCTCAGATGCCTGAGACCTTGCCTGAGCTCAGACTGGAGTCGATGGGAGCATTCCCCCATCTCATAGGTTTTGCAAACCACAAGAGCCTCTCCCCCGCCCCCCTCCCTGTGTCCCCCAGAGCAGCTTCTCCTCAAGTCTCCCATCCCAGCAATGAAAGCCTCTTCTATATACTTCTAACTACCCAGGAGAAACATCGGTCCCCCACGCGCCACTTGCAAACAGAATTAGACGATGTTCCTGTGCCAAAGCGAATTTTCAGTTCACCCACTTCCTATCACACCTTCCAGCCAGGTCAAGCCAGCAGCCCCCTTCCAAGTATCCCCATCTCTCCTACCCACAGCGGCTACGGGATGTTCTTAAGACACAATCCGATCACGCCATGCACCTGCTGTTCCAAGCCTCCCTGGTCCCCACCGCCCCGAGAACGGGTTCCACACTCTCCTCGCCGCTTCCCAGGCCCCGGCCAACCTCTCTCCACCTCAGACCCTCCCTCTCCGCGTTTCAGCCACGCTGGCCTCTTTTCTGCTCCGCACACACTCCCGGCTGGGCCCTGCCACACAATCTTGCTGTTTCCTGGGCCTAAAAAGCTCTCGCTGGCTGGTCCGACCAGGCCAAATGATATCCCCGCCTGGGCACCTCCACCTCACCCCGGCCGCCTGATGGGCTAGCTCGGGCTTGGAATGACGTGTTTAAGCGGTTCTCAGAAGCCGTCTACGCGGCCGGGCTGCGGGCTCCGAGGCCAGGGCCCCAGCTGCGTCCCCAGCCCTGGCACGTCGGGGGCACGGGGCGCTCCCCCGGCTCACACATCCGGATTCCCCCGCGTCACGAGGCCAGGATCGCCCCTACTCGCTCCCGCCCGTTTCGCAGCCGCGTCCTCGGGCACCCGCTGCGCCCTGGCCCTCGTGGGGGAGCGCGGATCGTTCGGGGAGACGGCCCAGATGGGAAGCCCCGAGGGGGACAGTCCCTGGAGGGGTGATGGGGGCTGGAACCCAGCTGCGAGTGGGGGCCGGGCTGGGGCCGCCATGGCCGCGGAGGCGGGACCGGGGCCCGCCGTGAGGGTGGCGTTCGGGGCGGTGTTCGCGGCGCGGGGTGCTCGCTTACCTTGGGGCGCAGGCGGCCGGGCGCACCGAGGGCCGGCGGCGGGGCTGGGGACGGCGCGCCTAGCGGGGTACCTGGAGCAGCTGCAGACACGCGCCGCCCGCTCCAGGCAGCCGGACTCTGCTCCCGGCCGGGCCTCGGCCCCCAGCAGGGGAAAAAAGGCTTGAGTGGGGGGAGCCCGGGGCGGGGCCGTGGGGGCGGGGCCTGGGCGGGGCACGCGCCCCGGAACGGTGTGGCCTGGCGCGGGGCTGGGGCCTGGCGCGGGGCTGGGGCCCTGGAGAGGCGGGGCCTGGTGCAGGGCCTTGGAGGGGCAGGGCCTGGAGCGGGCGCCGGGTCCTCCGGGCGCTTGCTCCCCTCGACGCAACTAGGCCTCTCCCTGGCCCCCGACCCCGCACCCGCACCCCATCCCCGCCCCCGTTCCCGCTCCGCCCATCTCTGCCCCGCGGCGCGCCTGGCCCGGGTCCAGCCTAGCGTTTCTAGTCTGCGCCTTATCTCTCGCCTTTGAACCCAGTATTGTCCGCTGCGCGCTCCGTCCGGCCCCGGCTTCACCCCTGTTCGCTGTCTGTCTCCCCGGCCCCCTCCCAGGTCCCCTCTTCTGCCCGAGATGCTCTGGCCCTGCTCATCTGTCCACACCCCCACACTCCCGGGGCGCGCTGAGCCTCTGGGGCGTTCAGTTGGGTGGTGCACAGGGGAGGCCCAGACTTCCCCAGGCCTCAACGGCCACCCTGGGTACCCCGAGTCTGGGGCCCTGTTGGAGGGCCAGTCCAGGGGTTCGCCCGAGGCGCGCGCGGGGTCAACCGAGGCGGTGAGGGCACCGGGCAAAGGCTGCGATTTGGTGGGGTGCAGGGGTCAGGCGACAGAACTGGGGAGATAAGATGGGAGATAGGCCGGGTGGGTGGTGGCGCAGCCCTGGTTTTGGCTGAGGGCAGCAGCAGTGGGGGCTGGGCCCCCCCTTGCCTGGTAGAACCGAAAATGACCCAGTCTCAGCAGCGCGCAGGGGCAGGGAGCCTGGGCGATCCCTGAACAGAGGACAGCCCCAGGGGGTTTCATAGTCGCTGGCCCACCGCATGTACTCTGGGCAAGTGGCTTCGCCTTTGGACAATAAGCCTCTGTAAAATGGGGATAATAAACCTTTCTCTGACTCAGCTCAGCAGACCCAAGACCCATGGGGTGAAGTTGGGGCCTCCCTGCCATAGGGCCCTAGGCAAGCTGAGATTTGATTTCCTCACACAGACAGGGGCGCGGGGGCGGGGCGGTCAGGGAGGCGGGAGACATCTGTTGCAAGTGTGGAAGAACCTGTCCCTCCAAGTTCAGACTCCTAGCGTTTGCACTTGGCCTTCCCTCTGCTACACTATTTCTCTTTTCTTTTCTTTTTTTCTTTTTTCTTTTTTTTTTTGAGACGGAGTCTTGCATTGTGGCCCGGGCTGGACGGCAACGGCACGATCTCGGCTCACTGCAACCTCTGCATCCCGGGTTCATTCGATTCTCCTGCCTCAGCCTCCCGAGTAGCTGAGATTACAGGCGCTCACCACACCCGGCTAATTTTTTATATATAATTTTTTTTGGAGAGACGGGGGTTTCACTATGTTGGCCAGACTGGTCTCAAACTCCTGACCTTGTGATCCGCCAGCCTTGGCTTCCCAAAGTGCTGGGATTACAGGCGTGAGCCAGCATGCCCGGGCTTCTCTTTTCTTTTTTCAAAAAAATCTGTTAGAGGCTGGGTGTGGTGGCTCACACCTGTAATCCCAGCACTTTGGGAGGCTGAGGCGGGTGGGTCACCTGAGGTCAGGAGTTCGAGACCAGCCTGGCCAACGTGGCAAAATCCCATCTCTACTAAAAACACAAAAATTAGCCTGGAGTAGAATTGCGTGAACCCAGGAGGCAGAGGTTGCAGTGAGCGGAGATCGTGCCACTGCACTCCAGCCTGGACAACAGAGTGAGACTCTATCAAAAAAAATTTCGTTAAAGATGAGAGTCTCACTCTGTTGCCCAGGCTGGAATGGAATGTCATGATCCTAGCTCATTGCAGCCTGGGACTCCAGGGCTCAAGCAGTCCTCTCACCTCAGCCTCCAGAGTAGCTAGGAATATAGATGCCTGCCACCATGCCTGGCTAATTTTTTTTTTTTTTTTTAATAAAAAAACTTTGGTAGGCAGGGTGTGGTGGCTCATGCCTGTAATCTCAGCATTTTGGGAGGCCGAGGCAGGTGGATCACCTGAGGTCAGGAGTTCGAGACCAGCCTGGCCAACATGGCAAAACCCCGTCTCTACTAAAAATACCAAAGTTAGCTGGGCATGGTGTTGCGCACCTGTAATCCCAGCTACTCGAGAATCTGAGGCAGGAGAATTGCTTGAACCCAGGAGGCAGAGGTTGCAGTGAGTCAAAATCGTGCCGCTGCACTCCAGCCTGGGTGACAGAGCAAGACTGTCTCAATTAAAAAAAAAAAAAAAAACAACTTTGGTAGAGGTGGGGTCTTGCTATGTTGCCCAGGCTGGTCTGGAACACTTAGGCTCAAGTGATTCTTCCACCTCCACTTTCCAAGGTGCTGGGATTACAGGCAAGAGCCGCTGTGTCCCAGCCTCTTTCCCTTTTCAAAAGCATCCATCCTTCTCCCTGAGCCCTCAGTCCCCTCCTCCTTCCTCCATTGCCTGCTCTACCCCACCCCCACCATATTCACTTGTTTATTTTCTCCTCTCCTTCCCTCCAAGAGCTTGTTTGCACACCTGGAAAAGAAAGATAATAAAGCAACTTTTCTCAGTTGTCGTGACTAGGGAGTTATTGAATATCACACGTCGCACACTCCAGGGTGCTCAGAGCATGGCATTTGTTTGTATTAATAATAATATATGACTGGGCTTGGTCACTCACACCTGTAATCCTAGCAATTTGGAAGGCTGAGGTGAGTGGATTGCTTGAGCTCAGGAGTTTGAGACAAGCCTCGGTAACATGGCAAGAGCTCCATCTCTACCAAAAATACAAAAATTAGCCAAGTATGGTGGTGTGCTCCTGTAGTCCCAGCCACTCGGGAGGCTGAAGTGGGAGGCTGAAGTGGGAGGATCACTTGAGCCCAGAAGTCAAGGCTACAGTGAGCTATGATCATGCCACTGAACTCCAGCTTGGGCAACAGAGTGAAATCCTGTCTCAATTAAAAAAAAAAAAAAAAAGGAGACACCAGCCTGGGCAACATAGTGAGACCCCGGTATCTACAAACAATAATGATAATATAATACAGGATACATGGTGGAATGGTGGAGTCCAAACCCCAGGGGAGAAGCCCCAGGACTCCGGACAAGTGGAGTAGGAGAGCTCAAAAGAGGACCTGGGTGGGCCAGGGCTGGAGAGAGATTTCAGGTGGAAGGTACCACATGGGGCAAAGGTTGGGAAGCTGGAGGAAGACACCTGGGGTCAGCCAGGCAGGAAGGGACCCAGGCTGCACCTTCTGCAGCTTGGCAGCTTCTCACCTGTCCTCACCTTCCACCCCGATCCCTGAGCATGGAGCTCAGGCCGGACCCCAAGCTTGAGAGTGAGTGGGTGTTCAGGGCAGGCTTCCTGGACAAGGTGACATCTGAGCCCTGAGAAATGAGCGGGTGGGGGAACTATACTGAGAGGAAGTTTCCTGGGAGGACAGCAGGGCTGGCCCAGCCACAATAAGCCCTCCTGGGTTCTCTCCAGGGAGAGGCACCAATGGACTTATTTATTTATTTTGAGATGGAGTCTCACTCTGTCATCCAGGCTGGAGTGCAGTGGTGCAATCTCAGCTCACTGCAACCTCTGCCTCCCAGGTTCAAGTGATTCTCCTGCCTTGGCCACCCGAGTAGCTGGGATTACAGGTGCACACCACCACGCCCGGCTAATTTTTGTATTTTTTGTAGAGATGGGGTTTCACCATGTTGGAGAGGCTGGTCTTGAACTCCTGACCTCGAGTGATCCCTCAAGGGATTATGGGCATGAGCCAATGCACCTGGCCAACAATTGGACTTAAAATTAGGAAAGAACAGAGTGGGAGGCTGGGGAAGGTGCCACTCCACCGTGGGCAGCTGGATGGGAGGACCTGGGGCCTGGCTCAGGGGTGATGGACAGGAAGAGAGGGAGGGATTCCAGGGGGATTTAGAGGTAAAATTACCAGAACTCAGGGGATGAGGGGAGGCTAGAACCTGGCTGGTGGCAGTGAAGGCCACCTCCTCTGCTCGCCTTTCTCCAAGGGTCCCCCTGCTCCATGCCTAAATATCCTCATCTGCCCAGAATAGGTACTTGGCACCTGATCTCCCCTACCTGCCACCTGGCCCCTGCCAAGCTTCCCAGGGCACTTGGCAACCCAGCATGAGTCCAGCAAGCAGGCTAACCGGTTCTCATTGATGATGCCTCCTGCCAAGCCAGGCCGTGCATACACCTGAGGTTCCTAGTGGTTGAGCCGAATCACAGCCCTAGAACCCCGGGTGAGGAAAGGGCAGTGGCAAACCTTGTCCTGGAGCAGTGACAACCTGGTCAGTGCCAGGGCCTGTGCAAAGTGATGTAAAAAGATGGACATGACCGGCCACCTCTGTGAAGCAGGTGCACTTAAGCTTCCCATTTTAGGCCAGCTGGGACGGCTCGAGCCTTGTAATCCCAGCACTTTGGGAGGCCGAGGTGGGAAGATCGCTTGAGCCCAGGAGGTTTTTCTTTTTTTTCTTTTTTGAGACGGAGTCTCACTTGGTTACCCAGGCTGGAGTGCGACCTCTGCCTCCTGGGTTTAAGCGATTCTCCTGCCTCAGGAGCAGCTGGGATCACAGGGGTGCACCACCATGCCTGGCTAAGTTTTGTATTTTTAGTAGAGATGGGGTTTCACCATGTTGGCCAGGCTGGTCTCAAACTCCTGACCTCATGTAGTCCACCCGCCTCCCAAAGTTCTGGGATTACAGGCATGAGCCACCACGCCCAGCCTAAAGAATTTTAAGAATTAGCTGGCATGTACCTGTAGTCCTAGCTACTTGGAAGGCTGAGGCAGGAGGATTACTTGAGTCCAGGAGGTCGAGGCTGCAGTGAGCCATGATTGCACCACTGCACTCCAGCCTGGGTAATAGAGCGAGACCCTGTCTCAAAGAAAAAAAAAAAAAGAAAAATCCCATTTTAGAAATGAGCCCAGAGTGGTACAGAAAGCTACACAAAGCCACACAGCCACAAGGTGGATGAACTGGGAGGAGGTGTTTTACCTAGCTCTGCCTGCCGTTATCTCTATTCAGCAGGCAAGAAAAACCTTGGCCAGGCATGGTGGCTCATGCCTATAATCCCAGCTACCCAGGAGGCTGAGGCAGGAGAATCGCTTGAACTCAGGAGGCGGAGATTGCAGTGAGATTGCACCACTGCACTCCAGCCTGGGTGACAAAGCTCAAAAAAAACAAAAAGACAAAACCATAATAACAAAACCTGGAGCCAGAGGCATTGTGACCAGCTATCCCACATTCTGGGGACTGACGAATTTCCTGGAACACGGAATGTCAGGCCTCTGAGCCCAAGCCTGCACGTGTGTCTCTAGATGGCCTGAAGCAACGAAAGAATCACAAAAGAAGTGAAAATGGCCGGTTCCTGCCTTAACTGAAGACAGTGCCTTGTGAAATTCCTTCTCCTGGCTCAGAAGCTCCCCCACTGAGGACCTTGTGACCTCTGCCCCTGCCTGCCAGAGAACAAACCCCTTTGACTGTAATTTTCCACTACCTACCCAAATCCTATAAAAACAGCCTCACCCCTATCTTCCTTCACTGACTCCTTTTTTGGACTCAGCCCGCCTGCGCCCAGGTGATTAAAAAGCTTTATTGCTCACACAAAGCCTGTTTGGCGGTCTCTTTACATGGATGCGCGTGACATGAAATTTTTAGGGCTAATGTCAGGACAGTCCCAAGCAAACCATGACACTTGGTCACCCTACCAATGTAATGTCCAACCTTGTTTTTACTAACCCTGTTTTTAGACTCTCCCTTTCCTTTAATCACCTAGCCTTGTCTCCACCTGAATTGACTCTCCCTTAGCTAAGAGAGCCAGACAGACTCTATCTTGGCTCTTTCACTAGCAGCCCCTTCCTCAAAGACTTAACTTGTGCAAGCTGACTCCCAGCACATCCAAGAATGCAATTAATCGATAAGATACTGTGGCGAGCAATATCCGCAGTTCCCAGGAATTCATCTGACTGATAACGCCCAAAGCCCCGCGTCTATCACCTTGTAACAGTCTTAAAGCCCCTGCACCTGGAACTGTTTACTTTCCTATAACCATTTATCCTTTTAACTTTTTTGCCTATTTTACTTCTGTAAAATTGTTTTAACTAGACACCCCCCCCTTTCTAAACCAAAGTATAAAAGAAAATCCAGCCCCTTCTTCAAGGCCGAGAAAACTTTAAACGTTAGCCGTCTCTTGGCCGCCGGCTAAATAAACGGACTCTTAACTCGACTCAGTGTGGCGTTTTATCTAACTCGCTCAAGTACAACATCAAGAGGTGAGATGACTTGCCCAAGGTCACACAGCTACCACAAGCGCCCCCATGCCAGCACTCACCTATTTAAGACACCATCCCCTCTCCTAGACTTGATGGGGAGGACTTTAGGGGAACCCTGGAAGCAGTTGGGTTTTTTTCCCTTTGTGTCAAAATATCCTTTTTAAAAAAAATTTCAATAGTTTTTGGGGTACAGGTGGTTTTTGGCTACATGGCCAAATAACCACTAAAGAATTGATTAGCGGTGATTTCTGAGACTTTGGTGCACCTGTCACCTGAGCAGTATACATTGTACCCGATATGTGCGTTTTTTTTTTTTTTTTTTGAGACAGGGTTTCACTCTTGTTGCCCAGGCTGGAGTACGGTGGTGCCATCTCTGCTCACTGCAACCTCCGCCTCCTGGGCTCAAGCGATTCTCCTGCCTCAGCCTCCTGAGTAGCTGGGATTACAGGCAAGCGCCACCACACCTGGCTAATGTTTTTTGTATTTTTAGTAGAAACGGGGTTTCTCCATGTTGGTCAGGCTGGTGTTGAACTCCCAACCTCAGGTAATCCGCCCACCTCGGCCTCCCAAAGTGTTGGGATTACAGGCGTGAGCCACTGCGCCTGGCCGATATGTGGTCTTTTATCCCTCACCTCCCTCCCCACCCTTTCCCTCTGAATTCCCAAGTTTTCTTTTTCTTTCTTTCTTTTTCTTTCCTTCCTTCCTTCATTCGTTCCTTCCTTCCTTCCTTCCCTGTCTCCCTTTTTTTTTTTTTTGAGACAGCATCTCACTCTGTCGCCAGGCTGGAGTGCAGTGGCGTGATCTCGGCTCACTGCAAGCTCCGCCTCCCGGGTTCACGCCATTCTCCTGCCTCAGCCTCCTGAGTAGCTGACACTACAGGTGCCTGCCACCACGCCCGGCTAACTGTTTGTATTTTTAGTAAAGACGGAGTTTCACCGTGTTAGCCAGGATGGTCTCGATCTCCTAACCTTGTGATCCGCCCACCTCAGCCTCCCAAAGTGCTGGGATTACCGGCATGAGCCGCTGTGCCCAGCCTCTTTCTTTTTTTGAGATAGGATCTCTCTCTGTTACCCAGGCTGGAGGGCAGTGGCACAATCATAGCTCACAGCAGCCTCCACAACTCCTGGGCTCAAGTGATCCTCCTGCCTCAGCCTCTAGAATAGCTGGGACTACAGGTGTGCACCACTACACCTAGCTCATTTATTTATTTATTTATTTTCTGTAGAAATGGGGGTCTCCTTCCTACCTTTCTCTTTCTTGGGAAAGTGTTTTACTTTGTGTTGCTTGTAACAGCTTTAGAGATATAATTTTCATACCATCCAATTTACCTATTTCAAGTTTTCAAGTCGAAGGTTTTTGATCCATTCACAGAGTTCAGCAGTTCTCACCATCTTGTTCTTCTTTTATTTGACAAATATTAATTGTATATACTTACCAGGTACAGTGTGATCTTTTGATATATGTATACTTTGGGAACCACTTTGCTCTTTTTTTGTTTCGTTTTGTTTTTCTTTTTCTTTTCTTTCAGAGATAGGCTCTCATTCTTTTGCCCAGGCTGGAGTGCAGTGGTGTGATCATAGCTCACTGCAGCCTCAACCTCCTGGGCTCAAGTGATCCTCCCACCTCAGCCTCCTGGGTAGCTGGGACTACAGGTGTGCACTACCATGGCCAGCTAATTTTTAAAATTTTTGTAGAGATGGGGTCTTACTGTGTTGCCCAGGCTGGTCTCAAACCTGTGGCCTCAAGTGAGCCTCCCACTTTGTCCTCCCAAAGTGCTGTGATTACAGGTGGGAGCCAGTGCACCTGTCCCCATATTGTTCTTTTTAGCGGCTACATAGGATGCCACAGTTGAGCCAGACTTTGCTTATCAGTTTCCTATTGCTGGACTAGGCGTTTTTTGTTGTTTGTTGTTGTTGTTGTTGTTGTTTTGTTTCATTTTTTGAGAGAGAGTCTTGCTCTTGTCGCCCAGGCTGGAGTGCAGTGGCACGATCTCAGCTCACTGCAACCTCTGCCTCCCCAGTTCAAGCAATTCTCCCGCCTCAGCCTCCCCAGTAGGTGGGATCATAGGCGCCTGCCACCACGCCTGGCTAATTTTTGTGGTTTTAGTAGAGACGGGGTTTTGCCATGTTGGTCAGGCTGGTCTTGAACTCCTGACCTCAGATGATCTGTCCGCCTCAGCCTCCCAAAATGCTGGGATTACAGACCTGAGCCACCGCGCCCGGTCTAGGTGGTTGTTTTTGATCCAAGCAATGGTGAAATGAATAACCTGCTGTAGAGGTCATATGTCAACCCAGCATGAAGAGATCTCATCAGTAAATTCCTGGAAGTGGAATTACTTGTCAAAGGGTGTGAGCAGTTGTATCGTGGATAACTATTGCCAAAGATTTCTCCACAAAGGACTCATCCTCCACATGTTATCAAACATTCTAATCTTTGCTAACTGAGAGGTTTAAAAGTATGTAGTTCTCATTTGCATTTTTATTTATTTATTTATTTTTTGAGACGAAGTCTCTCTCTTGTCTCCCAGGCTGGGGTGCAATGGCGTGATCTCGGCTCACTGCAACCTCCGCCTCCCTGGTTCAGGCGATTCTCCTGCCTCAGCCTCCTGAGTAGCTGGGACTACAGGCGCCTGCCACCATGCCTGGATAATTTTTGTATTTTTAGTAGAGACGGGGTTTCACCATGTTGGCCAGAATGGTCTTGAACTCTTGACCTCAGGTGATCTGCCTGCCTCGGTCTTCCAAACTGCTGGGATTACAGGCATAAACCACCGTGCCTGGCCTGCATTTTTATTATTTCGAGTGAGGTTGAACATCTTCTCTGTGTTTAAAAACTGGATCTCAGATCCAGGCACGGTGGCTCATGCCTGTAATCCCAGCACTTTGGGAGGTCAAGACCAGAGGTCAGGAGTAGTTTGAGATGAGCCTGGGAAATAGTTAGGTTCTGTCTTTCTTTTTTTTTTTTTTTTTTTTTATTTTTTATTTTTTATTTTTTTATTTTTTTTATTTTATTTTATTTTATTTTTTTATTTTTTTTAATTTATGAAGTATTTATTGATGATTCTTGGGTGTTTCTCGGAGAGGGGGATATGGGAGGGTCATAGGATAATAGTGGAGAGAAGGTCAGGAGATAAACACATGAACAAAGGTCTCTGGTTTTCCTAGGCAGAGGACCCTGCGGCCTTCTGCAGTGTTTGTGCCCCTGGGTACTGGAGATTAGGGAGTGGTGATGACTCTTAAAGAGCACGCTGCCTTCAAGCATCTGTTTAACAAAGTACATCTTGCACCGCCCTTAATCCATTTAACCCTGAGTTGACACAGCATATGTTTCAGAGAGCATGGGGCTGGGGGAAAGGCCATAGATCAACAGCATCCCAAGGCAGAAGAATTTCTCCTAGTCAGAACAAAATGGAATCTCCTATGCCCACCCCTTTCTACACAGACACAGCAACAATCTGATCTCTCCTTCCTTTCCCCACACTTCCCCCCCTCTTCCTTTCAACAAAACCGCCATCGTCCTCATGGCCCGCTCCCGATGGTCGCTGTCTCTTCGGAGCTGTTGGGTACACCTCCCAGACAGGGCGGCCGGGCAGAGGCGCTCCTCACCTCCCAGACAGGGCGGCCGGGCAGAGGCGCTCCTTGCTTCCCAGACGGGGCCGCCCAGGCAGAGGCGCTCCTCGCTTCCCAGACCGGGCCGCCCGGGCAGAGGCGCTCCTCACTTCCTCCCAGACCGGGTGGCAGCCGGGCAGAGGCGCTCCTCACCTCCCAGACGGGGCGGCCGGGCAGAGGCGCTCCTCACTTCCCAGAGGGGGCGGCCGGGCAGAGGCGCTCCTCACTTCCCAGATGGGGCGGCCGGGCAGAGACGCTCCTCACTTCCTCCCAGACGGGGTGGCGGCCGGGCAGAGGCGCTCCTCACCTCCCAGACAGGGCGGCCGGGCAGAGGCGCTCCTCACTTCCCAGACTGGGCGGCCGGGCAGAGGCGCTCCTCACTTCCCAGACTGGGCGGCCGGGCAGAGGCGCTCCTCACTTCCCAGACTGGGCGGCCGGGCAGAGGCGCTCCTCACTTCCCAGACGGTGTGGCGGCTGGGCAGAGGCGCTCCTCCCTTCCCAGATGGGGCAGCCAGGCAGAGGCGCTCCTCACTTCCTCCCAGACGGGGTGGCGGCCAGGCAGAGGCGCTCCTCACTTCCCAGAGGGGGCGGCCGGGCAGAGGTGCTCCTCACTTCCTCCCAGACGGGGTGGTGGCTGGGCAGAGGCACTCCTCACCTCCCAGACGGGGCGGCCGGGCAGAGGTGCTCCTCATCTCCCAGACGGGGCGGCCGGGCAGAGGTGCTCCTCACTTCCCCCCAGACGGGGTGACGGCCGGGCAGAGGCACTCCTCACCTCCCAGATGGGGCGGCCGGACAGAGGCGCTCCTCACTTCCCATACAGGGTGGCAGCCGGGCAGAGGTGCTCCTCACTTCCCAGATGGGGCAGCTGGGCAGAGGTGCTCCTCACTTCCTCCCAGACGGGGTGGCGGCCAGGCAGAGGCGCTCCTCACTTCCCAGACTGGGCGGCCGGGCAGAGGCACTCCTCACTTCCCAGACTGGGCGGCCGGGCAGAGGCGCTCCTCACTTCCCAGACTGGGCGGCCGGGCAGAGGCGCTCCTCACCTCCTAGACGGGGTGGCCGGGCAGAGGCGCTCCTCACTTCCCAGACGGTGTGGCGGCTGGGCAGAGGCGCTCCTCCCTTCCCAGATGGGGCAGCCAGGCAGAGGCGCTCCTCACTTCCCCCCAGACGGGGTGGCGGCCAGGCAGAGGCGCTCCTCACTTCCCAGAGGGGGCAGCCGGGCAGAGGTGCTCCTCACTTCCTCCCAGACGGGGTGGCGGCTGGGCAGAGGCGCTCCTCACCTCCCAGACGGGGCGGCCGGGCAGAGGTGCTCCTCATCTCCCAGACGGGGCAGCCGGGCAGAGGTGCTCCTCACTTCCCCCCAGACGGGGTGACGGCCGGGCAGAGGCACTCCTCACCTCCCAGACGGGGCGGCCGGACAGAGGCGCTCCTCACTTCCCATACGGGGTGGCAGCCGGGCAGAGGCGCTCCTCACTTCCCAGATGGGGCAGCCGGGCAGAGGCGCTCCTCACTTCCTCCCAGATGGGGTGGCGGCCGGGCAGAGGCGCTCCTCACTTCCCAGACGGGGCGGCTGGGCAGAGGTGCTCCTCACTTCCTCCCAGACGGGGTGGCGGCCGGGCAGAGGCGCTCCTCACCTCCCAGACGGGGTGGCCGGGCAGAGGCGCTCCTCCCTTCCCAGACGGAGTGGCCATGCAGAGGCGCTCCTCACTTCCTCCCAGAGTGGGCGGCCAGGCAGAGGCGCTCCTCACTTCCCAGAGTGGGCGGCCGGGCAGAGGCGCTCCTCACTTCCCATAGGGAGTGGCAGCCAGGCAGAGGCGCTCCTCGCTTCCTCCCAGACGGGGTGGCGGCCAGGCAGAGGCGCTCCTCACCTCCCAGACGGGGCGGCCGGGCAGAGGCACTCCTCACCTCCCAGACGGGGCGGCCGGGCAGAGGCGCTCCTCACTTCCCAGACGGGGCGGCTGGGCAGAGGCGCTCCTCACCTCCCAGAAGGGGCGGCTGGGCAGAGGCGCTCCTCACTTCCCATATGGGGTGGCAGCCGGGCAGAGGCGCTCCTCACTTCCCAGACAGGGTGGCGGCCAGGCAGAGGCGCTCCTCACCTCCCCGATGGGGCAACCGGGCAGAGGCGCTCCTCACTTCCTCCCAGACGGGGTGGCGGCCAGGCAGAGGCGCTCCTCACCTCCCAGACGGGGCGGCCGGGCAGAGGTGCTCCTCATCTCCCAGACGGGGCAGCCGGGCAGAGGCGCTCCTCACTTCCTCCCAGACGGGGTGGCGGCCGGGCAGAGGCACTCCTCACCTCCCAGACGGGGCGGCCGGGCAGAGACGCTCCTCACTTCCTCCCAGACGGGGTGGCGGCCGGGCAGAGGAGCTCCTCACCTCCCAGACGGGGCGGCCGGGCAGAGGCGCTCCTCACTTCCTCCCAGACGGGGTGGCGGCCGGGCAGAGGCGCTCCTCACCTCCCAGACGATGGGCGGCCGGGCAGAGGCGCTCCTCACTTCCCAGATAGGGCGGCCGGGCAGAGGGGTTCCTCACATCCCAGACGATGGGCGGCCAGGCAGAGATGCTCCTCACTTTCTAGACGGGGTGGCGGCGGGGCAGAGGCTGTAATCTTAGCACTTTAAGAGGCCAAGGCAGGAGGCTGGTAGGTGGAGGTTGCAGCGAGCCGAGATCACATCACTGCACTCCAGCCTGAGCACCATTGAGCATTGAGTTAGCGAGACTCCGTCTGCAATCCCAGCACCTCGGGAGGCCGAGGCAGGCAGATCACTCGAGGCCAGGAGCTGGAGACCAGCCCGGTCAACACGGCGAAACCCCGTCTCCACCAAAAATACAAAAACCATTCAGGCGTGGCGGCGCGCGCCTGCAATCCCAGGCACTCGGCAGGCCGAGGCAGGAGAGTCACAGGAGCCCGAGGCAGGGAGGTTGCAGCGAGCCGGATCATGGCAGTACAGTCCAGCTTCGGTAACAGCGGGAGACCGAAAAAAAAAACTTTTTTTTTTTTTTTTTTTTTTTTTTTTTTTTTGAGACGGAGTCTTGCACTCTCATCTAGGCTGGAGAGCAGTGGTGCGATCTCAGCTCACTGCGAGCTCTGCCTCCCAGGTTCATGCCATTCTCCTGCCTCAGCCTCCAGAGTAGCTGGGACTACAGGCGCCCGCCACCACGACCGGCTAATTTTTTGTATTTTTTTTTAGTAGAGATGGGGTTTCACCATGTTAGCCAAGATGGTCTCGATCTCCTGACCTCGTGATCCACCCGCCTTGGCCTCCCAAAGTGCTGGGATTACAGGTGTGAGCCACTGCGCCCGGCCTGGTTCTGTCTTTCTATATACATATTTGTAAGTGGATCTTGTCCAGGCGTGGTGGCTCATGCCTGTAGTCTCAGCTACTCAGGAGGCTCAGGGAGGAGGATCACTTGAGTCAGGAGTTTGCAGCTGCAGTGAGCTATGATTGCACCGGTGCCCTCTAGACTGGGCAACAGAGCAAGACCCTGTCTCTAAAATAAAACTTTTTTTTTTTTTGAGATGGAGTCTTGCTCTGTCACCCAGGCTGGAGTGCAATGGCATGATCTCGGTTTACTGCAACCTCCACCTGCCGGATTCGAGTGATTCTCCTGCCTCAGCCTCCCAAGTAGCTGGGATTACGGGTGCCTGCCACCATGCTTGGCTAATTTTTTCTATTTTTAGTAGAGACAGGGCTTTACCATGTTGGCCAGGCTAGTCTTGAACTCCTGACCTCAGGTGATTCACCTGCCTCAGCCTCCCATGAGCCACCATGTCTGGCCTTTAAAATAAAACATTTTTAAACGTGGACCTCTAGTCTTTCCCTGGAAACATTTTTTTTTTTTTTTTTTTTTGGCAGGTGACAGCCTTTTTGTTATTGGTTTATAGAGCCTCTTTACTTTTATCATGGTAGAATATATATAGAAGCTCTTTTTAGTATTAAGGAAATTATTTCTTATTCTGTGAGCTGCAATCTTCTTCCTCCATTTTTTTTTTTTTTGAGATGGAGTCTTGCTCTGTCACCCAGGCTGGAGTGCAGTGGCGTGATCTTGGCTCATTGCAGCCTCTGCCTCCTGGATTCAAGAGATTCTCTTGCTTCAGCCTCCCAAGTAGCTGGGATTACAGGCATGCACCACCACACCCAGCTAATTTTTGCATTTTTAGTAGAGACAGTGTTCACCATGTTGGTCAGGCTGGTTTTGAACTCCTGACCTCAGGTGATCCACCTGCCTCAGCCTCCCAAAGTGCTGGGATTACAGGCGTGGGCCACCATGCCCAGCCCTTTGGCGACTTTTATGTTTATTTTATTCTTAGAAAGGCCTTCCCTGTGCATTCAGTTGTACATCAGCCCCCGACCTACCCCAAAAAAAGCCTTTGCATGGCTCATACCTGTAATCCCAGCACTTTGGGAGGCTGAAGTGGGAGCATTGCTTGAGACCAAGAGTTCAATGCTGGAGTGAGCTGTGAGATGTGATTGCACCACTGCACTCCAGCCTGGGAAACAGAGTGAGACTCTTGTCTGAAGAAAAATAA
This sequence comes from Pongo pygmaeus, assembly GCF_028885625.2. Lineage (NCBI taxonomy): Eukaryota > Metazoa > Chordata > Mammalia > Primates > Hominidae > Pongo > Pongo pygmaeus. The sequence goes on along the minus strand of NC_072393.2, from coordinate 8,209,300 downwards.
AAATTAAAAATAATAATTTGAGGCCAGGCATGGTGGCTCACGCCTGTAATCCCAGCACTTTGGGAGGCTGAGGCGGGCGGATCATGAGTTCAGGAGATCGAGACCAACCTGGCTAACATGGTGAAACCCCGTCTCTACTAAAAATACAAAAAAATTAGCCGGGCATGGTGGCAGGCGCCTGTAGTCCCAGCTACTCGGGAGGCTGAGGCAGGAGAATGGTGTGAACTCGGGAGGCGGAGCTTGCAGTGAGCCGAGATCGCGCCACTGGACTCCAGCCTGGGCGACAGAGCGAGACTCCGTCTCAAAATAATGATAATAATAATAATAATAATTTGAGTGTATTTCAGTGTAGGGAAGGGCTTTTTTTTTTGAGACAGAGTCTTGCTCTGTCGCCCAGACTGGAGTGCAGTGGCGCGATCTCGGCTCACTGCAAGCTCTGCCTCCTGGGTTCAAGGGATTCTCCTGCCTCAGCCTCCCAAGTAGCTAGGATTACAGGCACGCACCACCATGCCTGGCTAATATTTTTTGTATTTTTAGTAGAGTCAGGGTTTCACCATATTGGCCAGGCTGGTCTTGAACTCCTGATCTTGTGATCCACCCACCTTCGCCTCCCAAAGTGCTGGGATTACAGGCATGAGCCACTGCAGCTGGCCGGCTTTTTGTTTCTTTCCTTTCTGTTGTTTTGTGTTTCAGAGATAGTGTCTTGCTCTGTGGCCCAGGCTGGAGTGCAGTGGTGAGATCATAGCTTACTGCAGCCAGGACCTCCTGGGCTCAAATGATCCTGCTGCCTCAGCCTCCTGAGTAGATGGGACACAGGCATGAGCCACCACGTCAGGCCGTGCATCCAGCAACCATTGGATCATATCAACTTTAATCCAGGATAACCTCATCTTAACTTGGTTACAACTGCAAACACCCTGTTTCTAAATAAGGTTAAATTCACAAGTGCCGGGCTTTAACAAATCTCCTTGGAGGACACAATTCAAACCACACTACCCTACAAGCATATTTTTCTTTTTTTCGAGACGGAGTCTCGCTCTGTCGCCCAGGCTGAGTGCAGTGGCACGATCTCGGCTCACTGCAAGCTCCACCTCCCAGGTTCACGCCATTCTCCTGCCTCAGTCTCTCGAGTAGCTGGGACTACAGGTGCCCGCCACCACGCCCAACTAATTTTTTGTATTTTTACTAGAGACAGGGTTTCACCATGTTAGCCAGGGTGGTCTCAATCTCCTGACCTCATGATTCGCCTGCCTCGGCCTCCCAGAGTGCTGGGATTACAGGCGTGAGCCACCATGCCTGGCTGCATTTTTTTTTTAATGTGTTCATTTTTCCAAAAATTGACTCTCTAGAATCATACTGGAAAGTTAAATGTAAACTATTGCATACAAATTTGCAGAGGAAAAAAATGCCTTCCCTTCAAAAAAAAAAAAAAGCTTTCAATGAATTATTTCTTTTTTGGTTTTGAGAGTTAGCTTGTAATTTCCATTACAGCCCACGTCTTGTTAACTACAGCATGGAATGGATTCATTGTCATAATTGGTACTTTCCAGAAGATACAGTTCTTTCCCATCAATGCTTTTCACCTCTGTTCTGGGGTTTTCATGCGTGTTTAATTAGAGGGGGCTTCTTTTCTGGGATCAGTGAGCCAAAGCTAATGAGCAGGCTCCTTGGTCAATCCAGGTCAGTACTGGGGGCGTTTGATGGGGAGGTGTGGGTGAGAACAGGATGTTCAAGGCATGAGTAGGATCCCAAAGAGGAAGTGTCCCTCAGCTGAGGGGGTGGGTGTGTGTGAAGAGGAGCTGTGGAGGAGAGAAGGGGCTCTATTGAAACAAAAGTTGGGCTGGTGTAGTGGCTCATGCCTGTAATTCCCATGCTTTGGGAAGCCAATGTGGGAGGATTGCTTAAGGGCAGGAGTTTGAGACCAGCCTGGGCAACATAGAGAGACCCCACCTCTACCAAAAAAAAAAAAAAAACCAGACGTGGTGGCACGTGCTTTCGGCCCCAGCTACTTGGGAGGCTGAGGTGGGAGGATCGATTGAGCACGAGAGTTCTAGGATGCAGTGGGCTATGATGGTACCACTGCATTCCAGCATGGGTGACCCTGTCTCAAAAAAACAACAACAAAGCCGGGTGCAGTGGCTCATTCCTGTAATCCCAGCACTTTGGGAGGCCGAGGCAGGCAGATTACTTGAGGTCAGGAGTTCGAGACTAGCCTGGCCAACATGGTGAAACCTCATCTCTACTAAAAATACAAAAATTAGCCGGGCATGTTGGAGGGTTCCTGTAATCCCAGCTACTCAGGAGGCTGAGGCAAGAGAATCGGTTGAACCTGGGAGGTGGAGATTGCAGTGAGCCGAGATCGCACCACTGCACTCCAGCCTGGGCAACAAGAGCAAAACTCCATCTCAAAAAAATAAAAATAAAAAATAAGCCAGGCGTGGTGACTCACGCCTGTAATCCTAGCACTTTGGGAGGCCGAGGCGGGCGGATCACAAGGTCAAGAGATCGAGACCATCCTGGCTAACAGAGTGAAACCCCATCTCTACGAAAAACAGAAAAAATTATCCGAGCGTGGTGGCGGGCGCCTGTAGTCCCAGCTACTCGGGAGGCTGAGGCAGGAGAATGGCGTGAACCCAGGAGGCGGAGCTTGCAGTGAGCTGAGATTGCGCCACTGCACTCCAGCCTGGGCGACAGAGTGAGACTCCATCTCAAAAAAAAAAAAAAAAGACAGGGTCTCGCTCTGTCGCCCAGGCTGGAGTACAGTGGCATAATCATAGCTCACTGCAGCCTCCAGCTCTCAGGCTCAAGCCGTCTTCAGCCTCCCAACTAGTTGGGACTACAGGTGCATGCCACATTTTAAATTTTGTTAGAGATGGGGTCCCACTAAGTTGCTCAGGCTGCAGACACTATTTGAAATGAACTCATCTGATCCTGCAACAGCCTTGTGAGGTGGGTCCTCTTAATTCCTCTTTGACAGGTAAGGAAACTGAAGCCCAGAGAGGTTAGGACACTGGCCCAAAGTCACACAGTCTGTGAGCCGCTGGAACCAGAACCTAGGAGCTGTGTTTCTGCTTTCGTGTAGACAGATGCATTTTCCTTTAATACATCACTTTTTAGATGCAGAAGGGCAGGATCAGGGAGGTGGAGCGACTTGCCCAAGGTCTGGCAGTGAGTTAGTGACCCTCCAAGCCTGTGCGTCTGTGTGAGGCTTTGGGCTCTAGTTGAGAACGGGCAAAAACAGCGGTCTTGAAGGAAGCCTGCCTGGTATCTGTGTCAGTGAGGATGTGGGCTGCCGGGCTGGGTGGTGGAGACGGGTGGCTGGAGATAGGCTGGGGCGTGTCAAGTATGAACATTTAGAGTATGAACTAGAAATAAGACAGCCCTGACTGGGCACGGTGGCTCATGCCTGTAATCTTAGCTCTTTGGGAGGCTGAGGTGGGCAGATTGCCTGAGTTCAGGAGTTCGATACCAGCCTGGGCAACACGGTGAAACCCTGTCTCTACTAAAATACAAAAAATTAGCCGGGCGTGGCGGCATGCACCTGTAATCCCAGCTACTCGGGAGGTTAAGGCGGGAGAATTGCTTGAACCCGGGAAGCAGAGGTTGCAGTGAGCCGAGATCGTGCCACTGCACTCCAGCCTGGGTGACAGAGCGAGACTCTGTCTCAAAAAAAATAAAAAAATAAATAAATAAAAGAAATAGACAGCCCTAACCCCGCCCCCCTGTGACATCCCCAACTAGGCTGGACTACCCCCATGTCTGCAACAGGCTGGGGCATCCTCCGGAAATGAGTGGCGGGAGGGAGGCCAGGGCTGGGCCAGCAGAGTTGGGGGAGGGGATGGGAGTGCAGGGCTGGGGACACAGGAAGAGGCTGCAGGAAAAGAGGGGCAGTGTCCAAGCTCAGGGTCTTGGGACCTTTGGGGTTCCTGCCTTGTCTCCCTGCAACTCTGGAGGAGCAAGAGGCCTGGGGTTTCTCAGTTCTTTCCAGCCCAGGAGTCCCCTGGGGTGGCTCAGGGAGTGGGGACTTCCCTGGAGGAAAGGACCATGGGGTGAGCATCTAAACTTTTGCATTTGACTCAGAGCTTTGTCTCTTATTTTGTAAAACCCCAGTGTATGTGTGATATGTGTGCATTGACTACAAAAAAGAAAAAAAGAAAAAAAGAAAGAAAAGAAACCTAGGCCAGGCACGGTGGCTCATGCCTGTAATCCCAGCACTTTGAGAGGCCAAGGTCGGGGGAACACCTGAGGTCAGGAGTTTGAGACTAGCCTGGCCAACATGACAAAACCCCATCTCTACCAAAAATACAAAAATTAGCTGGGCGTGGTGGCGGGTGCCTGTAATCCCAGCTACTCGGGATGCTGAGGCAGGAGAATCGCTTGAACCTGGGCGACAGAGACTGCAGTGAGCTGAGATCGCACCACTGCACTCCAACCTGGGCAACAGAGAGAGACTCAGTCTTGAAAAAAAAAAACAAAAAAACCCAAAAACCTACTATCCCCATATATAACTAATTTGTGCTGTGCACCAAGAACCTGCTTTAAATTTCCATTGCAATTTACAAACCCCATATTATACCAGGCAAGGTTAGTGGCTGTTGAAAATACCACCAGGACAGGGCTATCTAAAGACACATTCAGTAGTGCGTTAACTATACAAAAAAATAAAAATAAAAAAAGACACTGTGTAGTTTCAAAACAAATCTTACACAGCCTTACATTTCAATTTTTTTCTTTTGTTCTTTTCTTTTTTTTTCGAGACTGGGTCTCGCACTGTCGCCCAGGCTGGTGTACAGTGGCGTGATCTCGGCTTGCTGCAACCTCCGCCTCACAGGTTCAAGGGATTCTCCTGCCTCAGGCTCCTGAGTAGCTGGGACTATAGGCACATGCCACCACACCCAGCTAATTTTTGTATTTTTAGTAGAGATGGGGTTTCACTATGTTGGCCAGGCTGGTCTTGAACTCCTCACCTCATGATTCACCCACCTCAGCCTCCCAAAGTGCTGGGATTACAGGCATGAGCCACTGTGCCCAGCCTCAGGTTTTTTCTTTAAAAAGAGTGAATTGTGTACAAGGGGGTTAAATGCTTAATGGAAAAGAAAGAAAAGAAAGAAAGAAAGAAAGAAAGAAAGAAAAAGAAAGAGAAAAAGAAAGAAAGAAGAAAGAAAGAAAGGAAAGAAAGAAAGAAAGAAAAGAAAGAAAGAAAGAAAGAAGAAAGAAAGGAAAGAAAGAAAGAGAGAAGAAAGAAAGAAAAAGAAAGAAAAAAAGAAGAAAGAAAGAAAAAGAAAAAGAAAGAAAGAAGAAAGAAAGAAAGAAGAAAGAAAGAAAAAGAAAGAAAGAAGAAAGAAAGAAAGAAGAAAGAAAGGAAAGAAAGAAAGAAAAAGAAAGAAAGAAAGCAAGGAAGGAACTGCTAGAACCAACTTATTCATCATCATCTTCTTAATCTTCCCAGCCCAAAGCCTCCTGGGCCCCTAGATCCGGGTAGGGGTGGGAGGGAGGGTCTGAAGGAGAAGGATGCTTCCCAGAGCAGAGGCATTCAAGCTGAACCTCAAAGAACAAGAATGTGCCGGGGCAGTCAGGCAATTATGCAAAGCTGACTGCAGGTGCAAAGGCCCAGAAGTTGGAAGCTGCACCTTCGGGGCCCAAAGTTAATGGTGTGAGAAGCAGAGAGAGCAGGTAGAGATCAGGCTGCAAGACAACCAGAGCTGAAGTACAGAAAGTCCTTGGGAGTCTGAGTAAAGACTTTGATCTAATCTTGGGGGTAATAGGGAGCCATGGGAGAGTTTAGAGCAGGAAGGAACATAGTCTTAGTTGTGTGCCCCAGGATTTCCCCTGGTTGCTTTATTTTCTTTTCTCTTTTTTTTTTTTTTTTTTTTTAATTTGAGACTCGGTCTCACCATGTTGCCCAGGCTGGAGTGCTGTGGCGCGATCGTGGCTCAGGGCAAACTCCACCTTCTGGGTTCAAGCAATTCTCCTGCCTCAGCCTCCAAAGTAGCTGGGACTGAAGGCATGCACAACCACGCCAGGCTAATTTTTGTATTGTTACTAGAGATGGGGTTTCACCATGTTGGCCAGGCTGGTCTCAAACTCTGACCTCGTGATCCACCCACCTTGGCCTCCCAAAGTGCTGGGATTACAGGCATGAGCCACTGCGTGTGTCCTTCCTTCCTTCCTTCCTTCCTTCCTTCCTTCCTTCCTTCCTTCCTTCCTTCCTTCCTTCCTTCTTTCCTTCCCTCCCTCCCTCCCCTCCTCCTCCTCCTCTTCCTCCTCCTCCTGAGTAGCTGTGATTACAGGTGCATGCCACCTCATCTAATTTTTAAGTGATCCTCCTACCTGGGCCTCCCAAAGTGCTGAGATTATAGGCAAGAGCCACCATGCCTGGCCATCCCTGGTTGTTTTCTATCAGAGGGGCTGCAGGAGAAGGGGTGGGTAGGAGAAGTGAAATCACCCAGTGCAGAGTAGGTAAGGTCTAAACAGGACAGAGGGGTGGAAGGAAGATAAGATATATATATATTTTTTAAAATTTTTAGAACCTTTTGTTTAAGTATAACACACATAAGGCCCAGCACGTTGGCTCATGCCTGTAATCCCAGCACTTTGGGAGGCTGAGGTGGGTAGATCGCTTCAGCCCAGGAGTTTGAGACCAGCCTGGGTAACATGGCAAAACCCCATCTCTATCATAATACAAAAATTAGCCAGGCATGGTGGTGCACACCTGTAATTCCAGCTACTCGAGTGGGGGCTGAAGTGGGAGGATCACTTGTGCCTGAGATTTGCAGTCAGTGGAGATTGCGCCACTGCACTCCAGCCTGAGTGATAGAGTGAGACCCTGTCTCAAAAAAAAAAAAAAAAAAAGAAGAAGAAAGGAAGAAAAGTGGAGCACACTTTTAGTAAAGAAAACAATACATAAATTCATAAATGTGGCCCGGTGCGGTGGCTCACGCTTGTAATCCCAGCACTTTGGGAGGCCGAGGCAGGTGGATCACCTGAGGTCAGGAGTTCAAGACCAGCCTGACCAACATGGTGAAACCCTGTCTCTACTAAAAATACAAAAATTAGCTGGGCATCCTGTAATCCCAGCTACTTGGGAGGCTGAGTCAGGAGAATCGCTGGAACCCAGGAGGTGGAGGCTGCAGTGGGCCGAGATCACACCCCTGCACTCCAGCCTGGGTGACAGAGCAAGACTCCGTCTCAAAAAAAACAAAAACCAAAACAACAACAACAACAACAAAATCATAAATATATGCCTTAAGGAATTTTTATCATGTGAATGTACATGTATAGCCAGGACCTAGATTAGATCAGGAACAGAACAGTGGCCGGGCATGGTGGCTCACACCTGTAATCCCAACACTTCGGGAGGCCAAGGCGGGTGGATCACAAGGTCAAGAGGCTGAGACCATCTTGGCCAACATGGTGAAACCCTGCCTGTACTAAAAAAACAAAAAAATTAGCCAGGCGTGGTGGCAGGCGCCCGTAGTCCCAGCTACTTGGGAGGCAGAGGCAGGAGAATAGTGTGAACCTGAGAGGCGGACCTTGCAGTAAGCTGAGATCAAGCCACTGCACTCCAGCCTGGGCGACAGAGTGAGACTCTGTCTCAAAAAAAAAACAAAAAAAAAACAACAGTCTGGGCACGGTGGCTCACTCCTGTAATCCCAGCACTTTGGGAGGCCGAGGCAGGTGGATCACGAGGTCAGGAGATCGAGACCGTCCTGGCTAACACGGTGAAACCCCGTCTCTACTAAAAATACAAAAAAATTAGCCAGGCATGGTGGCGGGCGCCTGTAGTCCCAGCTACTCGGGAGGCTGAAGCAGGAGAATGGCGTGAACCCGGGAGGTGGAGCTTGCAGTGAGCGGAGATTGCGCCACTGCACTCCAGCCTGGGTGACAGAGCAAGACTCCATCTCAAAAAAAAAAAAAAGAACAGAACATCACCAGCCCCTAGAAGTCCCCCATTGTACCCTGTCCTGCTACTCTCCATAATGGGTAAACCCATTTTTTTTTTAAGAGATAGGGTCTTGCTCTGTCACCCAGGCTATAGTGCAGTGGTGCAATCATGGCTCACTGCAGCCTCGACCTCCCAGGCTCAAGGGATCCTCTCACCTCAGCCCCCTCAGTAGCTGGGACTACAGGCACACACACCATCACGCCCAGCAAATTTTTGCATTTTTTTGTAGGGATGGGTTTCACTATGTTGCCCAGGCTGGGTTGGAACTCCTGGCCTCAAGCAATCCTCATGCCTTAGCCTCCTAAAATGCTGAGATTATAGGTGCGAGCCACCGTGCCCAGCCCTTATCTTGATTTTTAACAGTCTAGAATCACTCTGTCTGCTATTTGAACATTATATAAATGAAAACAAGCAGGATGTTTCCTTTATGTCTGGCTTCTTTTGTGTAACACCAGGTTTGTGTGGTTCATCCACATTTTTGTAGGTTACAGTTATTGTTCCTTGCCATTTTTTTTTTGTTTGTTTTGTTTTCAGCAGAGTCTCGCTCTGTCACCCAAGCTTGAGTACCATCTCAGCTCACTGCAACCTCTGCCTCCCACGTTCAAGTGATTCTCCTGCCTCAGCCTCCCAAATAGCTGGGACCACAGGCCTGCGCCACCACGCCCGGCTAATTTTTGTATTTTTAGTAGAGATAGGCTTTCACCATATTGGCCAGGCTGGTCTCAAACTCCTGATCTCAAGTGATCCTCCTGCCTTGGCCTCCCAAAGTGCTGGGATTACAGGCATGAGCCACAGTGTCCAGCCCATTGCCATTTGGTATAGCAAGGTTTCTCAACTGCTGTTGACATTTGGAGCTGAATAATCTTTGTTCCTACACATTGTAGGTATTTAGCGGTATCCCAGGCCTCTACTCACAGCATAACAGTAACACTCCTCCCTTTGGTTCTGACAACCCAAAACATCACTAGACATTGCCAAATGTCCCCTTAGAAGCAATAAGATCACCACCCAGTCGACTGGGTGCAGTGGCTCATGCCTGTAATCCCAGCACTTCGGGAGGCCAAGACAGGCAGATCATCTGAGGGCGGGAGTTTGAGGCCAGCCTGACTGATGTGGAGAAACCTCATCTCTACTAAAAACACAAAAATTAGCCAGGCGTGGTGGCGCATGCCTGTAATCCCAGCTACTCAGGAGGCTTAGGCGGGAGAATCGCTTGAACTTGGGAGGCAGAGGTTGCAGTGAGCTGAGATCATGCCATTGTACTCCAGCCTGGGCAACAAGAGCTAAACTCTGTCTCAAAAAAAAAAAAAAGAAAAAAAAAAGAAAAAAATCATCACCTGGTTGAGAACCACTGTCTTCCCTTTTGTGAACTTACCACAGTTTATTTACCTAAACTTTTTTAGGCATTTGGGTTGTTTCCAGTTTCTGGCTGTGACAAGCAGAGGTGCTGTGAACATTCTGGCCGGTTTCTGGATGAATGCAAAAATGTATATTCTTTAAGTTTATACTTAGGAGTAGAAATGCTGATTCATATTGTGTAGGTGTTTGTTCAGCTTTCTGGATATTGCCACAGTTTTCCAAAGCGGTTGTACCATTTCACACGTTCTCCAGGAGCGTGGGAGTAGAACTTGGTATTAACTTTTCTTTCTTTTTTTTTTTTTTTTGAGATGGAGTCTTGCTCTGTCACCCAGGCTACAGTGCAGTGGCGTGATCTTGGCTCACTGCAGACTCCGCCTCCTGGGTTCAAGCGATTCTCCTGCTTCAGCCTCCCGAGTAGCTGGAATTACAGGCGCCCGCCACTGCACCTGGCTAATTTTTGTATTTTTTAGTAGAGACAGGGTTTCACCATCATGGCCAGGCTGGTCTTGAACTCCTGACCTCATGATCCACCGGCCTTGGCCTCCCAAAGTGCTGGGATTACAGACGTGAGCCACTGCACCCGGCTAGCATTTTGGGTTTCATATGCATTTCTCTGATGACTCATGAGGTCAGCCCTCTTTCATTTATCAGCCATTTAGAGATCACCTTTTGTGAAAGGCTTATTTGTCTTTTGGAGTTTTTGTCCTTTTCATTTTCTTTCCTTCCTTCCCTCCCTACCCTCCTTTCTTTCTCTCTTCCTCTTCCTTCCTTTCTCTTTGTCTTCCTTCCTTCCTTCCTTTCTTTCTTTCCTTCTCTTTTTTCTTTTATGTGACAGAGTTTCGCTCTTGTCGCCCAGGCTGGAGTGCAGTGGCACAATCTCAACTCACTGCAACCTCTGGCTCCTGGGTTCAAGTGATTCTCCTGCCTCAGCCTCCCAAGTAGCTGGGATTACAGGCGCCCACCACCATGCGCAGCTAGTTTTTGTATTTTTAGTAGAGACGGGGTTTCACCATGTTGGCCAGGCTGGTCCGAAAGTCCTGACCTCAGAGGATCCACCTGCCTCGGCCTCCCAAAGTGCTGGGATTACAGGCATGAGCCACTGTGCCTGGCCTCCTTTTCATTTATCTCTTTCCCTCTTTCTTTCTTTCTTTCTTTCCTTCGTTCCTTCCTTCCTTCCTTCCTTCCTTCCTTCCTTCCTTCCTTCCTTCCTTCCTCCGTTCCTTCTTTCCCTTTCTCTCTCTCTCTCTCTCTCTCTCTCTCTCTGTCACCCAGGGTGGAGTGCAGTGGTACAATCATAGCTCACTGCAGCCTTGACCTCCTGGGCTCAAGTGATCTTCTTGCCTCAGCCTCTCGAGTTGATGGGACTACAGGCACCTGCCACCATGTCCAGCTGATTTTTTGTAGAGAGAGGGGTCTTGCTATATTTTCCAGGCTGGTCTAGAACTCCTGGACTCAAGTGATCCTCCCACTTGGCCTCCCAAAGTGCTGGGATGACAGTCATGAATCACCCCACCCGGACCCACATATAACTTTTTTTCTTTTTTCTTTTTTTTGAGACAGTCTCACTCTGTCATCCAGGCTGGAGTGCAATGGCACAATCCTGGCTCACTGCAACCTCTGCCTCCTGGGTTCAAGGGATTCTCATGCCTCAGCCTCCAGAATAGCTGGACCACAGGTGCGTACCACCACACCTGGCTAATTTTTGTATTTTTAGTAGAGACAGGGTTTCGCCATGTTGGCCAGGCTGTTCTTGAACTCCTGACTCAAGTGATCTGCCCATCTCCACCTCCCAAAGTGCTGGGATGACAGGCATGAGCTACCGTGCCCAGCCCCCCACATATAACTTTTGACTCCCTCAAAACTTAACTACTAGGCTGGGCTCGGTGGTTCACACCTGTCATCCCAGCACTTTGGGAGGCTGAGGCAGGAGGAATGCTTGAGTCCAGGAGTTCAATACCAGCCTGGACAACATAGCAAGACTCCATCTCTAAAAAAACTAAAAATTAGCTGGCCATGGTGGTGCATACCTGTGGTCCCAGCTACTCAAGAGCCTGAGGTGGGAAGATCACCTGAGCCCAGGAAGTCAAGGCTGCAGTCAGCCATGTTTACACCACTGCACTCCAGCCTAAGTGACAGGATAAAACCCCATCTCTAACAAAAAAAAGGGCTGGGCACAGTGGCTCACACCTGTGATCCCTAGCGCTTTGGGAGGCCAAGGCGGGCAGATCACCTGAAGCTGGGAGTTCGAGACCAGGCTGACCAACATGGAGAAACCCCATCTCTACTAAAAATACAAAATTAGCCGGGCGTGGTGGTGCATGCCTGTAATACCAGCTACTTGGGAGGCCGAGGCAGGAGAATCACTTGAACCCAGGAGGTGGAGGTTGCAGTGAGCCAAGATCTCAGCATTGCACTCCAGCCTGGGCAGCAAGAGCAAAACTCTGCCTCAAAAAAAAAAAAAAAAAAAGAAAAAAGAAAAAAAAGAAACTATCAGAATGTCCATCAATGAGGGAGTAGAGAAATGAAAGGAGGATGAAATGTAATGGTAAGGTAATGGAATATTAAACAGGAGTGAAAAGGAATAAGTAACTCTCTCTGTCTCTGTGTCTCTCTAACTTTCTCTCTCTTGCCCTTGCTCTCATTCTCACTCTTTCCAGCGCTACTCTATGTCAATATACATGCATCTTAATGTGGTGCTATTTCAAAAAGAAATTCAAGTTGTGCAATGTTAGTTTAGTGTGATACTGTTTATATAAATTTGAAACATAACAGCACTCTGGGTTGCTTATGGATACAATTCCACTTAAAAACAGATACAGATTAAGGAAGTAATGGCCTTTTTTTTTTTTTTTTTTTTCCTAAGTACTTGTAGGTTTCAAATGTGTCTCCCTGCAGTGACCAAAGAGAGCAGATCACTATAGGTCAGTGGCCAGAGGAGTCCAGGGGTCAGAGTGGGATGTGACTGAATGATCAGTATAGCCAAGGGATCAATATGACTGAGGTAGCCAGACCAACCACATAGAAGGTAGACTTTTTATTTTTCCTTTGAGACAAGGTCCCACTCTGTTGCCCAGGCTGGAGTGTAGTGGCATGATCATAGCTCACTGCAGCCTCAACTTCCCAGGCTCAAGCCAGCCTCCCACCTCAGCCTTCCGAGTAGCTGGCACTACAGGTGTGCACCACCATGCCTGGCTAATTTTTCTTTTCTTCCTTTTTAGACACGGTTTCCTGCTATGTTGCCCAGGCTGCAGGCTGGTCTCAAACTTCTGGGCTCCCAAAGTGTTGGGATTACAGGCATGAGCCTTTGTGGCTGGTGGAAGGTAGCTTTTTCTTTTCTTTTCTTTTCTTTTTGCCAGAGTCTCACTTTGTCTCCAAGGCTAGCGTGCAGTGGCATGAGCTCAGCTCACTGCAACCTCCGCCTCCCAGGTTCAAGCGATTCTTTTGCCTCAGCCTCCTGAGTAGCTGGAATTACAGGCATGGGCCACTGTACCCAGCTAATTTTTGTATTTTTAGTAGAGATGGGGTTTCACCATGTTGGCCAGGCTGGTCTTGAACTCCTGACCTCAGGTGATCCTCTTGCCTCGTCCTCCCAAAGTGCTGGGATTACAGGCATGAGCCACTGCCCAGGGCTGGAAGTTAGCTTTGATGCAGCCATTTGTCCTGGGGCCCCATGAACAAGGTGTGCTCTACAAGAAAGAGTGCAGATGGGATGTGGATTCTGGAAATCATATGTAAGATTTGCAACCTCGTGCATGGTTCTGAGTATCTGTAGCTTGCAGCAGGTCTAGACATGCCAACTCTTGATTTAGAGCTCAAAAGTCATCAGGGTCTTATGGGCCAGCTGAGGACACCAGGGGTCAGGCACCAGGATTTTCTTTTTTTGCATTAAATCAATTTTTTAGGCTGGATGCAGCACCTCATACCTGTAATCCCAGCACTTTGGGAGGCCGAGGCGGGATTGCTTGAACCTAGGAGTTGGAGTCCAGCCTGGGCAACGTAGTGAGACCCTATCTCTACAAAAAAATTTAAAAATCTGGCTGGGTGCTGTGGCTCATGCCTGTAATGCCAGCACTTTAAGAGGCTGAGTCCAGCGGATCACATAAGGTCAGGAGTTCAAGAGCAGCCCGGCCAACGTGGTAAAACCCCATCTCTACCAAAAATACAAAAATGGCCTGGGTGTGGTGGTGCATGCCTGTAATACCAGCTACTTGGGAGGCTGAGGCATAAGAATCACTTGAACCTGGGAGGCAGAGGTTGCAGTGAGCTGAGATTACACTACTGCACTCCAGCCTGGGCGACAGAGCAAGACTGTCTCAAAAAAAAGAAAAAAAGAAAAGAAAAGAAAAAGAAAAAGAAAAAAAAAAAGCTGGATGGGGTGGCTCATGCCTGTAATCCCAGAACTTTGCGAGGCTGATGCAGGTGGATCACCTGAGGTCAGGAGTTTGAGACCAGCCTGGCCAATGTGGTGAAACCCCGTCTCTATTAAAAATACAAAAATTAGCTGGGCATGGTGGCGCACACCTGTGGTTCCAGGTCCTCAGGGGGCTGAGGCAGGAGAATTGCTTGAACCCAGGGGATGGAGGTTGCAGTGAGCCGAGATCCACTGCACTCCAGCCTGGGCGACAGAGCAAGACTCTGTCTCAAATAAAAAAAAAAAGAAAGAAAGAAAGAAAAAGAACAGCTTCATCACCCCCTAAAATTCCCTTACACTGCCTGTTAGGAGTCACATCCTTCCTTCTTTCTCCTTGACAACCACTGATCTGCTCTCTGTCACCATAGTTTAGCCTTTCCGGGACTGTCGTATAAATTGAATCAGTCACATACTGGGTAGCCTTGTGAGACTGTCTTCTTTCTTTTCTTTCTTTCTTTTTTTTTTTTTGGATGGAGTTTCATTCTTGTTGCCCAGGCTGGAGTGCAATGGCACGATCTCGGCTCACTGCAACCTCCACCTCCTGGGTTCAAGCGATTCTCCTGCCTTAGCCTCCCAAGTAGCTGGGATTACAGGCATGCGCCACCATGCCTGGCTAACTTTGTATTTTTAGTAGAGACGGGGTTTCTCCATGTTGGTCAGGCTGGTCTCGAACTCCCGACCTCAGGTGATCTGCCCACCTCGGCCTCCCAAAGTGCTGGGATTACAGGCGTGAGCCACCGTGCCCAGTGAGACTGGCTTCTTTCACTCAAGCAGAGGAAAACAGTATTTTTTTTCCCATGGGCTTTTTTTTTTAAGACAAGGTCTGGCTCTGTCACTGAGGCTGGAGTGCAGTGATGCAATCACAGCTCAGTGCCAACTCCACCTCCCAGGCTCAAGCCATCCTTCTGCCTCAGCCTCCCGAGTAGCTGGGACTACAGATGCACACCACCACACCTGGCTAATTTTTTTTTTTTTTTTTTTTTTTTGGTAGAGATGGGGCCTTGCTATGTTGCTCAGGGTGGTCTCAAACTCCTGGGCTCAAGTGATCCTCCTGCCTTGGCCTCCCAAAGTGCTGGGAGGACAGGCGTGAATCACTGCACCCAGCCCATAAATGTTCTGATTTATAGCAGTTCAGGTTTGCAGCAAAATTGAGTGGAAAGTACAGAGATTTCCCACATATCTACCCTGCCCCCCAAGCCTAGCCTTTTCCTTATCAATGTCCGCCACTAGAGTGGTGCATTGGTTATACTCGATGAATCTCCAGGGATCCGTCCTCATCACCCCGAGTCCACAGCCTACATTAGGGCTCACTCTTTTTTTTTTTTTTTTTTTTTTTGAGGAGTTTTGCTCGGCTAGTTTATATATTTTTTTAGGCAGGCTCTTTCTCTGCCATCCAGGCTAGAGTGCAGTGGCACCATCACAGTTCACTGCAGTGTCGACCTCTCCAGCT
The DNA here is from genome assembly GCF_028885625.2 of Pongo pygmaeus. Taxonomy (NCBI): domain Eukaryota; kingdom Metazoa; phylum Chordata; class Mammalia; order Primates; family Hominidae; genus Pongo; species Pongo pygmaeus. The sequence goes on along the minus strand of NC_072393.2, from coordinate 8,194,135 downwards.
CAAGCCATCCCCCTGCCTCAGCCTCCCTGAGTAGCTGGGATTACAAGTGCACCATCATGCCTGGATAACTAAAAAAATTTTTTAGGCTGGTCACGGTGGCTTACACCTGTAATTCCAGCACTTTGGGAGGCCAAGGTGGGCAGATCACTTGAGATCAGGAGTTCGAGACCAGCCTGGCTAACTTGTTGGAACCCTGTTTCTACTAAAAATTCAAAAATTAGCCGGGCGTGGTGGCACGCACTTGTAGTCCCAGCTACTCAGGAGGCTGAGGCAGAAGAATTGCTTGAACCTGGGAAGCAGAGGCTGCACTGAGCTAAGATGGCACTACTGCACTCCAGCCTGGGTGACAAGAGTGAGATTCTGTGTTAGAAGAAAAGAAAAAATATAATGTAATTTAAATTAATTTATTTAGAGACATGGTCTCTCTCTGTCCCCCAGTCTGACCTGGAACTCCTGGGCTCAAGCAATCCTTCCACTTCAGCCTCCTGAGTATCTGGGACCACAGGCTTGTGCCACTGTGCCCAGCAAGAGCTCATTTATTTTAATTAATGAGTTCCCATTGTCTGAAAGTACCACTGTTTATTTATTCATTAATCTCCCGAAGGGCATCTTGGCTGCTTCCAAGTTTTATGCAATTATGAATAACACTGCTATAAACATCCATGTGCAGGTTTTGTTTTGTTTTGTTTTTGTTTTTGTTTTTGAGACAGAGTCTCACTCTGTCGCTCAGGTTGGAGTGCAGTGGCACGATCTCGGCTCACTGCAAGCTCCGCCTCCTGGGTTCACACCATTCTCCTGCCTCAGCCTCCCAAGTAGCTGGGACTACAGGCACCTGCCACCATGCCCGGCTAATTTTTTGTATATTTAGTAGAAACGGGGTTTCACCGTGTTAGCCAGGATGGTCTCGATCTCCTGACTTCATGATCCTCCCGCCTCGGCCTCCCAAAGTGCTGGGATTACAGGCGTGAGCCACCACGCCCGGTGAGTTTGTTTTTGTTTTTTGAGTCGGAGTCTCGCTGTGTCGCCCAGGCTGGAGTGCAGTGGTGTGATCTCGGCTCACTGCAACCTCCGCCTCACGGGTTCAAGTGATTCTCCCGCCTCAGCCTCCCGAGTAGCTGGGACTACACGCACACGCCACCACACCCAGCTAATTTTTGTATTTTTAGTAGAGACAGGGTTTCACCATATTGGCCAGGCTGGTCTTGAACTCCTGACCTCGTGATCTGCGCACCTCGGCCTCCCAAAGTGTTGGGATTACAGGTATGAGCCACTGCACCCGACCCATGTGCAGGTTTTCTTGTAGACATGAGCTTTCAACTCATTTGGGTAAATATCTAGGAGTGAAATTAATTGGTTATATGGTAAGAGTATGTTTAGTTTTGTAAGAAGCTGTAAAACTGTATTCCAGAGTGGCTGTACTGTTTTGCATTTCTTTCAGCAATGAGTGAGACTTCGTGTTGCTATATGGGAAACATCTTTTTTTTTTTTTTTGAGTCAGTCTTGCTTTGTCACCCAGGGTGGAGCACAGCGGTGTAATCTCAGCTTATTGCAACCTCCACTTCCCGGGCTCAAGCACTTCTCATGCCTCACCCTCCCGAGTAGCTGGCATTACAGGCATGCACCACCACACCCGGCTAATTTTTGTATTTTTAGTAGAGATGGGGTTTTGTCATGTTGCCCAGGCTGATCTCGAACTCCTGGCCTCAAGTGATCCGCCCACCTCAGCTCGCAAAGTGCTGGGATTACAGGCGTGAGCCACCACTCCTGGCCATATAGGCAACAAAATTTTTAATTACGGCAACATCTAGAAAAAAATGTTTTATCCTGTATCCTGCATTTTTCTTTTCTTTTCTTTTTTCTTTTTTTTTTGAGATGGAGTCTCACTCTGTCGCCCAGGCTGCAGTGCAATGGGCCATCTTGGCTCACTGCAACCTCTGCCTCCCAGATTCAAACAATTCTCCTGCCTCAGCCTCCCAAATAGCTGGGATTACAGGCTCGCGCCACCACACTCTGCTAATTTTTTGTATTTTTAGTAGAGATGGGGTTTCACCATGTTGGCCAGGCTGGCCTTGAACACCTTGCCTCAAGTGATTGGCCTGCTTTGGCCTCCCAATATCCTGCTTTTTTCTTTAAAAATAGTATGAAAACATTTTACATATTGTTAAAGAAAATCTACAAACATTTTTCATAACTGCACATTGGATCTTATCACGTGATTGTACACAGCGTACCGGATACCTCAGGCTTTGCACTAACCGAATATTAAAATAACAATAACAGAAGCATTGTTATATGTAAATATTTGCCTATTTCTCATATTTCTTTCTCATGGATTCCCAGCAGTGGAAATACTGGCTGGAAAAAGGCAAACACGTTATGATTCTTGGTACATGTTGCCAAGAACTCACCAGAAGCCTGAAATTTATGCTAAAAGCAGCAAGCTGGCTGGGCACAGTGGCTCATGCCTGTAATCCCAGCACTTTGGGAGGCTGAGGAGGGTGGATCACCTGAGGCCAGGAGTTTGAGACCAGCCTGGCCAACATGGCAAAACCCCATCTCTACTAAAAATACAAAAATTAGCTGGGCATGGTGGTGTGTGTCTGTAATCCTGGCTACTAGGGAGGCTGAGACAGGAGAATCACTTGAACCTGGGAGGCAGAGGTTGCAGTGAGCCGAGATTATGCCACTGCATTCCAGCCTGGGTGACAAAGCAAAACTCTGTCAAAAAAAAAAAAAAAAAAAGGTTAGATTAAAATAGACAAAAGATGTCTCGTTCTCTTTCCTTTTTTAGAGACAGAGTCTTACTGTGTTGCCAGGCTGGGGTGCAGTGGAACTATCATAGCTCACAGAAGCCTCAGCCCCCTGGGTTCAAGTGATCCTCCCACCTCAGCTTCCCAAGTAGGTGGGATTACAGGCATGTGCGACCATACCCAGCTAATTTTTATTTTTTGCAGAGATGTGGTCTCACTACATTGCCCAAGCTGGTCTCAAACTCCTGGGCTCAAGTGATCCTCTCACCTCGGCCTCCCAAAGTGCTGGGATTACAGGCATGAGCCACAGCACCTGGCTAAGAATTCCTCTGTAAGTTTTAAAGAGACAACTCAGTACATTGCTTGACCATTTTGCCCTCTGTTCTTAAGCTTAGAAAATGCTTTGACATCTCAGAGATTTAAAATCCATTTGCAGCTGGACGCAGTGGCTCACGTCTGTAATCTCAGTACTCTGGGAGGCCAAGGCAGGCAGATCACTAGAGGCCAGGAGTTTGAGACCAGCCTGGCCAACATGGTGAAACCCCGTTTCTACTAAAAATACAAAACTTAGCTGGGCAAGGTGGCACATGCCTGTAATCCCAGCTACTCGGGAGGCGGAGGCAGGAGAATCGCTTGAACCCAGGAGGCAGAGGTTGCAGTGAGCCGAGATTGTGCCACTGCACTCCAGCTTGGGCAATAGAGTGAGACTCCATCTAAAATAATAATGATAATAAATAAATCCAAAGAACTTAGTAAACTCCTTTGGTGTCACAAAGCTGTTTGATGACAGAATCAGTATTATAACCTGGAAGTTCAAACTCTGGCCTGGCGCTTTTTCTTATTTTATAGCTAGTCTTTGAGGTAAGATTTGTACTGTTAATTCATTCTGCCTACCCATCTACACACAAATAAATAATTTTAAATAGAGCAAAAGTAGAGGAAGTAGGGAAGGAAAAAAGGATTCTGGAATTCCATAAAAGTTTTGTGTTTTTTTTCTTTTTTTTTTTTTTTTTTTGAGATGCAGTCTCACTCTGTCACCTAGGTTGGAGTGCAATGGCGCAATCTCGGATCACTGCAACCTCTGTCTGCCTCCTGGGTTCAAGCGATTCTCCTGCCTCAGCATCCTGTGTAGCTGGGATTACAGGCGCCTGCCACCATACGTGGCTAATTTTTGTATTTTTAGTAGAGACAGGGTTTCACCATGTTGGCCAGACTGGTCTCAAACTCCTGACCTCAAGTGATCCACCCACCTCGGCCTCCTAAAGTTCTGGGATTCCAGGCGTGAGCCACTGTGCCTGGCCTGTTTCTTTTCTTTTCTTTCTTTTTTTTTTTTAAATTGAGACAGGGTCTCACTCTGTCACCCAGGCTGGAGTATGGTGGTGCCATCTCAGCTCACTGTGGCCTCAACCTGGGCTCAAGCAATTCTCCCATCGGGCTCCTGAGTAGCTGGGACTATAGTTGTGCACTACTATGCCTGGCTTTGCTGCTTTTTGATCTGATAACAGAAAATGGCCTGTATCCGCAACATAATCAGAAGTAGATAACAAACCAGCTGGTTAAAAGGAACTTGCAAAAGAACAATACACCTCTTTGGTCAGGTGTGGTGGCTCATGCCTGTAATCCCAGCACTTTGGGAGGCCGAGGTGGGTGGATCACTTGAGGTCAGGAGTTTGAGACCAGCCTGGCCAACATGGTGAAATCCCGTCTTTAATATAAATACAAAAATTAGCTGGGCGTGGTGGCAGGTGCCTGTATTTCCAGCTACTCGGGAGGCTGAGGCAGCAGAATTGCTTGCAGCTAGGAAGCGGAGGTTTCAGCGAGCCAAGATCACACCTTTGCACTCCAGCCTGGGTGACAGAGAGACTCTGTCTCTAAATCAATCAATCACATGCTCCTAACACAGTCCATGAAGGGGGTCAACTCACTGAACTACCAGAAATTGATTATGGTTACAGAAAATGTCGTAGGTTGTATGTTTGTAGAGCCGTATCTGCACACACACATATGCACTTTTCCATGCTTGTTATTCAGATAGCAGCTGCATTAAATTTATATCATCCCAGCTACTGGCTTAGTAGCCAAGAATCTATATAGAGTTGTAGGGCAGTGATAAACATAGGGTTTTAGAAAGCATTTACTATAGATTGTTTTTTTTTTTTTTTTTTTTTTTTTGAGACGGAGTCTTGCCCTGTTGCCCAGGCTGGAGTGCAATGGCGTGATCTCAGCTCACTGCAACCTCCGCCTCCCAGGTTCCAGCGATTCTCCTGCCTCAATCTCCTGAGTAGCTGGGATTACAGGCAGGTGCCACCACGCCCAGCTGATTTTTGTCTTTTTAGTAGAGATGGGGTTTTGCTGTGTTGGCCAGGCTGGTCTAGATCTCCTGACCTCGTGATCTGCCCACCTCGGCCTCCCAAAATTCTGAAATTACAGGCGTGAGCCACCGCACCCTGCCTAGATTGTTACCTTTTTTTTTTTTTTTTTTTTGAGATGGAGTCTCTCTCTGTCGCCCAGGCTGGACTACAGTGGTGCGATCTCGGCTCACTGCAAGCTCTGTCTCCAGGTTCACGCCATTCTCCTGCCTCAGCCTCCCAAGTAGCTGGGACTACAGGCGCCCGCCACCACGCCCGGCTAATTTTTTGTATTTTTAGTAGAGACGGTGTTTCACCGTGTTAGCCAGGATGGTCTCGATCTCCTGACCTTGTGATTTGCCCGCCTTGGCCTCCCAAAGTGCTGGGATTACAGGAGTGAGCCACCGTGCCCGGCCTAGATTGTCACCTTTAATTAAAGTAACTTTTAGCTGGGCATGGGCCTGTAACCTCAGTTACTTGGGAGGCTGAGGCAGGAGGATCATTTGAGCCCAGGAGTTCAAGGCTGTAGTGTGCCATGATCCTGTCTGTGAATAACCACTGCACTCCAGCCTGGGCAACATAGCAAGACTTTCTCTCTCTCTCAAAAAGGTAACTTATAATTTTCATAAATTTTGAACTCCTTGAGCCCAGGAGTTCAAGACCAGCCCTGGTAACATATTGAGACCTCATCTGTACAAAAACTTTAAAAATTAATTAGGTGTGGTGGTGTGCACCTGTAGTCCCAGCTACTCAGGAGGTTGACGCAGGAGGATCACATGAGCCCCAGTGGTTGAGGTTGCAGTGAGCTATAATCATGTCACTGCACTCCAGCCTGGGTGACAGAAAGACCCAGTCTTTTTTTTTTTTTTTTTTTTTGATGGAGTCTTGTTCTGTTGCCCAGGCTGGAGGGCAGTGGCGTGATCTTGGCTCACTACAACCTCTGCCTCCTGGATTCAAGCAATTTCCTGCCTCAGCCTCCCGAGTAGCTGGGATCACAGACATGCGCCACCAAGCCCGGCTAATTTTTGTATTTTTAGTAGAGACGGAGTTTCACCATATTGGCCAGAGTGGTCCTGAACTCTTGACCTCAGATGACCCACCTGCCTTGGCCTCCCAAAGTGCTGGGATTACAGGCGTGAGCCACTGCGCCTGGCCCACAATATATGTGTGTGTGTGTGTGTATATATATATATATATATGTTTCTGAGACAGAGTTTCTCTCTTGTTACCCAGGCTGGAGGGAAGTGGCACAATCTCGGCTCACTGCAACCTCCACCCCCAGGTTCAAGCGATTCTCCTGCCTCAGCCTCCTGAGTAGCTGGGATTACAGGCGCCTATCACCATGCCTGGCTAATTTTTGTATTTTTAGTAGAGATGGGGTTCCACCATGTTGGCCAGACTGATCTCGAACTCTTGACCTCAGGTGATCCTGAGCCACCGCACCCAGCCAAACAATATATATATTTAAGAATTTAAGGTCAGGCATGGTGGCTAACACCTGTAATCCCAGCACTTTGGGAGGCCAAGGCAGGTGGATCACTTGAGCTCAGGAGTTCAAGACCAGCCTGGCTAACATGGTGAAACCCTGTCTCTACTAAAAATACAAAAACGAGCTGGGCGTGGTGGCAGGTGCCTGTAATCTCATCTACTTGGGAGGCTGAGGCAGGAAAATGGCTTGAACCTGGGAGGCGGAAGTTGCAGTGAGCTGAGATCACGCTACTGCATTGCAGCCTGGGCGACAAGAGCAAAGAAACACTCCATCTCAAGATAAATACATAAATAAATAAATAAATAAATAAATAAATAAATAAAATAATTAAATAAATAAATGTACCAGAATTTTTCTGTGTTCCAAAACTGTCAGAACAATTCTAAAGAGCTAGCCAATTTTTATACGTTTCCTTTCAACACTTCCTTTTTCTTTAAAAGAAAGGAAATTTTCTTTGTTCTAAAGTAACGTGATTTAACAAATAGGATTTACAAGATATAAATTATACCAAAATTCAAGATTAATTTTTTCTTTCAGATCCCATATTTTTTAGAATTTGAGACCAAATACGAATCTACCATATTTACATTTCAGCTATATCAGATTAGCTTTTCCATATAGGTGATTTTGTGTTTGTTCATTGAAATAAATACCTTGCCTATGTACCTACTGTTGAGAACATTTACTTAGGCTAACATTTTGTGTTTTTTTTTGTTGTTGTTGTAGTTTGTTTGTTTTTCTTGAGGCAGAGTTTCGCTCTTGTTGCCCAGGCTGGAATGCAATGGCGTGAGGTTGGCTCACTGCAACCTCTGCATCCCAGGTACAAGCAATTCTCCTGTCTCAGCCTCCTAAGTAGCTCGGATTACAGGCATGCACCACTACCTCCGGCTAGTTTTTTGTGTGTTTAGTAGAGATAGGGTTTCACCATGTTAGTCAGGCTGGTCGGGAACTCCTGACCTCAGGTGATCCACCCGCCTCAGTCTCCCTAAGTGCTGGGATTACATGCATGTGCCACTGTGTCGGGCCTTTTTTTTTTTTTTTGAGACAGAGTGATGCTCTGTCAACCAGGCTGGAGTGCAATGGTGCCATCTCAGCTCACTGCAACCTCTACCTCCCAGGTTCAAGCAATTCTCCTGTCTCAGCCTCCCAAGTAGCTGGGACTACAGGTATGGTTCACCATGCCTGGCTAATTTTTTGTATTTTCAGTAGAGACGGGGTTTCACCATGTTGTCCAGGCTGGTCTCGAACTCCTGACCTCAGGCGATCTGCCTGCCTTGGCCTCCCAAAGTGCTGGGATTATAGGCGTAAGCCACCATGACAGCCTAGGCTATGTTATTATAATAGGAAATCAGTTTAAAAAATACTGATATATGAAGATGCTTAAACATTTAAAATATATTTAAATTTATTTATTTATTTATTTATTTATTTATTTATTTATTTTTGAGACAGGGGCTTTCTCTTACCCACCTTGGAGTGCAGTAGTGGACTCACTGCAGCCTCCGTCTCCTTTGCTCAAGCAATCCTCCCACCTCAGCCTCCTGAGTATCTAGGATTACACCTGGCTAATTTCTAATAATTTTTTCTGTAGAGACAGGGTCTCACTATGTTGCCCAGGCTGGTCCCAAACTCTTGAGCTCAAGCGATTCTCCTGCCTCAGCCTTCCAAAGTGCTGAAATTACAGGCACGAGCCACCATGACCAGACCCATTTTAGATAAAATATCTTTAATTTGCACAAACATGATAATATTTAGATAACTTCTCTGCAGGTGATAAGAATGTCACGTCAAACTCCTTATCAGAGAGTCTACTAACAGATGCACAAAGGTTTTTTTTTTTTTTTAATTTTTGAGACAGAGTCTTGCTCTGTCACCTAGGCTGCAGTGCAGTGGTGCAATCTCAGCTCACCGAAACCTCCACCTCCTGGGTTCAAGCGATTCTCCTGCCTCAGCTTCCTGAGTAGCTGGGATTACAGGCACCCACCACTACGCCAGGTAATTTTTGTATTTTTAGTAGAGATGGGGTTTCCCCATGCTGGACAGCTTGGTCTTGAACTCCTGGCCTCAAGTCATCCGCCCGCCTTGGCCTCCTGAAGTGATGGAATTACAGGTGTGAGCCACCGCGACCAGCCTAGATGCACAAACATGTTTTCTGATCTGGCCTCTCTTTTCTGCAGACAGGGAAAGGGTCTCAGTATAACCTTCATGCTCAGCCCAAAATCCAGTTCTGTCTCCTTCATGGGGAACAGTGATGTCAAGCTCTGGCCCCTGAATAGTGCACAAAGAGAATTATACTAAGCCTGGGCAACATAGCGAGATCCCCATCTCTACAAAAAAGAAAATAAATGAGCTGGGAGTGGTGGCACATGCCCGTAGTCCCAGCAACTCAGGAGGCTGAGGTGGGAGGATTGCTTGAGCCCAGGAGTTCCAGGTTGCAGTAAGCTATGATCATGCCATCGCACCAATCCAGCCTGGGTGACAGAGTGAGACTCTATCTCTCTCTCTCTTTTTTTTTTTTTTTTTTTGAGCCAGGGTCTCACTCTGTCAACCAAGTTGGAGTGCAGTGGTGCCATCTTGGCTCACTGCAACCTCTGCCTCCTAGGCTCAAAAGATCCTCCCACCTTAGCCTTCCGAGTAGCTGGGACCACAGGTGCATGTCACCACACCCAACTAATTTTTTGTATTTCTGGTAAAGACAGGGTTTCACCATGTTGCCTGGGCTGATCTCAGACTCCTGACCTCAGGCAATCCTACCGCCTTGGCCTCCCAAAGTGCTGGGATCACAGGTGTGGGCCACTATGCCCAACTGACCCTATCTCATTTCTTTATTTATTGGATTTATTTATATATATATTTTTGGGGGATGGAGTCTCACTTTGTCACTCAGGCTGGAGTGCACTGGCGAGATCTCAGCTCATTGCAACCTCCACCTACCGGGTTCAAGCAATTCTCCTGCCTTAGCCTCCAGAGTAGCTGGAACTATAGGTGTACACCACTATATCCGGCTAATTTTTTGTATTTCAGTAGAGACGGGTTTTCGCCGTGTTACCCAGCGTGGTCTCACACTTCTGAGCTCAGGCAATCCGCCTGCCTCGGCCTCCCAAAGTGCTAGGATTACATGGGTGAGCCACCGCACCTGGCCTGGACCGACCCTATCTCTTAAAAAAAAAAAAAAAAAAAGAGGCCGGCGTGGTGGCTCACGCCTATAATCCCAGCAGTTTGGGAGGCTGAGGTGGGCAGATCACGAGGTCAGGAGATCAAGACCATCCTGGCTAACACAGTGAAACCCAGTCTCTACTAAGAATGCAAAATATTAGCCGGGCATAGTGGCACCTGCCTGTAGTCCCAGCTACCCGGGAGGCTGAGGCAGGAGAATCGCTTGAACCTGGGAAGCGGAGCTTGCAGTGAGCCGAGATCCTGCTACTGCACTCCAGCCTGGGTGACAGAGCAAGATTCTGTCTCAAAAAAAAAAAAAAAAAAAAATTGTGTTGGCCAAAACTTTCACAACACCCATCCCAAAATACTTGTTCCACGTGGTATGCAGATCAACTGTCTCTTCAGACAAGCACTTCTTTAATCTTTACTTCATCAAAATGGAATATTTCTTTGAAATTCCACACCTTTTTAAATTCCTAAATCCTCAGACAGCTTTCTTAGTTGGCTCACTTGAAGTTTCATCATCTTTGTTACAACAACCTCTAATGAGAACAGGTTTCAATAAAGGAGGTGACTCAATCACGTTCTTGTATTTGAGATAGAGTCTTGCTCTATCACCCAGGCTGGAGTGCAGTGGCATGATCTCAGCTCACTGCAACCCCGCCTCCTGGGTTCAAGCAATTCTCATGCCTCAGCCTCCCAAGAAGCTGGGATTACAGGCACATGCCACCATGCCTGGTTAATGTTTTTTGTATTTTTGGTAGTAACATGGTTTCACCACATTGGCCAGGCTGGTCTTGAACTCCTGGCTTCAAGTAATCCACCTGCCTCAGCCTCCGAAAGTGCTGGGATTACCGGCATGAGCCACCGCACCTGGCCTCAATCATCTTGTTTAACTATTTCTCAAAGGCTCTGATCTGCAAAGAAGATTAATTTCAGGTCTGAACTGGCCAACGGAAACCACCAAATGTCCTGGGGTCATCTTTTTCTGAAGTCAGGGAATGTTCAGAAATGCCCGCATACCACGTGGTGGATAAACAATATTAGCGTAATTCCCAGCTTTCCACAGTGAAAGGATATGGTTCAGTGTCCAAGAAGAATTCATCATGAGTACATCACTGCAAGAACCAAAGACTCCTGCCGGGCGTGGTGGCTCACGCCTGTAATCCCAGCACTTTGGGAGGCCGAGGCAGGCGGATCACAAGGTCAGGAGATCGAGACCATCCTGGCTAACATAGTGAAACCCCGTCTCTACTAAAAAAATACTAAAAAATTAGCCGGGCGTGGTGGCAGGTGCCTGTAATCCCAGCTACTCGGGAGGCTGAGGCAGGAGAATGGCGTGAACCCGGGAGGCGGAGCTTGCAGTGAGCCGAGATCGCGCCACTGCACTCCAGCCTGGGCAACAGTGAGACATCATCTCAAAAAAAAAAAAAAAAAAAAAGAACCAAAGAGTCCACAAATAAATCGAAAACTAAATAGTAGTAGATGAGCTTTGCTTTGCTGAGGATTCGTGGTAACGAAGGCTGTGTTATTTTATTCAACATTTCGTACCCATGCCTGTAGTCTCAGCTACTTGGAAGGCTGAGGTGGGAAGATCACTTGGGCCCAGGAAGTCGAGGCTGCAGTGAGCTGTGATGGTGCCGCTGCACTCTAGTCTGGGCAACAGAGTGAGACCTTGTCTCAGAAATAAATAAATAAATAAATAAATAAATAAACAAACAACATAGGCTGGGTGCAGTGGCTCTTACCTTTAATCTCAACACTTTGGGAGGCCAAGGTGGGTGGATCACTTGAGATCAGGAGTTCAAGACCAGCCTGGCCAACATGATGAAACCCTGTCTCTACTGAAAATACAAAAATTAGCCAGGCATGGTGGTGTGGGCCTGTAATCCCAGCTACTTGGGAGCCTGAGACAGGAGAATTGCTTGAACCCAGGAGGCAGAGGTTGCAGTGAGCTGAGATCACACCATTGCACTCCAGCCTGGGCAACACAGCGAGACTGTCTCCAGAAAATAATAATAATAATAATAAAAATAAACATAATAGTAATAATAACCTGTTTCAAGATACTTACTTTTTCTGCAGGGCTCTTGAAACCACACCATAAAACTCATTCGCCTTCTCCACTAGCATTGCAGTATGGATTCAAAAATTCAAATAGGCCAGACGCGGTGGCTCATGCCTGTAATCCCAGCATTTTGGGAGTCTGAGGTGGGCAGATGGCTTGAGGTCAGGAGTTCAAGGCCAGCCTGGTCAACATGGTGAATCCCCATCTCTACAAAAAAAAAAATACAAAAATTAGCCAGACATGGTGGCACATGCCTGTATTCCCAGCTACTCAGGAGGCTGAGGCAGGAGAATCGCTTGAACCCAGGATGTGGCGGTTGCAGTGAGCTGAGATCACGCCACTGCACTGCAGCTTGGGTGACAGAGTGAGACACTCTCAAAAAAAAAGGCTGGGTGCAGCGGCTCACGCCTGTAATCCCAGCACTTTGGGAGGCCGAGGCGGGCAGATCACGAGGTCAGGAGATCGAGACCATCCTGGCTAACACGGTGAAACCCCGTCTGTACTAAAAATACCAAAAATTAGCCAGGTGTGGTGGCGGGCGCCTGTAGTCCCAGCTACTTGGGAGGCTGAGGCAGGAGAATGGCCTGAACCCGGGAGGTGGAGCTTGCAGTGAGCCGAGATAGCATCACTGCACTCCAGCCTGGGTGAAAGAGCAAGACTCCATCTAAAAAAAAAAAAAGGCAATCACTATTTGATTTTTTCCATTTTTTTGCTGGTTGACACTGATTTTTCTTTCTTGATAGCAGCAGATTCCTCAAAGGATGATGACCAAATATATACATAAAGTTCCACATACAATTAGCTCATGAAAGAACAGTGAATTAAATTACCTCAACAACTCAAAGACCAGTCCCCTCCCATGGGGCCCCATCTTCCGAAGACCCCCAAACCAGGAGGCACTTCATTGTTTCTCTCCTCTATGAGCTCCTCCACACGCTATCATTTCTTTTTCTTTCTGTATTTTTATTATTAAGACAGAGTCTCACTCTGTTGCCCAGGCTGGAGTGCAGTGGCCCAATCATAGCTCAATGCAGCTTTGAACTGCTGGGCTCAAGCGATCCTCCCACCTCAGCCTCCCGAGTAGCTAGAACTATATAGGTGCATGCCACCATGCCTGGCTAATTTTTTTTCTTTTTTTTTTTTGTTGAGACGGAGTCTTTCTCTGTCACCCAGGCTGGAGTGCAGTGGCAGCAATCACGGCTCACTGCAACCTCTGCCTCCCGGATTCAAGCTATTCTCCTGCCTCAGCCTCCCGAGTAGCTGGGATTACAGGCACTTGCCATCATGCCCAGCTATTGTTTTTTCTGTATTTTTGTAGAGACAGGGTTTCACCATGTTGGCCAGGCTGGTCTTGAACTCCTGACCTCAGGTGATCCACCTGCCTTGGCCTCCCAAAGTGCTGGGATTACAGGCATGAGCCACTACACCCGGCCATCCTGGCTAATTTTTAAAAATTATTTTTAGAGACCGGGTCTCACTATGTTGCCCGGGCTGGTCTCAAACTCCTGGCCTCAAGTGATCCTCCCACCTCAGCCTCCAAAATTTATTGGATTATAGGCGTAAGCCATTGCACCCAGCTTCTCTTTTAATTTTCTAGGCTATTTATAGGGTCCACAATAGATCATGCCAGCCCCTCCGCTAAGGGTTATCCACCAACATCTCATTTAACCTACACCATCCTCTCCAGAAGTAAATATTGCATTGGTGCAAAAGTTATTGCGGTTTTTGCAACTAAAAGTAAAGGCAAAGCTGGACACGGTGGCTCACACCTGTAATCCCAGCATTTTGGGAGGCTGAGGCAGGTGGATCACAAGTTCAGGAGTTCGAGACCAGCCTGACCAACATGGTGAAACCCCATCTCTACTAAAAATACAAAATTAGCTGGGTGTGGTGGCGTGTGCCTGTAATCCCAGCTACTTGGGAGGCTGAGGCAGGAGAATCACTTGAACCCGGGAGGTGGAGGTTGCAGTGAGCCAAGATCGTGCCACTGCACTCCAGCCTGACAACAGAGCGAAACTCTGTCTTTAAAAAAAAAAGGTAATGGCAAAAAATGCAATTATTTTTGCACCAACCTAATATTATTTCTCTCATGTCACAGATGAGAAAACTGAGGTTTAGGGGGAATCTCTAAATTGTCTAGTGTCATGTGGCCAGAGACGTAATTCATACCTGGACACCTCACTCCGGATGCTGTTCATGGCCCTACTCCTCTTTGGTGGGTAAATACTCCGGGAAAGGCACGATTTTCTCCTAGTGTGAACTCAGGGTAGGCAAAATAGCCTCGTCCAGTCACAGAAGGCCCCTGACCTGCCCGAGAAAGGTGCTCCAAACCCCGCGCTCTGTGGCTTCCCCCACCCTTGTGTTTTTGGTCTCCCAGGGGGAAACTGAGGCAGCCTGGGCAGTGGCCAATGATCCCAGACATTAGCAGAAAGAAATCCCGAATTTTCCTTGGCAGAGGGAAGCCTCAGGATCCACAAAGCAGGAACCTGTGACTTGACGGCAATTCCCGGAGCTCCCAACCCCGCTGACACCCCCGTGAAGTATGGCGTAGCCCACGCCCAGAATCTCACTCCCTATGACTTGTAACTACTGTCTTTTCTTTTCTTCTCTTTTCTTTTGAAACAGAGTCTCGCTCTGTTGTGCAGGCTGGAGTGCAATGGCACCATCTCGGCTCACTGCAACCTCCGCCTCCCAGGTTCAAACAATTCTCATGCCTCAGCCTCCTGAGTAGCTGGGACTACAGGCACCTGCAACCACTCCCGGCTAATTTTTTGTATTTTTAGTAGAGACGGGGTTTCACCGTGCTAGCCAGGATGGTCTCGATCTCCTGACCTTGTGATCCGCCCGCCTCGGCCTCCCAAAGTGCTGGGATTACAGGTGTGAGCCACCTCGCCCGGCCTTGTCTTTTCTTTTCTTTTCTTGTCTTGTCTTTTGAAACAGAGTCTCGCTCTGTTGTGCCGGCTGGAGTGCAATGGCACGATCTCGGCTCACTGCAACCTCCGCCTCCCAGGTTCAAGCAATTCTCCTGCTTCAGCCTTCCGAGTAGCTGGGAGTACAGGCTCCTGCCACCACGCCTGGCTAATTTTTGTATTTTTGTAGAGATGGGGTTTCACCATGTTGGTCAGGCTAGTTTTGAACTCCTGGCCTCAAGTGATCCGACTGCTTCAGCCTCACAAAGGGCTGGGATTACAGGCTTGAGCCACCGTGCCTGGCACTACTCCCACTTCTATAGCCCCTTCATCTCTCTAATCCTTTTATCCTCATGACAGCTTTACCCAAGCCCCTGAACAGGAGCAGAAAATCCATTCATTTAGGCCGGGCGTAGTGGCTCACGCCTATAATCCCAGCACTTTGGGAGGCCGAGGCGGGTGGATTACTGGAGGTCAAGGAGTTCAAGACCAGCCTGGCCAACATGGTGAAACCCCTTCTCTACTAAAAATACAAAAATTAGCCAGGTGTGGCGGCGGGTACCTGTAATCCCAGCTACTCAGGAGGCTGAGACAGGAGAATCACTTGAACCCGGGAAGTGGAGGTTGCAGTGAGCTGAGATTGTGCCATTGCACTCTGGCCTGGGCAAAAAGAGCAAAACTCTGTCTCAAAAAAAAAAAAAAAAAAAAAAAAAAAAAAAAAAAAAAAAAAAAAAAATCTGGGCGCAGTGGCTCATGCCTGTAATCCCAGCACTTTGGGAAGCTGAGGCGAGCAGATCACCTGAGGTCAGGAGTTTTAGACCAGCCTGGACAACATGGTGGTTGGGAGACTCAGCCTCCCGAGTAGCTAGAATTACAGGCACCTGCCACCACGCCCGGCTAAGTTTTTGTATTTTTAGTAGAGATGCGGTTTCACCATGTTGGCCAGGTTGGTCTTGAACTCCTGATGTCAGGTGACCCACCCACCTCAGCCTCCCAAAGTGCTGGGATTACACGAATGAGCCACCACACCTGGCTGAAAAAAATCATCTATTAGAGATGAGGTCTTGCTATGCCACCCAGGCTGGTCTCAAACTCCTGGCCTCAAGCGATCCTCCCTCCTCAGCTTCTCAAAGTGACATGATTACAGACGTGAGCCACCTCAACCAGCAGCTTTTTGTTTTGTTTTGTTTTTTTAATGGAATCTTGCTTAGTCACCCAGGCTGGAGTGCAGTGGCACAATCTCGAATCACTGCAACCTCGGCCTCCCGGGTTCAAGTGATTCTCCTGCCTCAGCCTCCTGAGTAGCTGGGATTACAGGCACCTGCCACCATGCCTAGCTAATTTTTTGTATTTTTAGTAGAGACAGGGTTTCATCTTGTTGGCCAGGCTGGTCTCAAACTCCTGACCTCAGGTGATCTGCCTGCCTCAGCCTCCCAAAGTGCTAGGATTACAGGCATGAGCCACTGTGCCTGACCTGCTTCTTATTTTATTTTTATTTATTTATTTATTTATTTGAGACAGAGTCTCGTCAGGCTGGAGTGCATGGCACGATTCGGCTCACTGCAAGCTCCGCCTCCCAGGTTCATACCATTCTCCCGCCTCAGCCTCCCCAGTAGCTGGTACTACAGACGCCCACCACCACGCCTGGCTAATTTTTCTGTATTTTTAGTATAGACGGGGTTTCACCGTGTTAGCCAGGATAGTCTCGATCTCCCGACGTCGTGATCTGCCTGCCTCGGCCTCCCAAAGTGCTGAGATTACAGGCGTGAGCCACCGCGCCCGGCCCCTGCTTCTTATTTTAAAATGTAGCAGGAGGCCAGACATGGTGGCTCTCACCTGTAATCCCAACACTGTGGGGGGCCAAGGTCAGAGAATTGCTTGAGGCCAGGAGTTCAAGACCAGCCTGGGCAACATAGCAAGACCCCATTTTTACACGCTGGCCATGATGGTGTATGCCCCATGGTCCCAGCTACTAGGGAGGCTGAGGTGAGAGGATTGCTTGAGCCCGGGAGGTCAAGGCTGCAGTGAGTTGTGATTGCAGCACTGCATACCAGCTTGGGCAACAGAGCAAGACCCTGTTCTCAAAAAAAAAAAAAAAAAAAAGAGACCTGGGGCAGTGGCTTAGGCCTGTAATCCCAGCACTTTGGGAGGCCGACGCAGGCGGATCACCTGAGGTCAGGCGTTTGAGACCAGCCTGGCCAACACAGTGAAACCCCATCTCTACTAAAAATACAAAAATTAGCTGGGCATGGTGGCGGCTGCATGTAATCCCAGCTACTCAGGAGGCTGAGACAGGAGAATCGCTTGAATCTGGGAGGCGGAAGTGGCAGTGAGCTGACATTGCACCACTGCACTCCAGCCTGGGCAACAGAAGGAGACTCCATCTCAAAAAAAAAAAAAAAAAAAAGAGGCAGAGAGAGCAGGAGAAAATGTGGGTAAGAGCCTTTATTATAGTTGCCATGGGCTAATTTGAATAATTTCTCCAGGCTCTGGGGCATACGTGCTGTCCCTAATTACCTGGCACGTGGCCCTAAAGTAATCAGGTCAGGGCAACAGGCTTGAATTGTCACAGCTCTGCAAAAAAGGTGGTTGTGGGGTGTGAGCTTTGCATAGGAACTGTGTGCTCTTGGACAAGCCAGTTGTTTGCAAACTCTCAAACAAATTAGCTAACCCTGAAGAAATCAGCAAAGCCTGGAAGAAGCTGTCTCTCCGGCATTAGCAAGGCCCAAGATGCCAAAACATCAGAAAACAGAGAAACTCCTGGCCTCAAGTGAACCTCATAGAAAGAGCAGTCCCCTCCTGTGGGGCCCCATCTTCTGACGACCCCCAAACTAGGAAGCACTTCATTGTTTCTCTTCTCTGTAGGCTCTTCCACATTTCTTTCTCTTTCTGTCATTTCTTTCTCTGTCTGTATTTTTCTTTCTCTTTCTGTATTTTTATGTATTATCATTTGGGTCAGGGTCTCACTCTGTGCCCAGGCTGGAGTGCAGTGGCACAACCATAGCTCAATGCAGGCTTGAACTCCTGGGCTCAAGCAATCCTCCCACGTCAGCCTCCTGAGTGGCTGGGACTTACAGGTGTGTGCCACTAGTCCAGCCTTTTCCCTTTCACCTTGCTTTCCCTAGGGTCTGTTCCCCTGCCCTACCTGGCTCCTGTGTCCCCAGAGAGCTGGCCAAACAGCAAGGGAAAGGGATTTCCCCCTTCAAGTGTTACTAGGGCTAAGGGACAGAACCCAAGTTAGCCACCCACCTGCACATTTGACCTCGCCGCAGGGTCTGGCAGCTGCACCCTACACAGACACTTGAATCAGATCTCAGTTCTGTCGCTCTGTGACCTCCTGTTGCAATTTGCTGGAAAGCAAGTGAATCCTGTGCCCAGACACATTGGCACACATCTGTGGTTGTGTGTCAGGTACCCAGGAGGCTAAGGTGGGAGGACTGCTTGAGCCCAGGAGTTCGAGACCAGCCTGGGCAACATAGTGAGGCCTTGTCTCTACAAAAGATAAACAAAATTAGTCAGGTGTGGTGGCATGCACCTTTGGTGTTGGCTACTCGGGAGGCTGAGGTGGGAGGATGGCTTGGGCCCTAGAGGTCTAGACTTCAGTGAGCTGTGATCGTTCCATTGTACTCCAGTCTGGGCAAAAGAGCAAGACCCAGCTGGGCGTGGTGGCTCACACCTGTAATCCCAGCACTTTGGGAGGCCGAGGCGGGTGTATCACCTGAGGTCGGGAGTTCGAGACCAGCCTGATCAACATGGAGAAACCCCATCTCTATTAAAAATACAAAATTAGCCAGGCGTGTTGGCGCATGCCTGTAATCCTAGCTACTAAGGAGGCTGAGGCAGGAGAATCACTGGAACCTGGGAGGCAGAGGTTGCAGTGAGCTGAGATCATGCCATTGCACTCCAGCCTGGGCAACAAGAGCGAAACTCAGTCTCAAAAAAAAAAAAAAAAAAAAAAGCGAGACTCCCATCTCTAAACACATATAGATACACATATAAAATACAAAATATATATAAAGAACAAAAATCCTATTAGAAAATCTAAGCTGGCCGGGCTCAGTGGCTCATGCCTGTAGTCCCAGCACTTTGGAAGGCTGAGGCCAGTGGATCACCTGAGGTCAGGAGCTCAAGGCCAGCCTGGCCAACATGGTGACTCCCCATCTGTACTAAAATTACAAAAAATTAGCTGGGCATGGTGGTGGGTGCCTATAATCCCAGCTACTTGGGAGGCTGCGGCAGGAGAATTGAACCTGGGAGGTGGAGGTCGCAGTGAGCCGAGATCACACCATTGCACTCCAGCCTGGGCAACAAGAGTGAAACTCCATCTAAAAAAAAAGAAAAGAAAAGAAAAGAAAATATCAGCAGTTGCCTATACAACCAAAGGACCAAAGAGACTTTTTTTTGAGATGGCGTCTCGCCCTGTCGCCCAGGCTGGAGTGCGGTGGTGCAATCTCGGCTCACTGCAAGCTCCACCTCCCAGGTTCATGCCATTCTCCTGCCTCAGCCTCCCGAGTAGCTGGGACTACAGGTGCCCGCCACCACGCCCGCCACCACACCTGGCTAATTTTTTGTATTTTTAGTAGAAATGGGGTTTCATCGTGTTAGCCAGGATGGTCTAGATCTCCTGACCTCGTGATCGCCCGCCTCGGCCTCCCAAAGTGCTGGGATTACAGGCGTGAGCCACCGCGCCCCGCCAAGATCACCTAGATTTTCTTCTAGAAGTTGTAGAGTTTTGTAGAGTTTTTTCTCCTTCTCTTCCTCCCTCCCTCCCTCCCTCCCCCTCTCCCCTCCTCCCCCTCCCCCTCCCTCCCTCCTTCCCTCTCTTCCTCCCTTCCTCTCTTCCTGCCTTCCTTTCTCCCTTCCTTCCTTCCTTCCTTCCTTCCTTATTTTTGTTTTCTCTCCCTTCCATTCTCCACCTTCCTCTTGCACCATCCCCTATAGCTTTGTATTTGACATATAGGTCTACAATTCTTTGTGTTTGTTTGCATGGTATAATATACATGGCATAAAATTTTCCTTTTTTTTTTTTTTTTTGAGACAGAGTCTTGCTCTGTCGCCCAGGCTGGAGTGCAGTGGCGTAATCTCGGCTCACTGCAACTTCCACCTCCCGGGTTCAAGCGATTCTCCTGCCTCAGCCTCCCGACTGGCTGGGAATACAGGTGCGGGTGCCACCACACCCAGTTAATTTTTGTATTTTTGGTAGAGATGGCGTTTGGCCATGTTGGCCTGGCTGGTCTCGAATTCCTGACCTCAAGTCATCCGCCCGCCTTGGCCTCCCAAAGTGCTGGGATTACAGGCGTGAGCCACCGCACCCAGCCACCATTTACCATTTTAACCTGTCAATGCAGAGTCAAACTCTAAAATATTCGAAGAGATTTATTCTGAGCCAAATATGAGTGATCATAGCCCATGACATAGCTCTCAGGAGGTCCTGGGAACATATGCGCAAGGTGGTTCGGGAGCAGCTTGGTTTGATACATTTTAGGGAGGCATGAGACATCAATCAAATACATTTGAGAAATATGCTGGTTTGGTACAGAAAGGTAGGACAATTCAAAGGAGGTGGCAGGTCTTCCAGGCTGTAGGTAAATTTGAACATTTTCTGATTGACAATTGGTTGAGTTTGTCTAAAGGCCTGGGATTAAGCTGGGCATGGTGGCTCACCCCTGTAATCCCAGCACTTCTGGAAGCTGAAGTGGGTGGATCACTTGAGGTCAGAAGTTCGAGTCCAGCCTGGCCAACATGATGAAACCCTGTTTCTATCAAAACTACAAAAAAATTAGCTGGGCACGATGGCAGGTGCCTATAATCCCAGCTACACTGGAGGCTGAGGCAGGAAAATCTCTTGAACTCGGGAGATGGAGGTTGCAGCGAGTCGAGATCATGCCACTGCACTCCAGGCTAGGCAACAGAGTGAGACTCTGTCTCTAAATAAATAAATAAATAAACAAACAAACAAAATAAAGACCTGGGATTAATAGAAAGGAAATGTTCAGGTTCAGATAAAAGATTATGGAGACCAAGGTTTGTTTGTTTGTTTTGAGACAGGGTTTCGCTCTTGTTGCCCAGGTTGGAGTGCAATGGCACGATATTGGATCACTGCAACCTCGGCCTCCCGCGTTCCAGCAATTCTCCTGCCTCAGCCTCCCGAGTAGCCGGGATTACAGGCATGTGCCACCATGCCCGACTAATTTTGTATTTTTAGTAGAGATAGGGTGTCTCTGTGTTGGTCAGGCTAGTCTCGAACTCCTGACCTCAGGTGATCTGCCTGCCTCCGCCTCCCAAAGTGCTGGGATTACAGGTGTGAGCCACCACACCTGGCCCAAGGCCATTTCAAACTATGGTAAAGAAACATGTTTTGGGGTAAAATACTTTTATTTTCTTCTTTGCCACGTAATGTTATGCCAGAGTCAGGTTGGAAAGTAAGTCACGATATATAGGGTTAAATAAAACCCATCTGATGAGGATTTATGGTTTGTGGGGCAGACTCAGGCCCCTTAGACAGGAATTTGGGCAAGATAAAAAAATATTGGAGCTTAGTCCTCAAACCGTTTTTAAGTATGCAACTCAGTGGTATTAAGTACATTTGTGTTGTTTTGCAACTATCATTGTCAGAAGCATGTAAACCAGAGTGACTCCATCTTGAATAGGGGCTGGGTAAAAATCAGCCTGAGACCTAATGGGCTGCACTCCCAGGCAGTTAAGTCATTCTAAGTCACAGGATGAGACAGGAGGTCAGCACGAGATACAGGTCGTAAAGACCTTGCTGACAAAACAGTAAAGAAGCCGGCTGAAACCCACCAAGACCAAGATGACGACATGAGTGACCTCTGATTGCCCTCACTGCTGCACTCCCACCAGCGCCATGACAGTTTACAGATGCCATGGCAACATCAGGAAGTTACCCTCTATGCTCTAAAAAGGGGAGGCATGAATAATCCACCCGCTGTTTAGCATATCATCAAAAATTAACCATAAAAATTGGCAACCAGCAGCCCTCGGGGCTGCTCTGTCTATGGAGTAGCCATTCTTTTATTCATTTACTGTCCTAATAAACTTGCTTTCACTTTATGGACTTGCCCTGAATTCTTTCTTGTGCGAGATCTAAGAACCCTCTCTTGGAGTCTGAACTGGGAGCCCTTTCCCGTAAGATCTTCACCATCCATCTCCAGAACTTTTTCCAAACAGGAAATCTGTACCTGTTAAATAATAGCACTGGCCGGGCGCTGTGGCTCACGCCTGTAATCCCAGCACTTTGGGAGGCCAAGGCGGGTGGATCATGAGGTCAGGAGATTGAGACCATCCTGGCCAACATGGTAAAACCCCATCTCTACTAAAAATAAAAAAAAAATTAGCTGGGCATGGTAGCGCATGCCTGTAGTCCCAGCTACTCGGGAGGCTGAGGCAGGAGAATCTCTTGAACCTGGGAGGTAGAGGTTGAAGTGAGCCGAGATCATGCCACTGCACTACAGCCTGGTGACAGAGTGAGACACTGTCTCAAAATAATAATAATAATGATAATAATAACACTTCATCCCTCTTCCCCCAGCCTCTGGTAACCTCCATTCTACTTTCTGTCTCTGTGAATTTTCCAATTCTAGGTACCTCACTATGCTCCCTTTTGTGTTCATTTTTTTGTTTTTTTTGAGTCTCACTCTGTCGCCCAGGTTGGAGTGCAGTGGCTTGATCTTGACTCACTGCAACCTCCACCTCCTGGGTTCAAGTGATTCTCCTGCCTCAGCCTCCCAAGTAGCTGGGATTACAGGTGCCCACTACCACTCCAAGCTAATTTTTGTATTTTTAGTAGAGACGGGGTTTCACCATCTTGGCCAGGCTGGTCTCGAATCCCTGACCTCAGGTGATCTACCCATCTTGGCCTTCTAAAGTGCTGGGATTACAGGTGTGAGCCACTGTGCCTGGTCTGTGTTCATTTTTGTTTTGTTTTGTTTTTAGATTTTTAAAAAGTTTTAAAATTTTTTGTAGAGAGGGGTTCTCACTTGTTCGAGGCCGGTCTCAAACTCTTGGGCTCAAGCAATTCTCCTGTTTCAGCCCCTGAAAGTGCTGGGATTACAGGCGAGAGCCACGGCACCTGGCTGCATTCATTTTTTATGAAAGGTGTAAAGTCTGTGCCTATTTTTTGCATATGGACATCTGATTGTTCTAGCACCATCCATGGAAAATGTAACCACACCAGACCAATCTGGTTCACCTTTTTTTTTTTTTTTTTTTTTTTTTGGAGATAGAGTCTCACTCTGTCACCCAGGCTGGAGTCCAGTGGCACAATCTCAGCTCACAGCAGCCTTTGCTTCCTGAGTTCAAGTGATCCTCCTGTCTCAGCCTCCTGAGTAGCTGGGATTACAGGGGAGCACCACCACACCCGGCTAATTTTTGTATTTTTAGTAGAGATGGGGTTTCACTATGTTGGCCAGGCTGGTCTCGAACTCCTGACCTCAGGTGATCCGCCTGACTTGGCCTCCCAATGGTTCAATTTATTTTTTTTTGGAGTCTCGCTCTGTCACCCAGGATGAAGTGCAGCGGTGTGATCTCGGCTCACTGCAAGCTCCGCCTCCCAGGTTCACGCCATTCTCCTGCCTCAGCCTCTCGAGTAGCTGGGACTACAGGCACCCGCCACCACACACAGCTAATTTTGTTTTTGTATTTTTAGTAGAGATGGGGTTTCACCATGTTAGCCAGGATAGTCTCGGCTAGTCTCGATCTCCTGACCTTGTGATCTGCCTGCCTCGGCCTCCCAATGTGCTGGGATTACAGGCGTGAGCCACCGCGCCCAGCCCCAATGGTTCAACCCTTTTTTTTTTTCAAGAAGGAGTTTCACTCTTGTTGCCCAGGCTGGAGTGCAATGGCACGATCTCGGCTCACCACAACCTCCTCCTCCCAGGTTCAAGCGATTCTCCTGCCTCAGCCTCCCTAGTTGCTGGGATTATAGGCATGTGCCACCACGCCCGGCTAATTTTGTAGTTTTAGTAGAGACGGGGTTTCTCCATGTTGCTTAGGCTGGTCTTGAACTCCCAACCTCAGGTGATCCACCCGCCTCGGCCTCCCAAATGCTGGAATTACAGGCGTGAGCCACCAAGCCCGGCCAGTTCAACTTTTATGTAGCAGAGTTGTGAGTTGTTTTTCAGTTGCCACGGACCCCCAGGTAGAAGGTCACATAACCTGAGCATGTCCAGGTGAACCAAGTGTGTAACCACGAGCAGAACCTAAGTGCTCCCACTGAGGAGAGAGGAGTGGAGACTGAATTAAGAAGCAGACACAGCATGACAGGACCCAGGATCCAATCAGAGTGAGCCCTGGCATCACCCCATGGCCGGATCCAATCAGATCATGCCTCCCAGTATCACCTCAGTGCAAGATCCAATCAGAACACGCCTCATTACCCTATGCTTATAAAAGCTGCCCCAGCCTGCAGCTCCCGGAGACAGATTTGAATGTTTCCTCGTGTCCCCGTGCAGTCGACTTGCAATAAAGCTTTTATTTTCTCAAAAGCTGGTGCCATGTATTGGCCTGTATGTGCATTGGGCAGGGAGCACATTGATCGCATAGATAGCAAAAAGACTGTCCTTTCTCCGTTGAATTGCCTGTGAGCTTTTGTCAAAGATCAATTGATTATATTGGTGTGGATTCATTTCTGGACTCTCTGTTCTGTTGATCTGTGTGTCTTCTTTTGCCAATACTGTCGTGGTTATTGCAGATTTTCAGAACATCTTGATATTGGGTAGTGATAGTCCTCCAACTTGGTTCTTCTTTGATATTTTGTAGGCTATTCTCAGTCTTTGTCTTTCTGTATCAATTTTAGGATCAGTTTGTCAATATCTACAACCTGGCAACATCTATTAAAATTAAAAATATAGGCCGGGCACGGTGGCTCACGCCTGTAATCCCAGCACTTTGGGAGGCTGAGGCAGGCAGATCACGAGGTCAAGAGATCGAGATCATCCTGGCCAACATGATGAAACCCCGTCTCCACTAAAAATACAAAAATTAGCTGGGCGTGGTGCCACGCGCCTGTAGTCCCGGCTACTCGGGAGGCTGAGGCAGAGAACTGCTTGAACCTGGGAGGAGGAGGTTGCAGTGAGCCAAGATTGCACCACTGCATTCCAGCCTGGTGACAGAGTGAGACTCCGTCTCAAAAAAAAATATATAGATATAGATATAGATATAGATATATATCCTTCACTCAGCGACCTCATTGCTAGAAATCTTCCCCTTGGAAAGAAAATCATCAGCACATATGGGCATAGGTATAAAAATTAATTTTTGTAGAGACAGGGTCTTGCTCTAATGCCCAGTCTGGAGTGCAGTGGTGTGATCATGGCTCACTGCAACCTCCACCTCCCAGGCTCAGGTGATCCTCTCACCTCAGACTTCCAAGTAGTTGGGACTACAGGTGCAAGCCATCATGTTTTGCTAGTTTTTAAAAATTTTTTTTGTAGAGACAGGAGTCTCATTACATTGTCCAGGCTGGTCTTGAACTGGTCTGAAGCAATCCTCCTGCCTTGGCCTCCCAAAGTGCTGGGATTACAGGTGAGAGCCACTGTACCCAGCCAAAAAATTCTTTTTGCAGCATTTTTTGCTGACTTTTTGGTAGTGGTGGGGAATAAAACCTGTTAACCAAGTGAAAACTCATCAATGGGGATGTGGTTGAATCAATGAAGGTTCATCCACACCATAGATGATTATCAAGCAATTAAAAAGAATGAATTCAGATTTTAGTAGGTGGTCTAAGAAGTTTCCAGAAAGTCCTGCGAATAAAAAATTATGTTCAATATGATTCCATATTTATGAAACAATGACCCCATCCTCTCTTTTTGGTCTATGTATTTATGAATATCTACCTTCGTTTAATGAATAAAGAGAACAACCTGGTAGATTGTTAACTTGCAGAATGACCAAAGTAAGAGGAAATAAGAGAAAAAGAGAGGGTAGTTCAACCCCTGATGACTGTTGAAAAAAATAGTAGCTTCTTTTTCTAAACCAGTGCTGTCCAATAGAAATACAAATGCAAGGTCAGGCTCAGTGACTCATGTCTATAATCCCAGCACTTTGGGAGGCTGAGGCAGGAGGATCGCTTAAGCCCAGGAGTTCGAGATCAGCTTGGACAACATGATGAAACCTTGTGTTTACAAAACATACAAAAGTTAACCGGGTGTGATGGCATGCATTTGTAATCCCACCTACTCGGGAGGCTGAGGCGGGAGGATTGCTTGAGCCTGGGAGGTTGAGGCTGTAGTGAGCCATGATCACACCACTGCATTCCAGCCTGGGCAACAGAACAGGATCTTGCCTAATAAAAAAGAAATAAAATAAAAACTAATGCAACCAACATAGACAATCTTAACTCTTTTAGAACCCACATTTTATTTTATATATATTTACTTATTTATATATATATTTTTGAGACGGAGTCTCACTCTGTTGCCCAGGCTTGAGAGCAGTGGTGCGATCTTAGTTCACTGCAACCTCCGCCTCCCAGTTTCAAGCGATTCTCCTGCCTCAGCCTCCTGAGTAGCTAGGATTTCGGGTGCCTGCCACCACGCCCAGCTAATTTTTTGTATTTTTAGTAGAGACGGGGTTTCACCATGTTGGCCAGGCTGGTCTCGAACTTCTAACCTCATGATCCACCCGCCTGGGCCTCCCAAAGTGCTGGGATTACAGGCATGAGCCACCGAGTGGCCTAGAACCCACATTTTAAAAAGTAAAAAGAAACAGATGAAATTTTAATAATATAATTTATTTAGTCCAGTGTACCCAAAATATCAGCATTTCATCCCTGTCATTGCTATTTGAGGCATCTTACATTCTTTTTCTTGTGTGAAGTGCTTGCGATTCCGTGTGGATTTCACACTTACATCTCCGTAGAACTGGTTCAAATGCTCAAAAGCTCCCTGTGACCAGTGGCCACCTAACAATCTATGGGAAGACTTGAGTGCCCCCTAGTGACAGATTTGATTAACTTCCTCTTGGCAATGAGGTCCTCAAACGTAAATCAGATGGCGTGGCTCCCTGCCTAGAACCCACCATGGCTCCCTGCTGCCTCCAGGTCATGTCCACGCTCCTAGCTTTCAAGACTCCTTTCAATCGGAGTCCTGCTAGTCTCTCCACAAGCAACTTCCACTCCTTCCTTCCGGTCATATCAGATTTGTTCACCATTCATTCATTTACTGATCCATCGATTCAGCGTTTATTGAGTGCCAATGAAGGCCCTGGCACATGTGCGTTTTCTGAAGATCAGTGATGTTCGGGTTTCTGGATCTGACAATTTGCACTTAACCAACTTTATTTTTGAGTGTCAGTCTTCTTGTCTGACTTAACTAATGGCACCCTTAAGGTTTCAGGGGGCAGAGCGGAAAGCTGCAAGTGCACCCTTAGCCCTCGAGGATGAGACCAGAGGGAGAGAAGCTGGGCAGGCATTGGGGCCCCAGATAAATGGGTGCAGATGGCAGAGCTGGCAGTGGGTGCCAGAGTCCTCTCTTCTCCCAGCAGGGCTAATCCTAATCCAGTTGAAGTCTGACCTCAAAGCCCACCTTAGCATGTCAAAATGCTGGGATTATGAGCCAATGCACCCCGGCCTCTCTTGCTTTCTTGCTTTCTTTCCCTCCCTCCCTCCCTCCCTCCCTTCCTTCCTTCCTGTCTTTCTTCTCTCTCTCTCTCTTTCTCCATTCTTTTGACAGAGTCTCACTCTGTCGCCCAGGCTGGAGTGCAGTGGCACGGTATCTGCTCACTGCAACCTCCGCCTTCCAGGTTCAAGCAATTCTCTGCTTCAGCCTCCCAAGTAACTGGGATTGCAGGTGCCCACCACCACGCCTGACTATTTTTTTTTGTATTTTTAGTAGAGATGGGTTTTCACCATCTTGGCCAGGCTGGTCTTGAATTCCTGACCTCGTGATCCACCTGCCTCGGCCTCCCAAAGTGCTGGGATTACAGGCGTGAGCCACTGCGCCTCTCCTCTCCTCTCTTCTCCCCTTTCTTTCTTCCCTTTTCTTCTCTCTCTCTCTCTCTCTCTCTGTCTTTCTTTTTATTTGAAAGGGTCTTGCTCTGTCTCCCAGTCCGGAGTTCAGTGATGTGATCTCGGCTCACTGTAGCTTCTACAGTGACATCTGGGGCTCCCAGACATCTGGGGATCAAGTGATCTCACCTCAGTCTCCTGAGTAGCTGAGACTACAGACTCATGCCACCATGCCTGGCTAATCTTTGTGTTGTTTGTAGAGACGGAGTTTGCCATGTTGCCCCAGCTGGTCTCTAACTCTTGCGCTCAAGGGATCTGCCTGCCTTGGCCTCCCAAAGTGCTGGGTTTACAGGTGTGATCCCCGCTCCTGGCTCGACATGGAAATACTGCCAAGATGTATTAAGAAGTTAAAAGAGGCTGGGCATGGTGGCTCATGCCTGTGATCCCAGCACTTTTGGAGGCCAAGGCAGGCAGATCATGAGGTCAGGAGATAGAGACCATCCTGGCCAACATGGTGAAACCCCGTCTCTATTAAAATACAAAAAAAAAAAAAAAAAAATTGCCAGGTGTGGTGGCATGTGCCTGTAGTCCCAGCTACTTGGGAGGCTGAGGCAGGGGAATCGCTTGAACGTGGGAGGCAGAGGTTGCAGTGAGCTGAGATCACACCACTGCATTCCAGCCTGGGTGACAGAGTGAGACTCCACCTAAAAAAAAAAAAAAGAAGTAAAAAGAGGGGCAGCATGGTGGCTCACACCTGTAATCTCAGCACTCTGGAAGACCGAGGCAGGCAGATTGCTAGAGGCCAGGAATTTGAGACTGGCTTGGGCAACACAGCAAGATCCCATCTGTACAAAAAATTTAAAAAATTGGCCAGGTGTAGTGGCGTGCACCTGTAGTCCCAGCTACTCCAGAGGCTGAAGCAGGTGGATTGCTTGAGCTCAGGAGGTTGAGGCTGCAGTGAGCTGTGATCATGCCACTGCACTCCAGCCTGGGTGACAGAGCAAGACCCTGTCTGAAGAAACAAACAAACAAACAAAAAACAAAGGGAAGGAAACACTGACACATGCTATGTGGATGAGCCTCAGAAATAATGCTAAATGAAAGAAATCAGATTAAGAGGCCACATAGGCGGGGCACGGTGGATCCCAGCTACTCGGGAGGCTGAGGAAGGAGAATCGCTTGAACCTGGGAGGCAGAGGTTGCAGTGAGCCGAGATCGCGCCACTGCACTCCAGCCTGGGTGACAGAGGGAAACTCTGTCACAAAATAAAACAAACAAACAAAAAAAATAAATAAAATAAAGGGCCACCTAGTGTGTGATTCCATTTACGCGAAATGTCTAGGCCAGGCACGATGGCTCATGCCTGTAATCCCAGCACTTTGGGAGGTCAAGGCAGATGGATCACTCGAGGCCAAGAGTTCAAGACCAGCCTGGCTAACATGATGAAACCTTGTTTCTACTAAAAATACCAAAAAAATAGCCAGATGTGGTGCCGCGTGCACCTGTAATCCCTGCTACTCGGGAGGCTGAGGCAGGGAAACATTCGAACCTGGGAGGTGGAGGTTGCAGTGAGCCAAGATCATACTATTGCACTCCAGCCTGGGTGACAGAGGGAGACTTCATCTCAAAATAAATAAAATAAAATAAATACATGCAATGTCCAGAACAGGCAAATCCACAGAGAATAGAAAGTGGATTAGTGTTTGCCAGGGACTGGGGTACGGGGAATGGGGAGCAACTGCTAATAGGGACAGGATTTCATTCTGGGGTGACGAGTATGTTTTGGAACTAGATAGAGGGGGTGGCTGCACATACTGCATGTACTGAATGCTACTGAATTGTACACTTGAACATAGTAAGTGCTATGTTGTGTGAAATTGATCTCAGTAAAAGAAAACAGTAAAAAGAAGATGGTAATTGAGAGAGATTGATTTAGTTTGCAAGAAAAAAATATATTTTTTTTACAAAGATGAGAAAAAGCAAATACAGAACAAGATACAAAGCTGCTAACATTTGTGTTTATTAGAAAGAGAAAGAGGCCAGGCTCCACGGCTCACGCCTGTAATCCCAGCATTTTGGGAGGCCCAGGTAGGCAGATCACCTGAGATCAGGAGTTTGAGACCAGCCTGGCCAATATCGTGAAACCCCATCTCCACTAAAAATACAAAAAAATTAGCCAGGCATGGTGGCGGCAGGTGCCTGTAATCCCAGCTACTCAGGAGGCCGAGGCAGGAGAATCGCTTAAACTTGGGAGGTGGAGGTTGCAATGAGCTGAGAGTGTACCACTGCACTCCAGCCTGGGCGACAGAGTGGAACTCTGTCTGAAGAAAAAAGAAAAAAAAGAAAGAAAGAAAGAGAAAGAGGCCAGGCGCGACAGCTCATGCCTGTAATCTCAGCACTTTGGGAGGATGAGTTGGGAGGATCATTTGATCCCAGAGTTCAAGACTAGCCTGGGCAACATAGTGAGACTCTATCTCTACAAAAAAAAAAAAAAATTTAAAAATTAGACAGGTGGTACATGCCTGTAGTCCTAGCTACTCTGGAGGCTGAGGTGGGAGGATTGCTTAAGCCCAATTCGAGGCTGCAGTGAGCTGTGATCTTCCCCACTGCACTTTAGCCTGGGTGACAGAGGGAGACTCTGTTTTCTTTGTTTGTTTGTTTGTTTTTAATTATTTTTACAAAGAGGAAAGAGGGCAACTACAGAACAATGTATAAAGGTGCAAACGTGTGTTTATTAGAAAGAGAAATAATATATTGTATATGGACCCTAGACAGGTCCCCCGGCTAGAACATCAAGGCAATGGGGTGAGGGTGTGGCTGGGGGCCCAAGGCCATGGGGAAGGTTCCAGCTTTGTGGCCTGGGTTCAGATTTGCCTGTATTCTTTCCTGGTGGTGGGGTCCCAGTGGGCGATCTGGTGGCTCTGTGCCTCAGTTTCCTCATCTGTGTAATGGGATGATAGCAGAGCCTGTGTTGAGGGTCTCTTGTGAGGATCCAGGCTGATCTCTTCCTCGGAGCTTTCCTGGGTCCTCTGCAGCCTCCCTCCCTGCTCAAGCCTCATTCCTGGGCATGTGGCCAAACTCCTGGCGTTGTATGCAATGCTCTGACTCCCAGCTGCTTCCTGTGCTTACACAAAGAGGGCTCTGTCCCCAAGCCACCCTGGCCTAGGCTGGCCCAGTGCACGCCACACACCATAGACTGCAGGCATCTCCCTGTCCCTCCTGCCATCTCGTTGTCCCCAGCCCTGATCCTGTGCTCCTGGGCACACCCTGCCTTCCTCTGTCCATGCCTTCCTCGAGCCCATGCTAATGAACATCTGGGGTCTGCTGGCTCTGGGTGCACACAGTCAAGTCCCGCCTATGAGGGGGGCTCCATGGCTGCTCAGAAAGTCAAACGGAGGGTGGGGCTGGAGTGACTCACAGTGACCTTAACGGGATGACAGTGGCAGCAGCGGGGGGGGGGGGACAGTTCTGGGGGACATTAATAGTGTGACAATGTGACAGCAACAGGTGACAACATCACAGGAACTGGGAATGATGGGAAGGCAACAGGTGACAGCAACAGGTGACACTGTAATTTTAAAACCCACTAGGGGCCAGGTGCAGTGGCTCACACCTGTAATCCCAGCACTTTGGGAGGCCAAGGCGGACAGATCATGAGATGACGAATTTGAGACCAGCCTGACCAACATGGTGAAACCCCGTCTCTACTAAAAATACAAAAAAAAAAAAAAATAGCCGAGTGTGGTGGCACACGCCTGTAATCCCAGCTACTTAGGAGGCTGAGGCAGGAGAATTCCTTGAACCCAGGAGGAGGAGGTTGCAGTGAGCCAAGATCCCGCCACTGCACTCCAGCCTGGGTGACAGAGCAAGACTGCATCTCGGGGCGGGGGCGGTCCGGGGAGGACAAAAAACAAAAAAAGAGAATATCCACCAGGGGTCGGGTGCGGTGGCTCACACTTGTAATCCCCACAGTCTGGGACCGAGGAAGGTGGATCACCTGAGGTCAGGAGTTCGAGACCAGCCTGGCCAATGTGGTGAAACCTGGTCTCTACTAAAAATACGAAATTAGCCAGGCGTGGTGGCAGGCACCTGTAATCCCAGCTACTCGGGAGGCTGAAACAGGAGAATCACTTAAACTGGGAGGCGGAGGTTGCAGTGAGCTGAGATGGCACCACTGCACTCCAGCCTGGGTGACAGAGCAAGATTCTGTCAAAACAAACAAACAAACAAACAAACAAAAAACAAAAGAAACTTTAAAACACCAGATCCCCATTGGAGCTCCCATGGACCTCATTTTGCTGAGGGTGGCGGGAACTGGTGCCAGCATCTCGGATCATTGAGCAGCATCAGGGCTTAGGATGCCAGATGGTAATGAACGGTGTCTTCCTGGGGCCCGATCTGCGTGTGATGTGTGTGAATGTGGTTGGCTAATGCACCACCAAGCTTGGTCACTCTTCCTGCTGAGCCCGGTTGTTGCTGATGCCAGTGGATTGTGATGTTAAGAACCCTGACATTCTGGGTGAAGGTGTAAAGGTGACAGGAGACATGCACGTCCCAGGTAGCGGAGCAACCGGAAAAGAGCATGGTGTCACATGGACAGGTGACAATGAGACAGGGTCATAGGGACAAGTGACTGTAGAATAGGAACATGGTGATAATGATGATATACATACATATTTAGAGACAGGTTCATGATCTGTTATCCAGGCTGGAGTCCAGTGGCAACATCATAGCTCACTGCAGTCTCAAACTCCTGGGTTCAAGCACTCCTCCCACCTCAGCCTCCCAAGTAGCTGGGACTACAGGTACATGCCACCATGCCCAGCTAATTTTTCTATTTTTCTGTAGAGATGGGGTCTTGCTATGTTGCCCAGGCTTGCCTTGAACTCTTGGCCTGAAAGGATCCTCCGCCTTGGCCTCCCAAAGTGTTGACATTACAGGCATGAGCCACCGCGCCTGGCTGATGATGCAGTTTTGATGGAGAGACCATGCATGTGTTTTGTACTGTCCTGGGTGGGGGGACTGTGATATGTGGTAGGATTTAAAGCCTAAATGTCCCTTCTTTTTTTTTTGAGATGGAGTCTTGCTCTGTCACCCATGCTGGAGTGCAGTGGCGTGATCTTGTCTCATTGCAGCCTCTGCCTCCCAGGTTCAAGCCATTCTCCTGCCTCAGCCTCCCAAGTAGCTGGAAATACAGGCGTGTGCCACTGCGCCTGGCTAATTTTTTTATTTATTTTTATTTTTATTTTTTTGAGATGGAGTCTTGCTCTGTCACCCAGACTGGAGTGCAGTGGCACAATCTCGGCTCACTGCAAGCTCCACCTCCCAGGTTCACACCATTCTCCTGCCTCAGCCTCCCAAGTAGCTGGAACTACAGGTGCCCGCCACCATGCCCAGCTAATTTTTTGTATTTTTAGTAGAGATGGGGTTTCACCATGTTAGCCAGGATGGTTTTGATCTCCTGACCTCGTGATCCGCCCGCCTCAGCCTCCCAAAGTGCTGAGACTACAGGTGTGACCCACCGCGCCCGGCAGTTTTTTTATATTTTTAGTAGAGACGGGGTTTCACTGTGTTAGCCAGGATGGTCTCGATCTCCTGACCTCGTGATCCGCCCAACTTGGCCTCCCAAAGTTGGGATTACAGGCGTGAGCCACCATGCCCAGCCTAAATGTCCCTTCTTAACAATGTGATGTAATGAGGGTACGGGGGGGGGGTGACTCTGTCTGTGATACCACATCAATAACTGGCAATAACATAACAGACCAGTGTGGCATCATGGGAAGTCTGAAACCACAGCACACAGTGTGGACAGTAGCTTGGGTGGGGGGCTGTGAACAACCAATGCCCACTCACTGCTGTCATTGAGCACTTCAGGCGCAGGGACTTCCAACAGCTCCACATCTTGGTCTTGCCACACCCTCTGGCTTCCTTCTCCCCTCTCTTCTGGAGGGCAGGTAGGGAGACTTCTAGGACTGAGTCGCTCCCTGGCCCACAGTTCTTCCAGGAAAGCCCTCCGCCAGACTTAGCCATGGCAACAGTGGCCGTGCAGTGTCCCTGGGATGGGACAATCTCTCCCTACCTTTTGCACCTGTGCTGGGCTGCTTCTAGGGCACCCGGTGCTTGTCCCCATGTAAGATACATTTGTTGCAGAACAAATCCTGGTGGACCTTGGCAGAAGAGCCTGGAAAGAGGTGTCCAAGGTGTTCGGGGAAACTGGTTTGTCCACAATAGCCCCTGGGCCCACCCTCCAACAGGAACCCCACCCCCCTGTCTCTGCTGGGCCACCTTGATCCTGGGGTTCCCTCCCCAGTCCACCCTCCCCATGCCCCAGCACCCCACCTGACCCTTCTCACAGGGTCCACGGCCCCCTCCCTTGGCCAGGATGACTGGATCTTGTCCCTGAAGTCGGCGTCTGTCCCATGCTCCCTGAGCCCAGCCCTGGGGCCCTCAATGCTCCCCGGACACAGTCTAAGACCTAGAAGTGCAGCCTCGGGAGAACCTCCCTTTTCTGTGAGTCCACTGTGTCTCCCCTCAGAGGCTGGCGGGGGGGAGCCTGCTGAGGGCTCCTAGGTGCTTCTAGCCTCTTCTTATGTTTCCTGCTTTCCTCTTGCTCCCTCCTCTTCTCCTCTCCCCTAAAGTTCCAACCTCACTCCATCCAGGCATGTTTGTTCTAAGTTCTCTCCTTCTCCAGGCCTTTGCCTGTTCTGTTTCCTCCAGCAAACTCCTATGCAACTGTCAAAACCTAGTTCAAAAATCCCCTTCCAGGCCAGACGCGGTGCCTCACGCCTGTAATCTCAGCACTTTGGGAGGCTGAGGTGGGTGGATCACAAGGTCAGCCTGGCCAACATGGTGAACCCCCATCTCTACTAAAGATACAAAAAATTAACCGGGCATGGTGGCACAAGCCTGTAATCCCAGCTGCTCGGAAGGCTGAAGCAGGAGAATTGCTTGAACCTGGGAGGTGGAGGTTGTAGTGAGCCAAGATCGCGCCATTGCACTCCAGCCTGGGTGACAGGGCAAGACTTTGTCTCAAAAAACAAAACAAAACAAAAACAAAATCCTCTCCCTCCCTGCAAATTGTGAGTTTACCCTATTGAACTCCCAAAGCTGACTTGCTGAATATACTCCCACCATAGCACTTCTGGAATGGAGACAGGGTCTCCGTTTTTTGGAGATAGGGTCTTGGTCAGTTGCCCAGGCTGGAGTGCAGTGGCACAATCATAACTCACTGCAGCCCCAACCTCCTAGGCTGAAGCAATCCTCCTGCCTCAGCCTCCTGAGTAGCTGGGACTATACATGCATGCCACCAGGCCTGGCTAATTCTTTTTAACTATTTTTTTTAAGAGATGGGGTCTCACTATGTTACTCAGGTTAGTCTCGAACTCCTGGTTTCAAGCCCACTGGGCTTACTTACTTATTACATTCCGGAAGTGCTGTGGTGGGTGGATATTCAGCACAATCAGCTTTGGGAGTTCAATAGAGTAAACTCACAATTTGCAGATAAGGAGGGAATTTTTGAACTGGACTTTGACAGATGCGTAGGAGTTTGCTGGATGGAGTAACAGCTTCAGGCCCAACGCACAGCTTCTGACAGATCCCCACGTTAAGGGTCTATTCTCAAAGGTAGGAAGGTGATGGAAAAGCCTAGACGTTTTTGTTTGGAGTACTGACAACAGATAGGGAGCCGAAATTCTTGTCTGGTCCCTTTGGTAGGTGGAGAAACAGGTTCAAAGAGATTTGAAAGTTTACACCGTTTGAATTGTTAACCTCTTCATTATGAGAACCAGATGAAATCCTGGGCCCTTCTCCCTGGGAAATACATCTTTGCCCAAAGTTTTGTCAACATATTTAGGGGCCCCTGATCTCAGCCTAGTTAAGAATCCAGGCTCCAAGAGCCAGGTGAGTTTCCAACGTCACTCTGGCAATTCTCCTTGCTCGAGGGAGGGGGCGGCGGCTTGGGAGGCAGTAAGAGGGCCGCCCAGGTGAGTCCCGGGATTTCTCTGCCCAGGCTTGTCGTCCAGGCCCCCCAAAAGTCAGAGCCCCACCTCCATCTCAATCTCTATCCGAAAACGCGGCCCCGGCAGCCCCTACTAGGCGCCCCCAGCCCTGAGCCCCCCGACCGCCCTCACATCCCTCCAGTCCATCGGAGTCTTTCACTCGGAGACCCGGCCCTCCCCCGAGCCGCAGCCTCTCTCCCCGCCCCGGATCGGAGCCCCCCGTCCCCGCCCCGGGAGCTAAGAGGTGCAAACGCGCCCTCCTCCAACTCCTCCCGCCCCCAACTCCCCCCGAGTAGCAGCTCTGGGCTGGGAACGCGGCGGGGTCGGCCTCTCGGCTTTGCGTTCCCGCCCCGGGTCCCCGGCGCCGCAGTAGCCCGCCCTGCAGCGCTGAGTCCCGCGCGTCCGCCTGCGGTGCCCGCCTCCACGCGAGCCGCCTCGCAGGTAGGTGAAGGCGCGGGGCCCTCGGCGGGGCGAGATCGCGGGCGCTGAAGGGTGGGGAAGGCGGGGGCGGGGGGGCCGGCAGGGGGAGGGGGAGACGATTCCTTTGTTCGCAGCCAGGCAGCCCCGGGCCCAGCCCCCTCCCCTCTCCGCCTTCTAGTGGCGCCCTCCGCAGTGGAGAGTGGGGGCGCGGGGACCCGGCGGGAGGGGCTCGGCTGGGGCGCGGGGCCCCTGACCCACAGGTGAGGGCGGAGCCAAGCGTGGTCGCGGCCGGGGGCCCTGCCAGGTGGAGATCGCGCCCCGCGGGCTCCGGGGGCGCCCCCTCCCCGTCGGCGGAGCTTGGGATCCCTCGCTCTTTGGCCCTCAGTCTCCACACCCCGTGCGGGGCGCGCCTTCTCTGCTCATTCATTCCACAAACTCCAGGGTGTGGCTCGCAGAGGCAGCGGTGTGTAGGGGGGACCGAGGCAAATCAGGCCAGAGACTCCCCCCACCTAATTCCCCTACCCAACCCGAGGCAGGGGGCTGGGGCGGAGGGAGTGGGGGAGGAGGGCTTGCAGGCCCCGAGGCTGCTTGGAGTCCACAGAGCCTCAGAGTGCGGACTGACCCGGACAACTGAGAAGAAAAAGAGGGCGCCCCTCTCCAGCCAGCCAACGCTCCAACGTTGACAGGGGTCTCTCCCTTCTCCGGGGCCTTTGGACAACCAGGTTGGCCCAGAGAGGGGCGTGGCCAAGGCCACACAGCAGGGCTCCCCGCCCATTCTCCACCTAGGCCGGGTTCCTTTCCTCCCTGGAACCTGAATGGAACAGGAAGGCCACTTGGTCTGGCTTCTCTCCCTCGAATATTTTGCCTCCACCCTCCAAACGGTCGTCTCCTGTCCCGGTCTTCTCCCTCCCGTCCTTCATGGCCCAGGAAAGACCCAGCCACGGGGGGCAGCAGCGAGTTCCGTTCCTAATCTCCCCCTCCTTCTTCTCTTCGTGGGCTTAAGCTCCCCAGCTTAGCCCCTCACTCATGGTGTGATGGCCTTAGTTTGCGCATCTGTGAAATGGGCACAGAAGCGGTCCCTTCCCTGCTGGGCACGGGGTTACTCTCTGCATTGGGAAGTTCCAGCCCCTGCCTGGGCCCCCTGCCCAGGGAGGCATCCAGCCCCGACCTGGGAGCAGTGAACAGTCAGAGGAGGCTTCCTGGAGGAGGTGTGATGTTAGAGAAGGGTCTTGCGGCTGAGGGTGCACAGCGGAGGCAAGACCGAGGTGGGATGTGGAGGGGAGGGGACACAGGGCCAGGTGGGGCCAGGCATTGCAGGAGTGGGGGTATCTGTGTCACAGAGGGACAGTGGGGTTGTTGCCTCCCACGACTTACCATCTTCCTCCTACCCTGGACGCTCTCCCGGCCCCACCCTCCCAGCTAGAACTTTGGGAATTTCCTCAATGCCTCCCACCTCCCAGGACATGAGCCTCCCATTCCTCTCCTCTCTCTCCCATCTGGACAGCCCCCAGCCTTCTGACATGCTCTTTCCAACGGGACCCTGCTGCCCTTCCCCACTCCACCTAACACGCATTTCTGACCTTGCTCCTCCCACTCAAAGCTTTTCAAGGGCTCTTCATTGTCCTTGACCAACGAGCAAAACCTCCATGACACCGCTACGCCCACTCCTGCAACGCCTGGCCCCACCTGGACCCACCTGGCCCTGTCTCCCCTCCCTTCCACGTCCCACACCCGTCTTGCCTTGGCTGTGCACCCTGAGCCCCAAGACCCTTCTCTAACATCACACCTCCTCCAGGAAGCCTCCTCTGACTGTTCACTGCTTCCCGGTTGGGGCTGGATGCCTCCTTGTGCTCCCAGAGGCCCCGGGGCTGCCCCATTTGGCAACCACCCTGCCCTCCTCGTTGTGTTGGGTCCCCCATGGCCAGGGTGGGGGGCTCTTCTAGGGCTGACTCTGCTTCCTCTCCGCAGCCTCCAGGGGACACGCCATGACTCTGGAGGGTCTGTGTTTGGCAAGGGGCCCCCTGGCCCGGCTCCTGCTGGCCTGGTCGGCCCTGTTGTGCATGGCGGGTGGCCAAAGCCACTGGGATGGGGCCTTGGAGGCTGCAGGTCCTGGACGTGTGCGGAGGCGGGGCAGCCCGGGCATCTTGCAGGGGTGCGTGGTACCTGGGATGCAGGGAGACCCCTTCGGTGTGGATTGGGCCGTCCTGGGGCCAGCGGAATACCCGGGGGGATGTCCACACGGGCAGGGGCTCACCAGACCCAACTCACTGTCCCCGAAGGCCGAATGTATGCGGCTCCCGGTTCCACGCCTACTGCTGTCCAGGCTGGAGGACATTCCCTGGCAGGAGCCAGTGTGTCGTGCGTGAGTGCTACTGCCGTCTGCAGGTGGGGGGGGAGGGCACAGGCCAGGGACACTCTTACCTGCCTGCAGGTCCAGCTCTGTTTACACGGGGACTTAGCCAGGGACCTCTAGATGAACCACAGGAATGGCCCTTGCGTCTGTCCTCGGGGTTCCAGGCCAACCTGCCATGTTCATTTCCTTTGCCCTATAACCTCCTTGTGTCTGTCTGTCTGTCTCTCTGGTTCCCTTGCTTTGTCTCTGCCTCTCTATTCATCTCTGCTCGTGTCTCTCTCTGTTGGTTTCTTTTCTTTATTATTATTATTTTTAGAGATGGGGGTCTCTGTGTTGCTCAGGCTGGTCTCAAACTCTGGCCTCAAGCAATTTTCCCATCTCAGCCTCCCAAATTGCTAGGATTCCAGGTGTGAGCCAGCGCACCTGACCTCTCTCTGTCGGTTACTGTCTCTCTATCTAACTGATTCTCTCTCTCTCTGTCTCTCTGAGTCTCTGTCTGTCTGTCTGTCTCTGGCCTCACCGTCTCTTTCTGTTTCTGTCTCTGGAATCTGACTCCACTTCCCAGGAGACACCCAACCACAGTATCCAGGACCCCAGCACCTCCAGCTCTGTCCTCACAGCTCAGCAGCTCTGGCCCAAAGAGCGTTCTCTCCCAATGGCTCTAGCAAAGTCCCCAACCCACAGCCTGGGTCACACCCCCTGCCCAGCCCAGCCCGAGAGTGGGGGAACGTCCCATGAAAACAGGGGTGGGGTGTGCTATTAGCAGAGCCAGGGATGCAGATGACCAGCAGCGTCCACCGAGGTGTTCCGGCCAGCCCGGACACCGATGGAGCAGGGACGGCCCAGGCTCGGTCCTGGTCTTGACTGCCACCCGCTGCACCCATCCAGCCATCTGTAGGCGCGCCTGCGGTGAAGGCTTCTGCTCCCAGCCCAACCTGTGCACCTGTGCGGATGGGACACTGGCTCCCAGCTGCGGGGTGAGCCGAGGTGAGTGGGAAGTGGCCTCTTGCGGGAGGGACAAGAAGGTCACAGGGTTCCGGTTGCCACGAGGAGCCTGGGCTGCTTTTGTTGAAGGACAGGAGCAGGGCTGAGCATGCCTAGTCCTGCAGCCGTCCTGGGAGGGCATCTCGGGGCCCGTCTCCACCTTACTATGCATCCTGCCTTTCTGTCCCCAGGGTCAGGGTGCAGTGTGAGCTGTATGAATGGGGGCACCTGCCGGGGGGCGTCCTGTCTGTGTCAGAAGGGCTACACAGGCACCGTGTGTGGGCAGCGTGAGTATCCCCATGGGACTCCCCTCCTTGCACACCTGGGACTGTGATCCCAGAGTATTGGTCTCTGCTGCCACCTGCCCACTGCCCGGGGTTCCTTCTTCCTGAACTGGAGATTGCAGGGGACATTTATTGTCACAGTCTTTTTTTTTTTTTTTGAGACGGAGTCTCGCTGTGTCTCCCAGGCTGGAGTGCAGTGGCAAGATCTCAGCTCACTGCAAGCTCCGCCTCCCAGGTTCATGCCATTCTCCTGCCTCAGCCTCCCGAGTAGCTGGGACTACAGATGCCTGCCACCATGCCTGGCTAATTTTTTGTATTTTTAGTAGAGACGGGGTTTCACCGTGTTAGCCAGGATGGTCTCGATCTCCTGACCTCGTGATCCACCTGCCTCAGCCTCTCAAAGTGCTGGGATTACAGGCGTGAGCCACCGCACCCGGCCTTTTTTTTTTTGAGATGGAGTTTTGCTCTGTTGCCCAGGCTGGAGTGCAGTGGCACCATCTCAGCTCACTGCAACCTCCGCCTCCCAGGTTTGAGCAATTCTCCTATGTCAGCCTCCCAAGTAGCTGGGATTACAAGCGCCTGCCACCATGCCTGGCTAATTTTTGTATTTTTAGTAAAGATGGGGTTTCACCATATTGGACAGGCTTGTCTTGAACCCCTGACCTCAGGTGATCCACCTGCCTTGGCCTCCCAAAGTGCTTGGATTACAGGCGTGAGCCACTGAGCCCGGCCTCAGTCTTATTCAACCTGGGCCAGATCCTGGGGATTCCTGGGTGAAGATGGGCTTGCTGTGAACCCCAGCTCTCTCTGCTGCTGGGGGACCTCCAGCTATCACACTCTCTCCTCCACAGCCATCTGTGACCGCGGCTGCCACAATGGGGGTCGCTGCATTGGGCCCAACCACTGCGCCTGTGTGTACGGCTTCATGGGACCTCAGTGTGAGAGAGGTACCAAGCACGAGTGGGTGGGAGGTAGGCAGGGGACTCGGTGGAGGAAAGGGGGTTTCCTGGAAGCCTCTGAGACATGGCCAGGCCTTGAGAGGACCCAGCTGGCCTCCTTCCCGCAGTTGGGGCAGTCTGAGGACATTTCTTTCATTTGCTCATCTGTTCTCCAAAACATCTGCTATTCACTGGCTCTGAGCGAGTGCCTGTGTTGGAGTCTGGTAGGAAAGAGAGAGGATGTGCCAGTCTGAGGGGCAGGGAGAAGAAATTGCAAGCAGAAGATTCTTATCTGGGGGTGTCAAGGCTAAGACAAGGGTTGGGGCAGCCCTGGAGAATGTGAAGGACAGAGAAACCATCTGCTCCACGGAAGGGAGTCAGGGAGGGCTTCCTGGAGGAGGGGACCCCTCAGCTGGATCTGGTAGGGTGGATTGGACTTCATGAATGGGCAAACCCCCTCTTTATTGCACCCTAATTCTCTCTTTTTTTTTTGAGACAAAGTTTTGCTCTTTCACCTAGGCTAGAGTGCAGTGGTATGATCTCGGCTCGCTGCAACCTCCGCCTCCCAGGTTCAAGCAATTCTCCCGCTTCAGCCTCCCAAGTAGCTGGGATTACAGGCATCCCCACAGTCAGCTAATTTTTGTAATTTTAGTAGAGATGAGGTTTTGCCATGTTGGCCAGGCTGGCCTCGAACTCCTGGCCTCAAGTGATCTGCCTGTCTTGGCCTCCCAAAATGAGCCACCACACCCGGTCACCCTAACTCTTAAAAATGATCCCATTTTTAAGAGGGCTAAGATGGGTGGGGTCACCTGCTGAGAGGTTGTTACCAAAATTAAGAGGGTGGACGTACCAGGAGTTTGAGACCAGCCTGGGCAACATAGTGAGACCCCCTTCTCTACAAAAAATAAAAAATTAGCCTGGCATGGTGGTGCATATCTGTAGTCTCAGGCTGAAGTGGGAGGATTGCATGAGCCCAGGAGTTCGAGGCTGCAGTGAGCCGTGGTGGTGCCACTGCACTCCAGCCTGGGTGACAGAACCAGATCCTACCTCTCTTAAAAAAAAAAAGAAAAGAAAAGAAAAAAGAAAGAAAGAAAAGAGGCCAGGCACTGTGGCTCACGCCTGCAATTCCAGCATTTTGGGAGGCTGAGGCAGGCAGATCACTCGAGGCCAGGAGTTTGAGACCAGCCATGGCCAACATGGCAAAAGCCATCTCTACTAAAAATACACAAAAAAATGTAACCGGGTGTGGTAGTGCGTGCCTGTAGTCCCAGCTACTTGGAAGGCTGAGGCATGAGAATCTTTTGAACCTGGGAGGCAGTGAGCCAAGATCGCACCACTGTACTCCAGCCTGGAAGACAGAGCGAGACCCTGTCTCAAAAAAAAAAAAAAAAAAAGAAAAGAAAAGAAAAGAAAAGAAAAAAGGAGAATGGACACAGTCAGTGATGTCTTTCTTGTGAGCAGTGAGGTGTGGCAGGGATGCGGAGAGAAGAAGGAAGGAGTCAAGATGAACCCCAGCCTGGTCTGAAAACTGGGGGGAAGGTAGTGGTGCACCCTGGCAGGGAGGAGGAAGACTCTGAGCTCAGTGTTGGCCGAGGGACTTGCAAGTTGTCTGGGAAGCAGCTGGACACTCAGGCCTGGGGCTGAGACAGCAGTGTGGCCTGCTCCGTCCATGGGGACTGAAGCCCAGGATGCAGCTGAGGATCCCCGTGAGAGAACGAAGGGCCAGCAGAGACAGCCACCTGGGCATTTAAGCCAGGACAGAAAAAACAGAGCCCACAGGAGGCTGAGAAAGAGAAAGAGAACAGGAGTGGGTGGCGTCAGGGACGTCCAGGCTTGTGAGATTTTCAGATGCAGGAGGCATCTGAGTGCCTGACGTGGTGTTTCGGCCCAGGAAGGTGAGGATGGGCAGGACCCGGGGACTAGAAGCTGGAGGGGCTGGGGAAGTGACCTGGGTTTGAGGGTGGGCTTCTGGAAACTGCAGAATTGGAACATGGGCTGTTGGAGGCGGGCCAAGCTCTGGGTGGCAGGAGAGTGAGGGGGAGGGGGAGGGGGAGGGGGAGGGGGAGGGGGAGGGGGAGTGGGGGAGCTGCCAGGAATTACGTTTTGGCTTGGAGCATCAGGACAGCCGTGGGGTGGGGGTCTCTGTGAAGCCCCTCCTCCTTATGGGGCCTGAGTTGGGGGTGAGTTTGGCTTCTTCTCTTGGGAGGGGCTGCCCTTGTTTGAGAGCTAACTCCTTTATTGGAAACATCTGGGAGAAGAGAGCCAAGAAGTCACATCTGGGCTCATGTACTGGGGTTGGGGGAACCAATGCGGTCACCTTGGGCTGGGCCTGATGGGGATTGGGGATGTGATGTTGGGGGTCCAGAGAATTTAGGCAGATAACAGATCCTTCCCCAGATCTGGGTGATATGGCAGGGCCAGGCGTGTGCTCGAGGACTAGACATGCTTTTTAGCTGGGCGTCCGTGAGTCCCTGCCCAGGCCTGAAGGGAGGGTAGGCCTGGGGAAGGAGTCCCATCAGTTCAGACAGGGTGTTCACACAGGCCCTGAGCTTTATGGGCTTGGAGGTGCTGGTCTCTTGGAAGTTGGTCACGAAATGCTTTGAAGAAAAAGGGTTTTGAAGGGTGCATAGGAGTTCGTTAGGTAGGGAAAGGGGAGGAAAGATGTTCTATTTAGTAAGGGAGCAGCATAAGTAAAGCCTGGTCTGTGGGTGCAGGGGCCGCTGGGAAGGTGTTAGAGACGCAGAGCTCTCTAGACAGGGGCAGCCCTCAGCCAGGTACCCACATCTGTCTGCCCTGCAGATTACCGGACGGGACCCTGCTTTGGCCAAGTAGGCCCCGAGGGGTGCCAGCATCAGCTGACGGGCCTCGTGTGCACCAAGGCACTTTGCTGTGCCACCGTGGGCCGTGCCTGGGGCCTTCCATGTGAACTTTGCCCTGCACAGCCACACCCCTGCCGCCGCGGCTTCATCCCAAATATCCACACAGGGGCCTGCCAAGGTGAATAGTGGGGTCAGGGCTGATTGGGAGGCCTTGGCCGCCTTGGTTCTTCCCTCCGATGGGCCTCTCACTCCCTTGCCGGGCTTTGTCTTTGCAGATGTGGATGAGTGCCAGGCTGTGCCAGGCCTGTGCCAGGGAGGCAGCTGCGTCAACATGGTGGGCTCCTTCCATTGCCACTGTCCATTTGGACACCGGCTCAGTGACAGCAGCACTGCATGTGAAGGTGGGTGACTGGAGGGGGACAACCTGAGACCTCCTCTGTGACTCATGACCTGGGGGGCTCAGGCTCCCCTGCAGGAAGGCAGAGGGTTCAGGCTGGTGAGATGCCCAGTTCTGACCTTGTCCCTGTCTATGTAGATGTGAATGAGTGTCTCAGCCTGTCCGGCCTCTGTTCCGGGGGTGACTGCACCAACACTGTCGGGAGCTACGTGTGCACCTGTTCCCAAGGTTTTGCCAGCAGCCTGGATGGCACCCACTGCCTGAGTGAACCGAGGGGCTGGAGTGGGAGAGAGTGGGTAGGAGAGAGACCCCTTGTTCAGCTGTCTGTCTCTCTCCTTTTTTTTTTTTTTTTTTTTGAGACAGAATCTCGCTCTGTTACCCAGGCTAGAGTGCAGTGGTGTGATCTCAGCTCACCGCAACCTCCGCCTCCCGGTTCAAGAGATCCTCCTGCCTCAGCCTCCCAAGTAGCTGGGATTACAGGCACACACCACCATGCCTAGCTAATTTTTGTATTTTTAGTAGAGATGGGG
The DNA here is from genome assembly GCF_028885625.2 of Pongo pygmaeus. Taxonomy (NCBI): domain Eukaryota; kingdom Metazoa; phylum Chordata; class Mammalia; order Primates; family Hominidae; genus Pongo; species Pongo pygmaeus. The sequence goes on along the minus strand of NC_072393.2, from coordinate 8,149,729 downwards.
TTTCTCCATGTTAGCCAGGCTGGTCTTGAACTCCTGGCCTCAAGTGATCCACCCTCCTCGGCCTCCCAAAGTGCTGGGACTACAGGCATGAGCCACCTCGCCCTGCCCCACCCTCATTTTTGAGATGGGGAAACTGAGGCCCAGAAAGGGGAGGTTTGCTTGAGTCCAGTCAACAAGTCCAGAACACACTCAACTCCCCAGACCCCCTGCCCAGGTGGCGGTCCCTTGGGCTGTGGCTCCCGCTGGAGGCCCACCGTTCAGCAACCCCCAGACACTTGGTCTGGCCAAGTGGGAACCCCCCCCAACACCCCGCTGCGCTTAGGCCTCTCCCTCCTTTTGCTGTCTTGATGAGCTGAATGTCAGGCCCTGGAAGTTGCCTGTGGCCAGCAGGGCTGGCCAGGAACATGAATGCTGGTGGCAGAGGATGGGCAGTGTCCTGGTCTGGGGAGACAGGAGGGGGCTTGGAGGTTTTCCAGCATCACCCTGGTCCCCTCAGGCTAGGCCACTGCCAGGCACAGCTGAGAATATTGTGTTTGGAGTTCAGCCAGCATGCTGTGGCCATCTCCAGACTTTATTTATTTATTTTTGAGACGGAGTTTCGCTCTTTTTGCCCAGGCTGGAGTGCAATGGCACGATCTCGGCTCACCGCAACCTCTGCCTTCTAGGTTCAAGTGATTCTCCTGCCTCAGCCTCCCAAGTAGCTGGGATTACAGGCATGTGCCACCCCGCCCGGCTAATTTTGTATTTTTAGTAGAGACAGGGTTTCTCCATATTGGTCAGGCTGGTCTCGAACTCCCGACCTCAGGTGATCCGCCTGCCTCGGCCTCCCAAAGTGCTGGGATTACAGGCATGAGCCACCGCATCCAGCTGGCCAACTCCAGGCTTTCTAGGTCTCCACCACTGGGGGCCATCACAGCTGGCATTAGGGGTAGCTATGGACACATCCCCTGGACTGCGGGGTCCTCTCTCAGCTGCTAAAGACCAGACCCTGGATTGGACAAACCAGCCTCTGAACAGAGGCTTTGGAATCAGTCCGGGGCTCCCACCCAGAGCTGCTCACAGACCCTGTGGCCTTGGGCAAGTGACTTAACCGCTCTGTGCCTCAGTTTCCCCATCTGTAAAATGGTAGATAATAGCAGTACCTAGCTCAATGAAGATTGAGTAAGATATCATTTGGGGAGTAATTTGCAGAGGGTTGGTACCTAGAGGGTACTTAATACACATTCATGGACACCAGGTAATGTTGAGGCTGTGACCACTTAGCTCACAGTGTGTACTTACAGCAATGACAGGATCATTTTTGTTAAAATTCTTTTAACACAGTCTTACTCTGTCCCCCAGGCTGGAGTGCAATGGCACGATCTCGGCTCACTGCAACCTCCGCCTCCAGGGTTCAAGTGATTCTCCTGCCTCAGCCTCCCCAGTAGCTGGGATTACAGGCACCCATCACCATGCCCGGCTAATTTTTGCATTTTTAGTAGAGACAGGGTTTCACTGTGTTGGCCAGGCTGGTCTCAAACTCTTGACCTCAGGTGATCCATCCCCCTCAGCCTCCCAAAGTGCTGGGATTACAGGCATGAGCCACCGTGGCTGAGCATTTGTGTTAAAATTCTTATATTCTGTCTCTCTTGCTTGAGGGACTGTTGCCTGTTGGGTCCCCTGAGATTGGGAAATCGAGTTTCCCGTCCTCGTCTTGCTTTTGCAGCTGTGTGACTTTGGAGGAGTCTGTTGATCTCTCGTCGTCTGGGCAGGCCCAGTCCCCTTCGAGGGGCTATGATAAGGCTGAGAACGAAAAACCCTGACTCCCACGCACGTACCTGGGGGGCCCCCAGGTGCACGGGGCGGGGACCAGGGAGGTGGAAACATTTGCATGTTTTCCCAGCTTGGGGCAGGTCAGGGGTGGCTCTCAGTGGCCCTCCCAGCTGCTGGGAGGAGGTTTTTAAACTGTGGGCCACCAGCCAAGCTTTGTGCATTTTTAAGCCTAAAAATATGCTCTTTAAGCCAGAGCCTGAGAAATCCAATCGCTGCATAAAGCCATTGACCTTGAGGGCGCAGTGGGAAGTGGAAGAGTGTTGGTGGTTCTCATACCTGGGGAGCCTGTCCGCCTCAGTCTCCCCGGGGTCTGTAGCTGTCAATCTACCCCTCGACTCCTTGGGGCCCCTCTCTGAAATTCACAGTCTCGTAGGCTTCTGCGTAATGCCTGAAGCCAGCAAGCAAAGACACACAGCTGCAGATCTTGGTGTCCCTGCCTGGTATCCCAATGGGGCAGTCTTTCCCCGCCAATGGGTCTTCCTCAGTGTGGTTGGATGCCTGCAGCGACGGGGAGCTCGCTACCTCTGTGTGATAACTTGGAATCTTGGTAACAAGAGATGGCACTGAGCAAGCATTGGCCACGTGTCAAACTTTTCTATTTATTTATTTATTTATTTATTTTTGAGGCGGAATCTTGGTCTGTGGCCCAGGCTGGAGTGCAGTGGCACAATCTTGGCTCACTACAACCTCTGACTCCCGGGTTGAAGTGATTCTCCTGCCTCAGCCTCCCAAGTAACTGAGATTACAGGTGCACGCCACTGCACCTGGCTAATTTTTCTATTTTTAGTAGAGGCAGGGCTTCGTCATGTTGGCCAGGCTGTTCTTGAACCCTGACCTTGTGATCCACCCGCCTCAGCCTCCCAAAGTGCTGAGATTACAGGCTTGAGCCACTGCGCACAGCCCTTTATTTTTTTTGAGACAGAGTCTCACTCTGTTGACCAGGCCAGAGTGCAGTGGCATAATCTCAGCTCACTGCAACCTCTGTCTCCTGGGTTCAAGCAATTCGTGATTCGCCTGCCTCAGCCTCCCAAGTAGCTGTGATTACAAGTGGCTGCCACCATACTTGGCTAATTTTTGTATTTTTAGTAGACATGAGGTTTCGCCATATTGGTCAGGCTGGTCTTGCACTCTTGACTTCAAGTGATCCTCCCGCCCCGGCCTCCCAAATTGTTGGGATTACAGGTGTGAGCTACTGCATCTGGACTATGTCAGACTTTTCATCCAGGTAATACTTCTCCCGGGTGAGGTGGATGCTCCAAGCATCCCCATTTTATGGAGGGGAAACTGAAGCACAGAGTGGCAAATAGACCCGTCCTACAGGCAGTGCTGCTACAGCTGGAATTTGGATCCAGGTCTGGTCACTGATATCCCGTGCTCATGGGCTCACCCTCTGATCTTTTGCAGACCACCGGGCCGGCACCTGCTTCTCAGTGCTTTTCGGGGGCCGCTGTGCCGGAGACCTCGCTGGCCACTACACTCGCAGGCAGTGCTGCTGCGACAGGGGCAGGTGCTGGGCAGCTGGCCCAGCCCCTGAGCTGTGTCCTCCTCGGGGCTCCAGTGAGTAAGAGCTGCAGCCTGCAGGGCTGCGGGGAGGAGGGGACAGGGGAGGGCCAAGGGCCTGGCCTCAACCCTGCTTCTTTGCAGGTGAATTCCAGCAACTGTGCGCCCAGGGGCTGCCGCTGCTACCCGGCCACCCTGGCCTCTTCCCTGGACTCCTGGGCTTCGGATCCAATGGCATGGGTCCCCCTCTTGGGCCGGCGCGACTCAACCCCCATGGCTCTGATACGCGTGGGATCCCCAGCCTGGGCCCTGGCAACTCTAACATTGGTGAGGCCTGGGGCTTGGGAGGAAGGTTCCAAGACTTGAAGGATGGTCCTGGATCTGGGAAGACAGCTCCGAATAGGGGAGGGTGTCCAGGCCTCAGAGAGAGTGTTAGAGCTTTGGAGGGGGAACTCCTGGCCTGGCTAGTAGGGATGACAGTGCTAGTAGTGGATGGGGTTGGAGGTAACTGGAGAATCTGGTCCTCAGAGTTAGGGTTTGGGCTGGACACAGCGACTCATGCCTGTAATCCCAGTACTTTGGGAGCGGAGGTGGAAGGATGGCTTGAGGCCAGGAGTTCGAGACCAGCCTGGGTGACATAGCAAGACCCTGTCTCTACAGCAAATTGAAAATTAGCTAGCTGTGATGATGTGCACCAGTAGTCCCTGCCGCTCAGGAGGATGAGACAGGAGGATTGCTGGAGCCCAGGAGTTGGAAGCTGCAGTGAGCTGTGATTGTGTCACTGCCCTCCAACCTGGGTGACAGAGTGAGACCCTGTCTCTAAAAATAAATAAATAAATAAATACGTCAGGGTTTGAGCTTTGGGTGGGGAGTTTGGGCCTGGTATAGGGGTCTGTCATGTAGGATTTAGGCCTGGGGTGGGTTCTTGCCCCATAATGAGGATTTGGGCCCAGAGTGGGAGTCCAGGCATCTCTGGGACCAGGTTAGAGGGATCTAGGCTCCAGATTGAAGGGATCTAAGGCTCCATTTTGGAGGGTTCTAGGCCCCAGGTTGGAGGGATCTAGGCTCCAGGTTGGAGGGATCTAGGCTCCAGGGTGGAGGGATCTAAGGCCCCAGGTTGGAGGGATCTAAGGCCCCAGGTTGGAGGGATCTAGGCTCCAGGTTGGAGGGATCTAGGCTTCAGGTTGGAGGGATCTAGACTCCAGGTTGGAGGGATCTAGGCTTCAGGTTGGTGGGATCTAAGCCCCAGGTTGGAGGGATCTAGACTCCAGGTTGGAGGGATCTAGGCTTCAGGTTGGTGGGATCTAAGCCCCAGGTTGGAGAGATCTAGGCCCCAGGTTGGAGAGATCTAGACCCCAGGTTGGAGGAATCTAGGTTCCAGGTTGGAGAGATCTAGGCACCAGGTTGGAGAGATCTAGGCCCCAGGTTGGAGGGATCCAGGTCCCAGGTTGAAGGGATCGAGGCACCAGTTTGGAGGGATCTAGGCTTCAGGTTGGAGGGATCCAGGCCCCAGGTTGGAGTGATCCAGGCCCCAGGTTGGAGGTATCTAGACCCCAGGTTGGAGGGATCCAGACCCAAGTTGGAGGGATCCAGGCCCCAGGTTGGAGGGATCCAGGCCCAGGCTGGAGAGATCCAGGCCCAGGTTGGAGGGATCTAGGTCCCAGGGTGGAGTTCTGAATCTAAGGCGGGACTCTCCGCAGGAAAGAGGGCAGGATCTGAGCCAGGGCAGGGTCCCAGCCTTAGAGGGGGTATCTGGGCCTAGAGAGGTGAAGCCCAGGCTCCAGACTGGGGCGGGGGCCAGCCACTGCTCAGATGCCTCTGCCGGCCCCACCCGTAGGCACTGCTACCCTGAACCAGACCATTGACATCTGCCGACACTTCACCAACCTGTGTCTGAATGGCCGCTGCCTGCCCACGCCTTCCAGCTACCGCTGCGAGTGTAACGTGGGCTACACCCAGGACGTGCGTGGCGAGTGCATCGGTGAGCTGCGGCCAGGTGGAAGGGGGGGGTTCTCACTGCCCTGCTGGTGCTAGGGCTCAGGGTCCTCTCCCCTCAGATGTAGACGAATGCACCAGCAGCCCCTGCCACCATGGTGACTGCGTCAACATCCCTGGCACCTACCACTGCCGGTGCTACCCGGGCTTCCAGGCCACGCCCACCAGGCAGGCATGCGTGGGTACGGCTGTCCGTCCGAGATTGGGGGTGATGTTGGGGGGTCTGGCCCAGGCTTGGAGGGTGGGGGGGCACCTCTTGACTGCCCACCTGCCTTCCCCGCAGATGTGGACGAGTGCATTGTCAGTGGTGGCCTTTGTCACCTGGGCCGCTGTGTCAACACAGAGGGCAGCTTCCGGTGTGTCTGCAATGCAGGCTTCGAGCTCAGCCCTGATGGCAAGAACTGTGTGGGTGAGTTGGGGGTGGTTGGGTGGGCAGGGGCTTCCGGGCCCCACTAGCTGCCTTTTACAGCCACCTCAAATCTTCACTCTGCCCCAAAACCCACCTCCCTCCCTATGATGTCTCCTCTGCTCACCTCTGAACCCAGCAGCCCACCTTAGACCCTTCTTATCCCCTGACCGCCCTGACTCTCCCCTTCGTTTCCTCCTTCCTGAATTTATTCCGTGAGTCACAATAAAAGGACCTTTTGGGGCCAGCCTTGGTGGCTCATGCCTGTAATCCCAGCACTTTGCAAGGCTGAGGGAGGAGAATCTCTTGAGCTGAAAAGGTTGAGGCTGCAGTGAGCTGTGATCGTGTCCCTGCACTCCAGCCTGGCTGATAGAGTGAGACTCCATCTCCTAAAGAAAAAGAAGTCCGAGTGTAGTGGATCATGCCTGTAATCCCAGCACTTTGGGAGGCCGAGGTGGGTGGATCACCTGAGGTCAGGATTTCGAGACCAGCCTGACCAACATGGTGAAACCCCGTCTCTACTAAATACAAAAATATTAGCTGGGCGTGGTGGCAGACACCTGTAATCCCAGCTACTCAGGAGGCTGAGGCAGAAGAATCACTTGAACCCGGGAGGCAGAAGTTGCAGTGAGCTGAGATCGCACCACTGCACTCCAGCCTGTGGAACAAGAGCGAAACTGTCAAAAAAAAAAGAAAGAAAAAGAAAGATTTTTTTGGGCAAGACCACACTGGCAACCACCTGACCCTGGCCTGAAGCAGGGTCCCTCCCCATCCTAGGATGGCTTGGAAGAGCCTGGCTGATGTGAGACAGACAGACAGAGAGAGAGAGAGAGAGACAGAGAGAGAGAGAGAGAGAGAGAGAGAGAGAGAGAGAGAGAGAGAGAGGAGAGATGAGATCAGGACCTTGGAGAGTGCCCCCACCCGAGGTATGGTGAGTTATGGCTTGTGGGAGCCAAGTCCCATTGGTCCAATGGGACCTCTTGACTCCGTCACCTTATCTCAGGAGGTCTACCTTCAAGTCTCCCCTCGGGTGGAAGGATCTTGTCCTTTCTGCATTCCTTCATTTAAAAAGACATTTTTTGGCATTTATTGATATATAATTCATATACCATAAAATTAGCCATTTGAAGTGTACTAGTCAACGGTTTTTAGTATATGCACAGAGGTGGACAAGCATCACTACAACCCAGCTGGAAAATATCTTTATCACCTCAAAAACAAATCTGGTATTCATTAATAGTCATTCTATAATTCTCTGTCTTCACCCGCAGCCCTGGGCACTAGGCGAATTGGTTTTCTGACTCAATGAAGCTGCCAGTTCTGGACAAAAGGGAATCATGGCTTTTTGTGACTGGCTTCTTTTGCTGAATATGATGTTTTCAAGATTCATCCATATTGCAGCATGTATTGGTGCTTCATTTTTTTTTTTTTTCTAGATGGAGTCTCGCTGTATCGCCAGGCTGGAGTGCAGTGGTGCGATCTCAGCTCACTGCAACCCCCGCCTCCCCAGTTCAAGCGATTCCCCTGCCTCAGCCTCCTGAGTAGCTGGGACTACAGGCCCCCACCATTAGGCCCAGCTAATTTTTTGTATTTTAGTAGAGACGGGGGTTTCACCATGTTGGCCAGGATGGTCTCGATCTCCTCACCTCATGATCTGCCCGCCTCGGCCTCCCAAAGTGCTGGGATTATAGGCATGAGCCACCATACCCGGCCTCATTTTTTTTTTAATTAAATAAATTTTTATGCCAGGCACAGTGGCTCATGCTTGTAATCCCAACACTTTGGGAGGCTGAGGTGGGAGGATCACTTGAGTTCAAGTGTTCGAGACCAGCCTGGCCAACATGGTGAAACCCTGTCACTACTAAAAATACAAAAATTAGCCGAGTGTGGTGGCACATGCCTGTAATCCCAGCTATTCAGGAGGCTGAAGCAGGAGAATTGCTTGAACCCAGGAGATGGAGGCTGCAATGAGCCAAGATCACACCACTGCACTCCAGTGTGGGTGAAAGAGAGAGACTCAGTCTCAAAAAAAAAAAAATTTTTTTTTTTTTATGCCAAGCTTAGTGGCTCACAACTGTAATCCCAGTACTTTGGAAGGCAGGAGGATCGCTTGAGGCAGGAGGATTGCAAGATCAGCCTGAGCAACATAGCAAGACCCTGTCTCTACAGAAAACCCAAAAATTAGTCTGGAATGGTGGCAGGTGCCTGTAGTCCCAGCTACTCAGGAGGTTGAGGCAGGAGGATCACTTGAGCCCAGGAGTTCAGGGCTGTAGTGAGCTGTGATGGCATCACTGCACTCTAGCCTGGCTGACAGAGCTAGACCTTGTTTCAAAAAAAAATATATATATATATATATTTATATTTATTTATATATTTATTTATTTATTCATTTTGAGTCCCTCTCTATCTCCCAGGCTGGAGTGCAGTGGTGCCATCTTGGCTCACTGCAACCTCCGCTGCCTGGGTTCAAGAGATTCTCCTGCCTCAGCCTCCTGAGTAGCTGAGATTACAGGTGTGTGCCACTGTGCCCAGCTAACGTTTGTATTTTTAGTAGAGACGGGGTTTCACCATGTTGGCCAGGCTGGTCTCGAACGCCTGACCCCAGGTGATCCGCCCGCCTCGGCCTCCCAAAGTGCTGGGATTACAAGCGTGAGCCATCGCGCCCAGTCATATATTTATTTTTTTGTGATTGGCTCTCACTATGTTGCCTAGGCTGGACTTTAACTTATATCCCAGCAGACAGACTAATATACAAGCAAACACAGCCATAGACAACCACAGCTTGTTTGCTTCCCGTACCCCAGGTACGGGTCCTGGGGGGCTCAAGCAATCCCCCTGCCTCAGCCACTTGAGTAGCTGGGACTACAGACATGAGTCAGCATACCTGGCTTCTTCATTCTTTTCCATGGCCAAATAATGTTCCATTACATGAATAGACCACAATGTGTTGATCCATTCATCAGTAGGACACTGGTTTGTTTTCACTTTTTGCTGTTAGGCATAATGCTTCTGTGAATGCTCATGTGCATATTTTGTGGTGGCATTTCATGCAGTTCTTTTATTTATTTATTTATTTATTTATTTATTTATTTATTTTGAGACAGAGTCTCACTCCGTCCCCCAGGCTGGAGTGCAGCGGCATGATCCTGGCTCACTGCAACCTCCACCTCCTGGGTTCACGTCATTCTCCTGCCTCAGCCTCCCGAGTAACTGGGACCACAGGCGCCCGCCACCACGCCCGGCTAATATTTTTTTTCTTTTTTTTTTGTATTTTTAGTAGAGACGGGGTTTCACTGTGTTAGCCAGGATGGTCTCAATCTCCTGACCTCGTGATCTGCCCGTCTCGGCCTCCCAAAGTGCTGGGATTACAGGCGTGAACCACCGTGCCCGGCCACATTTTTTTTTTTTTTAATGTATGTTCAGTCCTTTATTGTTTAAAACTGACATTTTGGAAAACAACTCATTTCTGCCCCTGCCACCTTCCATTAAATTAGACCATGGTCTTACTAACTTTATTTCCGTTTCCTTTTTATGAAATTGAAGTAAGATTCACACAACCTAAATTTAATCATTTAAAAGTGAACAAGAGGTTGGGCGCGGTGGCTCACACCTGTAATCCCAGCACTTTGGGAGGCCGAGGTGGGCGGATCACGAGGTCAGGAGTTCAAGACTAGCCTGGCCAACATGATGAAACCCCGTCTCTACTAAAAATACAAAAACAATTAGCCAGGCATGGTGGTACATACCTGTAATCCCAGCTACTCAGGAGGCTGAAGCAGGAGAATTGCTTGAACCTGGGAGGTGGAGGTTGCAGGGAGCTGAGATCACACCACTGTGCTCCAGCCTGGGTGACAGAGCGAGACTCTGTCTCAAAAAAAAAAAATTGTTGTCTTTTAAAAAATATTTAAACATTTTAAAATGAACAATTCACTGATATTTAATAAATTTCCAATGTTGTGCAAAAACCACCACCTTTATTCAGCTTTGAGCAAATATTTATGCAGCACCTACCGTATGCAGCCTGAGCAAGACAGGGGTCATGCCCTGGGGAACTCACGTCCCAGCGGACAGACTAATATACAAGCACACACAGTCACAGACAACTACAGCTTGTTTCCTCCCACACCCCAGGGAGGGATCTTGTGGGGGACGGGCGGTCAGTCCTGGAGCCTGGAGGAGGGAGAGAGAGAGTCCCAGTGTGGTCCCTGCCTGGACCCAGCCTCTCCTGTTGTCCCCAGACCACAACGAGTGTGCCACCAGCACCATGTGCGTCAATGGCGTGTGTCTCAACGAGGATGGCAGCTTCTCCTGCCTCTGCAAACCCGGCTTCCTGCTGGCGCCTGGCGGCCACTACTGCATGGGTAAGCCTGGAACCAGACTGGCCAGCGGAGGGGAGAAGGGAGATGGGGAAGCACAGGGATAGGGAGGAAGAGGAGAGGGACCAGACAGGGATGGGACAGGCATGAGAGAAGGAGAAGAGAAGGGGCAGGGAGAGAAAGAGGAGGAGGAGGGAAAAGGGAAGAAGCAAAGAAAAAGAAAAGGAAGAAAAGAAGAGGCAGGTGCCATGGCTCACGCCTGTAGTCCCAGCACCTTGGGAGGCCAAGGCAGATGGATCATTTGAGGTCAGGAGTTCAAGACCAGCCTGGACAACATGGTGAAACCCCGTCTCTACTAAAAATACAAAAATTAGTCGGGTGTGGTGGTGGGCACCTGTAATCCCAGCACTTTGGGACGCCAAGGTGGGTGGATCATTTGAGGTCAGGAGTTCGAGAACAGCCTGGCCAACATGGTGAAACCCCATCTCTACTAAAAATATAAAAATTAGCCAGGTGTGGTGGTGGGTACCTGTAATCCCAGCTACTTGGGAGGCTGAGGCAGGAGAATTACTTGATCCTGGGAGGTAGAGGTTGCAGTGAGCCGAGATCGCGCCATTGCGCTCCAGCCTGGGTGACAAGAGTGAGACTCCATCTCAAAAGAAAAAAAAAATTGATGGGTTATAAGGTGGGGAAGGGCCAGGTTCATCTGTGATCCCAGCACTTTGGGAAGCTGAGGTTAGAGGATCCCTTGAGGACAGGAGTTCGAGACCAGCCTGAGCAACATAGTCAGACCCCATTTCTACCTAAAAAAAAAAATTAGCTGGGCATGGTAACATGCATCTGTAATCTCAGCACTTTGGAAGGCTGAGGCAGAAGGATCACTTGCGCTCAGGAGTTTGAGACCAGCCTGGACAACATGATGAGACTCCATCTCTATAAAAAATTTTAAAAAATTAGCCGAACATGGAGATGAACCCCTGTAGTCCCTCCTACTCGGGAGGCTGAGGCAGCAGGATTGCTTGAGCCCCGGAGTTGGAGGCTGCAGTGAGCTATGATCATGCCACTGCACTCCAGTCTGGAAGTCAGACCCTGCCTTTAAAAAATTTGTTTAAAGGTGGAGAGAAAGATAGAAAGATGGGGAATAATGGGGGAGGAGAAGAGGAAGGAGACAAGAGGAGGAGAGGACACAGACACAGACAACAGGAAACTGGAAAGACAAGAAACTGGAAAGGAAGGAAATAGAATGGCTGGGAAGATGGAAAGAGTGGGAGATGTGGAGGGGAGAGAGGAAGGGAGCAGGCTAGAACCCATCCCCGTGCTGCCACTGCTTCTGCAGACATTGACGAGTGCCAGACGCCCGGCATCTGCGTGAACGGCCGCTGTACCAACACCGAGGGCTCCTTCCTCTGCCAGTGCCTGGGGGGGCTGGTGGTAGGCACGGATGGCCGCATGTGCATGGACACCCACGTGCGCAGCACCTGCTATGGGGCCATCGAGAAGGGCTCCTGTGCCCGCCCCTTCCCTGGCACTGTCACCAAGTCCGAGTGCTGCTGTGCCAACCCGGACCATGGTTTTGGGGAGCCCTGCCAGCTTTGTCCTGCCAAAAACTCCGGTGAGCATCCGGCTGCCCGGTCCCCATCGCCTCCTTGGTCTGAGTGCCTCCATCGGTCCTCGCTTCTGGTGGGGGGTCATGGCTGCCATGGAGTGGGGGCTCTTCCCAAAAAGAGGCTGAAGGGAGTTGCTCCCTCCCCAGGGTTGGAGTTGTGTCTTAGTCCCAAACTGTTGCCCAAGACTAGGGGACCTAATCCCTGCCTGTGGCTGAATCCGAGCCATGGCTAAGCTCCCTGACCCATCTCACTCTGTCCCTCCATCCCCAGCTGAGTTCCAGGCACTGTGCAGCAGTGGGCTTGGCATTACCACGGATGGTCGAGGTAAGTGGAGCCCAGCGCCTCCAAACAGCAGCCAGCCTGCCCCTACCAGATGGGGGGAGAGCCGTGGTCGGAGGCTGTAGGAGTTTGCTCAGGGTTCCCGTAACAAAGTGCCCCAGACCAGACGGCTTCAACAACAGAAGTTGATTCTCTCACACTCCTGGAGGCCAGAGGTCAGAGATCAAGGTGCGGGCAGGGCTGGTTCCCTTGGAGGCTTTGAGGGAGAATCTGTCCCGGACCCCTCTCCAGCTTCTGGTGGTGACTCCAGCAATCTTTGGCATTTCTTGGCTCATAGAGGCGTCACCCCATCTCTGCCTCCATCTTCACACGGCGTTCTCCCTGTATGTGTGTCTATGTCCAAAATTCCCCCCACCCTTTTTTAGAGATTCGATCTCACTATATTGCCCAGGCTCGAGTGATGTGGTGCAATCACAGCTCACTGCAACCTCGACCTCTTGGGCTCAAGTGATACCACCTGCGTAGCTGGGACTACAGGCACTCCCCACCACGACCTGCTAATTTGTTTTTCTTCTTTCTTTCTCTCTTTCTTTCTTTCTTTCTCTTTTCTTTCTTTCTTTCTTCTTTTTCTTTCTTTTCTTTCTTTCTTTCTTTTTTTTTTTTGACAGAGTCTTGCTCTGTTACTCAGGCTGGAGTGCAGTGGCATGATCTTGGCTGACTGCAACCTCCGCCTCCTGGGTTCAAGTGATTCTCCTGCCTCAGCCTCCCAAATAGCTGGGATTACAGGCGTGTGTCTCCACGCCTGGCTAATTTTTGTATTTTTTTTTTTTTAGTAGAGATGGGGTTTTGCCCTGTTGCCCAGGCTGGTCTCAAACTTCTGGCCTCAAGTGATCCACCCACCTCGGCCTCCCAAAGTGCTGTGATTACAGACATGAGCTGCCATGCCCAGCCAGTTTTTAAAACATTTACTTCATGGCCAGATGCGGTGGCTCACGCCTGTAATCCCAGCACTTTGGGAGGCTGAGGGAGGTGGATCACTTGAGGTCAGGAGTTCCACACCAGCCTGGCCAACATGGTGAAACCCATCTCTACTAAAAATAGAAAAATTAGCCAGCCGCGGTGGCAGGCGGCTGTAATCCCGGCTACTTGGGGGGCTGAGTCACGAGAATCACTTGAACGAGGGAGGCGGAGGTTGCAGTGAGCTGAGATCACACCATTGCACTCCAGCCTGTGCGACAGAGTGAGACCCTATCTCAAAAAAAAAAAATTACTTTTTATAGAGATGGGGTCTTGCTATGTTGCCCAGGCTGGTCTCAAACTCCTGGGCTCAAACAATCCTCCCACCTCAGCCTCCCAAAGTGGTGGGATTACAGGTGACAGCCACTGTATCTGGCCTATAAGTGCTTTTATTTTTATGACAATGCCACTGTATGGATGTCTGCTCCACTATTTCCAAACTGGAGATAATTTGGCCCCTGCCCCACCGAGGTCATTTGACAATGTCTGGAGTAGTACTGGGGTGGTGGGTGCTACTGACAACTCATGGGTGGAGGCCACGGGAGCTACTTGACATCCTAAAACGCACGGGATGGCCTCTTGCAGCAAAAAATGATCTGGCCCCAAATGTCAGCAGTGCCCAGGCTGAGAAACCTTGGTTTAGAGCAAAATGAGGCCAGGTCTGGGCTGGAGCTCTGGCCTTGGAGAATCTGACTTCTAGAGACCCCTGGTGTGCCGGGACACACCCTCCTCCTGCCACAGACACACCCTCCTTCTGCTGCTGCTGACACACCCTCCTCCTGCCGTAGACATCAACGAGTGTGCTCTGGACCCTGAGGTTTGTGCCAATGGCGTGTGTGAGAACCTTCGGGGCAGCTACCGCTGCATCTGCAACCTGGGTTATGAGGCAGGTGCCTCAGGCAAGGACTGCATAGGTGAGCATGCCACCTGGCAGGCGGATGTGTGGGCGGCCTCTCCCACTGCAGACCCCTCACCCCTCTCTCCCACCCCCACCCCACAGACGTAGATGAGTGTGCCCTCAACAGCCTCCTGTGTGACAACGGGTGGTGCCAGAATAGCCCTGGCAGCTACAGCTGCTCCTGCCCCCCCGGCTTCCACTTCTGGCAGGACGTGGAGATCTGCAAAGGTACTGGGTCCCGGGCTCACGTGGGTTTGCACACACACATATGCTCCAACATACTCGGCGTTTGGCGTGTGCACACACAGGCACGCACACACGCAAAGATGCTTACATGTTACCTCTATTCACATACACATGCATGCTATATGTAGTGTGCACACACACATATATGCACACGCTCAAATACTCACATGTTGCATGAGGTGTGTACACAAGACACACATGCACACGCTCAGAAACATCCTGTACACAGCCACACTCAGACATGCACGTTGCATGTGTCATGCATACATACACCTAGACACGCTGCACATGCTGTGTGCACACAGACACATACATTCAGACATGCTGTGTGCATGTGTACGCAGACACGCATGCTCAAAGACACTTGCATATGTACCTACATTCACATACACACACTCAAAGACACACATATACTCACATTTACATACACACGTATTCTTTTTTTTTTTTTTTTTTGAGACAGACTCTTCCTCTATCACCCAGGCTGGAGTGCAGTGGCACGATCTCGGCTCACTGCAACCTCTGCCTCCTAGTTCGAGCAATTCTCCTGCCTCAGCCTCCCGAGTAGCTGGGATTAGAGGCGCCCATCACCACGCCCAGATGATTTTTGTGTTTTTAGTAGAGACAGGGTTTCACCATCTTCGCCAGGCTGGTCTCGAACTCCTGACCTCAAGTGATCCACCTGCTTCAGCCTCCCAAAGTGCTGGGATTATAGGCGTGAGCCACCACACCTGGCCCATACACTCATTCTCACACTTCCCACACTTGCAGTCCCAGTCACACACGGTTGTACACACTCAGGGGCACACAGTTATACACACATCCCAGAAGTCCTACTCAAACTACAGAGTTTGGAGAGCTTCTAGGTGGATGGACACATCTGTGTACTGGCAGGGCGGCATGCCCAGAGCAGGCACGGAAGTTCCACATCTCCTCCCAGATACCCTGCACTGTGCATCTCTTCCATCTGGCTGTTCATCATTTGTAGTATCCTTTATTTTTTTATTTTATCTTTTTGAGACAGAGTCTCGCTCTGTCACCCAGGCTGGAGTGTAATGGCGCGATCTCGGCTCACTGCAACCTCCACCTCTTGGGTTCAAGCAATTCTCCTACCGTTAAAGAGATTATCTTGTCTCTGCCTCCCAAGTAGCTGGGACTACAGGCGTGCACCACCACGCCCCACTAATTTGTATTTTTAATAGAGATGGGGTTTCATCATGTTGGCCAGGCTGGTCTCCAACTCCTGACCTCAGTGATCCACCCGCCTCTGCCTCCCAAAGTGGTGGGATGACAGGCGTGAGCCACAGCGCCCAGCCTGTGATATCCTTTATAATAAACTAGTAAATGTAAGTTAAGTATTTCCCTGAGTCCTGTGAGCCACTCTAGCGGATGATCAAGCCTGAGGAGAAGGCAGAAATTCTGGAGGCCCCGATTTGCAACTGGCATCTGGTGTGGAAGACAGTCTTGTGGGACTGAGCCCTCAACCTGTGGAGTCAGACTTTAACTCCAGGCAGAGAGCGTCAGAATTGAGTTATAGGGCACCCTGCTGGTGTCAGAAAATTGGGCACCTTGGCAAAAACAAACAAACAAAAAAACCCACATGTGATCACTGATGTATTCTGTGTTGTGTTGTGTTGTGTTGTGTTGAAGGTGAGAGTAAGAATACAGTTTTGGCTGGGTGCAGTGACTCACGCCTATAATTCCAGCACTTTGGGAGGCCGAGGTGGACGGACCACCTGAGGTTGGGAGTTTGAGACCAGCCTGGCCAACATCGTGAAATCCCGTCTCTACTAAAAATACAAAAAAAATTAGCCAGGCATGGTGGCACATGCCTGTAGTCCCAGCTACTTGGGAGGCTGAGGCACGAGAATCGCTTGAACCCGGGAGACGGAGATTGCAGTGAGCCGGGATGGTGCCAGTGCACTCCAACCTGGGCGACACAGCGAGACTCTGTTTCAAAAAAAAAAAAAAAAAAAAAAGAAAGAAAAAAAAGAAAACAGTTTGGCATTTCCTGTCTCTGACAGCGTGTACACACACAGCTCAGCACACACGTGTGCTTGCACGCACATTTGATTCCAGTGCCCTCTGCACACTTGTGCATCTGGGTGCACCCCGTGCCACCGGGTGCAGTAGCCCCTTGGGGAGGAGGGGTCCTGGCCAGGTAAGGCTCCTCCTCCTGCAGCTCAGGACCTGGTGGGGGGCTGTCCCCACAGACGTCGACGAATGCCTGTCCAGCCCGTGTGTGAACGGCGTCTGTCTGAACCTGGCTGGCTCCTACACCTGCAAATGTGCCCCTGGCAGCCGGCTGGACCCCTCTGGTACCATCTGTCTAGGTGAGTGGCCCTGGAGCCCGACGGCATTCCAGAGGCTGGGCATCTATGGGTCAGGGTGCAGGTGTAGGGCCAGCAGGTGAGACAGGTGACCAGCCTTTTCTCCCCAGACAGCACCAAGGGCACCTGCTGGCTGAAGATCCAGGAGAGCCGCTGTGAGGTGAACCTTCAGGGAGCCAGCCTGCGGTCCGAGTGCTGCGCCACCCTCGGGGCAGCCTGGGGGAGCCCCTGCGAACGTTGCGAGATCGGTAACACCCTCCTCGGGGCCTCCCAGGTGCCCATGGGAAAACCCCTCAACGGGGCGGGTCCCCCCTGGGGCTGGCATGAGAGAATGACTCCTCTCTTCACTCTCGTTCTCCCAATTGCAGACCCTGCCTGTGCCCGGGGCTTTGCCCAGATGACAGGTGTCACCTGCGATGGTAACTCCCTGCCCATGTCCAGCTCACCCCCTACTCCAGAGCCTGCACACAACCAGGCGCACCACCTTCATGGGTGCCACCTCCGGCCCCACCCTGGAGTCTTTTGCGATGGGGACAGATGTTCTCCCTCCCTGGTCCCCAGGCCTTCTTGAGAGTCCCCAGTTCCCGTGTCCCCATCCCCTTCCTTCCTCCTCAAGGACAACTTGAGACCCCAGGGGAATGGCCAGCCAGCGCCCTTCCCCTCCCTGGACCCTCCGGCTTTCCCTCCTCCTTACCCAGATGTTAACGAGTGTGAGTCCTTCCCGGGAGTCTGTCCCAACGGGCGTTGCGTCAACACTGCCGGGTCTTTCCGCTGTGAGTGTCCAGAGGGCCTGATGCTGGACGCCTTGGGCCGGCTGTGCGTGGGTGAGTCCAGGCGAGGTCCGCACACGGGGCCACACGTTCTTCCTTCGTTCCCTCCACCCACAGTGACTCGAGGAACAGGAGAGATTTTTTATTTATTTATTTATTTTTGAGACGGAGTGTCGCTTATGTCGCCCAGGCTGGAGTGCAGTGGTGCAATCTCGGCTCACTGCAACTTCCACCTCCTGGGTTCAAGCGATTCTCCTGCCTCAGCCTCCCGAGTAGCTGGGATTACAGGCACGCACCACCATGCCTGGCTAATTTTTGTATTTTTAGTAGAGATGGGGTTTCACCATGTTGGCTAGGATGGTCTTGAACTCCTGACCTCAGGTGATCTGCCTGCCTCTGCCTCCCAAAGTGTTGGGATTACAGGCGTGAGCCACTGCGCCCGGCCTGAACAGGAGAGATTTCAGGCATCCTTTGGGATCCTCTGCCTCTGGCTAACACATCATGAAAGACATTTGGGTGGGTTTTTTTTTTCTTTTTTCTTGAGACGGGGTCTCACTCTGTCACCCAGGCAGGAGTGCAGTGGTGCAATCTCATCTTACTACAACTTGCGCTTCCTGGGTTCAACTGATTTTTGTACCTTGATCTCCTGAGCAGCTGGGACTGCAGGTGTGCACCACCACACCCAGCTAATTTATTTATTTATTGGTATATCTATATATATTTTTGTAGGGACAGGGTCTCACTATCTTGCCTAGGCTGGTCTCAAACTCCTGGCCTCAAGGGATCCCCCTACCTCAGCATCCCAGAGTGCTGGAATTCCAGCCAGGATTTATCTTTGAGGACAGTATTAGGTTCACAGCAAATATGAACACATAGCCCCCACCTCCACACACGTACAGCCTCCCCAGCTATCAACCTCTTGCACTGGGGTTAGAGGTGCATTTGTTACGATGGATGAAACTGCACTGGTACAGCACTGTCATCTCTAAGTCCATAGAGCACCTTAGGGTTTACCCTTGGTGTATTGGACATTCTATGGGTTTGGACGAATGTATAATGACATATGTTCACCATTGTAGTGTCATACAGGGTAGTTTCACTGCCCTAAAAATCCTTAGTGGCCGGGCATGGTGGCTTACGCCTGTAATGCCAGCACTTTGGGAGGCTGAGGCGGGTGGATTGCTTGAGGTCAGGAGTTCGAGACCAGCCTGGCAAACATGGTGAAACCCATCTCTACTAAAATACAAAAATTAGGTGAGCGTGGTGGCGGGTGCCTGTAATCCCAGCTACTCGGGAGGCTGAGGCAGGAGAATCGCTTGATCCCGGGAGGTGGAGGTTGCAGTGAGCTGAGATTGTGCCACTGCACTACAGCCTGGAGGACGGAGTGAGACTCTGTCAAAAAAAAAAAAAAAAAAAAATTGGCCAAGCACGGTAGCTCACGCCTGTAATCCCAGCACTTTGGGAGGCCGAGGTGGGCAGATCACTTGAGTTCGAGATCAGCCTGGCCAACGTGGTGAAACCGAGTCTCTACTAAAAAATACAAAAGTTAGCCGGGTGTGGTGGCACACACCTGTAATCCCAGCTCCTCGGAAGCTGAGGCGGGAGAATCGCTTGAACCTGGGAGGTGGAGGTTGCAGTGAGCTGAGATTGTGCCACTGCACTCCAGCCTGGGTGACAGAGCAAGACTATGTCTCAAAAAAAATCAATCAACCAATGAATTAATCGTTAAAAAAAAATATGGAAAGAGGGGCTTAGAACAGTGCTACAGAACAAGTGCACATAGTACCCTCCCAGGCAGTGTCTGGAGGAAGTCACCCCTTTTCACTCTGGCCCTCGACCTGGCTACATCCGGGAGAAAGTTTCCGATGGGAGTGACTGAGCGGCACGCCTGTCTTGCAGCGGGCACAGTGTGGCAAGGGTGGGGACGCAGTGACTGTTCCCCTGTGCAGATGTGAGATTGGAGCCATGTTTCCTGCGATGGGACGAGGATGAGTGTGGGGTCACCCTGCCTGGCAAGTACCGGATGGACGTCTGCTGCTGCTCTATCGGGGCCACGTGGGGAGCCGAGTGCGAGGCCTGCCCGGATCCCGAGTCTCTGGAGTTCGCCAGCCTGTGCCCGCGGGGGCTGGGCTTTGCCAGCCGGGACTTCCTGTCTGGCCGACCGTTCTATAAAGGTGCGGTTGGGGAAGGAGTCAGGCCCCTGGAAGGATGGGGAGGGGCATGGCATAGGCAAAAGCCTGGAGATGGGAGTGTGTTTGGGGAAAAGGGGATGTGGGCAAGGCCAGGCACTAAGAACCCAGGGAGGGCTTGGTGTATGGATCCCGAGCTTGGGGACGTCAGGGTGGTTTGATACCCCTGTACTTCAGATGTGAATGAATGCAAGGTGTTCCCTGGCCTCTGCACGCACGGTACCTGCAGAAACACGGTGGGCAGCTTCCACTGCACCTGTGCAGGGGGCTTCGCCCTGGATGCCCAGGAACGGAACTGCACAGGTAGGTGCCACCTCTGCCTCTTGGAGACAGCGTGATCCTTGGCAGGGATAGGGGCCTCGAATAAGACATAGAGACAACACCTGTTCTTTTTCTTCTTTTTTTTTTTGAGACGGAGTTTCACTCTTGTTACCCAGACTGCAGTGCAATGGCGCGATCTCGGCTCACCGCAACCTCCGCCTCCCAGATTCAAGTGATTCTCCTGCCTCAGCTTCCTGAGTAGCTGGGATTACAGGCATGCGCCACCATGCCTGGCTAATTGTGTATTTTTCAGTAGTGATGGGGTTTCTCCGTGTTGGTCAGGCTGGACTTGAACTCCCGACCTCAGGTGATCCACCCACCTCGGCCTCCCAAAGTGCTGGGATTATAGGCATGAGCCACAGCGCCCAGCGAGCACCTGTTCTTTGGGCACTTCTTGTGTCCGCCTCTGTGCTGTGTGACCTAGGGCAGGTGATTGCCCTCCCTGGGCTGCAGGGACCCTGACTATAAAAGAAGGGGCTGGGCCGGGCGCGGCGGCTCACGCCTGTAATCCCAGCACTTTGGGAGGCCGAGGTGGGCAGATCACAAGGTCATGAGATCCAGACCATCCTGGCTAACACGGTGAAACGCCGTCTCTACTAAAAATACAAAAATTAGCCGGGTGTGGTCGTGGGCGCCTGGAGTCCCAGCTACTCGGGAGGCTGAGGCAGGAGAATGGCGTGAACCCGGGAGGCGGAGCTTGCAGTGAGCCGAGATCGTGCCACTGCACTCCAGCCTGGGCGACAGAGCAAGACTCCGTCTCTAAGAAAAAGGGGGCTGGGCCAGGCACGATGGATCATACCTGTAATCCCAGCACTTTGGGAGGCCAAGGCAGATGGATCACTTGAGGTCAAGAGTTCGAGACCAGGCTCGCCAACATGGCAATACCCTGTCTCTACTAAAAGTACAAAAATTAGCTGGGCCTGGTGGCAGGCACCTGTAATCCCAGCTACTCGGGAGGCTGAGGCAGGAGAATCACTTGAACCCAGGAGGCGGAGGTTGCAGTGAGCTGAGATTGTGCCACTGCACTCCAGCCTGGGTGACAGAAAGAGACTGTGTCTCAAATATAAATAAATAAGTAAATAAAACATAAAAGAAGGGGCTGGCAAAGGTGACCTTTAGAGGCCTCCAGGGCCGGCATGGTGGCTCATGCCTGTGATCCCAGCACTTTTGGAGGCCAAGGTAGGAGGACAGCTTGAGCCCAAGGGTTTGAGACTAGCCCGGGTAACACAGCGAGACCTCCATCTCTGCAAAAAATAAAAAAAATACTATTGCATTAACTGTAGTCCCAGCTACTCAAGAGGCTGAGGCAGAAGGATCCCTTGAGCCCCTGCGAGGTTGAGGCTGCAGTGAGCTGTGATCACACCACTGCACTCCAGCCTGAGTGACAGAGCAAGACTCTGTCTCTAAAAAAACAAACAGGCCGGGCTCAGTGGCTGACGCCTGTAATCCTAGCACTTTGGGAGGCCAAGGCAGGTGGATTGCTTTAGGTCAGGAGTTCGTGACCAGCCTGGCCAACATGGTGAAAACCTGTCTCTACTAAAAATACAAAATTAGCCGGGCATGGTGGCGCACGCCTGTAATCCCAGCTACTTGGGAGGTAGAGGCAGGAGAATCGCTTGATCCTGGGAGGCAGAAGTTGCAGTGAGCCGAGATTGCACCACTGCACTCCAGCCTGGGTGACAGAGCAAGACTCTGTCTCTAAAAATAAATAAATAAGTAATAAAAATAAAATAAAATAAAATGAACAAACAAATCTACCACCAAAATAAAGAAAATGGAGAGCTCCAGGCTGTGAGAAAACTCCCTGCCCTTGTCATGTTTAGTTCGGGGTCCCTCCATTTCCTTGGCTCCTTTTGGGGGCTTCTGTTCTGCCTGTCATATCTACAGATTTGATGACCCCATACAGCACCCCATCATGTCTGCATCATGTGTCCCCTCTTGGCCTGTGCCTCCTTATGTCTGCAGACAGGCTTCCTCTAGCCCACACCTCCATCAAAGGACAGGGACCCCCCTGCCTTGTGCCCTGTGATGTGGCCCACACGGCGCCTCCGGCCTCTGCCCCCATCTCCCCACAGATATCGACGAGTGTCGCATCTCTCCTGACCTCTGCGGCCAGGGCACCTGTGTCAACACGCCGGGCAGCTTTGAGTGCGAGTGTTTTCCCGGCTACGAGAGCGGCTTCGTGCTGATGAAGGACTGCATGGGTCGGTGACTGCCGGGCAGGGGTGTGGTGGGCACCCTGGGCAGGGAGGGCATTGAGGAGAGGGAGGGTGGGGACGGCTGTTGCTGTGCAGACGTGGATGGAGGGGGCAGGAGGAGGGAGGAGCTGCAAATTAGCTGGGTTACAATGAGTCTGGGCTCCATGAGGCTTCATCCTTAGGAGAGAGACCTGGGGGCTGAGACCTGGGGGTGGCCGGCACACTGGGGTGTGGTCTCCCGGGGAGGGTGTGTAGCTTGGGTAGAGGACAGGGCCCCTCAGAGAAGCCTGGGAAATACTGCCGGTTACAAGGCTTCTCGTCCCCATCATTGACTTTGTTTTTCATTTGATGAGCATTTCACATGCATCCTCTGAGCTAGAGGCACTGCAGGGAGCTCCAGCTCCAGGGAGCCCTCTTTCCTTGGAGCTCACAGCCTAACAGGAAGACAGACATGAATAACATGAATCGATGAGGAAATGCAAAATTGGGCTGGGTGCAGTGGCCCTCGCCTGTAATCCCAGCACTTTGAGAGGCTGAGGCAGTAGGATCGCTTGAGTCCAGGAGTTCGAGGCCAGCCTGGGCAACATAACAAGACCCTGTCACTACAAAATTTTTAAAAAATTAGCTAGGCATGGTGGCGCGTGCTACTCGGGAGGCCGAGAAGGGAGGATCCTTTGAGCCCAGGAGGTTGAGGCTGCGGTGAACCATGATCGCACTTTTTCACTCCACCCTGGGTGACAGAGTGAGACCCTGTCTAACAATAAAAGGAAGGAAGGAAGGAAGGAAGAAGAGAAAGCCAGGCACAGTGGCTCATGCCTGTAATCCCAGCACTTCGAGAGGCTGAGGTGGGCAGATTGCCTGAATTCAGGAGTTCGAAACCAGCCTGGGCAACACGGTGAAACCCCGTCTCTACTAAAATACAAAAAATTAGCTGGGTGTGGTGGCGTGAGCCTGTAGTTCTAGCTACTCAGGAAGCTGAGGCAGGAGAATTGCTTGAACCCAGGAGGTGGAGGTTGCAGTAGCCGAGATCACGCCACTGCACTCCAGCCTGGGCAACAGAGCGAGACTCTGTCTCCAAATTAAAAAAAAAAAAAAGAAAGAAAAAGAAAAGAAAAGAATGCAAAATTGCCACTGTCAGAAGCCCTTAAAAGGGCCACATGATCTGATGAGAGGTGGCTGAGACAGGATTGCTTGAGGCCAGGAGTTCAAGACCAGCTTGGTCAACATAGAGTGGCCCCGTCTCTATACAAAATTAAAAAATTAGCCGGGCGTGGTGGTGCCTGCCTGTAGTTCCAGCTACTCAGGAGGCTGAGGTGGGAGGATAGTTTGAACCCAGTAGGTGGAGGCTGCAGGGAGCTGTGATCGTGTCACTGCACTCCGGCCTGGGTAACAGTGTGAAAATCTGTCTCAAAAAAAAAAAAAAAAAAAAAAAAAAAAAAAGGCTGGGCTGGGTGGCTCACACCTGTAATCCTGGCAGTTTGGGAGGCTGAGGCAGGTGAATCACTTGAGGTCAGGATTTTGAGACCAGCCTGGCCAACATGGTAAAACGCTGTCTCTACTAAAAATACAAAAATTAGCTGGGCTTGGTGATGCACGCCTGTAATCCCAGCTACTTGGGAGGCTGAGGCAGGAGAATTGCATGAACCCAGGAGGCAGAGGTTGCAGTGAGCCGAGATAGTGCTACTGCACTCCAGCTTGGGCAACAGAGTGAGACTCCATCTCAAAAACAACAACAACAACAAAAGGAAAGACAGAAAGAATGGAGTGGGGGTGAAAAGGGTGAAGACACTGGAGAACAGCATGTGCAAAGGCCCTGGGGTGGGCCTGGGGGATGGAAGGATGCCTCTGTGGCTGAAGAGTGATGAGGCCATGGCGAGGCTGTCTGCTCCCTGCCCTGAGTCCTGGCGGGGAGCAGGACTCAGCTTTCTGGGAGCTGAATCCTCAGCTTTCTGGTGTGTCCTGCAGGGAGTAGAGGAGGGCTTCTTAGCGCCTTTTCTAGTGGCCCCAAGAGTGTCAGCTTCGTGGCCTTTGTTCTTCTGAGAATCTCAGCCTCCCCCCTCATCTGGCTGGTCTCTGCTCCTGGTGCAGACCCCACTCCCCTGGGTCATCCCAACCCGGAGCCTCCAGTCTCTCCTGGCTCCCGCTGGGGTGAAGGGGTCTGGGGAGGTGGCAAGGAGAAGCCAGCATGAGCCTCAATGCCCTCTCCCTACATCAGCACCTTCACGCCTGCTCTCTCTTTCCACACAAACCTTCAGACGTGGACGAGTGTGCAAGGGACCCGCTGCTCTGCCGGGGAGGCACTTGCACCAACACGGATGGAAGCTACAAGTGCCAGTGTCCCCCTGGGCATGAGCTGACGGCCGAGGGCACTGCCTGTGAGGGTGAGTGTGCATCTGGGTGTGCAAGTGTGAGTGTCAGCCTGTGTGTGTGAAAGTGAGTGGGTGTCTGGTGAATGTGGGCTTGATGAGTGAGAGCGTGGGCATGTGTATCTGTCTTTCTGAGGCCATACCTGTGTGTGAGCGTGCAAGTGTGTCAGTGTGTATCTGTGTGTGTAAGTGGGTTTATATGCAAGATGGCCGGAGTGTGTTTGTGTGTCTAGATGAACACGCACATGTGTGAGTGTCTGTATAAGGGCAAACGTTTGTGCATTTGTGTGACTGTGTGTGTCTGTACAAGGGGGAGTGTTTGCATGTGAGTAGGTGTGTTGTGTGTGCATCTGTGCGAACACACAAGAGGGTTTGAGTGTGTATTTGGCTATGAATGTATCTACCAAGGGCAAGTGTGTTTGCATGTGCGTAGGTATGTTTCATTTTGTTTTGTTTGAGACAGGGTCCCAGTCTGTTGTCCAGGCTGGGGTGCAGTGGCACGATCACAGCTCACTACAGCCTCCACCTCCTGGGCTCAGGTGATCCTCCCACCTCAGCCTCCCAAGTAGGTGGGACTACAGGCATGCACTACCATGCCTGGCTAATTTCTGAGTGGGTGTGTTTGTACGTAAGTCTGTGTGTGTGTGCAAGAGAATGTGATGTGTGGTTGGATGCAAATGCATGTTTATAAAGAGAGGTGTGTTTGTGTGTGAGTGGGTGTAAGGATGTGTTTGTGAGTGGGTCTGTGTGGGTGTACCTCTGGATGTGGGTGTCTGGGTGTGGATGTGTGTTTGCACAAGAACAGGTATGTTTGAGGGTGTGTTTATGTGTGTGTCTGAGTGTGCACATGGATGTGTGTGTATGTGTGAGTGTGCATTGGGTGTTTGTGTGTATGGGTGTGAGTGTGCCCCTGGGTGTGGATGTGTATTTACACATGGGTGAGTGTATTTGTGTGCAAGTGGATATAAGGTATGTTGTGAATTTAGGAGTGTGCACCTGAGTGTGAGTGTGTATCTGAGTGTGCCTGTGTGTGTCTGTCAAGGGTGAGTGTGTTCACATGTAAGTGGGTGCCAGGGTGTGTTTGTGAGTCTGTGTGAGCGGGCACATAGGGTGTGTATATGGGTGTCTGTGTTTATAGGAGAGTGAGTGTATTTGCATGTGAGTGAATGAGTGAATGCGAGTGTATGGACAGGCACATGCGGGGCTGTGCCAATGCCGGCAGTGTGAGCTCCTTAGCATGCGTGTGTGCCCCAGTGTGTCTCATGGTCACACAGATGGCAGATGGGGCACAGGCCTGTCTTTCACCTGCATTCCCCCACAGACATCGACGAGTGCTCCCTGAGGGATGGCCTGTGTCCCCACGGCCAGTGTGTCAATGTCATCGGTGCCTTCCAGTGCTCCTGCCATGCCGGCTTCCAGGGCACACCTGACCGCCAGGGCTGCGTGGGTGAGACTGTGCCCACCTGCTGGCCCCTGGGCACCAACCACAGCCCCAGCCATAGTGGCAGCCCCTCCTGTCCTCACCTCAACTCCACTCTGCTCCCACCCCCAAACCAGCCCCCTCCCCATGCTGGACCCCCTCCCCCTAGCCCCAGCCCCTGTCTGCCCTGCATCCTGCAGACATCAACGAATGCCGGGTCCAGAATGGTGGGTGTGACATGCGCTGTATTAACACTGAGGGCAGCTACCGGTGCAGCTGTGGGCAGGGCTACTCGCTGATGCCTGACGGAAGGGCATGTGCAGGTAGGTGGGCACAACTTCTTCCCACTGCCTGGTGTGGAGGGTGAGGAGGAGGTGTTGGCCGGGTCCTACACTGGCCCAAAGCCCAGCACAGCATAGTGAAGCCAGCCAGACCCGGGGCACCCCCTGCCTGGCCTGTGGTCCTGGCCCCAGGCAGGCTGCTCACCCTGTGGGAGAGCCCCTGGGGTTTTTGCAGAGGAGGGTGAATAAGGTGGAAAAGAACCTCAGAACTGCTTGAGCGCCCCCAGACGACTCGAGTGACCATTGCTATCCTTACCTGGCTGCAGTTCATCCTGGGGCCTGGGGAGCAGATGTGTACTGGGGGGTCTATCAGGGCAAAGCTAAGCACAGTCCCCAACCCTGCTCCCCCAGACGTGGACGAGTGTGAAGAGAACCCCCGCGTTTGTGAGCAAGGCCACTGCACCAACATGCCAGGGGGTCACCACTGCCTATGCTATGATGGCTTCATGGCCACGCCAGACATGAGGACATGTGTTGGTGAGGAGCCGGGACGGCGGGGTGGGGCAGGTGGAGGAGGCAGTGTCAGAATTCACACACCAGGTCTTCCACAAGGTGGCACATAGGCATGACAAACACCAGGCCCCACCCCTGCCATTCACAGGTAGGAAGATGAGGCTTTGTAACAGCACTTGCTTTTCCACTTAAGGGTCCCTAGCACCCCAAGTCTGCTCTCCAAAGCCCATGAGACCCCATTTATATAACAGAAGGAGAATTCCCCGAACCTTGCTCTTTTAAATGGCGTTTGTTTAATACGACATACCCAACATCTATCAGAGGATTGTGTCCTGTTCAAGGGCTGTGCTTTAATATCACCGAAGACAAAGGGGTTTCTGGCAGAGGACAGTGGACAAGGCAGGAAAGAGACTCAGAACTGTGTTCTCTAAGGTGGCGATTGCTGTCCTCACCTGGCTACAGGTTGTCCTGGGGCCTGGGGAGCAGATGTGTACTGCGTGCCCTACCAGGACAAAGCTGAGGCCAGAGTGTGGAAGTTCCAGGAAGTAACAATGTAACTCCCGGCCAAGAAACCGAGTGAAGCTTAAAGAGCTTAGAGAGTTGCAGTTTATAGGAGTCTCAGAGAGCAAGCACTTCAGCGATGGGCCTTGTGAACAAATGCATTTAGGGAATGCAGTCTGCTCCATGCCCCTGTTGCAGATCCACTGTGCATATTGGCATAAAGGCTCTGAAAAGTTCTGCAGGAGGAAACCCTGGTTAGCTTTGTGGATCTCAGCCTTCTCTAAATATATTTGACCATAAAATACTTTTGGAAACACATTCCTGGTGTGTTCCTTGGAATGTGCACTGTGAAACACTCACAAAACACTCCCAATTGCCCAGTAGTGGACATAGAGGGAGCTCCCTGCCCCTGGAGAAAAGAAAGAGAGTCCTAGCCGAGAGGATGTGTGCGGCGGGAAAGTCAGGAATGCTGGTGCTCTCCCTCCCACCCTCACCTACTTCCTCTCCCTTCACCTCTGCACCCAGTCCTCAGACCTCATGCTCTCTTCCCCAACAGATGTGGATGAGTGTGACCTGAACCCTCACATCTGCCTCCACGGGGACTGCGAGAACACGAAGGGTTCCTTTGTCTGCCACTGTCAGCTGGGCTACATGGTCAGGAAGGGGGCCACAGGCTGCTCTGGTGAGCCGGCGGTCAGCGGTGCAGGCAGAGGGGACTCCCCGGGGCCATTTTGGGACTCATAGGGTCTGTTTCCATCCCCCAGGGCAGAGCACAGCCAGAATTCATTCTCATAGATTTCCACGGATGGCTTCTTGTGTTAAAGCAAGAAGAGAGTCCTATACAGTGCCCCGGGGCGAGGGTCCCCTGAACAGCTCAGGAGGGGAAGCCCCAAGTGTCTGCAGCAGCATTTCTGAAACGTGAATGCTTGATAATTTGATGCGATACAGGGATGAACGCTTAAACATTTGAATAGTGACTGTGTTAGTTCCCTGTGGCTGCCATAACAAATGATCACACAATTGGTGGCTTAGAAATTGATTATCTGGGCCGGGCGCAGTGGCTCATGCCTGTAATCCCAGCACTTTGGGAGGCCGAGGCGGGCAGATCACCTGAGGTCAGGAGTTCGAGACCAGCCTGGTCAACACGGTGAAACCCATCTCTACTAAAAATACAAAAATTAGCCAGGCATGGTAATCCCAGCTACTCGGGAGGCTGGGGCAGGAGAATCATTTGAACCCAGGAGGCAGAGGTGGCAGTGAGCCAAGATAGCACCACTGCATTCTAGCCTGGGCAACAGAGTGAGACCCTGTCTCAAAAGAAAATAAGTAAATTGATTCTCCAATTGGCACAGTGGCTCACACTTGTAATCCCAGCACTTTGGGAGGCCAAGGCGGGAGGACTGCTTGAGCCCATGGGTTCGAGACCAGCCTGGGTGACATGGATACATCACAACACGGCCATATGGCAACATTAATAGAGACGGCAACCCCATCTCTATTAAAAATTTTAAAAATTAGCCTGGGCAGGGTAGCTCACACCTGTAATCCCAGCACTTTGGGAGGCTGAGGTGGGTGGATTACCTGAGGTCAGGAGTTTGAGACCAGCCTGGCCAACATGGTGAAATCCCATCTCTACTAAAAATACAAAATTAGCCGGGCGTGGTGGCGCACACCTGTAATCCCAACTACTTGGGAGGCTGAGGCAGGAGAATCACTTGAATCCAGGAGGCGGAGGTTGCAGTGAGCCGAGATCGTACCACTGCACTCCAGCTTGTCTTGCCTCTGCCTCCCAATTTGTTGGGATTACAGGCACGAGTCACTGCACCCAGTAGTATCTAATTTGTAAAGATGAGGTCTGGCTGTGTCGCCCAGGCTATAGTGCAGTGGTGTGATCATAGCTCATGAACTAGTTCATAGCCTTAAATTCCTGGGTTCAAGCAATCCTCCCAGCCTCAGCCTCCCGAGTATCTGGGAATACAGGTGCATGCCACCAAGCTGGGCTAATTTTAAAAAAAGTGTTTGTTGATCAAGCATGGTGACTCATTTCTGTAATGCCAGCACTTTGGGAGGTTGAGGTGGAAGGATTCTTGAGCTCAGGAGTTTGAGACAAAAAATTTAAAAATTAGCCAGGCATGCTGGCGCTCACCTGTAGTCTTAGCTACTCAGGAGGCTGAGGATTGCTTAAGACCAGGAGATCCAGGCTGCAGTGAGCTATGATTGCACCACTGCACTGCACTCCAGCCTGGGTGACAGAGTGAAATCATGCCTCGGGGGGAAAAAAGTGTTTTTGTAGGAACAGGTTCTCACTATGTTGCCCAACCTGGTCTCAAACTCCTTGCCTCAAACGATCCTCCCACCTTGGCCTCCCAAGTAGTTGGGATTACAGGTGTAAGCCATTGCATGTGGCTACACAGCCTTCTTAGAAGAACACTAGTCACCGGATGGGAGCCTACGCTAATCCGGGATGACCTCATCTTAACTTAGTTACATCCACGAAGACCCTGTTTCCAAATAAGGTCACATTGACGAGTTTCAGCGTTTAGGACTTGAACATACCTTTTAAGGGGACACAATTCTATCCGCTCCAGCTACATGGTTATTTTAATGTGTATTAGAAACAAATGTTACATAACAGAGCATCAAGCCCATGACTTTTTAGAGGTTGTTGATGTTGATCCAAAATTGTCTTTTAAAACACAATTTATGTCAGGGAAAACAGAAGTGTCGTAAAGAAATGTTTAGTAACCAGCTCACCAAGGTTTAACATGGCAGAGATTGTAAGGGTGAGGCATAATTGACTCTGGATTGGAAACGCTGGTGGACAGGGAAATCCTGGCTTGGAAAAGGGGCATGTTCATTCGGACAGTCACTTTTTTATTTATTTATTTATTTATTTTTTTGAGATGGAGTCTCGCTCTGTCGCCCAGGCTGGAGTGCAGTGGCGCGATCTCTGCTCACTGCAAGCTCCGCCTCTCGAGTTCACGCCATTCTCCTGCCTTAGCCTCCCGAGTAGCTGGGACTACAGGCACCTGCCACCACACCTGGCTAATTTTTTTTGTATTTTTAGTAGAGACAGGGTTTCACTGCGTTAGCCAGGATGGTCTCAATCTCCTGACCTCGTGATCCACCCGCCTCGGCCTCCCAAAGTGCTGAGATTACAGGCGTGAGCCACCGCGCCCAGCTGGAGAGTCGCTCTTAATATCTACCCGAAGTCTTTCATGCTGCTATTTCAGACCATTTCTGAGGGCTGCTGATAGTCATGTCTGTTAGGTTTCGGGGTTTTCTTCTTGGGCTCTGGGTAAAGATGGAAGTTCCCCAGGTGGATGGGAGGAGGCTTTCTGGGCCAGCTCTCCCCTAGAGAGGAAGAGTCCCTGCCCTTTCAGCTGCTATTGCATCAAGTCTTTCCTTCTGTGACTGGGTCTCGGCGTTGTGCCTCCTCTCCCTTTAGATGTGGATGAATGCGAGGTTGGAGGACACAACTGTGACAGTCACGCCTCCTGTCTCAACATCCCGGGGAGTTTCAGCTGTAGGTGCCTGCCAGGCTGGGTGGGGGATGGCTTCGAATGTCACGGTGAGTACCTGGGGGCAGGGAGTGGGGGCAAAGCAGAAGAGGTAGGTGGGGGACAAGGCAGTGGGAGGGTGGGATCCGGGGGTGTCTGCAGGGGGGCAGTCAGGGTTGGAGTGTTGATGGGTCTTTCTGCCTTCTGCCCCCACCCAATGCACACACCATGGGGTGGGGGGTCTGGGCTCCATCTCCTGCAGACCTGGATGAATGCGTCTCCCAGGAGCACCGGTGCAGCCCAAGAGGTGACTGTCTCAATGTCCCTGGCTCCTACCACTGCATCTGCCGCCAAGGCTTTGCCGGGGATGGCTTCTCCTGCGAAGGTGAGATTAGTGGGGTGGGAGGGCAGGGGCCCTAGAGGGACAGCCACGGGGGCTGAATTCATGGTGGCCGCCATGGTCACTCGACCTCCTGACTCCTGACTCAATGGCCGCTCCGTGGGTGCTGGAGAGGCTGTGTCCTCGGCCCAAGGGGTGCTGCTGCCTGCCCACGGCTCCCTTGAACGCTTAAGTGCATGAGACACTTCCTTCCTGGCTGCCCTCCTCCCTGGATCTGGAGAGACTGGGTCCCCTCTCTGGAGTCCAAGAGTCCAGACCACCTCTCCCCTCCCTGTCCCTGCCTCGGTCACTCGCCTCCCACCCCCGAGTCAGGGACTGAGTCCCCAGGGCTACTTGCCTGGTACTCTGGCTGACAGCGAAGTTTTCCAGTGACTGGGACCTCCTACCCACCCTGTGTGGGTCCTGGTCCCCCGGCCTCCAGCCCTCCGAATCTTGGGGCCCCTCAGACAGGGACGAATGTGCCGAGAATGTGGACCTCTGTGACAACGGGCAGTGCCTCAATGCGCCCGGCGGGTACCGCTGTGAATGTGAGATGGGCTTTGACCCCACCGAGGACCACCGGGCCTGCCAGGGTGAGGTTGGGCCCGGCAGGGCAGAGGACAGAGTGGGTGGGTCCCCGCCGCAGACTCTGAGTGGGGCAGGCTGACCCAGGGTCCCCGCAGATGTGGACGAGTGTGCGCAAGGGAACCTCTGTGCGTTTGGGAGCTGTGAGAACCTGCCTGGAATGTTCCGCTGCTTCTGCAATGGTGGCTACGAACTGGACCGAGGGGGTGGCAACTGCACAGGTGTGAGGTCATCTGGGCTGGAAGGGGAGAGGAGAGAGCAGGAATTGGGGCAGGGGACATGGCTCACTCCCTCACTGCCCTCAGATCTCTTTTCAAGCATCCT
Source organism: Pongo pygmaeus (assembly GCF_028885625.2). Lineage (NCBI taxonomy): Eukaryota > Metazoa > Chordata > Mammalia > Primates > Hominidae > Pongo > Pongo pygmaeus. The sequence goes on along the minus strand of NC_072393.2, from coordinate 8,117,976 downwards.
CCCCTGTAGTCTTGCTGGGGGGCGGGGGGCGCCTTGCCTGATGTCCCCATCATTTCCTGTTCCTGTTCCCCTGCTGAATAAGTTCAGTGATTGAAGTGGCCCCTCCATGCTAGCTGCTGAAAGAGTCTGCTACCTCTGTGTGTTTTAGAAATGGGCAGATGGTAAATATTTTTGGCTTTGCAGACCACACAATCAGTCTCTGTCATGATTCAGCTCTGCCATTGTAGCTCAACAGCAGCCACAGGCAATATGTAAATGAATGAATGTGGCCCCTGTACCAATAAAACTTTATTGACACAAACGGGTGGTGGACCGGATTTGGCCTACAGATTGGAGTTTGCTAACCCATGGTTTGAAAGTATTTTCTATATATGGGTTTTGGCTGGGTGTGGTGGCTTATGCCCATAATCTCAGCACTTTGGGAGGCTGAGGTGGGAGAATCACTCGAGGCCAGGAATTGGAGACCAGCCTGAGCAACATACTGAGACCCCATCTCTAAAAAGTAAAAATAAAAAATTTGCTGGGCATTGTGGTGCACACTTGTAGTCCCAGCTACTCCAAAGGCTGAGGCAGAAGGATCACTTGAGCCCAGGAGTTTGAGGCCGCAGTGAGCCGTGATTGTGCTACTGCACTCCAGCCTGGTCAACACAGCAAGACCCCATCTCTAAACATCAATAAATTAAGAAAATAAAATAGATATGGTTTTCATATGTTGATTGTGTGGAACCCAGGGCAGGTAGAGTTCAATGAACAAAACTCTGCCAGGCAGAACAGAGCAGGAGAGGGAATGGGGTTGGAAGGGACAGGACAGACTGGAGGCTCCTGTCCTCCTAGGTTTCTTCCCAGGGAATGACATGACATTGTCCCACAGTCTGGTGCCCAGGAGTTGACCTTGAGCGAGGGCTGCAGCTTCCCGGGATGAAGCTAGAGGGAGGGGGGCTGAGGGAGGGGCTCCCTGCTGAGGACCGCGCCTCCTCCCTACAGACATCAACGAGTGTGCAGACCCAGTAAACTGCATCAATGGCATGTGCATTAACACCCCCGGCAGCTACCTCTGCAGCTGCCCCCAGGATTTTGAGCTGAACCCCAGCGGAGTGGGCTGTGTGGGTGAGTCCATGCTCAACTCCAGATCAGGGTTCTGGGGTCAGCAGAGGTGGGTGGGATTGCCGCCTGGGTTAACTCAGATGTCAACGTGTTCAAATCTACCTACTTCTGACAAATGGGACATCTGCTGGTCTCCCACAAGAGTGGTTGTCCTTGTCACCTGTTAAAATAGGCACATGCACGTACACGCACACATACAGCTTTCCCCCTGACACCTACTAACCATCCCCTTCTGCCTGTTCAGACACTCGGGCCGGGAACTGTTTCCTGGAGACGCATGACCGAGGGGACGGTGGCATTTCCTGCAGTGCCGAGATCGGAGTTGGTGTCACCCGGGCTTCCTGCTGTTGCTCCCTGGGCCGGGCTTGGGGCAATCCCTGTGAGCTGTGCCCTATGGCCAACACCAGTGAGTCCCTGCGGGGCAGTTGAACACCGTGACCTGAGCCACCGAGACCCAGGAGCTTAGGGGATCACCTCTGCTAATGGCGGCGGTGGGGGGCTTAGGCGACAGGAAAACCAAGAACTAGGGAAGGAGAGGGGCTCATCCTGGGTCACACAGTGTACTCTTGGTAGTTCATTGGCTGGGCCTCTCTCCAAGGTTGCTTTCTGTAAATTCTCTGTGTTTATAGTCACTTGATCACTCAGTCAGTCAACAAACATTGAGAGTTCCTCTGTGTCATGTGCTGGGGACTGGGGACTCAGAGAAGGATGAGCCACAGCCTCTGCACACTGCTTCTCCCTCACCCTTAAACCAACAGTTTCAGGACTATGAGAGTAGAACTGTCCTAAGGGTTTTCTTTGAGGCATAGCCATAGCTCAGGAGAAAGCTGTGGGGAAGAGAAATCTGTGGGGAAGGCTTTCCAGGGGAGGAGGCTTGAGTGAGGTTTTGAAGGATGTGTAGGAGTTTTCCTAGCGGAGTAGGAGGAATGACGTGCAATGCAGTGAGAACAGTATGTGCAAAGGCCTCAGGTGTGAAACAGGGAGGTACCCGTCCACCTATTCAGGTGGATGCATGTGTGAATGTCCAAGGTCTTCCTTGCATGGGGAAAACTTGCAGTTACACTAGGATATGGTTTTGCATCAGAAGGAATAATCTTCTCTCCTTCCTACCCCCAGCCACTGCCACATAACTCTGCTCACATGTTGAATGGGAACCCACATTTACACACACACACGCATGCACACGCACATGCACACACACACACAAGCAGCCCCAGGACTGGCCAAAGTCTCTTGGCCCTAAGAGGCTAAAGAGATATGGGGATGTAGTTAGTACAGTAGAAGGATGGGAGCCTGCTCTTAAGCCCTTTTCAGGCTTCCTGCTGTTGCTCCCCTGTTTACCCTAAGCTTTGCCCCAATACCCCACCTCACAGGAGCCTGTTTCCCTTTACAGCTGAGTACAGAACCCTGTGCCCGGGTGGTGAGGGCTTCCGGCCTAACCCCATCACTGTCATTCTGGAAGGTGAGTTCCTGGCAGACCATCTGTCTGCCTAGAGACTGACTTTTCTGTCATCCCCACCTCACCAAAGTGCAGAGTTGAGCCGTTTTGTCCTGGGATGGGGCAGATCTTTCCACCTGGAGGCTGGGCAGCAGGACCACACTATGATTTTAGTTTGTGTTTAATTTTTTTGATCTGTTCTTTCAGCCATTTCTTCCACTTGTTGGTTTATTGATCTTTTCATTTGTCCCCCATCCTTCCATTCATCCTCCATCCTTCTGTCCATTTATCCTTCCATCCACCCATCCTCCCATCCATTCATCCATCCTTCCACCCATCCATCCATCCATTCATCCATCTATCCATCCATCCATCCATCCATCCATCCTTCTGCCCATTTTTTCCATCCATCTGTACATCCATACATCCTTCCATCCAGTCATCCTCCATGTACCCATTCGTCCATTCTTCCTTCCATACTTCCATTCAACCATCCTCCATCTACCCATTCATCCATCCCCCACTCATCCCTCTCTTATCCTTTTATCCATCCATCTAGTCAACCATTCATTCCCCATCCTTCATCTATCCCCCATTCTTTCATCCATCCCCCATCCTTCTGTCCATTCACCCTTCCATCCGTCCGTCCATCCATCCATCCATCCATCCATCCATCCATCCTTCCACCCGACCATCCATCCATTCATCCATCCTTCCACTCATCCTTCCATCCACCCATCCATCCATCCATCCACCCATCCATCCATCCATCCATGCTTCCACCCGACCATCCATCCATTCATCTATCCTTCCACTCATCCTTCCATCCACCCACCCATCCATCCGTCCATCCATCCATCCATCCATCCATCCTTCCACCCGACCATCCATCCATTCATCTATCCTTCCACTCATCCCTCCATCCATTCATCCTTCCACCCATCCAACCATTCTGCATCTACCCATTCATCCTTCCCCCCCTCATTCCTCTCCTATCCTTCTATCCATCCATTCACCCATTTATCCCCCATCCTTCATCTATCCTCCATCCTTCCATCCATCCCCCATCCTTCTGTCCATTTATCCTTCCATCCACCCATCCTTCCATCCATCCATCCTTCCACCTAACCATCCTCCATCTACCCATTCATCTATCCTTCCTTCCATCCAACTATCCTTTATCTACCCATTCATCCATCCTTCCATCCATCCCTCCATCCTTCCATCCAACCATGCTCCATCCACTCATTCATCCATTCATCACTCATCCCTCTGCTATCCTTGTATCCATCCATTCACCCATCCATCCATCCCCCATCCTTCATCTAGCCCCCATTCATCCATCCATTAACCTATTTCCCGCTCTTCCATCCATCCATCTCCCACCCACCTATCTCTCATTCTTCTATCCATCTATTCACCCATCCATCTATCCCCCATTCACCCATCCATCCTCAATACCTCCATCCATCCACTCATCCATCCACCCATTTCCCATCCACCCATTCCCTACTCCCTTTCTATTCTCCCCATTCATCCACCCTTCCATCCATCTTCTATCTCCCATCTATTCATCCATTCATCCCCCATCCTCCATCCATCTATCCATCCACTTATCTACCCATTCACTCATTTGCCTGTCTACTCACTTATCCATCCACCTTCCTATCCATCCACTCACTCATCATCTTATTCACTGACCCACTTGCTTATTTACCCATCCACTGTTTTCATATCCATGCATCCATCCACTCATCCATCCATTCATCCATCCTCCCATCCATCCTTTCTATAGGGCGTGACGAGGCTGGAGAAAACTATCTATTCTCCATCTAGAGGAAGAAAACTATCTATTTCTCTATCTAGAGGAAACTATGTGGGATGGGAGAATGGACTAACAGATGAAGGGAATGGAGTTGAATTTAGGGTAACATTAACTCAAGAGAGTCTGTGTCCGGCCGTCAAGATAGACCCTTCAAATGTCTATCAGTCGTGGACAGCACTTGGGGATCCTCAAGAGGGCCCTGGAGAACCCAGAGCATGGTGTGGGTGCCCCTTAAGTCCTCTGCATGGGTTTAGCTCCCAAGCTTGGCTTCCTTATTTCCTGACAGACATCGACGAGTGCCAAGAGCTGCCAGGGCTGTGTCAGGGGGGTGACTGCATCAACACGTTTGGCAGTTTCCAGTGTGAGTGCCCACCTGGCTACCACCTCAGTGAGCACACCCACATCTGTGAGGGTGAGCATGGATTCTCTTTGGGATGGGTCAGGCTTTTCCGCTCTCTCCCTGCCTTCCTGCCCTGCCAAGCCTCACAAGGGTAGAGGAGGGAAGGCCTCATGGAAAGGCTTCTGCCCCCTGCCTCCTCTTTTGTCATGATCTGTCAGTTCTCTCTTGCTGCCTTTAAGATGTTCATGGCTGCTGCGGATCTGTGGCGTGGGGGATGGTAGGCAGGCCCTTTAAAACACCATGACACTCCCTTATGAAGTACAGCAGCTTCTTTCTTCACCATGTCTTTGTCTGGATGTTGTAAGCTTTTGACTGGATTCCAGAGTTCTGCAAAAGTTTATTTTTGTCTGTTTTGCCAGCTCAATGGTTGCTTTTGTGGAGGAATGGAGCCCTGGAGTTCCCTACTCTGCTATTTTTGGTGACATCACTCTTAGCATGCTAATATTCCACCACCTATTTTTGCCTGCTAGCTAAGAATACCAAAAAACCAAAAGAAGAATAACATTTTGTGATGCATGAAAATTATATGAAATTCAAGGCTGGGTGTGTGGCAGCTCACACTGGTAATCCCAGTACTTTGGGAGGCTGAAGTGGGAGGATTTATTGAGGCCAGGAGTTCAAGACCCACCTGGGCAACATGGCAAGACCTTGTCTCTACAAAAAATTAAAAAATTAGCTGGGCGTGGTGACTCACACCTGTAATCCCAGCTACTTGGGGGGCTGAGGCAGGAGGATCACTTGAGCCTCGGAAGTCAAGGCTGCAGTGAGCCATGATTGTGCCACTGCACTCCAGCCTGGGTGACAGAACAAGACCCTGTCTTAAAACAAACAAAAAAAAAAGGGTGGGCACAGTGGCTCACGCTTGTAATCCCAACACTTTGGGAGGCCGAGGTGGGTGGATCACAAGGTCAGGAGTTCGAGACCAGCCTGGCCAACATAGTGAAACCCCATCTCTACTAAAAATACAAAAATTAGCTGGGCATGGTGGCACACGCCTATAGTCCCAGCTACTCGGGAGGCTGAGGCAGGAGAATCACTTGAACCTGGGAGGTGGAGGTTGCGGTGAGCCAAGATGAGGCCACTGCATTCCAGCCTGGGCAACAGAGTGAGACTCTGTCTCAAAAAAAAAAAAGGAAAGAAAGAGAGAAAGAAAGAAAAAGAAAGAGAAGAAAGAAGACAAGAAAAGAAAGTTATATAAAATTCAAATTTCAGGGGTCCATAAATAAAATTTCCTTGGAGCACAGCCAGTGCCACAGTGTGTTTGCATATTGTTTGTGTCTGCTTTCTTGCTACATGGCAGATTGAATAATCATGACACACTGTAGTTTGGCCCGCAACCAAAATGATCTGGCCCTTTGCAGAAAAAGCTTACTGCCCCTGGACTAGAGTAATGACCAGATTGAGAATCAATTTTTTCCCCCAAGAATACTTTATCCATAAGGTTCTTGATTCCTATCATATCATATTAGGAAGATATGGATGATCCATTCTTGGTGATTATAAAAATGACTCATGAACTCAGGTCATTTTGTTCCTAATAGAAGCAGTATCATCATCATCTTTATTTTTATGAATTTTTTTTTTAGAGCCGGTGTCTCACTCTGTTGTCCAGGCTGGAGTGCAGTGGTGTAATCACAGCTCACTGTAGTCTTGACCTCCTGGACTCAGGTGAACCTCCCACCTCTGCCTCTCAAGTAGCTGGGACCACAGGCGTATGCCACCATGCCCAGCTAAATTTTCATTTTTTGTAGAGATGGGACCTCACTATGTTTCCCAGGCTGGTCTCAAACTCTTGGCCTCAAATGATCCTCCTTGCCTTGGCCTCCCAAAGCAGGGATGATAGGCATGAGCCACTGCATCCAGCTTGTAAATGTTTTTTTTTTTTCACTTAATGTCATATTGTTTTTGTTTGTTTGTTTGTTTTCATTTGTTTGTTTTTTAGAGCCAGGATCTCATTCTGCACCCAGGCTGGAGTGCAGAGGCGTGATCACAGCTCACTGCAACCTTAACCTCCTGGACTCAAGTGATCCTCCCAAGTGGCTGGGACTGCAGGCATGCACCACCATGCCCAGCTAATTTTTTAAAATTTTTAGTAGAGATGGGGTCTTGCTATGTTGCCCAGACTGGTCTCGAACTCTGGGCTCAAATGATCCTCCCACTTCAGCATCACAAAGTGCTCAGATTACAGGCATGAGCCACCATGCCCCGCCCATATTGTAGCTTTCTTCATCACTAAGATGTGTGTGCGTTTTAAGCTGATTTTGAAACCAAACTTAGGTCCATGGTGAAGTGGCCTTGCTGGGTCTCTGGAGTGGAGTTATTCAGACAATTCCTGGACGCTGCCCACTGTTCCCCTCCACCGCTCCTTTCCCTGCAGATATTGACGAATGCTCCACACACGCCGGCATCTGTGGTCCTGGCACCTGCTACAACACCCTGGGGAACTACACCTGTGTCTGCCCTGCAGAGTACCTCCAAGTCAATGGTGGCAACAACTGCATGGGTAAGAAGTGTGATGACCTAGGGAGCTGGCAGTCACAGAAGCAGCACCTGGGCATGGGAGGAACTGCTGGGAGCCTTCAAGCCTATGGAGAGGGAGGGTAAGCATAAATGAAGTGCTGATATGTGGCGGTAAACAAAGCTGCAGAACTCAGGAGCCCAGAGCTGCCATGAACGTTGCTCAGGTTGTGCACTGCTCAAAAGAGGCTGAAAAAAATGAATGGATCCCCCAAGTGTGTTGGGGGAGAGACATTAAGCCAATCAAGCCAGCCAGTAATCTTTTTTTTTTTTTTTTTTTTGAGATAGATTCTCGCTCTGTCACCCAGGCTGGAGTGCAGTGGCACAATCTCAGCTCTCTGCAACCTCCACCTCCCAGGTTCAAGCGATTCTTCTGCCTCAGCCTCCCAAGTAGCTGGGATTACAGGCGTGTGCCACCACACCCAGCTAATTTTTGTGTTTTTAGTAGAGACAGGGTTTCACCATGTTGGCCAAGCTGGTCTCAAACTCCTGACCTCAAGGGATCCGCCCACCTTGGCCTCCCAAAGTGCTGGGATTACAGGCATGAGCCACTGTGCCCGGCCAAGCCAGTAATCTTCAAATGAATCAGTTAAGGAGTTCCCATCTCTTTGGCTCCCTCTTCCAGTGATTTAGGTGACCCTTACCCACATTCTTCTCCTTTGTGCCAACTACAGATATGAGGAAGAGTGTCTGCTTCCGGCACTATAACGGCACATGTCAAAATGAGCTGGCCTTCAACGTGACCCGGAAAATGTGTTGCTGCTCCTACAACATTGGCCAGGCCTGGAATAGACCCTGTGAGGCCTGCCCCACTCCCACCAGTCGTGAGTAACCCTCCCCAACCTTCTTCCCAGCCTGGCCCCTCCTAGCGTAATGGTTAAGGAAACACAGTGCCCTTAGGGCTCTTAGATTAATCCTCCTTGTTCTGATGAGAGCCGGAGAGTTGAAGTTTTGTCCCTCTATTAGTCCATTCTCATACTGCTATGAAGAAATACTGGATACTGGGTAATTTATAAAGAAAAAGAGGTTTGGCTGGGCGTGGTGGCTCACGCCTGTAATCCCAGCATTTTGGGAGGCCGAGGTGGGTGGATCACTTGAGGTCAGGTGTTCGAAAACAGCCTGGCCAACACGGTGAAACCCTGTATCTACTAAAAATACCAAAAAAATTAGCTGGATGTGGTGGTGCAAGCCCGTAATCCCAGCTACTCGGGAGGCTGAGGCAAGAGAATCGCTTGAACTCGGGAAGTGGGGGTTGCAGTGAGCCGTGATCACGCCACTGCGCTCCAGCCTGGGTGACAGAGCAAGACTCCATCTCAAAAAAAAAATTAAAATAAAAAAAAGGAGGACTTTAATGGACTCGCAGTTCCACATAACTGGGAAGGCCTCACAATCATGGCAGAAGGTGAAGGAGGAGCAAAAGCACGTCTTACATGGTGGCAGGCAAGACAGTGTGTGCAGGGGAACTGCCCTTTATAAAACTGTCAGATTTCGTGAGACTTATTCACTATCACGAGAATAGCACAGGAAAGACCCGCCCCCATGACCCAATTACCTCCCACCAGGTCCCTCCCATGACATGTGGGGATATGGGAGCTACAGTTCAAGTTGAGATTTAGGCAGGGACACAGCCAAACTGTGTCAGTCTGCATGTATGGAAGGCAATACTTTAAAGTGAGCAAGGCAGCTTTTCTTCCATTTTGCAGATTTCGAGAATTCAGGATGGATCAGTGGAGTTTTCATTGGTGGGGAAGGCCCTTGAAGATTCACAGGAGTAGCTGGGGGTGGGGTAGGGTGGGAGGGAGTCGGTAAATGTCCCAGGCCAGGGAGGAAAGCACAGCTGGTTAGAGAGACCATAGACCTCCTGGGCTGGGGAAGGGGCAGACCTGGAGAAGCTCAGAGCCAAGATTGGGACCCTGATGGAAACATCGGTCAGGATGAAGGAAGGCATTCTAGGCAGGGGCACAGCAAGAGCCAAGGCCTGGAGGCAGGACTGAACAGAGTGTGTTGACTGCAGGAATGAGTCCTGTTGGAATGATCTAGCAGCCAGCCCAGGCACCAAGAGGAGCTGCAGGAATGGGGCAGTGATGGGAAAGGAGCTTCTAGGGGTTTGTAGCCGTATTCATTCCCCAGAGCTGCTGCAAAACATTAATGCAAACTAGGTGGCTTTAAAAACCAGACGTTGTGGCTCACGCCTGTAGCCCCAGCTACTCGGGAGGCTAAGGTGGGAGGGTCACCTGAGCCTGGGAGGTTGAGGCTGCAGTGAGCCGTGATTGCACCAGTGCACTCTAGCCTGGGTGACAGAGTGAGACTTTGTCTCAAAAAAATTAAATTAAGTTAAATTAAATAAGTGGAAGGAGGGAAAGGGTGGGGAGAGCAAACAAAGTTCAAGGTGGCCAGGTGAGGGCTGGGCTCCAGGGATGAGGTGTCCCCTCCCGATTGGGAGCGGGTTGGGGTCAGGCCTGCAGCCCCAGACTCAGCTTTGTTCCCCTTTGCGCAGCTGACTACCAGATCCTGTGTGGAAATCAGGCCCCGGGATTCCTCATTGACATCCACACGGGGAAGCCCCTTGGTGAGTGAGCGGTCCCTGCTCCATCCCTGGACACCCATCCACCTGGGTCTTCTTCTTCCTACCCCTCCCCTCCTCAACAGCTCTTTTCCTTACATCCACTCCTCCATCCTCCCCTCCTCCTCGCTCCACACACCTCCAACTCCCCAGGAATCCTGCCCTCAAAAACACTTCTTTTTAAAAAAAGAATGACACTATTTTTATTAAACCGTTATCCATTTTTTAAAATGATAGTAAAATATATGCAACATAAAATTTACCATTCGAGCCATGCACGGTTGGCTCATGCCTGTAATCCCAGCACTTTGGGAGGCCGAGGTGGGTGGCTCACCTGAGGTCAGGAGTTCGAGACCAGCCTAGCCAACATGGTGAAACCCTGTCTCTACTAAAAATACAAAAATTAGCTGGGTGTGGTGATGCATGCCTGTAATCCCAGCTACTTGGGAGGCTGAGGTATTAGAATCGCTTGAACCCAGGAGGCAAAGGTTGCAGTGAGCCGATATCTCGCCATTGCACTCCAGCCTGGGGGATAGAGTGAGACTTTTTTTTTTTTTGGTCTCCAGAAAAGTATCATTTGAACCATTTTTAGTGTGCAGTTCAGTGGCATTAAGTACGCTTTCATTGTTTTGCAACTATCACCATCCAGAACTTTCTCATCTCCTCCCACTGAAACTCTGTCCCCATGAAACTCTCACTCCCCATCTCCTTCAGTCCCTGGAACCCACCATTCTACTTTCTGACTCTGTGAATCTGACAGTTCTAGGGACCTCCTGTGAGTGGAACCACATAGGATTTGTCGTTTTGTGTCAGGCTTATTTCACTGAGCATGATGTCCTCAAGGTGCATCCGTGTTGCAGTTTGTGCCAAATTGCTCCGTGCCCTTTTTTTTTTTTTTTGAGATGGAGTTTCGCTCTTGTTGCCCAGGCTGGAGTGCAATGGCACGATCTCAACTCACTGCAACCTCTGCCTCCTGGGTTCAAGCAATTCTCCTGCCTCAGCCTCCCAAGTAGCTGAGATTATAGGCACCTGCCACCACGCCTGGCTAATTTTTGTATTTTAATAGAGGCAGGGTTTCACTATGTTGGTCAGGCTGGTCTCAAACTCCTGACCTCAGGTGATCCACCCACCTCAGCCTCCCAAAGTGCTGGGATTACAGGTGTGAGCCACTGCGCCTGGCCAGAATACTCCCTTTTTAAGTTTAACAACATATTGCATAATTTAACACCTGCATGCCAAATTTCAACCATGCAGTGTTTAACTGATGAATCCATTTTCATTTGTTTTAATCCTCTGAATATATTCTCCTTATTTTTTAAAAAAATCAAACCATGGCGGCTGGGCGTGATGGCTCACACCTGTAATCCCAGCACTTTGGGAGGCCGAGGCAGGCGGATCACGAGGTCAGGAGATCGAGACCATCCTGACTAACAAGGTGAAACCCCTTCTCTATCAAAAATACAAAAAATTAGTTGGGTGTGGTGGCAGGGGCCTGTAGTCCCAGCTACTCGGGAGGCTGAGGCAAAAGAATGGCGTGAACCCGGGAGGCGGAGCTTGCAGTGAGCCGAGATCACGCCACTGCACTCCAGCCTGGGTGACAGAGTGAGACTCCATCTCAAAAAAAAAAAAAAAAAATCAAACCATGGCAAATAAAACTCTTCTCCTCCAGTCATCACCTCAACTCTCTTTTCTCCCTTTCTGGACGTTCTTATGCTTTATGGCTGGAATATTTCTTTCTAGTTTTTTCTTCCTTCATTACATAATAGGTCCCCCACTGAAAATATATGACGCTGGTTTCTGGGGCATTTTACATAAATGATGTAGTGCTTGACATGTTGGTTACAACTTGCTTTTTTTCATCCAAATTATGTCTTGAGGAACTGGCCAGGTTACTATCTGCCATGCAGCCTCTCTCTTTGCCCTGCCTGGAAGTGTTTCATGGTGCAGATACATCCCAGGTCCCCCAGTGATGGGAACTTAGGTTGTTTCCAGTCCCCCATTGATGGACACTTAGGTTCTTTCAGATCCCCTTTTGATGGACACTTGGATTGTTTCCAGTCCCCTATTGATAGATAGGTGGATTGTTTCCAGTTCCCTCTGGATGGACACTTATATTGTTTATAACAGTTTTATTGGGATATAATTCACATACCACACACTTCACCCATTTAAAGTGCCCCGTTTAGTGGTTTTGAATACATTCACAGAGTTATGCAACCGTCACCTCAATCTAAGCTTAGAACTCATTTTCATCACACAAAAAGAACATTTTCATCACAGTCCCCCATTGATGGACACTTAGTATGTTTCCAGTCCCCCAGGTGGATATTTAGGTTGTTTCCAGTCCCCCATTGATGGACACTTAGTTTGTTTCCAGTCCCCCATTGATGCATATTTAGGTTGTTTCCAGTCCCCTATTGGTGGGCACTTAGGTTGTTTCCTGTCTCCCATTGATGGACAATTAGGTTGTTTCCAGTCCCCCATTGATGGACACTTAGTTTGTTTCCAGTCCCCCACTGATGGACACTTAGATTGTTTTCAGTCCCCCATTGATGGACACTTAGGTTCTTTCAAGTCCCCTTTTGATGGACACTTAGGTTGTTTCCAGTCCCCTACTGATGGACATTTAGATTGTTTATATATAATAGCTTTATTGAGATATACTTCACATACCACACACTTCACCCATTTAAAGTGTCCTATTTAGTGGTTTTGAGTACATTCACAGTGTTACACAACCATCACCTCAATCTAAGTTTAAAACATTTTCATCACACAAAAGTAAACCCTATGCCTATTAGCAGTCACTCCCTTTTCCCCCTCCCTTCTGCCCCTGGCAACCACAAATCGACTTTTTGTCTCTATTGATTTGCTATTTCTGGACATTTCCTTTAAATGGAGTCATGCAATATTGTTCTTTCATGTCTGGCTTCTCTTAGCAGAATGATTTTAGGTTTCAACCACATTGTCACATGTTACAGGGCTTTATTCCTTAATAAGGCTGAAGAATATTCCATGGTACAGACATCCCATATTTTGCTCTGCATTCATCAATTGATGTTTCCAGTTTCTTGCTAAATAGCATCTCATACCGCTGTCCTGCTTATGCTTAAGGCCATTTCTTTCCAGCAGGGTTGCTGGCTCACAGGGAGTGTGCATTTTTAATTGAGAAAAACACACACTGTCTCTCTGCTCTTGTCTTTCCTCCCACATCCTCATCTCTTTCTCGTGTGAGTGGATGTATTTTGGTCACAGCAAGATTTTTTTGAGTGTGTGCTGGTTTGTGGCCACAACAGCCTCAGCCAGACTGCAGGGCTAGTGGGTCCCTTTGCTCAGCGTCGCTGGAAGTCCCAGGGGGCTGGGCTGCCCCTGATGGCAGGTGCCCTCTGCAGACATTGATGAGTGTGGGGAGATCCCTGCCATCTGTGCCAATGGCATCTGCATCAACCAGATTGGGAGTTTCCGCTGCGAGTGCCCCACAGGCTTCAACTACAACAGCATCCTGCTGGCTTGTGAAGGTGCCACCTCTCTCTGTTCCCAATCCTGGGGTCTGGGTGGGATGCATGTCCGCAACTGTGCAATCTGGGCAAGTAACTAAAACTCTGTAAACCTCCATTTCCCTGTCTGTATAATGGGCTAACACCTTTCCAAGGGCCTCCATCTCATATAACCACCCTTACTCCAGCTCTGGCTGCTTCCAGAGAAACCACCTGCTCCAAAGCAGTGGACTGGGTTTCAAGTTTGATTCTGTCAGGATGGGCTTCTCTGTCACCCCCAGCTCATTTGCTGTATTTGCCCAGATGTTGATGAGTGTGGCAGCACGGAGAGTCCCTGCCAGCAGAATGCCGACTGCATCAACATCCCCGGTAGCTACCGCTGCAAGTGCACCCGAGGGTACAAACTGTCACCAGGCGGGGCTTGTGTGGGTGAGCAGGGTCCCTGGGAGGAGGTGAGGGAGCTGGGCTCTGTCGCCCATGGGGACTTAGATGGGGTATGGTTTTGTCCAGGTCTTTCTCCTTTTCTATACTATTAGGGGGGTGGGGGATGTATTGAGAGTGTCTGTTAATAGGATGTGATAGAGGTGAGAGCTCAGGTCGATGCGGACAGCCTGACGCCCCTGGTGGAAGTTTGAGCGGGGAACTTCAAGGCAGTTTCTGGCTTCCCCACTGCAGTAGGGAGAGCTCAGGCAAACACTGTGTGGTAGGAGCCCTGGGAACACCATGCTCTCTGCACCCCCAGGACGGAATGAGTGTCGGGAGATCCCAAATGTCTGTAGCCATGGCGACTGCATGGACACAGAAGGCAGCTACATGTGTCTATGTCACCGTGGATTCCAGGCCTCTGCAGACCAGACCCTGTGCATAGGTGAGACCCTTATCTTCCCCCTCCTTTCAAGCCAGGCTGCCTGGGGTCTAAACCTCCCCTGGGATGGAAGTGGTGTTTCTGTCCATCCTAGTTCACAAACAGATCCAAGTTTGGGTCCTGAGATTAAGATCTTGGGTAAATGGTTGATCTGCCTCCCTGTGCCTCAGTTTTCCCATCTGTAAAATGGGGGTGATATATCACACCAGGAGTACTTCCCAGCCATCACTGCCAGGGGTCACTGCCCAGTCATCTAGGCAGGGCTAGGTGCAGGGGAGGAGTGCTAGGTCCAGCTGGCCTCTCACTCCCCAAGTCCCTCAATGCCCTGGGTGAGCTGGGCTGGGCTCTCGGGCTTTGCTTCTGCAGACATTGACGAGTGTGACCAGCAGCCTTGTGGAAATGGGACCTGCAAGAATATCATCGGCTCCTACAACTGCCTCTGCTTCCCTGGCTTTGTGGTGACACACAATGGGGATTGTGTGGGTGAGTTGGCTCAGGTGGCAGGCTGGCCACAAAGTAGGTTCTCAGAATCTAAGGAAGTGAATCTAGAAATTGGCCACAGAAAGATGCCCAGAAAGTCCCCGATTATTTAGAAATTAAATAACATACTCCTAAATAATCCATAGGTCAAATAAATCATAAGGAAAATTAGAAAATATTTTGAAGTAAAAGAAAATGAAAATGAAAGCATAACATATGAAAATACATAGGATGCAGCTAAGGGGACACTTAGAGGCAAATTCATAGCATTACATGGTTATATTAGAAAATATCAGCAACTACCTCATAAGATATACACAGTCTATACATGAGTGCTCAAGTTGAAGCCAATGCTATCAGCTCAACTCAGTTGTGGACAGAAGTACAAGGAAGGCTTGATCCCTTCAAGTTTTGTGGGTGAACTGGCCTCCCCATCTCCCCTCTACAGATTTTGATGAGTGTACTACCCTGGTGGGGCAGGTGTGCCAATTTGGCCATTGCCTCAACACAGCTGGTTCCTTCCACTGCCTCTGCCAGGATGGCTTTGAGCTCACAGCTGATGAGAAGAACTGTGTGGGTGAGTCTGCCTATGGTGCTCGGAGGCATCTCAGCCAGCCCCTGCTCCATGTACACCACAGTTTGGTACTTCTGGGTGAGCATAGATCCATTTACTACCCAAGCATTTATTTTAAGGTTTTAAAAAAAATACCCAGCACTTTGGGAGGCTGAGGCAGAAGGATTGCTTGAGGCCAGGAGTTTGAGACTAGCCTGGGCAACATAGTGAGTCCTCGTCTCTACAAAGAAATTAAAATTAGCCAGGAGTGGTGGCTATTGCCTGTAGTCCTAGCTACTCAGGAGGCTGGGGCAGGAGAATCACTTGAGCCCAGGAGTTTGAGGATGCAGTGAGCTATGATCACACCACTGCACTCCAGCCTGGGCAACAGAGAAAGATCGTATCTCAAAATAAATAAATAAATAAATAAATAAATAAATAAATAAATAAAATAATTATAAAATCAGCACATCAAACCTATGTTTCTATGTATGGGGTTTGTTGTGTAGGGTGAGGCTGTCTTGAAAATGTAAGTTTCCAGAAGCAAAGAATAGTAGAAGCACTAAATAGATACCATGGAAGGAATCTGCTGGTGGTGCCAGATTAGGAATCTTGCTACCTCTTTCCACTGGACACCATCTGGCCCCACCTATAACCCCACAAGAGTCAGATAATCCTTCCCCAGCTGTCCCTGTCATCCTGAGTCTCAGCCCTTGCCCTGGAGCCAGAATTGCCAGTGGGAGGGCTTGTCCTGGGGCCCTCAGTGATCACACAGTGATTGCAGGTGTTGGTCCCAGTCCCAAGTGAGCCCCCTGCATCCTGGCTGGCACAAGGACCCTTCTTCCTCCTTTTCACAGACACCAATGAGTGCCTCAGCCTCGCAGGAACCTGCCTACCAGGCACTTGCCAGAACCTCGAGGGCTCCTTCCGCTGCATCTGTCCCCCTGGCTTCCAGGTGCAGAGTGACCACTGCGTTGGTGAGTGTCCAGCCCCAACTCCCATTTCTGGGGCCAGGGAGTGCCTCTCTTTCTCCATCCATAAAATGGGAATACCAGCTAGGGTTGTGATGAAGGTGGAGATGTACTTAATGCAGCGTCAAACACAGCTTCATAAACTATTATTGTCATTCTGATTGTTTCTGGACTCTGCACTCAGGACTTTGTCTCTAGTGCCCACAGGCTTCCTCGTGAATCCTATAAATTGACGTGGGTGTGGGGTCTGACCGTTTCTCAGTGCACCCAAATGTAGAGCTCCGCACTTGCTAACT
Organism: Pongo pygmaeus; assembly: GCF_028885625.2. Taxonomy (NCBI): domain Eukaryota; kingdom Metazoa; phylum Chordata; class Mammalia; order Primates; family Hominidae; genus Pongo; species Pongo pygmaeus. The sequence continues at coordinate 8,101,467 of NC_072393.2, read as the reverse complement.
GGAGATCAAGGACCAGTCTGGCCCAAGCTTCACTTGGTGTAATCACCCATAGAGATGATTTCATGCAGTCTGGACTAACCAGTCTGGCCTAATCTCCTTTGGTCCATTTATCCACTTGGACTAGCCTCAGAGAGTGTGGGCTAACCTGGACCAGCCTGGGCTGAGCAGGTGAGCTACCTTGTTCACTGTGGTCTAACCTGGACCAGTCTGGCTTGAGCAGATGGGCTAGCCTGGGCTAACCTGAACCATCCAGGCTTCCACCTGGGCTAGCCTTGTATAACCTGAGCTAACCTGGACCAGTCTGGCCTGGCCTCTTCTGATCTATTCTTTTGTTGTTGTTGTTTTGTTTTGTTTTTTCATTTGTTTGTTTTGTTTTGAGACAGAGTCTCACTCTCAGCTCACTGCAACCACCACCTCCCAGGCTCAAGAGATTCTCCTGCCTCAGCCTCCCAAGTAGCTGGGATTACAGGCACTCATCACCATGCCTGGCTAATTGTTTATTTTTTTTTGAGACGGAGTCTCACTCTGTCCCCCAGGCTGGAGTGCAGTGGCACAATCTTGGCTCACTGCAAGCTCCGCCTCCCAGGTTCACGCCATTCTCCTGCCTCAACCTCCCAAATAGCTGGGACTACAGGCACCTGCCACCACGCCCGGCTATTTTTTTGTATTTTTAGTAGAGTCGGGGTTTCACCATGTTAACCAGGATGCTCTCGATCTCCTGACCTCGTGATCTGTCCGCCTCGGCCTCCCAAAGTGGTGGGATTACAGGCATGAGCCACTGCGCCCAGCCTAATTTTTGTATTTTTAGTAGAAACGGGGTTTCACCATGATGGCCAGGCTGGTGTCAAACTCCTGGCCTCAAGTGATCCTCCCACCTCAGCCTACCAAAGTGCTGGGATTGCAGGCATGAGTCACCACACCCGGCCTATTCTGATCTATTCCATTTGGGCTAGCTTAGTACAACATGAGCTAACCCTATCCGGTGTAGGGTAAATATAGCCAGTCTCAGTTAGCTTTGTGCAATTTTGTTTTTTTAAGATTTAAATTTTTTTTCTATTTTTTTCTTATTTTAATTTCAATAGTTATGGGGGAACAGGTGGTTTTTGGTTACATGGATAAGTTCTTCAGTGGTGATTTCTGAGATTTTGGTGCACCTGTCACCTGAGTAGTATACACTGTACCCAGTATGTAGTCTTTTATCCCTCACCCCCCTCCCATCCTTCCCTGGGAGTCCCCAGAGTCCTTTATATCATTATTATGCTTTTGCATCCTCATAGATTAGCTCCCACTTATAAGTGAGAACATACGATATTTGGTTTTCCATTCCTGAGTTACTTCACTTAGAATAACGGCCTAATAACGGCCTCTAGCCCCATCCAAGTTGCTGCAAAGGACATTATTTTGTTCCTTTTGGTGGAGTCTCACTGTGTCACCCAGACTGGAATGGCACAATCTCAGCTCACTGCAATATCCAACTCCCGGGTTCAAGAAATTCTCCTGCCTCACCCTCCTGGTAGCCAGGATTACAGGTGCACACCACCACAACGCCCAGCTAATTTCTGTATTTTCGGTAGAGACGGGGTTTCACCATGTTGGCCAGGCTGGTCTCCAGCTCCTGACCTCAAGTGATCCACCAGCCTTGGCCTCCCAAAGTGCTGGGATTATAGGTGTGAGCCACTGTGCCTATTTCGTTCCATTTTGTGGCTGAGTAGTATTCCATGGTGTATTATATACCACATTTTCTTTATCTACTCGTTGGCTGATGGGCATTTATAAACATGATAGCTCCATATTTTTGCGATTGTGAATTGTGTTGCTATAAACATGCATGTGCGTGTGTCTTTTTCATATAATGACTTACTTTCATTTGGGTAGATACCCAGTAGTAGGATTGCTGGATTGAACGGTACTTCTACTTTTAGTTTTTTTGTTTGTTTGTTTGTTCGTTTGTTTTTGAGACGGAGTCTCGCTCTGTCGCCCAGGCTCAAGTGCAGTGGTATGAGCTCAGCTCACTGCAAGCTCCACCTCCCGGGTTCACGCCATTCTCCTGCCTCAGCCTCCCGAGTAGCTGGGACTACAGGCTCCCACCACCATACCTGGCTAATTTTTTTGTATTTTTAGTAGAGTCGGGGTTTCACCATGTTAGCCAGGATAGTCTTGATCTTCTGACCTCGTGATCCACCCACCTCGGCCTCCCAAGGTGTTGGGATTACAGGTGTGAGCCACTGCGCCCGGCCTTACTTTTAGTTCTTTAAGGAATCTCCACATTGTTTTCCACGGAGGTTGTGCTGTGTGCAGTTTCAGTCTCCAATCATGAACTATTCCTGACCATGACATTTACTCTGGAGATGCCTTCCCGGAAGGACCTATGTGCACACACAATGCCCACCTCGTGCTGAAGCTCATACTGAGCTCTCAGGATCCCAGTCCCACTGCAGCCCCTGGCTGGACCTGCACTCCATCTGCCCCTTCTCACAGCTGAGTCCTCTCCCCACTGGTGGAGGTCCTACTTGTCCCCCACCCAGCTCATGTCCCTGCCCTTCCAGATATCAACGAGTGCTCAGAGGAGCCCAACCTCTGCCTCTTTGGCACCTGTACCAACAGCCCTGGGAGCTTCCAGTGCCTCTGCCCACCTGACTTTGTCCTCTCTGACAATGGGCACCGTTGCTTTGGTGAGTCTGCACAGGGCTTAGGGAAGACGGTGGGAAGTGGGGCGGGGAAGGGTCAGATCGCCCAGAAAAGAGGGTTGTGGTTTCTTGTATGACCCTCTGGGAGCTCTGACCAGGCAGAGGTGTCTCTCTGCATTAGCAGAGTTATGCTAGTGCCAGCAACCTCTTGGCTATAGAGGTCATGTCTACGGAGGGCTAACCTTGTCCATTCTGAGATAGGTGTGTGCTTATTTAGGTTTTCCTTGTATTGGTCACACGACTATAGGCTGTCAATGGTCTGGTTTTGTCCAGTTTGAGCTAGCCTAGACTACTCTGGGCTGGCTCCATTTCAGCTGGGCTAGCCTTGTCTACTGTGGGCTAACCTCATCCAGCTTGAGCCAGCCTGTTCTCTCACAGGTCGGGGGCAATAAAGGTGACAGCAGAGCCTGCAGTTCACCTCAATGAATATTTGCTGTTCTGGGAGGCTGGGACCCCAGCCTGCTGGTGAGAACTTCATAGGTGACCAGAGCCGAGGATTGGGGGTTTGGATCCTCAGGCTTTCTGGAATCAGTCGTTTTGCCTCTCCAGGAAGGGGTTTTTGATCCAAGAGTAACCACCGAGTTTGATCTTTCTTCCTGGCATGAGAACACCCCAAAGCAATGAAGTGGGGTGGGATTCCAGCTGTCCCCTCAAAACTCCAGGGCAGGCCAGGAGCGGTGGCTCATGCCTGTAATACCAGCACTTTGGGAAGCTGAGGCAGGCTGATCACCTGAGGTCAGGAGTTTGAGACCAGCCTAGCCAATGTGGTGAAACCCTGTCTCTACTAAAAATACAAAAATTAGCCGGGTGTGGTGGCACATGCCTGTAATCCCAGCTACTTGGGAGGCTGAGGCAGGAGAATCACCTGAACCTGGGAGGTAGAGGTTGCAGCGAGCTGAGATCATGCCACTGCACTCCAGCCTGGGTAACAGAGCAAGACTCCATCTGAAAAAAGAAAAACAAAAAAAACCCAACCAACAACAACAACAACAACAACAACGAAAATCCCAGGGCAGATCCTCATTGGCCCAGAGTAGGTCACATGTCCATACTCAAACCAATCACCATGACCAGGGGCATGGCATGTTCTGATTGGCCACTGGCAGGATCAGCACAACCCATTCACCAGGACTGGGGTGCGGGAGGTCAGAGGGGCAGGTGGGCACCGCCAGTGGCTTTCAATCAGGGTAATGGAGCCCCCACCCCACAGACACACGGCAGAGTTTCTGCTTCACCCGTTTTGAGGCTGGGAAGTGCTCGGTGCCCAAAGCTTTCAACACCACCAAGACCCGCTGCTGCTGCAGTAAGAGGCCTGGGGAGGGCTGGGGAGACCCCTGCGAACTGTGTCCCCAGGAGGGCAGCGGTGAGTGCCCACCCCTGTCCAGCCTCCCTGGATGATGTGCCTTCACCTTCCTCTCTCATTCTTCCCTCATCCTTCCCTGTACACGCCTGGGGGCTGCACCTGGGCCCTGACTCTGGCTCCCCTCCCCCTCTCCGTCCAGCTGCCTTTCAGGAGCTCTGCCCCTTTGGCCACGGGGCAGTCCCAGGCCCGGATGACTTCCGAGAAGGTGAGCCCCTCACCCACGTGCTAAGAGCCCCTTCTGGGCCACCCAGATCCATCTCCGCACTGCCTGGGTCTCTGAGTCTCAGGCTCCCCCTGAGAGCCTGGGTGGCCCTGGACCCTGCCAGCCTGGGGCTTGGGCTCTTGTCCCCTTGGGGCCTTGAGTGTGGCCAGGGCTCTGGGGATTGCATGGTGACAGAAGCCATGTCTGCAACGCCTGCCATCCGCAGACGTGAATGAGTGTGCAGAGAACCCTGGCGTCTGCACTAACGGCATCTGTGTCAACACCGATGGATCCTTCCGCTGTGAGTGTCCCTTTGGCTACAGCCTGGACTTCACTGGCATCAACTGTGTGGGTGAGTGGCCAGCCCTGCTCCAGCCCTGTCCCAGACCCCTCCCAGGACAGGAAGGAGCAGAGCAAGGCAGAGAAGACACCCCCGCCCAGGCAGTGGGTGAGATCCTGTCCTTACCCACTGCCTCTCTCCTCTCTTCACTTTTCCTCCCTCTGTGCTTCACTCACTCATTAATTCACTTGCTCACTCATTTTCTTGCTCATTCATTCACTCACTCACTTATTCATTTACTCATTCACTTATTCATTTTCTCATTCATTCACTCATTTATTCACTCACTCATTTACTCCCTCACTCATTCACTTACCAATTCACTCACTCATTCACTCCTTTGCTCACTCATTCCTTCACTTGTTCATTCATTCACTTGTTAATTCACTAACTCCCTCATTCATTCACACCTCATTCATTCACTTGCTCATTCACTCACTTATTCATTTACTCACTTATTCACTCATTCACTCATTTGCTCCCTCACTCATCCACTTGCTAATTCACTCACTCATTCACTACTTTGCTCACTCATTCCTTCACTTGTTCATTCATTCACTCACTCATTCATTTACTCATTCACCCATTCACTCATTTGCTCCCTCATTCATTCACTTGCTTGTTTGTTCACTCATTCATTCATTCCTTCATTTGCCTCCTTGCTCATTCACCCATTCAATCACTCATTTATTCATTTACTCACTCATTCCTTTGCTCATTCATTCATGCTTTCACTCACTTATTCAGTCACTCATTCGTTTCCTCATTTGCCCCCTTGTTCATTCATTCACTTCCTTGCTGATTTCTCCATTCACTCACTCACTAATTCACCCACTCATTCAGCCCTTTACTCACTCATTCCCTTATTCATTTAACCGTTCATTCACTTGCTCACTTATATGTTTTTTAGAGATGAAGTCTTGTTATGTTACCCAGGCTCTTTTCGAACTCCTGGGCTCAAATGACCCTCCTGCCTCAGTTTCAGTTACTGGTTTAATCACTCCTTCATTCACTGGCTCATTCATTCACTTCTTGCTCATTCACTCACTCTCTTGCTCACTCATGCATTCCCTTACCTGCCCACTTGCTCACACATTCACTCATTCATTCACTAAACACATACCACTTGCCTGCCCCATAGCCAGACTAGAGGTGCATTCGATCTGGCCCTATCCAATCTGTGGTGTCAACAGGCAGGCCGATGGGATGCTACTGAGGATGGGGGACCCTCTGCAGACGCTGACCACCCCCTTATTCCCACCCAGACACAGACGAGTGCTCTGTCGGCCACCCCTGTGGGCAAGGCACATGCACCAATGTCATTGGAGGCTTCGAATGTGCCTGTGCTGACGGCTTTGAGCCTGGCCCCATGATGACCTGCGAGGGTACGACTCTGCTTGCCCAGGACCTGGGTCATGTGATGGAGATGCCTGGGGGAGGGCGTGGGGGTCCCACCAGCAGCCCCCACCCAGCTGGCACCTCCACTGGCCTCCCCAGACATCGACGAATGCTCCCTGAACCCGCTGCTCTGTGCCTTCCGCTGCCACAATACTGAAGGCTCCTACCTGTGCACCTGCCCAGCCGGCTACACCCTGCGGGAGGACGGGGCCATGTGTCGAGGTAGGCCTGACCAACATGGTGAAACCCTGTCTCTACCAAAAATACAAAATTAGCTGGGCATGGTGGCGCACGCCTGTAATCCCAGCTACTTGGGAGGCTGAGAGACAGGATAATCGCTTGAACCTGGGAGGCGGAGGTTGCAGTGAGCCGAGATCATGCCACTGCACTCCAGCCTGGGCAACAAGAGCAAAACTCCACCTCAAAAAAAAAAAAAAAAATCCTGCAATGCACACAGAACAGCCGCCCACCACAAAGAACTTTCCTATCCCAAATGTTCATAGTGTCAAGGGTGGGAGACCCTGGTCTGGGACTCAGTGTCTCTGGAGCTGTTTCAGGGTCCGTGTTCCGGGGGCCATGAGCAGACTCACAGACCCTGACATGGGCAGGGGATGCAAGCTTTGGGGGACAATTCCTGATTCCCTCAGCTTCTTGGAGGCTGGGGCTGGGCAGGAGCTGGGGGCTCCCTTCCTGGGAGGGATGGACACCTGGCAGAGCCTGCAGGGAACTCACTCAGGTCCCACCAGGACTGACGTAGGGTGGAATCCAGGTCCCTACCCCAGGCCATGGGGTGCCTGGCCTTGGCTGACCATCTGTCCCTGGTCATCCGAAGATGTGGACGAGTGTGCAGATGGTCAGCAGGACTGCCACGCCCGGGGCATGGAGTGCAAGAACCTCATCGGTACCTTCGCGTGTGTCTGTCCCCCAGGCATGCGGCCCCTGCCTGGCTCCAGGGAGGGCTGCACAGGTATGGGGGCACTGGAGCTTCAGGGGTGCAGGGAACCCCTTGTGGAAGGGAGAGGTCAAAGCAAGAGGGTCGGACTGGGCACAGTGACTCATACCTGTCATCCCAGCACTTTGGGAGGCTGAGGTGAGAGGATCGCTTGAGCCCAGGAATTTGAGACTTCAATGAACGGGAGGGACAGGCAGTGGGGGGGACAGGAGGTGGGGGGGACAGGCAGTGGGAGGGACAGGTAGTGGAGGGGACCGGCAGTGGGAGGACGGTGCCGCTGCACTCCAGCCTGGACGACAGAGTGAGACCCCATCTCCAAAAACAATAAAAATGAAAATAAGGCCGGGCACGGTGGCTCACGTAATCCTAGTACTTTGGGAGACCAAGGCGGGTGGATCATCTGAGGTTAGGAGTTTGAGACCAGGCTGTCCAACACGGCAAAACCCCATCTCTACTAAAAATACAAAAAAAAAAAAAAAAAAATAGCTGGGCGTGGTGGCAGGCACCTGTAATCCCAGCTACTTGGGAAGCTGAGGCAGAAGAATTGCTTGAACCAGGGAGGTGGAGGTTGCAGTGACCCAAGATCAGGAAATTGCACTCCAGCCTGGGAAATGGAGTGAGACTCTGTCTCAAAAAATAATAATAATAAAAATAAAAATAAATAAAATAAAAATAAGCAAGAGGGCCTGGGCAGATCCAAAGGGGCCCTTTGGGGCTGTGGGAGAGGCTGGCTGCCTGTGGCCTCCCCGTCCACCTGCATCGCCGCTCCCATCTCAGATGACAATGAATGCCGTGCTCAGCCTGACCTCTGTGTCAATGGCCGCTGTGTCAACACCGCGGGCAGCTTCCGGTGCGACTGTGATGAGGGATTCCAGCCCAGCCCCACCCTTACTGAGTGCCATGGTGAGTGCAGCTGGACAGGCACAGTGGATGCAACCACCTACCATGTGGTGCCCATTGCCTGTCCCCCCCACTGCCTGTCCCCTCCACTGCCTGTCTCCCCCACTGCCTGTCCCCCCCACTGCCTGTCCCCTCCACTGCCTGTCCCCTCCACTGCCTGCCCCCTCCACTGCCTGTCCCCTCCACTGCCTGTCTCCCCCACTGCCTGTCCCCTCCACTGCCTGTCCCCTCCACTGCCTGCCCCCTCCACTGCCTGTCCCCTCCACTGCCTGTCCCCCCCACTGCCTGCCCCCTTCACTGCCTGTCCCCCCCACTGCCTATCCCCTCCACTGCCTGCCCCCCCCACTGCCTGTCCCCTCCACTGCCTGTCCCCTCCACTGCCTGTCCCCTCCACTGCCTGCCCCCCTCACTGCCTGTCCCCCCCACTGCCTGCCCCCTTCACTGCCTGCCCCCTTCACTGCCTGTCCCCTTCACTGCCTGTCCCCCCCACTGCCTGTCCCCTCCACTGCCTGTCCCCTCCACTGCCTGCCCCCTTCACTGCCTGTCCCCCCCACTGCCTGCCCCCTCCACTGCCTGTCCCTCCCACTGCCTGTCCCCCCGACTGCCTGCCCCCTTCACTGCCTGTCCCCCCCACTGCCTGTCCCCTCCACTGCCTGTCCCCCCCACTGCCTGTCCCTTCCACTGCCTGCCCCCTTCACTGCCTGCCCCCTTCACTGCCTGTTCCCCCCACTGCCTGCCCCCTTCACTGCCTGTCCCTCCCACTGCCTGTTCCCCCCACTGCCTGTCCCTCCCACTGCCTGTTCCCCCCACCGCCTGTCCCCCCCACTGCCTGTCCCCTCCACTGCTTGTTCCCCCCACTGCCTGCCCCCTTCACTGCCTGTCCCTCCCACTGCCTGTCCCCCCCACTGCCTGCCCCCTTCACTGCCTGTTCCCCCCACTGCCTGCCCCCTTCACTGCCTGCCCCTCCCATTGCCTGTCCCCTCCACTGCCTGTCCCCCCCCACTGCCTGTCCCCCCCACTGCCTGTCCCTTCCACTGCCTGTTCCCCCCACTGCCTGCCCCCTTCACTGCCTGTCCCTCCCACTGCCTGTTCCCTCCACTGCCTGTTCCCCCCACTGCCTGTCCCCTTCACTGCCTGTCCCTCCCACTGCCTGTCCCCTCCACTACCTGTCCCTCCCATTGCCTGTCCCCTCCACTGCCTGTGCCTCCCACTGCCTGCCCATCCCACTGCCTGTCCCCTCCACTGCCTGTCCCTCCCACTGCCTGTCCCTCCCACTGCCTGTCCCCCCACTGCCTGTCCCTCCCACTGCCTGGGAGCTCTCCAAGGCAGGGACGGGGCCTGGGGCACAGACGGGCAACCCAGGGGGTTGCTGAGCTAATCCGGACACACATGTCCAGTGCTCCCCTGCTGCCCCTCTTCCCTCTGTCCCTTCTGTTAAATCCTGGAGGAGCAGGATGCCCCCTCCATGCTTCCTCCAACCTCACTGGCGCCACACCCTGGAACCAACCTTCCCCAGATCTCCCACTTCCGGGGAGCTAACCCTAGCCGGTGACCCACTAGTGCCATCTGTCCTGTGTATCCAGCTCCCTCCTGGACACCCCTATCCCCAACATCCCCAAAATACAGCTTGCCCCAAAGCAAGCTCAGTCTTTGCCCCCAAACCAGCCTCCTGGAGTGACTGTTGTCTTTCCCGTTGTTCTCCGTAGACATCCGGCAGGGGCCCTGCTTTGCCGAGGTGCTGCAGACCACGTGCCAGTCTCTGTCCAGCAGCAGTGAGGCTGTCACCAGGGCTGAGTGCTGCTGTGGGGGTGGCCGGGGCTGGGGGCCCCGCTGCGAGCTCTGTCCCCTGCCTGGCACCTCAGCCTACAGGAAGCTGTGCCCCCATGGCTCAGGCTACACTGCTGAGGGCCGAGGTGGGTGCCCATGCCCTCAGGACCCCCAGGGAGGCAAGAAACGGGGGAGTTTGCTCAGGGTCATGTGTCTGTACTGCAGCAGGTGCTAGAATGTGTGAGCCATACTGTGTGTGTGTGTGTGTGTGTGTGTGTGTGTGTGTGTCTTTGTGCTAGCAGATATGAGAACCAGTACATGTGCCCCATATGCGTGGAAGAACTCGGGGGGTTGAGGGAGCAGGTGTGTGAGCCAGTGTGTGTGTGTGTGTGTGTGTGTGTGTGTGTTCTGAGACAGAGTCTCGCTTTGTCACCCAGGCTGGAGTGCAGTGGTGCAATCTCAGCTCACTGCAACCTCTGCCTCCCAGTGGCATACCTGTCATCCCAGCACTTTGGGAGGCTGAAGCGGGAGGATTGCTTAAGCCCAGGAATTTGAGGCTGCAATGAGCTAAGATAGTGCCACTGCACTCCAGCCTGGGTGACAGAGCAAGACCTCGCCTCCAAAAACAATTAAAAAAATAGGCCGGGCACGGTGGCTCACGCTTGTAATCCCAGCACTTTGGGAGGCTGAGGCAGGCGGATCACCTGAGGTCAGGAGTTTGAGACCACCCTGGTCAACATGGTAAAATCTCATCTCTACTAAAAATACAAAAAATTAGCTGGACATGGTGGCGTGTGTATGTAATCCCAGCTACTCGGGAGGCTGAGGCAGGAGAATCCATTCAATCCGGGAGGCAGAGATTGCAGTGAGACGAAATCACGCCATTGCACTCCAGCCTGGGCAACAGAGAAACTCTGTCTCAAAAAAATGAATAAATAAAAATAAAAAGCAAGAGGGCCTTGACAGACCCAAAGGACCCCTTTGGGGCCGTGGGAGAGGCTGGCTGTCCCATGGCCAGTAAAGATGAGGTTTTGCCATGCTGGCCATGCTGGTCTCGAACTCCTTGGCTCAAGTGATCCACCCACCTCAGCCTCCCAAAATGCTGGGATTACAGGCGTGAGCCACTGCACCCGGCCCAGTGTGTGTTCCTTGTGAGTGAGAGCTCGTTCCGGACTTCATGGGAGCCAGTGTGTGTCTGTGTGTGTCAGCTGGGTGAGAAGTATACACTGTGTTCATCTGTGAAGTAGAAAGCAGTGAGAGGGAGCCAGCGGCCTGTGTGTTGTGGACTTGGGTGAGTGTACAAGGGCAGGTATGTGAGTGTCTGCGTGTGAGCGAGCATAAGGACATCAACGTGTCTCATTGAGTGTGTCACTGAGAGTAAGATGGGTTATCCATGTGACCAGCAGTGACATCAATAGGACTGGGGAGGGCTGGGTGCAGTGGCTCACGCCTGTAATCCCAGCACTTTGGGAGGCTGAGGCGGGCAGATCATGAGGTCAGGAGATTGAGCCCATCCTGGCTAACACGGTGAAACCATGTCTCTATTAAAAACACAAAAAATTAGCCGGGCGTGGTGGCGGGCGCCTGTAATCCCAGCTACTCGGGAGGCTGAGGCAGGAGAATGGCGTGAACCCGGGAGGCGGAGCTTGCAGTGAGCAGAGATCGCGCCACTGCACTCCAGCCTGGGCGACAGAGCAAGACTCTGTCTCAAAAAAAAAAAAAAGTAGGACTGGGGAGGAAATGGCTTTTTGGGGGTGTGGCTGGGGGGAGACTCGGGAGTCCCTGAGTGTGGGCGTGTGTTCCCGTGTTTCTGCAGGAGCATCTAGGTGTGTGGCTGGTGTGTCATGTTGCACTGTGTGTCTCTGTTGTGCATGTTGGTGCACTGAGGAGGTGTCGCTGTTGAGGTTGGGGAGGGGTGGGTGTGTGTCCCCCTCCCTGGAAGCTTCATGGGCGTGTCCTGTGGGCTCAGGTGTCATCCACAGCCTGAGGATGGGGTCCACGTGGGCTGGGGTGCAGTGGCCTGTGTGGAAGGGAGGCTGGACTTTCCTTTGAGGAGACAGCTGCTGGGCGAGAGAAGGAGACATGCCTCGGTGGCCCGAGGCAGCCAGCCAGCCCCATTTGCACCCTGCTTTTTCCCAGATGTGGATGAATGCCGTATGCTTGCTCACCTGTGTGCTCATGGGGAGTGCATCAACAGCCTCGGCTCCTTCCGCTGCCACTGTCAGGCCGGGTACACACCGGATGCTACTGCTACTACCTGCCTGGGTGAGCCCAGCCCTCTGCACCTGCACCCTTGGCCCAGCCCAGCCACCTCCTGCACAGCCCCTGAGCACAACTTCCCTGAGACTTTCCAGTTTGCAATGTTAGGCTTTCATTTACAAAGTGGTGCCCGAACCATACAGACAACTGAGGGCCAGGTGTGATGGCTCGCTACTGTAATCCCAGTATTTTGGGAGGTCGAGGTGGGAGGATCATTTGAGACCAGGAGTTCCATAGCAACATAGCAAGACCCCATCGCTAAAAAAATTAGCCAGGAATGGTGGCCTGTAGTCCCACATGCGCCTGTAGCCCCAGCTACTTGGGAGGCTACTTGAGCTCAGGAGTCTGACGCTGCAGTGAGCTATGATTGCGCCACTGCAGTCCAGCCTGGGTGACAGAGTGAGACCCTGTCTCTTAAAAAATGAAAAAGAAAAGAAAAGAAAGAAAAAAAGAAAAAAAAAAACCAGGCCAGGCATAGTAGCTCATGCTTGTAATCCCAGCACTTTGGGAGGCCAAGGTAGGCACATCATTTGAAGCCAGGATTTCAGGACCAGCCTGGCCAAGATGGTGAAACCCCATCTCTGCTAAAAATACAAAAATTAGCTGCACGTGCTGGTGCATGCCTATAATCCCAGCTATGCGGGAGGCTGAGGCAGGAGAATCGTTTGAACCCGGGAAGTGGAGGTTGTAATGAGCTGAGATCATGCCACTACAGTTTAGTCTGGACAACAGAGTGAGACTCTGTCAAGAAAGAAAGAGAGAAAGAAAGAGAAGGAAGGAAGGAAGGAAGGGAGGGAGGGAGGGAGGGAGGGAAGGAAGGAAGAGAGAAAGAAACAGAGAAAGGGGAGAAAGAGAAAAAAGAGAAGAAAGAAAGAGAGAGAGAAAGAAAGAAAGAGACAGAAAAAGAAAGAAAGAGAGAGAGAGAAAGAGAGAAAGGGAGAGGAAGGAAGGGAAGGAAGCCCAAGTGAGGTGGCTCACGCCTGTAATCCCAGAACACTTTGGGAGGCTGAGGCAGAAGGATCACTTGAGGCCAGGAGTTTGAGACCAGCCTGGCCAACATCGTGAAACCGTCTCTACTAAAAAAAAGAAAAAAGAAAAGAGAAAAAAAATTAGCCAGGTTGTATGTGCCTGTAATCCCAGCTGCTTGGGAGGCTGAGGCAGGAGAATTGTTTGAACCTGGGAGGTGGAGGGTGCAGTGAGCCGAGATTGCGCCATTGCATTCCAGCCTGGGTGATGAAGCGAGACTCCGTCTCAAGAAAGAAAGAGAGAAACAGAAGGAAGGAAGGAAAGGAGGGAGGGAGGATCCTTTCCTTCTCCCACCCCCACCCCGTTTGGGCCATTTTCCTGCTGTTATTTCTTCCTTTTATTTTGCACATCCTGATATTTTTCAGTTACGTTTTGTAGCAAGTGTACATCTAAGTCAGCGGGAGGAAAACTCCAGCCCGAGGGTCAAGTCTGGCCCTGCATTTGTTCTTGTCAATAAAGTTTTATTAGCACACAGCCATGCACATTTGTCTGCTTACCCTCAATGGCTGCTTTGCTAGTACAAAGGCCACACGGAGTAGTTGTGTCTGAGATGGTGTGGCCTGCAAAACCAAATGTATTTCCCATCTGGCTTTTTGCAGAAAAAAGTGTTAATTCCTGTGTAAGTCCACAGATTTTAGATGGTCGGGGTCTGGGTGGAGACCTCAGTTCCTGAACACCCCCAGGGAATGTCTGTCTAACCCTGCCCCACCACACCACGCTGTCCTTCCCTAGATGTGGATGAGTGCAGCCAGATCCCCAAGCCATGTACCTTCCTCTGCAAAAACACGAAGGGCAGTTTCCTGTGCAGCTGTCCCCGAGGCTACCTGCTGGAGGAGGATGGCAGGACCTGCAAAGGTGATGTCCTTTCAACTCTCCCCCACTCCCGCCACTGCATGCAGTCTAGGGCCCCAAAGGGATGCCCAAGACATGTCCCCTGCAATCGCACCCCCTCCCATCTGCATGGAGTCAAGCACCATCTCCGGGGTCTTTCTCTTGTCACCCCTCTACCTGGAGGTGGCAAGGGCAGCCCCTGGGAAGTCCCTAACCCCCCACTGGGCCCTGCCCTGAGCCTGCTGGACCATCCGTGCTGCAGACCTGGACGAATGCACCTTCCGGCAGCACAACTGTCAGTTCCTCTGTGTCAACACTGTGGGCGCCTTCACCTGCCGCTGTCCGCCCGGCTTCACCCAGCGCCACCAGGCCTGCTTCGGTGAGTGACCCTTGCCCCTCACCGGGAGGTGACGCACGACCCCAGCATTAGTTATTTTGCTCACCAAAAAAGTATCAAGTTGGCTGGGCGCAATGGCTCACGCCTGTAATCCCAGCACTTTGGAAAGCTGAAGCGGGTGGATCATCTGAGGTCAGGAGTTTAAGACAAGCCTGGCCAACATGGTGAAAACCCGTCTCTACTAAAAATACAAAAAAATTAGCCTGGCATGGTGGCAGGTGCCTGTAATCCCAGCAACTCGAGAGGCTGAGGCAGGAGAATCGCTTGAACTCGGGAGGCAGAGGTTGCAGTGAGCTGAGATCACGACACTGCATTCCAGCCTAGGCAACAAGAGCGAAACTCTGTCTCAAAAAAATAGTATCAAGCACCCAGTGTGTACTGGACATTGGGGACATGGGGGTGATCAGAACAAAGTCGTTACTTCCTCAGTGCTCGCTTCCTGGAGGCATCTAGAACCTCCTTCCTCTCCTTTGGGAGGAGAGAGGCCCTCTGGCCTTGGCTTATGGCATCTTGCCTTCCCCCTGACAAGTCCCTGCTGGATCTCCCTCCCAGAGCCTCCCCAGAGCACTCCTGAAATCCCAGGTCTCACATAGTCCCAAGAGGAAATCAGTTCAACAGCTAAAGCCACAAGAGCATCTGCTACCATCATTGTTTCTTAGTGTCTTGTGGCCCCCAGGGAACACAATCTTCCCCAAAGGCAGAGCCTAGTCAAGGGTGGCCCCATTCACACTCCCACTAATCTGCCCAGACAGCACCTACTGTGTTCCAGGCAGTGCTCCAGACCAAAGGATGGCAGACTCCAGGCTGCCAGCTAAGCCCGGCCCCCTGCTTGCTTTGTTAATAAAGTTTTATTGACACACAGCCAAGCCCGCTTGCTTACAATCACCTGTGGCTGCTTTTGCACTATATTGGCAGAGAAGAGTCTTGGGACAGAGCCTGTTACAGAAACAGAAATGGTTTGTCGGGCCCTGTTATAGACCCTGGGGGTATAGCAACAAAATAAAAGACAGGGCTCTTCCATCATGGAACTTTCCTTCTAGCACAGAATCAGACTAGAAGCAGACATAATAAGAAATTAACAGAATGGTGTGGCTGGGTGTGGTAGCTCATGCCCGTAATCCCATCACTTTGGGAGGCTGAGGCTGGCAGATCACTTGAGGCCAGGAATTCGAGACCAGCCTGGCCAACATGACAAAACCCCGTTTCTACTAAAAATACAAAAATTAGCCAGGTGTGGTGGTGGCGTCTGTAATCCCAACTACTTGGGAGGCTGAGGCAAGAGAATCACTTGAACCTGGGAGGTGGAGGTTGCAGTGAGCCAAGATCATGCCACTGCACTCCAGCCTGGGGGACACAGCAAGACTCTGTCTCGAAAACAAACAAACAAACAAAAAATTAACAGAATAGTGTGTTCAAAGGTGATGTGTGTCATGAAGAAAGAAAAAGTAAAAGCAGGAGTTCAGGAAAGAAGGAGAGGGCGACAGGGTTGTTTTGGAGGGTGGGGAGAGGTTTGGTGGTGGTGGTTTTTGGTTATGTTGTCTGTTTGTTTGTTTGTTGTAGAGATGGCGTCTTGCTCTGTCACCCAGGCTGGAATACAGCAATGTGATCACAGCTCACTGAAACCTCAAATTTCTGGGCTCAAGCAATTCTCTCACTTCAGCTTCCCTAGTACTTGGGACTACAGGCTCACCACATCTGGGTTTTTTGTTTTTGTTTTTGTTTTTTGTTTCTTAGAGATGGAGTCTCTTAATGACTCTGTTGCCCGGGCTGGAGTACAGTGGCTATTCGCAAATGTGATCATAGCACACTGAAGCCTCAAACTCCTGGTGTCAAGTGATCCTCCCACCTCAGCCTCCTGAGAGGGCTTCAGTTTTAAGAGAGGGATCAGGTGAAGTGTCACCAAAAGAGAACATTTGGCTGGGCATTGTGGCTCACGCCTGTAATCCCAGCACTTTGGGAGGATGGCTTAGGGTCAGGTGTTCAAGACCAGCCCAGGCAACATGTCAAGACTCCGTCTCTACAAAAAATACAAAATTAACTGGAGGTGGTGACTCCTGCCTGTAATCTTAGCTACTCAGGAAGCTGAGATGGGAGGATCTCTTGAATCCAGGAGGTTGAGGCTGCAGTGAGCAGTGTTCATACAACTGCAGTCCAGCCTAGTGGACAGAGCAAGACTCTTTCTCAAAAAAAAAAAAGAAAAGAAAAAAAGACAGAGAGAGAGAACAAAGACTCTCGAAACAAGAGGCATTTCTGTTTTTCTGCAACATTAAAGTTTGTGGCCGGGCATAATGGCTCACACCTGTAATCCCAGCATTTTGGGAGGCTGAGGCAGGAGGATTGCTTCAGCTCGGGAGTTTGAGACCAGCCTGGGCAACACAGTGAGACCCCATCTCTATTTAAAAAAAAAAAGATAAGGTTTTCACTGGATGTGTGAGCAGCTGCATGGACCAGGGCCGTGCATTACATGGGTACCATCTGTGGAGCAAGCTCACACGTGATTGCTTCTCTCACTAGAAACGAGTTTAAATTCTCAGCCAGGCAGGTGGTGGTGGTGTGAGGCTCAACTTGATCAAAAGTCAACAAACTTTTCTGCAAATGGCTCAAGAGGAGTAAATATTTTCAGCTTTGTAGTTGAGATGGTCTCTGTCGCCATGATTGGACTCTGCCATGGTAGCATCAAAGCAGCGGGAGAGATACGTAAATGAAAGACCGTGTCTGTGTGCCAATAAAACTTTATTGATACAACAGACAGTGGCTTGGATTTTGTCTCAGGGTGTTCCTGTTTGCCGATGACTAAACTATTAATAGAAGAGCAAACTCACATGACCACGGTAGGCCAGCCTGACACTTGGTTTGCTTTGCT
Organism: Pongo pygmaeus; assembly: GCF_028885625.2. Classification (NCBI taxonomy): domain Eukaryota; kingdom Metazoa; phylum Chordata; class Mammalia; order Primates; family Hominidae; genus Pongo; species Pongo pygmaeus. The sequence continues at coordinate 8,084,482 of NC_072393.2, read as the reverse complement.
AGATGTAAGGGAAAGAAACTGTGGGTGGTGGCAGATATTTCTGTTTTTAATTTTTGAGATGGAGTCTTGCTCTGTCGTCCAGGCTGGAGATTGCAATGGTGCAATCTCAGCTCACTGCAATCTCACCTCCCAGGTTCAAGCGATCCTCCTGTCTCAGCTTCCCAAGTAGCTAGGACTACAGGTGTGCGCCACCACGCCCAGCTAATTTTTGTGTTTTTTGTAGAGACAGGGTTTTGCCATGTTGCCCGGGCTGGTCTTAAACTCCTGGGCTCAAGCAGTCTGCCCACCTCGGCCTTCCGAAGTGCTGGGATTGCAGGCGTGAGCCACGGTGCCTGGCTGTGCCAGACATTTCTTCTGGCCAGAGTCTAGAGCTATTCTCTGTGGCCCCTCAAGTGACAGCTCAGGCAGCTGCAGGGGCCACTCCTACTTAGAAGCTGCATGTTCCCATGTCTGTTGTTCCCAAGAGATATTCACTTTTCGTTTGCTTGTTTTTGTTTTTTGAGACAGAGTCTCACTCTGTCGCCCAGGCTGGAGTGCAGGGGCATGATCGTGGCTCACTGCAACCTCCGCCTCCTGGGTTCAAACGATTCTCCCACCTCAGCCTCCCAAGTAGCTGGGATTACAGGCATGCAGCACCACATCCAGCTAATTTTTGTATCTTTAGTAGAGACGGGGTTTCACTATGTTGGCCAGGCTGGTCTTGAACTCCCAGCCTCAGGTGATCCGCCCACCTCAGCCTCCCAAAGTGCTAGGATTACAGGCGTGAGCCACTGTGCCCGACCCTGAGACAGACTCTACATCTCCATAGATATATGCTTAGTGTCAAGAATCTCTGTACTCAAGGAAGCCAAAAGCAGAATTTTCCACCAGGAATTTGTTGTTCATTCCTCAAAATCCCAGTTCAAATGCAATATACCAGCCATGGGCTCCTACCATTGTAGCAATGCTCTCTGGCCATTGTAGCAATGCCCTCCTACCATCGTACCAATGCCCTCCTACCATCGTAGCAACCTGGCCATTTTAGCCAGTTCAGGCTGCCATAACAAAATACCAGAGACTGCAAGCGTGGGACTTAGCAAATTCAAATCCAAAAACTGGGCCGGGCACAGTGGTTTGCACCTGTAATCCCAGCACTTTGGGAGGCTGAGTTGGGAGGATCTCTTGTGCCCAGGAGTTTGAGACCAGCCTGGGCAACATAGTGGACAACGTAGTCCCCACTAAAAATACAAAAATTAGCCAGGCATGGTCTTGTGCACCTGTAGTTCCAACTACCCAGGAGGCTGAGGTGGGCGGCTCACCTGAGCCCAGGAGGCGGAGGTTGCAGTGAGCTGAGATTGTGCCACTTCACTTCAGCCCAGGAGACAGAATGAGATCCTATCTAAAAAAAACAAAATTAACAGTTGGTTAAATGAAGCAGAGCAAAGCCACACCAAGTGAAGATGTGGTGGCCATTTAAAATTATGCAAATAAGAATAGTAAGAAAAAAATATATATATGTGTGTATATATATATTTTTAAGATGGAATCTCACTCTGTCAGTCACCCAGACTGGAGTGCAGTGGCACAATCTCGGCTCATCGCAACCTCCGCCTCCCGGGTTCAAGTGATTCTCCTGCCTCAGCCTCCAGAGTAGCTGGGACTACAGGCGTGTACCACCACACCTGGCTAAATTGTTTTGTATTTTTAGTAGAGATGGGGCTTCACCACATTGGTCAGGCTGGTCTCGAACTCCTGACTTCAGATGATCCACTCCCTAGGCCTCCCAAAGCACTGGGATTACAGGCATGAGCCACTGTACCCAGCCCCCAAGAATAGTAAGAATATTTAAAGACATAGAAAGATGATCACAGACTTTTCAGTTTAAAACAATAGCTTATACACACACACACACACGGACAACCCATACACTGGGTGGCTTAAACTACAGAGATTTATTTTTTTTCGGTTCTGGAAGCCGGGCAGTTCAAGATCAAGGTGGCAGCATGGCTGGTTCTGTGAGGGCTCTCTTCTTGGTTTGCAGACAGCCGCCTTCTTGCTGTGTCCTCACTTGGCAGAGACAGAGCAAGCTTTCTGGTGTCTCTTATAAGGGCACTATTCTCATCATAAAAGCCCTATCCTCATGACCTTATCTAACCCTGATCACCTCCCAAAGACCTAATCTCCAAATACCAGCCCACTTGGGGTTAGGGCTTCAACATAGGATTTTGGAGAGACACAAACATTCAATCCATGGCACTGACTGACCTCACACTACTGTCAGGTTTCCATGAGAACAAAACTCAACAGGCAACCCTATGTCATTTTTCCATGGGAGAAGGAAAAGAGGCTTTGTTTATCTTTTACTGTTTTACCAGGCACTGCCCTAAGCCTTTTACATGATTAGGTGAATTTAATTCTCTCTCGCACACACACAAAAATGCAATGAGGTAGACATTATCATCTCCATGTTACAGCTGAGGAAATAGAGGCACAGAGAGGGTAGGTAAGTTGCCCAAGGACACACAGCTTCGAGGCGGTGGAGATGAGATTCTTTATGTGCAGGATCTCAAACATTGGTGCCTATTCTGTGAGTCAGGAACTGTTACAGATCTCATTTCAGAGTGGGAAACAGGCACAGAGATGGTGAGCAACTTGCCTGAAGCCACACATTGGTGGCACTGGCATTGTGTTACCTGACACGAGTTCCTTAACCAGCAGACAACCCTGCCCGATCTCTCTCCTCTGCAGACAATGATGAGTGCTCAGCCCAGCCTGGCCCATGTGGTGCCCGCGGGCACTGCCACAACACCCCGGGCAGCTTCCGCTGTGAATGCCACCAAGGTTTCACCCTAGACAGCTCAGGCCATGGCTGTGAAGGTACAGCCCAGCTTTGGCTGGGGTCTAGTGTTTGGGGGTGTTGGTCCTGAGAGCCGTCTGGTAAACCCTCTCTCCCTCTCTCTATGTCTCAGATGTTAATGAATGTGATGGGCCCCACCGCTGCCAGCACGGCTGTCAGAACCAGCTAGGGGGCTACCGCTGCGGCTGCCCCCAGGGTTTCACCCAGCACTCCCAGTGGGCCCAGTGTGTGGGTGAGTGGAAAGGGCTGGGAAGAAGCTGGGCCCTCCATCAGAATCTGCTCAGAGCAGGTGACTAACAGACACCACCCTGCAAGATGTTGTGACAAGCACAATTATCTAAAGATTGAACAAGCCAGCCCAGAAGGTAGTGAGTTCCCCACTGCTGGGGAGTCAAGGTGCAGCAGAATAAGCATGGAAAAGTGTCTGAGTTCATTCCTTAGGGCATGGTGGCCTGGAGGACTCAGTTGAGAAAGATTCTGAGACCTAAAGTCTGCAATTCGGTGATCACAGGGAAAGAGTGCTGTGATTGATTAGTGAAGTCTGCCATGAGTGTGATTACTGATGTCTGCTATGGATGCTGCAAGGAGCGATGGAGGTGTGCATGCTATGTCATTGCCATAGCTGTTGCAAAGGCCCTCCATTTGGGGGGCTAGCCTTCTGCCCCCCAACCTTCCTCCATCTTCTGGCTACTCCAGGACCTCCTAGCAGTCTCTTTCACTGCTCTCTTCATTCCTCCACTGCAGTGCAGCTTTCACCCTCTACCATTTTTGGGCCCATTTGCTCTCTCCTGAGACCTCTCCTCGGCCTCCATCCTCTACCTCCACTGCTCTGGGCACCATAGTCTCCCCCTTCAGGCTCCTGGACACTCTCTCCTGTGGCCTTTGTGATGCGGCTATCCCTGCTCTCCCACTGCCTCCCAGGCACTGCCTTCTCTGCCCCCTCCTTTTGTCTCTCATGATGGGTCTTTAGCTAAGTTCTTCTCAGACTTCTGACATCACATGACATGACCCCACCCCCCAGGCAAGGTGCTTGTCCCCTGGGGATCTTGGGGATCCCACAGACCATCGGCCTTTGCTGGCAACTCTTCCTCAACTTGTCTCCTCCTCCCTGTACTGACTCATTCATTCTTTCCCCAACTGTTTGCCAAGGACCTGCCTTTCACTAGGCCCTGAGCTCAGATGCAGAAGTGAGCTGAAAAACCATTTCTGCCTTGAGTTTTTCAGTCCAGCAAAGGAAACAGGGATTGATTAGACCCCTAACTAGGTTCTCAACAGAGGACCATTTTACCCCCATGATACATTTTGAAATGTCTGGGAGACATTTTTGATCATCACAATTGGGATCCACCATGGTAGTTCACTCTTGCGGGATATTGAGGTAGGAGGATCATTTGAGGCCAGGAGTTCAAGACCAGCCTAGGCAACATAGCAAGACCCCCATCTCTACAAAAAGTTAAAAGATTAGCCAGGCATGTTGGTGCACACCTGTAGTCCCACTACTCGGGAGGCTGAGGCAGGAGGATCCCTTGAGCCCAGGAGGTCAAGGCTGCAGTGCACTATGGTTGCACCACTGCACTCCAGCCTGGGCAATAGAGTGAGACTCCCAACTCTAAACAGACAATTGGAGGCAGATGGGTTTTCCTGGTGTCAAGCAGGTGGAGGCCAGGGATGCTGCTCAACGTCCCACAGTGCAAGGAGGGCTCCTCCCTAGAGAATGATCTGGCCCCAAGTGTCAATAGCGCTGAGGGTGAGAAAGCTTGTTCTAGATCATCCCACACTTTGGGGTTTAGGGGACGTGTTGAGAGATGCTGTGAAGGAGAATCACAGGGTTTGGGGCAGCGGGGCTATGGGGCCGATCTAGTCTCAGGGCTCACTGCCAGCTTGCTGGAGACTTTGACATTGGACTTGGGCTCTGAACATAGAGCATTCCAGGTGGAGGGCTCTGGGGGTGTGAAGGCTGCACTGCCCCACGTCTGCGTCCTCCCTCTCCTTCTCCTTTCCTCCCACAGATGAGAATGAGTGTGCCCTGTCGCCCCCCACCTGCGGGAGTGCCTCCTGTCGAAACACTCTTGGTGGCTTCCGCTGCGTCTGCCCCTCTGGCTTTGACTTTGATCAGGCCCTCAGGGGCTGCCAGGATGTGGATGAGTGCGCCGGACGGCATGGCCCCTGTAGCTACAGCTGTGCCAACACACCTGGTGGCTTCCTGTGCGGCTGTCCTCAAGGCTACTTCCGGGCTGGGCAAGGGTGAGAGGCTGGAGTGGGGCAAGCAGACTCCATGCCCCGCAAGTGTCCATGCATGCACCCATACACACACAGACACACACACACACGGGGCTTTGTGTATGCCAAGAATTTACCAGAAGAGCTCCTTCAGCCTGTGCATGCAGGCATTTGCCCACATATGCACAGAGTCCTGGACACGCAGAGGTACAGTGGCACCTGTATCTATTCACACACATCCTCACACCACTAACATGTAGTTGTCCACATGGCACACACCCACACCAGCATGCGTGGGCACCCTTGTGCATTTACAGATCCCAGCATGCACGTGTGTGTGTGTGTGTGTGTGTGTGTGTGTGTGTGTGTGTGCATGTCCCAGTGTGCACTCAGGCTCATGCATGCCCACATCCCTGGGGGCACTGTGCCATTGCTACATCCTGGTTTGCACAGGTGAGGAAGCACACGTCAGCCATCTGTGAGTGCTCACACTATACACACACCCCCGGGCACACTCAGGGAGATTCACACATTCCTACACGCACACATGTGCCTGCATGAGTTATTCCCCATGTGAACACACAGGTTGGCATATGCACACGCCCCGGGTATGCTCATGTCCATTCATCCGTCCCAGCCTGTGCACGTCCTCTCACTCCTGTGTTCACACCTATGCCCAAGTGAACCAAGGGACACACATGCACACCCTTATGTGGTGCACACACACTCGTGCACACGGAGCCACACCAGCACATGCTCAGAGGCACATGTGTGCGTGGGCATTTGCAGCATGACTCAGAACGGAGTATAGGGGTGGAGCAGTGTGGCTGGGGAGGTCCCATCAGCCTGCCTCTGAAACCCCTCCACCCTGCCCATCCTGGCCCAGGCACTGTGTCTCCGGCCTGGGCTTCAGCCCCGGACCCCAGGACACCCCAGACAAAGAGGAGCTGCTCTCGTCTGAAGCCTGCTACGAATGCAAGATCAATGGCCTCTCCCCTCGGGACCGGCCACGACGCAGTGCCCACAGGGACCACCAGGTGACATGGGTGCTGCACTAGGCAGGGGTGGCCAGGGAACGGGTGAGTGTGGGAAAGAGGTTGTGGACCCGACTTAGTCATGTCAGCTCCCCCAAGAAGGAGCACCAGGCTCCACATCCCAGCAGGTTCTCCATGTCATGGTGCCGGCTTAGGGCCTTCTTGTGCTTTCTCAGCCCTGGGATTTTTCTTGGGGGTCTCTGGGGGACACATCTCCGGAACACTCTACCTCACCCCTGGTGACAAGTCAAGCGTCTTCCATACAGACCCTGGCCAGGCTGTGATGGTTTGTATGGATCCCTTTTATAAAGGCACTTGGATGCGGGGAAATACCTGGACCCCTCCAACCCTGCCTGCACCCTGGAATCTGTCACCCCCTCACCTCCTGGTTGGTGAAGGCCTCCCTTGGGACCCTTTTGGGATTTAGTTCCAATGGGGCCCTAAGTGGCCTCTGTACCACAGCTCTGCCCATCTCAACTCTTCTGTGCATCCCTCTGGGCTGTTCTCACAAACTCTTCGGCCAAGTTAAGCCCAAGCCCCTTCCCTGTCTGAGCCTTGGGGAGGTAAGTCTTTTCTCTGGGGACCCCAGCAGAGGCTCCCCTTAGGAGCCCCAGGGCCCCAACCTGACATATCCACTCAGCATCTGCCCTGTACCCCTCTTGTGCCTGAGGTGCTCCTGGAGTTCCTGAACCTGCCTTGTCTCTAGGAATCTCAGGGATCTTCAACACACCACTCAGTAGCAGTAGGGCAGGCCTATGGCTCCATCCCTCCTTCTCTCTCGGGCCACCCCATCAAGGTGTGCAGAGAGGGCAGTTTTGCCACAGATGCCAGCTGCTTGCCCCTCAACTGAAGAGTCCCTGACTACGGGTCAGTCCTGCAGCCATCACCCAAGGGATCTGAAAGCCAAAAATGTATTAAACACCTGCTGTATGCAGATATCACTCCAAGTGCTCTCTGTTCACAGCCTCTCAATGTTCATGACAACCCTGGGAGGTGTAGATGCCACTATTTTTTTTTCTTTTTTTTTTGAGACGGAGTCTCGCTCTTGTTGCCCAGGCTGGAGTGCAATGGCGCGATCTCGGCTGACCGCAATCTCTGTCTCTCGGCTTCAGGCGATTCTCCTGCCTCAGCCTCCCGAGTAGCTGGGATTACAGGTGTGCACCACCACGCCCAGCTAATTTTGTATTTTTAGTAGAGACGGGGTTTCTCCATGTTGGTCAGGCTGGTCTTGAACTCCTGACCTCAGGTGATCTGCCCGCCTCAGCCTCCCAAAGTGCTGGGATTACAGGCATGAGCCACTGCACCCGGCCTAGATGCCACTATTATCCCTATTTTACAGATGGAGGAACCTCGGAGAGGTTAGGGCACATGCCCAAGTTACAGAACTTGAATGTGGTGGTTCAGAGATTCCATGGCTATGGCACATCGACTTCTCTTTACAAGCAGCCTTGGCATCCATGGCCAGCCATCCTGGGCCCCTCTGTCTTCCGAAGCCATCACTTTACATTGTTTCCCAAACAATTATCACTGAGCATAGAAACCATTACCCCAAACTCACCCCCACTGCAAACATTTAGGTCAAAGCTTCTTCACTCCACAGATTTTACTGAATACCACTGCTGGGCACTGTAATGGAGCAACAGCGAACAACAACAACAAAAACACCTGCCCTCGTGAGGCTGATATTCTAAAAGGGAGACACACAAGAAATCAACATGTAAAACAGATCATCTTTTATAACACATGACGAATATGATACATGATAAGTGCTATGGGGAAAAACAAAGTGAGACATGGGATAGGGTTATTGGGCTTGAGAGGCTTTCTATATTAGATAAAATGTGAGTGTATTACTTTGTATTACTGAAAGGCCCTTTTTCCCCTCTAGTTATTTTTTCCCCCTTGCTAGGAAAAATTGTGGATGTATATATTATCCCATAGTTACTGATATTTTCTGTAAACTTCATAAGGGTAGAGCTGTGTCTGTAGGATTTACTACTGTATTGGTACCCCTTGGTCCTCAATAAGAGTGAGTGAGTGGTTGTCAGGGTCCCAGGGCAGAAGTAGATCAAGACAGAGAAGGGCTAATTTTTGTATTTTTAGTAGAGATGGGGTTTCGCCATGTTGGCCAGGCTAGTCTCAAACTCCTGGCCTCAAGTGATCAGCTCACCTCAGACTCCCAGAGTGCTGGGATTACAGGTGTGAGCCACTGTGCCCAGCCAAGGCCAGGATTTTGAGACCAACCCGGGTAACATAGTGAGACCTCCTCCACCTACAAAAAGTAAAAATATTAGCCAGCTGTGGTGCCATGTGCCTGTAGTCCCAGCTACTTGGGAGGCTGAGGCGGGAGGATTGCTTGAACCCAGGAGTTCAAAGCGGCAGTGAGCTGTGATCACACCTCCGCACTCCAGCCTGGGTGACAGACAGACCCTGTCTCAAAAATAGGGCTTTATTGTGCCTTTGCCTGCAATACCCACTGACTGCCAGCAGGGGTCGGTAAGAGCATAAGTCTTAACAACATTCCGTGGGAAGAAGGCCTGAGATCTCCAGAACTGAGGGGCTGGGGAACAGGAATAACTTTCACCTGAATGCAACAGCCAAACACTCCGTCGGCATGTAAACGAGGCCAAACCAACACAGTGCGCCCCAAAACAAAGGCAAAGAAAACACAGATGACCTTCTGTGGGGTTGGATACGTCACCCAGCCCTGGGGTAGCCTGCCATTGAGGCTCGCTGTCTTATTCAGGGCCCTGTCCAGCTGCCAAGACCAGGAAGGCACTTCAGAGGAGCTTAAATAAAGAAGGGTTTGTCGTTGGCACACAGGGGGCTCTCAAAGAGGGCCAGATGCGGGAAGCACAGCGGAAGCTATCAGGCGGCTCTTCTGTCTGGTCCTTTACGCTCTCCTCTCCGGCCCTGCTTGGCATCCCGTTTCTCTCACTGTCAGCTCTGGCATTCTTTTAGGGGCTGGCTTCTGCTGAAAGGCCCTTGTTCCTAACACCAGCCATCCCAAGACATTTCTGAGTGACCTTAGGGCTCTGGGTCGCAATGTCATCTGAATAATCCCCTGGCTGCTGGGTCTCTGAGAGCAAATCTTTGATTCCTTTGGCCCAGGCTGGCAGGGGTCTGAGCAACGTCCCTCAGCTGAGACTAGGGGTTGTAGTGTGTAACTGTGGCCGTCTCCCTGCCTCTCTCAGAAGCAGCCTCAGCCTTATGCCACTGAGTCTACAGATCCAGCTGACCTTGAGGATGAAGAACTAGACTTGAGATGCCAAAGGAAGCAGTATTTTCCTCCACTTAATTTTTTTATTGATTTATTTTTTATTTATTTATTTATTTATTTATTGAGACAAGGTCTCACTCTGTCACCCAGGCTGGAATGCAGTGGCGCAATCATAGCTCACTGCAGCCTTGAACTCCTGGGCTCAAGCAATCCTCCCGCCTCAATCCCCCAAGTAGCTGAGACCACAGGCACATGTACCACCACGCCCACCCAGCTAATTTTTGTACTTTCTTTGTAGAGATGGTGTTTACCATGTTGCCCAGGCTGGTCTCAAACTCCTGGTCTCAAGTGATCCACCCACTTCAGCTTCCCAAAGTGCTGGGAGTACAGGCATGAGCCACCGTGCTCACCCTATTTATTGATTTTTTTTTTTTTTTTTGAGATGGAATCTTGCTCTGTCGCCCAGGCTGGAGTGCAGCAGCACGATCTCCACTCACTGCAAGCTCCGACTCCTGGGTTCACGCCATTCTCCTGGCTCAGCCTCCAGAGTAGCTGGGACTACAGGCACCTGCCACTATGCCTGGCTAATTTTTTTTTTTTAATTTTTAGTAGAGACGGGGTTTCACCATGTTAGCCAGGATGGTCTCAATCTCCTGACCTCGTGATCCACCTGCCTGAGCCTCCCAAAGTGCTGGGATTACAGGCGTGAGCCACTGCGCCCAGCCTATTTATTGATTTTAAAAATCAATTTGTTTCCTTTTTTGGGGGGAGCAGGGTCTCACTCTGTCACCCAGGCTAGAATGCAGCAGTGCAATCATAGCTTACTGCAGCTTGAACTCCCAGGCTCAAGGGATCCTCCCACCTCAGCCTCCCTAGTAGCTGGGACTACAGGTGTGCAACACCACACCTGGTTAATTTCTTGTATTTTTAGTAGAGACAGGGTTTCACCATGTTACTCAGGCTGGTCTCGAACTCCTGGGCTCAAGCGATCTGTCCACCTTGGCCCTCAGCCAACTTCATGTTTTTTATAGCACATTTGTCACTTTTACATTTTCCATTTATTTGTTTACTATCTGCTTTGCTTTCCTAGAAGGTAAACTCCCTGAGGGGAAGGATTTTTATCTGCTCATTGCTGAATCCCCAGTGCCTCAAAGATTGCCAGGAATTCAGTAGGTGCCTAATAAACATATATATTTTTTTGAGACAGGGTCTCAGTCTGTTACCCAGACTGGAGTGCAGAGGTGTGATCACAGCTCACGCTGCTTCGAACTCCTGGGACCTCCCACATCAGCCTCCTAAGTAGCTGGGACTACAGGTGCACACCAGCACTAATATTTTCACTTTTTGTGGGTGGATGAGGTCTCACTATGTTGCCCATGCTGGCCTCGAAATCCTGGCCTTGGCCAGGCACGATGGCTCACGCCTGTAATCCCAGCACTTTGGGAGGCCAAGGTGAGCGGATCACTTGAGGCCAGGAGTTTGAGACCAGCCTGGCCAACATAGTGAAACCCTGTCTCTACTGAAAATACAAAAATTAGCCAGACATGATGGCAGGCACCTGTAATCCCAGCTACTTGGGAGGCTGAGGCAGGAGAATAACTTGAACCTAGGAAGCAGAGGTTGCAGTGAGCCAAGATCATGTCACTACACTCCAGCCTGGGCGACAGAGCAAGACTCCATCTCAAAAAAAAAAAAAAAAAAAAAAAAGGAAGAAACAAAGAAATCCTGTCCTCAAGCAATCCTCCTGCCACAGCCTCCCAAAGTGCTGGGATTATAGGCATGAGCCCCCATGCCCAGCCTATTTTTTGTTTTAGATTCAGAGGGTACAGGTTTGTTATTAATAGATGGGTATATTGCATGATGAGGCAGTTTGGGCTTCTTCTGATGCCATCATCCAAACAGTGAACATAGTTCCCAATAGGTAGTTTTCTTTTTGTTTATTTATTTGTTTTCAGACAGTCTTCCTCTGTCGCCCAGGCTGGAGTGCAGCAGCATGATCTCAGCTCACTGCAACCTCCACCTCCCGGGTTCAAGCGATTCTCCTGCCTCAGCCTCCCAAGTAGCTGGGACTACAGGCGCCCGCCACCACACCCAGCTAATTTTTGTATTTTTAGTAGAGACTGGGCTTCACCATATTGGTCAGGATGGTCTCGAACTCCTGACCTTCTGGTCCACCCGCCTCAGCCTCCCAAAGTGCTGGGATTACAGGCGTGAGCCACCGCGTTCGGCCTCCCAACCCTTGTCTCCCTCCCTCTCTCCCTGCTCTAATAGTCCTAGTGTCTGTTCTTCCCATCTTTATGTCCACGGGTATGCAGTTTTTAGCTCCCACTTATAACTGAGAACATGCCATATTTGGTCTTCTGTTTCTGCATTAATTAGCTTAGGATAATGACCTCCAGCTGCAACCACGTTGCTGCAAATGGCGTGATTTCATTCCTTTTTATAGCTCTTTCCCTCACTTTAGAGACTGGCCCAAATCTCCTCTTTGGCCACAATCCCAGGACCCCCTACCCACACCACATCGCAATTCTCCTGGGCTCTGACCACACACCTGGCCTTTCTTCCCAGGTGAACCTGGCCACCCTTGACTCCGAGGCCCTGCTGACCTTGGGCCTGAACCTCTCACAGCTGGGCCGGGCCGAGCGCATCCTGGAGCTCCGGCCGGCCCTGGAGGGTCTGGAGGGCCGGGTCCGCTACGTCATTGTCCGCGGAAATGAGCAAGGTTTCTTTCGCATGCATCACCTCCGTGGCTTCAGCTCCCTGCAGCTGGGACGGAGGCGGCCGGGGCCTGGAACCTACCGGCTGGAGGTGGTGAGCCACATGGCAGGACCCTGGGGTGTCCAGCCAGAGGGGCAGCCAGGGCCATGGGGCCAGGCCTTGAGGCTTAAGGTGCAGCTGCAGTTGCTTTAGTTGGGAGGAGCCTCAGTGGGCCCCAGCTGTCCAGAGAAGGAGGATTCTGGAACTGGGAAGGACTGATCCCCAGAAATGATGGCTGACCAGATGGAACCCCGAAACTCAGGAAGAGTGAAATGCTACACGACAACCTCAGGCGAGCCCGGCCTCTGCCTGGGCCTCTGTGCCAGCCCCGGGGGCCCCACAATTACTCAGTCTTTCCTGGAGACAGCAAGAAGCTGCAGTGTGCAATCCCCGCACCACAGCCAAAGTTAGGAAGAGGCCCTGTGGCCACCGTGTCTGGCCAATCTCAGGCTTTCACTTCTGTGCTGCACTGTGGCTTGCCCTGGCGGGGTCAGGGGGTTGGCGGGACATGGCAGTGGGCAACTGGGGTGGGCACAGGGCTTATTCCTCGGAGTAGAAGGGTGTACAGGGGGCCCAGACTCCACAGTGACTTGCCACATTTGCCCCCCATTTGGAGAATGCTTTTATATCAAAAGTGGAGATGATAATAAAGTTATTTTGGGTTAAGTCTGCCTGCACCTTGGCAAGTTCTTGAAGTAAGTAGATGCTGCCCTTGGACTGGGCGAGGCAGATCTTGTGCCTGGGGAAGCAGAAGGCCTTTTGGGCTCCCCAGAATGGTAATAACGGCTCACGCTTCCTGACCATGTACTACATACCAGACACCATTCGAATTTTTTTTTATTTTTTCTGAGACAGGGTCTTGCTCTGTTGCCTAGGTTAGAGTGCAGTGGCGCGATCATGGCTCCCTGTGGTCGCCACTTCCCAGGCTCAAGCAATCCTCCCACCTCAGCCTCTCCCAAGTAGCTGGGACCAAAGGTGCACGCCACCACACCCAGCTAATTTTTTAAATTTCTTTTTCTTTCTCTTTCTTTTTGAGACAGAGTCTCACCCTGTCACCCAGGCTGGACTGCAGTGGCGCAGTCTTGGATCACTGCAACCTCTGCCTCCCGAGTTCAAGTGATTCTCGTGCCTCAGCCTCTCGAGTAGCTGGGACTACAGATGTGTGCCACCATATCTGGCTAATTTGTGTATTTTTAGTAGAGACGGGGTTTCACCATGTTGTCCAGGCTGGTCTCAAACTCCTGACCTCAGGTGATTGGCCCGCTTCGGTCTCCCAAAGTGCCGGGATTACAGGCATGAGCTACCATGCCTGGCCTAACATTTATTTTTCTTAGAGTTGGGGGTGTCCCTATATTGCCCAGGCTGGTCTTGAGTTCCTGGGCTCAAGTGATCTTACTGCCTTGGCCTCCCAAAGTGCTGGAATTACAGGTGTGAGTATCCAATATTTTACCATTATTGACCACTTTGATTGTCACTACAACCTCATGAAATAGATGCTATTACCATCCCCGTTTTACAGGGAAAACTGAGGCTCAGAGAGGTTAAGCACTTTGGCCAAGGTCAGGCCAGGTTGAAAGTTGGGTGGCCTGGCGGGGTGCGGTGGCTCACATCTGTAATCCCAGAACTTTGGGAGGCCGAGGTGAGCAGATCACCTGAGGTCAGGAGTTTGAGACCAGCCTGGCCAACATGGCGAAACCCCATCTGTACTGAAAATACAAAAAAAGAAGCCAGGTGTGGTGCTGGGCACCTGTAATCCCAGCTACTCGGGAGGGTGAAGCAGGAGAATCGCTTGAACCTAGGAGGTGGAGGTTGGAGTGAGCCGAGATCATGCCACTGCACTCCAGCCTGGGCAACAGAGCAAGACTCCACCACCAAAAAAAAAAAAAAAAAAAAAAGAGGAGGGGAGGGGAGGAAGTTGGGCAGCCAGGTCCAGTGGCTCATGCCTATAACCCCAGTGCTTTGAGAGGCCAAGGCGGCTGGATCACTTGAAGTCAGGAGTTCAAGACCAGCCTGGCCAACTTGGTGAAACCCCATCTCTACTAGAAATACCAAAATTAGCCAGGGGTGGTGGTACGTGCCTGTAATCCCAGTTACTCAGGAGGCTGAGGCAGGAGAATCACTTGAACCCGGGAAGCGGAGGTTGCAGTAAGCGGAGATTGTGCCATTGCACTCCAGCCTGGGCGACACAGCAAGACTCTGTCTCAAAAAAGAAAAAAAAAAAAGAAGAAGAAGTTGGGCATGTTCCCAGACCATCAGCCCCCACAGCACCCTGCATGGTTCCAGGCGGACTCCAATTCAATGGCCAGGATACTCACTGTGTTAATAAACACACAGTTAGCATGTACTGTGTGCTGTGCGTGTCACACATCACAGTGTATTTGGTATCCAACAAAGCGCTATGAGGCAGGCAGTATTATCACCCCCATTCTCCAGGGGGGCAAAATTGAGGCTTAGAGAGCTTGTGGAACCTGTCTGGGTCACCCACATAGTGCGCGGTGGAGCCTGAACACTGAACGTGACTCCATTTCTTCTGCAACTTCATCCCGGTCCCTGATCCCAAACCACCAGGGTGTCCCCTAAGAGATGATGTGCTTGGTTTTCTTTCTTTCTTTCTTTCTTTTTTGAGACAAACTCTCGCTCTGTCACCCAGGTTGGAGTGCAGTGGCGTGATCTCGGCTCACTGCAACCTCTGCCTCCCGGGTTCAAACAATTCTCCTGCCTCAGCCTCCCGAGTAGCTGGGATGACGGGTGCCTGCCACCAAGCCTGGCTAATTTTTGCATTTTTAGTAGAGATGGGATTTCACCATATTGACCAGGCTGGCCTTGAACTCCTGACTTCAGGTGATCCACCTGCCTCGGCCTCCCAAAGCGCTGGGATGACAGAGTGAGCCACTGTGCCCGGCCAATGTGCATTGGTTTTCATCTGGATCATTCTCTCTGATGTGATGGAAACTGAGGTTGCCAAGGACCAAAGACAGCATCATCAGGTGGTGACTCAGGCCTCCACCTGTAGAACTGTCACTAGCGCCTGGCACCAGAGCTCTGTCCTTGGTCTGGTCCTGGCTTACCGGTGGCCTCCAAGCAGCCTATAAGAGCTTGCAGAGGGCTTCTGTGTCCATCAGCTGGACTCACCACAGCCCTGGAATCTAAGTAGAGCAAGCACAGTGACCCTTATTCTACAGACAAGCTGAGAGGTACCCAGAGAGTCAGCAATTGGTTCAAGGTCACCAGCTGGGAAGTGCATTCTGCAACCAGTGGCTAATGCTTGGCCCCTGGAGAGCCGTCTGTTAGAAGAGCTTGGGGTGGCAAAGATCGCATTGGCTTCACCCCAGGGCGGGGCAGCAGCAACTTGCACCTCATCATGAAACGTAACAGGCAGGAAAAAAAAACAAAAGAAAAAAGAAACGTAACAGGTAGGAATGACTCCATCACCCCCCAAGGTTTATTTAAAAGTTATAGAAAAGCATAGCCTGGGAAGGGCATCCTTGAACGGACCAGAGTTTTGGAGGGACCCAGAGGGACACACTGGCATGGCCCGGGGTGGACGGCAAGAAACAGAAAATGAGAGAGGTATCCTAAGTCTTCTCTACGAGAGCCACTGGCTGCCCAGGGTTGATGCTGGTCCCTGGAGCGGCAAAAGGCTTAAAATCAGGCCAACTCCCTCTTTCCAGTTGCCAGAGGGGCAGGAGGTGGTGGGGATGCAGAGGGAGGACCAACTCAGGTGCAGGGATTAAGACTTGACACAAAAGACAGAGGCGTGGGGACAGCTGGGTCTGTAGGGCGATGGTTTTATCGGAGAAAGATCCAGCCCCTCCTGTGCCGATGGATCCCAGAAGTGAGCTGGCTCACAGTCCTGCAGAAGCAATTACAGACACTGAAGTAAAATTGATGGCTGTGAAATAATAGTAACTACATGCATTTGTCTCTACCTCCAGTCCCCAGCACACAGCTTCTAAAACTCTTGTGAATTTCTGAGTAATAGGAGTGCTGGAATCTTTTATGCTAACTTTTTTTTTTTTTTTTTTTTTTTGAGACAGTCTCACTCTCACCAGACTGGAGTGCGGTGGCGCAATCTTGGCTCAATGCAACCTCCGCCTCCAGGATTCAAGCGATTCTCCTGCCTCAGCCTCCCTAGTAGCTGCGACTACAGGCGCGCAACACCATGCCCAGCTAATTTTTGTATTTTTAGTAGAGACAGGGTTTCACTGTGTTAGCCAGGATGGTCTTGATCTCTTGACCTCGTGATCTGTCCGCCTCGGCCTCCCAAAGTGCTGGGATTACAGGTGTGAGCCACCACGCCTGGTCTTTTGTGCTAATATTTGGTCTTTGAATTCTGTTTCTGACACAGAGCTCTGGATCCCTTGGAGTGTCCTGGGTAATGGGGACATCTTTTATTCTAATGAGGTGACTCTTAGAATGGTGGGGGCTGGGTGGGGGCTGGTCACCAGCAAGACCAAGCCATTGATTAGAAACTTGGAGTTTTGGTCCCATTCTCCAGGAAGGGGAAGAAGGTTGGCAATGGAGTTAATCATCCTTCACTCCTATGTGATGAAGCTTCTTAAAAAAATCCCTGGTTGGCTGGGCATGGTGGCTCACACCTGTCATCCCAGAACTTTAGGAGGCCAAGGCAGGTGGATCACAAGGTCAGGAGTTTGAGACCAGCCTGGCCAACATAGTGAAATGCCGTCTCTACTAAAAATACCAAAAAAAAAAAAAAAAAAAAAATCCCTGGTGAAGGCCAGGCGCGGTGGCTCACGCCTGTAATCCCAGCACTTTGGACAGTTGAGGTGGGCGGATCACTTGAGGTCAGGAGTTCAAGACCAGCCTGCCCAACATGACAAAACCCCATCTCTACTAAAAACACAAAAATTAGTCGGCAGTGGTGGTGCATGCCTATAATCCCAGCTACTCAGGAGGCTGAGATAGGAGAATCACCTGAACCCTGGAGGCGGAGGTTGCAGTGAGCTATGAATGTGCCATGCACTCCAACCTGGGTGACAGAGTGAGACTCTGTCTCAAAAAAAAAATTGGGCTGGGCATGGTGGCTCACACCTGTAATCCCAGCACTTTGGGAGGCTGAGGCAGGTGGATCATGAGGTCAGGAGATCGAGACCATCCTGGCTAACACGGTGAAACCCCGTCTCTACTAAAAATACAAAAAATTAGCCAGGCGTGGTGGCAGGTGCCTGTAGTCCCAGCTACTCAGGAGGCTGAGGCAGGAGAATGGTGTGAACCCAGGAGGCGGAGCTTACAGTGAGCCAAGATCATGCCACTGCACTCCAGCCTGGGCGACAGAGTGAGACTCCATCTCCAAAAAAATAAATAAATAAAAAATAAAATCCCTGGTAAGCTGAGGGTACTGGCCTGCAGTTCCAGCTACTCGGGAGGCTGAGGCAGTGAGCTATGTAGTCCTAGCTACTCAATAAGGCAGTAAGCTACGACTGCACCACTGCACTCCAGACTGGCGGAGAGAATGAGACCTCATCTCTGAAAAAAACAAAGCCTGAACTATGGGGTTCAGGGTCTTGTGACCACATTCACATGTGTGGGAGGGGTGGTGTACCCCAACTCCATGGGGACAGAAGCTCCTACACTTGGATCCCTTCCAGTCTTTGCCTACCTAAGCATCTCTTCCATCTGGCTTGAATAAGCCTATCCTTTGTAATATCTTTTTCTTTTTTTTTGAGACAGGGTCTCATTTTGTCATCCAGGCTGAAGTTCCAATATGATCATAGCTCACTGCAATCTCTACCTCCTGGGCTCAAGTAATCCTCTCACCTCAGCCTCCCAAGCAGCTGGAACTACAGGTGCATGCCACCACAACTAGATAATTAAAAAATTTTTTTTTTCTTGAGACAGGGTCCTGCTAGGTTTCCCAGTCTGGTCTCAAACTCCTGAGCTCAATTTTTTTTTTTTTTCTTTGAGACGGAGTCTGTCGCCCAGGCTGGAGTGCAGTGGCTTGATCTCGGCTTACTGCAAGCTCCGCCTCCCGGGTTCACGCCATTCTTCTGCCTCAGCCTCCCAAGTAGCTGGGACTACAGGCGCCCACCACCATGCCTGGCTAATTTTTTGTATTTTTAGTAGAGATGGGGTTTCACCAAGTTAGCCAGGATGGTCTCGATCTCCTGACCTCGTGATCCACCCGCCTTGGCCTCCCAAAGTGCTGGGATTACAGGCGTGAGCCACCGCGCCTGGCCATACTGGGCTGAATTGATCCTTCTGCCTCAGCCTCTCAAAGTGCTAGGATTATAGGCGTGAGCACCATGCCCAGCCCCTTTGTAATCTTTTACAATAAAATGGTAAACATAAGTAGAGCGCTTCCCTGAGTCCTGTGAGCTATTTTAGCGAATGATCCAACCAGAGGTGGAAGCCCTGACTTACAGCCAATCAGTCAGAAATAAGGTGACAACTTGCTACTTGCAACCAGCATCTGAAATGGGGGCAGTCTTGTGGGACTGAGTCCTTAACCTGTGGATTGTGTCACTACCTCCAGATAGAAAATGTCAGCTGGACACAGTGGCTCATGCCTGCAATCCCAGCACTTTGGGGGGCCGAGGTGGGAGAATTGCTTCAGGCCAGAAGTTCGAGACCAGCCTAAGCAACATGAAGAAACCCCATCTCTACCAAATATATGAAAATTAGCCAGGCATGGTGATGCTGCCTGTAATCCCAGCTACTTGGGTGGCTGAGGCACAAGAATCGCCTCAACCCTGGAGGCGGAGGTTGCAGTGAGCCGAGATGGCACCACTGCACTCCAGCCTCAGCAACAGAGTGAGACCCTGTCATAAAAAATTTAAATATTATATATAATATATATTTTATATATCATATATTTATATATTACATATATTTATATCATATATTTATATATTACATATATTTATATCATATATTTATATATTACATATATTTATATCATATATTTATATATTACATATATTTATATCATATATTTATATATTACATATATTTATATCATATATTTATATATTACATATATTTATATCATATATTTATATATTACATATATTTATATCATATATTTATATATTACATATATTTATATCATATATTTATATATTACATATATTATATCATATATTTATATATTACATATATTTATATCATATATTTATATATTACATATATTTATATCATATATTTATGTATTACATATATTTATATCATATATTTATGTATTACATATATTTATATCATATATTTATGTATTACATATATTTATATCATATATTTATGTATTACATATATTTATATCATATATTTATGTATTACATATATTTATATCATATATTTATGTATTACATATATTTATATTATATATTTATGTATTACATATATTATATATTATATATTTATGTATTACATATATTATATATTTATATATTACATATATTTATATTATATATTTATATATTATATATATTTAGGCCAGGCACGGTGGCTCACGCCTGTAATCCTAGCACTTTGGGAGGCCAAGGCGGGTAGATCACGAGGTCAGGAGATCGAGACCATCCTGGCTAACACAGTGAAACCCTGTCTCTACTAAAAATACAAAAAATTAGCCCAGCGTGGTGGTGGGCGCCTGTAGTCCCAGCTACTCGGGAGGCTGAGGCAGGAGAATGGCGTGAACCCGGGAGGTGGAGCTTGCAGTGAGCCAAGATCGCGCCACTGCATTCCAGCCTGGGCAACAGAGCGAGACTCCATCTCAAAAAATAATAATAATAAATATATATATTTATATATTATATATTATTTATATATTATATATTTATATTATATATTATTTATATATTATATATTTATATTATATATTATTTATATATTATATATTATTTATATATTATATATTATTTATATATTATATATTTATATTATATATTATTTATATATTATATATTTATATATTATATATTTATATTATATATATTTATATGTTATATATTTATATATTATATATTTTTATATTATATATTTATTTATATATATTATATATGTAGAGAGAGAGAGACACACACACACACACACACACACACACACACACACACAATGTCAGAATTCAATAGAATTACAGTACACCCACCTGGTCCCTGCTGGAGAATTGTTGGGTTTGGGAGGCCCTGGAGCTCTTGGGCCACTCCCTTGGGGCTTCACTTTCTCACTTGCTGTAGTGTCTTTGGGCTGGGTCATGGCAGTGGACAGCCACCGAGGACCCTCCCCTGTGAACCTGCGGCGCTGACCACACAACCACCCCTCGTTGGTCCTGGAGGTGAATCTCCTGTCCCAGTGTGAGCCAATCATGAGCCCTCAGCCCTCAGCAAAGGTGATGGATGGGAGACGGTCACATGACCAAGAGTCCTTACCTGAATTAGCTGATATCAGGAGGGAGACATTCCTCTTGCTGCTGCTGATGGGATTGCTAAACTTGGACGATGATAACTTGGAGCTTCCAGAACTCAACTTCTTTACAGCATGAGGGCCTGCTGGAGAAATGGAGAGAGAAATAAGCAAGAGCTCTGCCATCATCCTTTGAGCTCCTGGATCCAGCTGAGCCTGAAGCTGTTCACTGGTTATTTAAGCCAATGAGTCTCCCATGTGCTTGAGCTTTCCATCTGTACCAGTGGAAAGTGTCCTGATTAAAAGAGCTGGACTGGCTGGGTGCAGTGGCTCATGCCTGTAGTCCCAGCACTTTGGGAGGCCAAGGCAGGTGGATTGCTTGAGTCCAGGGGTTCAAGTCCAGCCTGGGCAACATGGCACAACGTGTCTCTGCAAAATGAAAATAAAAGATTACCCAGGCATGGTGGTGTGTGCCTGTAATCCCAGCTACTTGGGAGGCTGACGTGGGAAGATTGCTTGAGCCCAGGAACACAAGGCTGCAGTGAGTTGCGATTGTGCCACTGTACTCCAGTCTGGGTGACAAGAGTAAAACCCCGTCTGAAAATAATAATAATAATAATAATAATAATAATAATAATAATAATAATAATGAGCTGGGGCCGGGCATGGTGGTTCATGCCTATAATCCCAGTACTTTGGGAGGCCAAGGCAGGCAGATCATCTGCGGTCAGGAGTTCGAGACCAGCCTGGCCAATATGGTGAAACCCTGTCTCTACTAAAAATACAAAAATTAGCCAGGTGTGGTGGCGTGAGCCTGTGCTCCTGCTACTCAGGAGGCTGAGGAAGGAGACTTGCTTGAATTTGGGAGGCAAAGGTTTCAGTGAGCTTAGATCGCGCTACTGCACTCCAGTCTGGATGACGCAGCAAGACTCCATCTCAAAAAATAAAAATAAAAAATAAAATAATAATGAGCTGGATTAGTGGAGCATGCTTGTAGTCTCGGCTACTCAGGACGCTGAGGTAGGAGGATTGCTTGAGCCTGGGAGGTCAAGGCTGCAGTGAGCTGTGATGGCACCATTGCACTGCAGCTTGGGTGACACAGTAAGACTCTGTCTCAAAATAATAATAATAGAAGAGCTGGACTGGTGGCACTTACCTGTAATCCCAGCTACTTTGGGAGGCTGAAGTGAGAGGATTGCTTAAGCCCAAGAGTTTGAGGCTGCAGTGAGCTATGATCATGCTACTGCACTCCAGCCTGGGCAACAGAGCAAGACCCCATCTCCAGAAACAAAAACTGGACAACGACTAATTCAGTTGGTCATTCACTTGGTACCCCTCTCACCAGCAACTGGCTTTGTTTGGGGTTCAGGCAGGTGTCAGTATTCCGGTCTCCAATTCCCTCCCTCGGGGTCTGAGCCACACATGGGCTTGCAGGCAGGGAGGTGGGCCCCCTAGATGCCCAGCAGAGGTCTTGCCCACCTTGGAAGGTCTGCGTGTTGTGGCGGAGCTTTGCAAAAACCTTATTTCGAGCATCCAGGAGCTTCATGGCTCTCTGCACCTCCCTGCTTTTGGGGTTCCCACACACCTTCCTGTGTCTCTTGGGGAGGTAGAATCTGTGGTGAGCAGAGAGGGGTGCCCAGGTTAGGGTATAGGCTGGGAGCAAGGCTGTGTGTGCACCCCACCCCCCCAGCCCCCACGGCCCCACTCACATCGCAGCAGGCAGATTGCAGCTCCCGCTCACCTCCTGGATCCGGTAAGTCCAGGCGCGCCGGAGCACAGCCCACCCAATGGGGTAGTGGTAGGCCAGGCAGCAGTCCTCAGAGACACCTGCAACCACACAGCCGCCCAGACACTCGCATCCTTGCATGTTAACTTGGCAGGGCCAGCCACAGGCAAGGGCACCTGTCTGCATACCTGTCTGCTCATACCACAACCCTTCCAGGCCCGGCAGAGGCTGAGGAACAGCCTTAGGAAAAAAAAGCCTCCTGGCTCACCCCTTAGCCCTGGATATTGGGACAGCCAGAAGTTGGAGAGGACCCTTGGGTCCCGGCTGGGAAGGGTGTGGAACCAGCAAATGAACGGACCAAGGCCACCTCTACTCCTGCTCTGGGGAAAAGGGTGACTCAAGGTGCAGGTGCACTGTGAGGAGGGGCCAACACCACCCCTCCCCAGCCAAGTTCTACCCTTCTAAAAATGAGCTGATTGGCAGCTCAGCGCGGTGGCTCATGCCTGTAAACCCAGCACTTTGGGAGGCTGAGGTGGGTGGATCACCTGAGGTCAGGAGTTTGAGACCAGCCTGGCCAATATGGTGAAACCCCGTCTCTACTAAAACATACAAAAATTAGGCTGGGCGCGGTGGCTCATGCCTTTAATCCCAACACTTTGGGAGGCCGAGGCGGGCGGATCACGAGGTCAGGAGATCGAGACCATCCTGGCTAACATGGTGAAAGCCCGTCTCTACTAAAAATATAAAAATTAGCCAGGCGTGGTGGCAGGCACCTGGAGTCCCAGCTACTTGGGAGGCTGAGGCAGGAGAATGACGTGAACCCGGGAGGCGGAGCTTGCAGTGAGCCAGGATCACGCCACTGCACTCCAGCCTGGGCGACAGAGCGAGACACCGTCTCAAAAAAAAAAAAAAAACAACAAAAATTAGCCAGGCATGGTGGTGGGTGCCTTTTTTTTTTTTTTTTTTTCAGAGTCTCACTCTGTCACCCAGGCTGGAGTGCAGTGGCTCAATCTCGGTTCACTGCAACCTCCGCCTCCCAGGTTCAAGCGATTCTCCTGCCTCAGCCTCCCGAGTAACTGGGATTACAGGCACCCGCCACCACGACCAGCTAATTTTTGTATTTTTAGTAGAGATGGGGTTTCACCATGTTGGCCAGGACGGTCTTGATCTCTTGACCTCGTGATCCACCCGCCTTGGCCTCTCAAAGTGCTGGGATTACAGGTGTGAGCCACTGTTCCCAGCTGATAGTGGGCACTTTTAATCCCAGCTACTCCGGAGGCTGAGGCAGGAGAATTGCTTGAACCCAGGAGGTGGAGGTTGCAGTGAGCCAAGATCACGCCATTGCACTCCAGCCTGGGTGACAATAGCAAAACTCTGTCTCAATGAAACAAAACAAAACACCAACCAAACAAAAACAAAATTGTTTTAATACAAAGTAAAGAGCTCTCAGTAAATGCCAATTGTCTAGACAAGCAGAGATGAAACACACAGATGAATTAGACCTAGTGTTATCTTCAGGGAGCTCCTGGGAAATTGATCTCTGCAGAAAGGGGGAAGCACAGGCACTGTGTGGGGTGCCCGGAGGAGGAGGTGATGCTGCCAGAAAGTTCGGGGGGATGAGCAGGTGGAATGAATGAGCCGAGGATGAGCTGATGAGATAGTGGTGGAAGCTGGGGCGCAATTGTCTGCCTAAATGGCCTTTGGAGTTCTCTGCAATCCCACCTCTGCCAGAACTAACCTCCAGAGGCCGAGTCTGAGTCCCTGCAGAGCCCAGCCCAGCAGGAGCAGGGAGAGGGAGGATTCGAGCCCTCCAGGTGTCTCCCAACCTCAGCCTCTGAGGGCAAGGGGCAGTGCATTCTGTTGGAACCTCGGGCTGCAGTGCCAGGCAGGTAGCTCCCAAGGCTAGGGGCCAGGATCAAAAGGTCAGGCTGGGCCTGGCTCTGATAGCAAAACAATCAGACCACAGCCCAACCCCCTTCCCGGGCAAAGGCTAAGGACTTGGACCCATCAGATCCAGCCGAGGGCCGGGTGGGGCAGGTGGGGGCAGACAGGGCAGGAGGGTGGGGCCCTGCGTCTGCCACCCAGCCAGGGACCCTGCTTTGGCCAGCTGCTGAAACTCAGAGGATGTAGGACCCAGTGTCACGGCTCCCGTGGGGACACCCCAGGCCCAGGAACTGTCCTTTGGCAACTGAAATCCTGAAGTGCCTGCTCTGCGGTAGGGAGTGGGGAAGAAGGAAAGAGTTCCCTATTAATAACAGGAACAGTTACTATTGCCGCCGCCAGACATGAGGCCTCGTCTTTTGCAGGCATGGGCTCACTGGACCCTCAAGTCAGAGCCATGCAGTGGGAATTTTAGATTCCCACTTTGCAGCCGAGGAAACGGAGGCTCCTAAAGGTTTAGGAAGCCGGGCACAGTGGCTCATACCTGTAATCCTAGCACTTTGGGAGGCTGAGGCAGGCAGATCACCTGAGATCAGGAGATCGAGACTACTCTGGCCAACATAGCGAAACCCCATCTCTACTAAAAAATACAAAAATTAGCCGGGCATGGTAGCACATGCCTGTAGTCCCAGCTACTTGGGAGGCTGAGGCAGAAGAATCGCTTGAGCCCAGGAGGCGGAGGTTGCAGTGAGCCAAGATCGCGCCACTGCACTCCAGCCAGGGCGACAGAGTCAGACTCTGTCTCAAAAAAAAAAAAAAAAAAGTGGTTTAGGAGCAACTAACTCTCAGCTGGACTGCATGGAGGGACCAGGATGGGAATCCACTCCCGTCAGTCTCCAGGGCCCTGATCTCCAACCCCACCCCTGGCTCGGCAGGATTAGGATTCTACAATACATCCCTGGCAGTAACTGGCTTTGCCCACAGCTAGAAGCCACCTTCTGCTCCCTCACATCTTTAGGAGTCTTGCAAAGGACTCCATGGGGCTCTCGAAGAAGGAACTGGGGGCCCTCCATCTCCCCGACCCCATCCCAGGAGCTACCCAAACACCAGGAGTTCCTGCATGTCAGGAGCAGGAGAATTCAGTGGAGATGGGATTGGGGAGACTTCTGGAGGAGATAAGAGGCAAAAGGGGTGGGGTGGGGGCATGGGGAGAGGGGCACTTGGGGGTAGGCATTGCCAAACACAGTACCTTGGGTGTGGACAGTGGGGGCCCAGGCTCCCAGAAAGCCGGCCACCAGGCAGGCCAGGAGCCACAGGTTCATGCTGCAGGCGGGTCCTCCTCCCCGGGCACCTGGACGAATAACAGGGCCACCTGGGGTTGTGGAGGGAAGTGGTGAGGACTGAGGAAGAGGAGGGGAGTGGGTACTGGGAACACCCCCGTCTTAAGCCCCAGGCATATGGCAAGGGAAGGAGGTTGTATAAAGTGGGAACAAGTTGTGCTGGAGGGACAAGCTGCTAATCTCAGTCACGTTCAAGGAAAAGACTCACCGATAGCCACTGGGTCAAGAGAGCTGATGCCCGCCAGGCTGTATGCCAAGCTCTCCCATCTGCAGGACCAACACGCTGAGCTTCACTCTTTATAGACAGAGCCCCACCCAGCCACCCCCTGCCCGCCCTCCTCCCTCCTCCTCTCCACCTGCACTCTCAGCCTCTGGAATTCTCCCTCCTCTACAGCAAGCTCCAACCTCGACCCACAGGCCCCCTTGCCTCGCCACTCCCCATCCCAGGCCTCCCAGCCAGCACCCCTACTGTCTCCAGAAAGGGCCCTTTTTCCCCTGTTTCCCTCACCTGCACACACCTGGTGGACACTGGCTGCCTGCAAGCAAGGCTCAGACTGCCTTGAGCCCCCAAAGCAAGCCCTTACCTTCACGCTTCCCCCGCCCTCAAGCTACCTGTTCCCTGGTGGGTCCCCGACTTCACTCCTTTTCCCTCTGCTTCCACACCATGGTTAGGTAACTTAGCATGTCACAGAAATCCTCTGGTTGTGATCACAGGCAAATCCATAGAAACAGAAAGTAAATTAGCGGTAGCCATAGGATGGGGGGAGGGGAGAATGAAGGAGTGACTGCGAGAGGGTATGGGTTTCCTTTTGTTCTGAAATTAGATGAGAGTGATGGTTACATAACTCTATGAATATGGTCAGCACGGCACAATGGTGCACCTCCCACCGGTGAACAACCCCAACAAGAAAGAAACTGTCTAGGCCAGGCATGGTGGCTCATGTCTGTAAGCCCAACAATTTGGGAGGCCAAGGCCAGAGGGTCGCTTGAGCCCAGGAGCTCAAGACCATCCCGGGCAACATAAAGAGACCTGCGTCACTACAAAAAATTTTTAAAAATTAGCCCGATGTAGTAGTGCATACCTGTAGTCCCAGCTACTCAGGAGGCTGAGGTGTGAGGATTGCTTGAGCCTGGGAGGTTGAGGCTGCAGTGAGCCGTGATCGTGCCACTGCACTCCAGCCTGGGCAACAGAGCAAGACCCTGTCTCAAAAAATGAAAAAAAATGGCAGCCGGACACTGTGGCTCACACCTGTAATCCCAGCACTTTGGGAGGCCGAGGCGGGCGGATCCCCTGAGGTCAGGAGTTCGATACCAGCCTGGCCAACATGGAAAAACCCCATCTCTACTAAAATTACAAAAATTAGCCGAGTGTGGTGGGGGGCACCTGTAATTCCAGCTACTCAGGAGGCTGAGGCAGGAGAATCGCTTGAACCCGGGAGGTGGAGGTTGCAGTGAGCCGAGATTGTGCCACTGCACTCCAGCCTGGGCGACAAGAGTGAAACTCTGTCTCAAAAAAAAAAAAAAGAAAGAAAAAAGAAAAAATGGAAGAAATGTTTTGTTTTTGGAAGAAAAGCCAGGAGCCCCGGGTAGCCACGCCCTGCAGGAAGCAAAGCAACATTCACCGAGAAGGCATGTCTTTTTTTTTTTTTTCTGAGACAGAGTCTCGCTCTTTTGCCCAGGCTGGAGTGCGGTGGCGCTATCTCGGCTCACTGCAAGCTCCGTCTCCCGGGTTCACGCCATTCTCCTGCCTCAGCCTTCCGAGTAGCTGGGACTACAGGCGCCCGCCACCGCGCCCGGCTAATTTTTTGTGTTTTTAGTACAGACGGGGTTTCACTGTGTCAGCCAGGATGGGAGAAGGCATGTCTTCTTTCCCTGGGGCAGCAGGACCCACCCAGGACACAGGGACTAGGGGAGACACGAGGTGAAGATTAGGGAGGGCGAAAGGAGCGCTGCAGAGGCCGCACAGCTGATTGCTTTAAACTTTTTATCGCCTGCATCCATAGCTACATCTGACCTCTGTGGGTATTTATCACACTCTAAACTCCTGTCTCATTTCTCCCCTTCCACTGGGAGCCCAGAGGCGGCGGCTCCTAGCCTACTTCCCTGTCCCAAACCACATGGCCGGGTGGGTGGGACTTAGAGTTGGGGCCGGGCCTGGTGGGTGTGGCTTCTAGCCGGGGACGTGACTAGATAAATGACACTTAGAGCCCAGGGGAAGGGCTGGGTGGGCGTGGCTTATGGCTATGGGCGGGGCTTGATATATAGCTCAGAGTCAGGGGCAGGGCAGAGTGAGTGGGATTTAAAACAGTGGGCGGAGCCTGACATATGGCGCTATGGCAAGGGGCCAGGCTTCGTAGGAGGGGCTTAGACTGGGGCGGGGCTTGCGCGGTCAGCCCCGCCCCACCAGAGTAGCTAAGACGCGCCGGGGGCAGGTGCTCTCACCCGTCCCGTTGCTGCGGCCAGTGGCAGCCCACGGGCCCGGGCGCTGTTCCAGTTCCTCCGCCTCTTGCTCTGGGTGAGTGAGGCTGGACCAGGACGCGGCTCCGCGTGGCTGCGAGCGTGGGGAAGCGGCGTGGCGGGCTGGGGCCAGCCTCTCCGCTACGGCCGACTGCCCCCTACCTTCCCAGCCCGCGGGCCGCGGCCAAGACGGTGTTACCCAAACTTGGGGGAGGTCCTCAACGTGAGTCTCCCTCCCTGCCTCACCCCTCACTGTCTGTCCCGCCGGCAGCCTTCACGGGGAGGAGGGGTTCCCAGTAAGGGGGCCCTCCAGGGACCAGCATGCAAGGTGCACTGGGGTGGGCGCGCTGGGGACCTGGGACCCAGGGGTTGGAGCAAGAGACGGGATGATCCCGGAGTTGAGGCCCGGAGTTCTGAGGACCACAGTTGCTTTGAGTAAAGGCCAGACCTTCACAGTCGGTACTGGACTGGCCTCTTCCACTCCTGCAGCAGCTGGGGGCATTAAGAGTAATCCGCTATCGGCCGGGAGCAGTGGTTCACACTTGTAATCCCAGCACTTTGGGAGGCCGAGGCGGGCGGATCACCTGAGATCAGGAGTTCGAGATCAGCCTGGCCAACATGGTGAAACCCCATCTCTACTAAAAATACAAAAAAAAAAAAAAAAAAATAGCCAGGCATGGTGGTGTGCACCTGTAATCCCAGCTACTTGGGAGGCTGAGGCAGGAGAATTGCTTGAACCCAGGAGGTGGAAGTTGCAGTGAGCCAAGATCTTGCCATTGCACTCCAGCCTGGGCGACAAGAGCAAAACTCCATCTCATAAAAAAATAAAAATAAAAGAGTAATCCGCTATCAGCAGGGGTCCTCTTCTCTGCCAGTGTGAGATCAGCACAGCTGGGGGGAACAAGTGCCCCCCCACACCGACTTCTGTTCTGCATCTCTGATGATGGGAGCAGTTGAGGGTGGTCTCCATCCTGTAGCTCAGCTGAACTCAGAGACAATACCCCAGAGCCTGCAGGGTTGGGCGGGCAGGCAGGTGTCTTTCTAGACAATCCCAGTTGGTTGCAGTGGCCAGGTGGTGGGCAGGGGCAATGAGATGTTCTGGGAAACCTGCACCAGCCACCACCACCTCTGCCCCACGCAGTGGCAGTCACCTCTAGTTGGATGAAGGATGCTCCTGGGTGCTCACCATTGGCCCAACTGTACAAAGGAGGAGACTGAGGGTCAGAGAAGCCAAGTTACTTACTTTTTTTGTTGGCCGGGAAAATCTAATTTTTATTTCTTAAATACTGTGATGAAAAGGACAGTCCCCCAATGGGGAAGTGCCATAGAGCAGATGCCTGGGAGGTCATCGGCAAAGGCGCAGGGGCACTGGGAGAACACTATAGGCAGAAGTGGGGGTCCTCTTGTAGTCACTTTTGCATATCAGACCCCAGCTGCCTGCAGCTCTCCTGAACTCTGGTGCCTCCAGGTCCTTGATGAGACTCTTGGCTTTTGATTAGCCCCCACTGCCCTGCATGGTCACAAGTCTTATAGGGAGCAATCCACACCCCAGGAGCCGCATTTGCCAGGCCTGGACTCCTGTTGTGCCTACAGCTGCCTCTTTTTTTTTTTTTTTTTTTGAGAGAGAGTCTTGCTCTGTTGCCCAGGCTGGAGTGCAGTGGCGTGATCTCGGCTCACTGCAACCTCCACCTCCTGGGTTCAAGCAATTCTCCTGCCTCAGCCTCCCGAGTAGCTAGGACTACAGGCGCCTGCCACCATGCCTGGCTAATTTTTGTATTTTTATTTTTTATTTTATTTTATTTTATGAGACAGAGTTTCGCTCTTAATGCCCAGGATGGAGTGCAATGGTGCGATCTCGGCTCACCGCAGCCTCCGCCTCCCAGGTTCAAGCAATCCTCCTGCCTCAGCCTCCCGAGTAGCTGAGATTACAGGCATGCACCACTATGCCCGGCTAATTTTGTATTTTTAGTAGAGACGGGGTTTCTCCATGTTGAGACTGGTCTCGAACTCCTGACCTCAGGTGATCCGCCCGCCTGAGCCTCCCAAAGTGCTGGGATTACAGGCATGAGCCACCGCGCCCAGCAAGTTTTGTATTTTTAGTAGAGACCACATTTCACTATGTTGCCCAGGCTGATCTCGAACTCCTGACCTCAAGTTACCTGCCCGCCTTGGCCTCCCAAAGTGCTGGGATTACAGGCTTGAGCCACCATGCCCAGCCTCCATAAACTTCCCTCTTAGAACCACTTTTGCTGCATTCATTGGTTTAGGTATATTGTATGTCCATTTCAGTTTGTCTCAAGTTTGTTGTTGTTGTTGTTTCTGTTTCTTTTGTTTTGTTTTTAGAGACAGATCTCCCTCTATCACCCAGGCTGAGTGCAGTGGCACAATCGTAGCTCACTGCAGCCTCCAACTCAAGTGTTCCTCCCACCTTAGCCTCCCAAATAACTGGGACTACAGGTGAGCATCACCATGCCTGGCTAATTATTTTTATTTTTTGTAGAGATGGGGGGGTCTCACTATGTTGCCCAGGCTGGTCTTGAACTCCTGGCCTCAGGTGACCCTCCTGCCTCAGCCACCAAAGTGCTGGGATTACAGGCATGAGCCACTGCACCTGGCCTCAAGATATTTTTTAATTTCGTTTTAATTTCTTCTTTGACATATTGGTTGTTTAGGAGAGTGTTGTTTAATTTTCTCACGTGTCAATTTTCCAGAATTCCTCCTGTTATTGATTTCTAGTTTCATATCACTGTGGTCAGAAAAGATACTTGATATAATTGCAATCTTACATTTGTTTTTTTTTTTTTTTTGGTGTTGAGATGGAGTCTCACTCTGTTGCCCAGGCTAGAGTGCAGTGGCACCATCTCGGCTCACTGCAAGCTCTGCCTCCCAGGTTCATGCCATTCTCCTGCCTCAGCCTCCCAAGTAGCTGGGACTACAGGTGCCCGCCACCACACTTGGCTAATTTTTTGTATTTTTAGTAGAGACGGGGTTTCACCATGTTGGTCAGGCTGGTCTCGATCTCCTGACCTCGTGATCCACCCGCCTTGGCCTCCCAAAGTGCTGGGATTACAGGTGTGAGCCACTGCACCCGGCAATCTTACATTTGTTCAGGCTTGCTTTGTGGTCTAACATGATCTATCCTGGAGTATGTCCCCTGTGCACTTGAGGAGAATGTGCGTTCCGCTGCTGTCAAATGGAATGTTCTACGTAAGTCATTAGTTCCATTTGATCTACAGTGTATTTCAAATCCAATGTTTCCTTACTGATTTTCTGCCTGGATCTGTTCATTGCTTTTTTTTTTTTTTTTTTTTAGACAGAGTCTCAGTCTGTCCACCAGGCTGGAGTACAGTGATGTTGTTATGGCTCACTGCAGCCTTGAACTCCTGCACTCCAGCAATCCTCCTGCCTCAGCCTCCCAAGTAGCTGGGACTACAGATATGCACCACCACACCCCACAAATATATATTTTTAATTTTGTGGCCTGTTGCCCAGGCTGGTGTTCATTGTTGAAAGTGCAGTACTATTCCTGTATTATAGTTCAGATCTATTCATATTTCCTTTATATATATTTCCTTTATATATTTAGGTGCTCTGATGTTGGGTGCATATATATATAATTGTTTTATCCTCTTGATGAACTGACCCCTTTTTGATTCTATAATGACCTTCTTCCTCTCATGTTAGAGTTTTGACTTAAAAAATATTTTATCTGATGCAAGTATAGCTACCCCCGATCTCTTTTGGTTTTCATTTTCAAAGAATATCTTTTTGCCTCGCTTCACTTTCAGTCTATGTGTGTCTTTAAACCAGCTGCCTCTTGCTTTGGTCCAGATGCATAGTGGTTGCCCAGCAACCAGAGGAGGAGAAGGAGGAGGAGGAGGAGAAGGAGGAGGGGGAGGAGAAGGAGGAGGAGGAGGAGAAGGAGGAGGGGGAAGAGGAGGAGGAGGGGGAAGAGGATGAGGGGGAAGAGGAGGAGGAGGAGAAGGAGGAGGGGGAGGAGAAGGAGGAGGGGGAGGAGAAGGAGGAGGGGGAGGAGAAGGAGGAGGAGGAAGAGGAGGAGGGGGAAGAGGATGAGGGGGAAGAGGAGGAGGAGGAGAAGGAGGAGGGGGAGGAGAAGGAGGAGGGGGAGGAGAAGGAGGAGGGGGAAGAGGAGGAGGAGGGGGAAGAGGATGAGGGGGAAGAGGAGGAGGAGAAGGAGGAGGGGGAGGAGGAGGAGGAGGGGGAAGAGGAGGAGGGGGAAGAGGAGGAGGGGGAAGAGGAGGAGGGGGAAGAGGAGGAGGAGGAGAAGGAGGAGGGGGAGGAGAAGGAGGAGGAGGGGGAGGAGAAGGAGGAGGAGGGGGAAGAGGAGGGGGAGGAGGAGGAGGAGGGGGAGGAGGAGGAGGAGGGGGAGGAGGAGGAGGAGGGGGAGGAGGAGGGGGAGGGGGAGGAGGAGGGGGAGGGGGAGGAGGAGGGGGAGGAGGGGGAGGAGGAGGGGGAGAAGGAGGAGGGGGAGGAGGAGGGGGAGGAGGAGGGGGAGGAGAAGGAGTGGGAGGGGGAGGAGGAGGAGGAGGAGGAAGGAAGAAGGGTTTTTCCAGGATGTCTTGCAAGCCTTTGGCCTGATGTTTGAGAATTTGGTTAACTCTAACCGGAACCCTAAGTCCCTGATGTAGCTGGCTCTGCTGGCTCCTGGAAAGTCAGTTCTGAGGGGCTCCCCACCCCAGGCTAACCTGAGGCCTCTGTCTTCCAGGGGACAGCTGTAGCAGTGGCCTGGGCAGGGGCCTTGGTTCTCCAGAGGGATTCAGACTACTGGTAGCTCATAACCTTGGCTTTCGTCCTTGTACTTGTCCTGCGCCTGCAGGATGTGCGGGGGCCAGACAGCTGGGAAGAGTGACTGCCTGATCCTGGCCCTGCTGCCTGGGGCTGGAGGAGGGGTTGCATGGAGAGAGAGGGTGGCAGGCCTTGGGGAGAGGGTCCCATAGGGTCCTGAGTCCCTCTTTGAACGTGCTGAGCTCCACTTACCCTTTCCACATCTGTTTTCTGAGTATCCCTTATGTTCCAGCCACATGCTGGGCCCCAGGGTGACGGCAGTGAGCAAGCCAACATGTTGCAGCTATCAAAGATGATGGTGACTGGCTGGGCGTGGTGACTCAGGCCTGTAATCCCAACACTTTGGGAGGCCAAGGCAAGAGGATCACTTGAGCCCAGGAGTTCCAAACCAGCCTGGGCAACATAGTAAGACCCCCATCTCTACAAAAAAAAAAAAAAAATTTTTTTTAAATAGCCAGGCAAAGTGACCCTCATCTATAGTCCCAGTTACTCAGGAGACTGAGGCAGGAGGATTGCTTGATCCCAGGAGTTCAAGGCTGCAGTGAGCTATAATTGCACCACTGCACTCCCGCCTGGGCAACACAGTAAGAACTCATCTCAAAAAAAAAAAATGATGATGTTGATGTCACAGATGCCTCATGGAACGTCTATGTGGGACCATTCGTTATTCATTCAACAAACACTTATTGAGCACCCTCTATGTGCCCAGCACTGGGCTGGGTGCTGGAGACAAGCAGTGAAGGAGTCAGTCCCATGTGCTCAGTGCCTAGTAGCATTGCAGACAAGAGAAGCAGCAAGTAATGAAGCAAGACATTCAGATGTGACTTTCTGCTGACAAGGAAAAACAAATTTTAATTAAAAAAAATTTTAAAAACAATTTTCAGATGAGGATCACTGTCACCAATGCTGGTGTGATTGGAAGAGACTAGGGATGGGTTGGATGCCCTTTTTTTTTTTTTTTTTTTTGAGACAGGGTCTCACTGTGTCACCCAGGCTGGAGTGCAGTGGTGCGATCTCGGCTCACTGCAACCTCCACCTCCTGGGCTCAAGTGATTCTCTCACTTCAGCCTCCTAAGTATTACAGGCATGTACCACCATGCCCAGCTAGTGGATGCCTTTAGAGAGTGGCTTGAGGTAACAAGAACCTTATTAGGTTAAAATTCATTCCTACTTTATAGGGAAAGAACAATCAACTGAGGCTGAGAGAGGTTACATTGCTTGACCAAGTAACTTGACTAAGTTGCTTGTCTCTAAATAAATTAATTGAGTAAATAAAAACAGGTGCGCAGTGATGTGCGAGGAGCTGGAGACAGAAGGCAGATAATACCACTCTCCAAGTGGCCGTCGCAGCTAATAGGGGGATTTTTTTCTCAAGATAATGTCTTTGATTTGTTTTTGGTTTTGTTTTTTTTTTTTGTTTTTTGGTTTGTTTGTTTGTTTGTTTTTTGAAACAGAGTCTCACTCTGTCGCCCAGGCTGGAGTGCAGTGGTGCGATCTTGGCTCACTGCAGCCTTCGCCTCCCAGGCTCAAGCAATTCTCCTGCCTCAGCCTCCCCAGTAGCTGGGATTACAGGCACACACCACCACGCCCCGCTAATTTTTGTATTTTTAGTAGAGATGGGGTTTCACCATGTCGGCCAGGCTGGTTCAAACTCCTGACCTCAAGCAATCGGCCCACCTTGGCCTCCCAAAGTGCTGGGATTACAGGCATGAACCACTGTGCCTGGCCGAGATAATGTTCCTGTTGCCCAGGCTGGAGTGCGGTGGTATGATCACAGCTCTCTGTAGTCTTGACCTCTGGATTCAAGCGATCCCCCCACCTCAGCCCCACGAGTAGCTGGGACTACAGGCACATGCCATCATGCCCGGCTAATTTTGTAACTTTTTGTAGAAACAGGGTCTCCCTATGTTGCCCAGGCTGGTCTTGAACTCCTGGGCTCAAGGGATCCTCCCGCCTTGGCCTCCCAAAGTGCTGGGATTACAGGCCTGAGCCACCTCGCTCTGCCTTAGGCTGCCATGTCTCCTGATCAGACATTCCTGGAGGAACGTCTGCATCAGGCTGTGGGGATGTGAAGGGCATCCCACTTGTCTCCAGGGGGACCTCCAGCTGAATGGTGACCTGAAGGACAACCTCGTGTTAGTCAGAGACCAGCAGGGCAGGACACTAGAGGGAACTGCCAAGTGCAGAGTATCTGGGGCAGGAGGTGCGGGGGTGGATAGCGGAAGATGAGGTAGGCAGGGAGAAGCTATTTGGAGCCTCACGTGCCAAGCCCAGAAGGGTGACCTTCATCCAGAGGCCATGAAGAAGCTGCCGAAAAGATTTATTTATTTTTATTTTTATTTTTTATTTTTTTGAGACAGAGTCCTGCGGCCCAGGCTGGAGTGCAGTGGCGTGATCTCAGCTCACTGCAACCTCTGCCTCTTGGGTTCAAGCAATTCTCCTGCCTCAGTCTCCCGAGTAGCTGGGATTACAGACGCGTGCCATCACGCAGAGCTAATTTTTGTAATTTTAGTAGAGATGGGGTTTCACCATGTTGGCCAGGCTGGTCTGGAACTCCTGACCTCAGGTGATCTGCCCACCTCGGCCTCCCAAAGTGCTGGGATTACAGGCATGAGCCATCGCACCCACCGTGAATAGATGTATTTAGCCAGGGGAGGGTTGTGGTCAAGTCTGCATTTGAGCTCTGCCAAGGTCATCTGGAAGATGCCACAGAGGGTGAGGTGAAGGCAGGGAGATTCAACAGCCCAGGCATGGTAGGGCATGGTGGTGTGGACCTGTTGTCACAGCTATTCGGGAGGCTGAGGCAAGAGGACTGCTTGAGCTTAGGAGTTCAAGGTTGCAGTGGGCTGTGATTGCACCACAGCACTCCAGCCTGGGCGACAGTTAGACTCTGCCTCTGAAAAAAATAAAAACAGGATGGGGCGCAGTGGCTCACACCTGTAATCCCAGCACTTTGGGAGGCCGAGGCGGGTGGATCATTTGAGGTTAGGAGTTCGAGACCAGCCTGACCAACATGGTGAAACCCCCGTCTCTACCAAAATTACAAAAATTAGCCAGGCATGGTGACGGGTGGCTGTAATCCTAGCTACTCGGGAGGCTGAGGCAGGAGAATCACTTGAACCCGGGAGGTGGAGGTTGCAGTGAGCCAAGATTGCACTGCGTGCTGCACTGCAGGCTGGGTGACAGAGCAAGACTCAGTCTCAAAAAAATAATTAATTAAAAATAAAAAAAGAAAGTGGCATGCTGGACCTACTGGGTGAAGGTGGGCAGATCCTAGAATTAGGTCTCTCTTTCTGGAATGATGGGGGCGATCTGAGCCGCCTCCTTAGCTCCCTGGAGAATCAGACAAACCTCCCTCCCACTGCTACCTAGTTCTCAAATGTGGGAACCCTGGCAGTCCAGTAGGCCGGCCATGCATACAAAGGGAACCCAGGAGGCTGTCAGTGCCTGTAGGATTAGGGAGCCTGTCTGTGCTTTCACCTCTGCTCCTCCAACCCATCTTCTTGTGGTTCTTTTTTTGTTTTTTTCGTTTTTTTTTTTTTTTTGAGATAGAGTCTCACTCTGTTGCCCAGGCTGGAGGGCAGTGGCGCAATCTCGGCTCACTGCAAGCTCCGCCTCCCAGGTTCACGCCATTCTCCTACCTCAGCTTCCTGAGTAGCTGGGACTACAGGTGCCTGCCACCATGCCTGGCTAATTTTCTGTATTTTTAGTAGAGATGGGGTTTCACTATGTTAGCCAGTGTGGTCTTGATCTCCTGACCTCGTGATCTGCCCGCCTCGGCCTCCCAAAGTGCTGGGATTACAGGCGTGAGCCACCGCGCCTGGCCTGTTTTTGTTTTTTTAAGACAGATTCTTGCTCTGTTGCCCAGGCTGGAGTGCAGTGGCAGGATCTTGGCTCACTGCAACCTCCGCCTCCCGGGTTCAAGTGATTCTCTTGCCTCAGCCTCCTGAGTAGCTGGGATTACAGGTGCGCACCACCACACCTGGCTAATTTTTGCATTTTTAGTACAGATGGGGTTTCACCATGTTGGCCAGGCTGGTGTGAAACTCCTGACCTCAAGTGATCCACCTGCCTCGGCCTCCTAAAATGCTGGGATTACAGGCATGAGCCACCATGCCTGGCCAATTTTTTCTTTTTCTTTTTTTTTTTTTTTTTTGGAGACAGAGTCTTGCTCTGTCACCCAGGCTGGAGTGCAGTGGCGTGATTTCGGCTCACTGCAAGCTCCGCCTCCCAGGTTCATGATATTCTCCTGCCTCAGCCTCCCGAGTAGCTGGGACTACAGGCACCTGCCACCATGCCCAGCTAATTTTTTGTATTTTTAGTAGAGACGGGGTTTCACCATGTTAGCCAGGATGGTCTCAATCTCCTGACGTCGTGATCCACCCACCTTGGCCTCCTAAAGTGCTAGGATTACAGGCATGAGCCACCGTGGCCTGGCCAATTTTTTGTTTTTAGAGACAGGGTCTCACTCTGTCACCCAGGCTGGAGTGCTGGTGTTATCACAGCTTGCTGGAGCCTCCAACTCCTGGGCTCAGATGATCTGCCCACTTTAGCCTCCCACAGTGCTCGGATTACTAGCATAAGCCACCTTGTCTGGCCTCTCCTGGTTGTTCTAAGCACATGGATTAAGATCTGCCAGTTGCCCACTCAGTCCTGGGGGCGAGGTGCTGGAGAGGAGGCTGGGCAGGAAGATTGGGTCACCACGGTTCCTCTTTCCTGCCTCTTCTCTCACGGCGCCTTCTCTTCCCCCAGGGCTCCCACCTCCACTTGCCTCCTGCTGAGCCTTTGCCCTAGCAGGGCACTCTGCCTGGCAAGCCCTCACTCTGCCCATCTCCAGGCAGCCAGCATGGCTGGGATTATGTATTCAGCTTCTGAGCTCTGACACCCTGTCACCCTGGGCCACATGTTGGAACTGACCTATTCTTTTTTTTTTTTTTGATACAGAGTCTCGCTCTTTCAACCAGGCTGGAGTGTGGTGGCACAATCTCGACTCACTGCAAACTCCGCCTCCTGGGTTCAAGCAATTCTCTGCCTCAGCCTCCCGAGCAGCTGAGATTAGAGGTGCCTGCCACCATGCCTGGCTAATTTTTGTATTTTTAGGAGACACGGGGTTTCACCATCTTGGCCATGCTGGTCTCAAGTCCTGACCTCATGATCCACCCACCTCGGCCTCCCAAAGTGCTGGGATTACAGGCGTGAGCCACTGCGCCTGGCCAGGACTGCTCTATTCATCTCTGTCTGCCCCTGAAATCCTATTGTGTACGTGCCTCCACTTCAAGGCCATCAAGTCTCATGTAAGGGTTGTATTTCAGTCATCCCTTTGCCTGTGATGTTCCCCTTCCCACAAACAGAGTCTGAGCAAGCACCTCAGACTTGAGAGTGGACCAAGCCTCCTTGCTGCAGGCCCCCAAGTGCCCAAGGGAGCTCTCACCTTGTCCAGCCCTTCACAGGCCTATAAACTCTTCTCAGGCCTGGCCGGGTACAGTGGCTCACTCCTGTAATCCCAGAACTTTGGGAGACCGAGGTAGGGGGATCACTTGAGGTCAGGAGTTCGAGACCACCCTGGCCAATATAGTGAAACCCCATCTCTACTCAAAATACAAAAAAAAAAAAAAAAAAAAGCAAAACCCAGGCTGGGCACAGTAGCTCATACCTGTAATCCCAGCACTTTGGGAGGCCGAGGTGGGTAGATCATGAGGTCAGGAGTTCGAGACCAGCCTGACCAACATGGTGAAACCCCGTCTCTACTAAAAATACAAAAATTAGCCGGGCATGGTGGTGCGTGCCTGTAATCCCAGCTACTCAGGAGGCCGAGGCAGGAGAATCGCTTGAAGCTGGGAGGCAGAGGTTGCAGTGAGCCGAGATCGTGCTACTGTACTCCAGCCTGGGCGACAGGGCGACAGAGCAAGACTCTGTCTCAAAAAAAAAAAAAAAGCAAAACCCCATCTCTACTAAAAATACAAAAAAATTAGCCAGGCATGGTGGCATGTGCCTGTAATCCCAGCTACTCGAGAGGCTGAGGCAGAAGAATCACTTGAACCCAGGAGGCAGAGGTTGCAGCGAGCCAAGATTGTGCCATTGCACTCCAATCTGGGTGACAAGAGTAAAATCCTGTCTCAAAAAAATAAAAAATAAATTAAAAATAAAAATAAAATAAAAACTCTTCTCAGGCCCCCCTTTCCCCCAGCTTTCCCACTTCCCCCCACACTCCACACTTACTTGTGTGCCTCCCTTGTTCTGGGCTAATTTCATGTGCATTGTTGCAGTAGATGCTTACAGTGGCACATTAAGGTAAACAATATACTTATTTCCATTCTACACATGAGGAATTTGTGATTTGATCAGGGTAGCCAAGCCAAGTATTGTTGTTACTTTTTTGAGACAGAGTCTCACTCTGTCACCCAGGCTGGAGTGCAGTGGTGTAATCTCAGCTCACTGCAGCCTCCACTTTGCTGGTTCAAGTGATTCCCCTGCCTCAGCCTCCCAAGCAGCTGGGATTACAGGTGCCCACCACCACACCTGGCTAATTTTTGTATTTTTAGGAAAGACAGGGTTTCACTATGTTAGCCAGGCTGGTCTTGATTTCCTGACCTCAAGTGATCCATCTGCCTTGGCCTCCCAAAATGCTGGGATTATAGACATGAGCCACCATAACCGGCCCCAAGTGGTTTTTTGTTTTGTTTTGCTTTGTTTTAAAAAAATAAAATAAGCACAGGCATGGTGGATCACACCTGTAATCCCAGTACTTTGGGAGGCCGAGGTGGGCAGATCATCTGAGGTCAGGAGTTTGAGACCAGCCTGGCCAACATGGTGAAACCCCATCTCTACTAAAAATACAAAAATTAGCTGGGCCGTGGTGGTGCATACCTATAGTCCCAGCTACTCAGGAGGCTGAGGCAGGATAATCTCTTGAACCCAGAGACAGAGCTTGCAGTGAGCCGAGATCATGCCACTGTACTCCAGCCTGGGTGACAGAGCAAGACTCTGTCTCAATAAATAAATAAATAAAATAAATAAATAAATAATAAATAAATAAAAAGCAATGATTTTCCCTTTGTGGGTCTGGGGGTCACCTGTAGCCCCACTGGAACTTGCTCCAGGCTGTGAGTTAGATTTGCATCTGTTCCATGTGTCTCTTCATTCAGAGTCTTCAGGGCCCATATTTGTTTTTTTGTTTTTGAGATGGAGTTTCATTCTTTCCCAGCCTCCCAAGTAGCTGGGATTACAGGTGTCCACCACCATGCCCAGCTAATTTTCAGTATTTTTAGTAGAGACACAGTTTTGCCATGGTGAGTAGGCTGGTCTCGAACTCCTGAACTCAGGCAATTCTTCAGGGCCCATATTTGTTTCATGGGAAGGTGACATGCAAGCAGAGTGGTGGGACCACGTGGTGCTTCCTCAGCCTTTGTCTCCGATCTGGTGAGGGTCACTTCCATGCAGGTCACATTGGCCAAAACAAGTCATATGGCCACACCTAAGCTGGAGAATGGGGAGTGCACCCCACCCACAGGGAGCAGTGACCAGGGGAGGAAGAGAGGAAGATGTGTTGTCTTAGTCTCTTTGTGCTGATATAACAAAATGCCTGAGGCCAGGTAATTTGTCAATAATAGAAGTTTATTGCTCACAGTTCTAGAGGCTGGGAAGTCCAAGATCCAGTTACTAGAGGATTCAGTACCTGGGTGAGGGCTCATTCTCTGCTCCCAAGGTGGAGCCTTCTTGCTGCACCCTCACATAGCAGAAAGGTAAAAAGGACCTACCTACTCCCCTTCAACCTCCTCTCTTGTGTTTTTAGAGACAGGGTCTTGCTGTGTTGCCCAGGCTGGAGTGCAGGGGTGCGATCATAGTTCAATGTAACCTTGACTCCTGGGCTCATGTAATCATCAAGTCTCAGCCTCCCAAGGAGCTAGGACTACAGGAGCATGCCACCACACCCAGATAACTTTTTTGTTTTTTGTAAAGATGGGGACTTGCTGTGTTTCCCAGGCTGCTCTCAGACTTCTGGCTTCAAGCAATCCTTCCCTCCTCAGCCTCCCAAAGTGCTGGGATTTCAGGCATGAGCCCCCTCACCCAGCCTTTTCTAATGGGATTAATCCCATTCATGAGGGCAGAGTTCTCATGACCTAATCATGTTCCAAAGGCTGTACCTTCTAATACTAACACCTTGGGTTTTAAGTTCCAATGTATGAATTTTGGAGGGACACATACATTTAAACCAAGACAATTGTGAACAAATGATACCACCCACCACAGTCACGTCCCCATGATGAATGTTCCTGATTGGCAGGTAGGGCTCCTCTGAGGGCTGTTTCCAGAACACAGGTCCCTTCCATCTTCTGGCTCTGCCATCTTTAACATATAGCTCCCAAGGTCACCAGCTTGGAGAGGGAATGAGCCAGAGTTTTGTTTTTAGAAGAAGGCAGTCTTGCTCTGTCACCCAGGCTGGAGTGCAGTGACATGATCATAGCTCACTGCAGCCTCAAACTCCTGGGCTTAAGCAATCAATCCTCTTACCTCAACCTCCTGAGTAGCTAAGACTACAGGTGCACACTACCATGTTTGGTTAAACTTTTTTGTTTGTTTGTTTGTTTTAAAGATGGGGGTCTCACTTTGTTGTCCAGGCTGGTCTTGAACCAGCCTGTCACCCAGGCTGGAGTGTCACCCAGGCTGCAGTGCAGTGATGTGATCATAGCTCACTGCAGCCTCAAACTCCTGGCCTCAAGCAATCCTACTACCTCAGCCTCCTGAGTAGCTAGGACTACAGGTGCACACCACCATCTCTGGCTAAACTTTTTTTTTTTTGAGATGGAGTTTCGCTCTTGTTGCCCAGGCTGGAGTGCAATAGTGTGATCTCAGCTCACTGCAACCTCTGCCTCCCGAGTTCAAGCAATTCTCCTGCCTCAGCCACCCAAGTAGCAAGTAGCTGGGATTACAGGCATGCACCACCACGCCCGGCTAATTTTGTATATTTAGTAGAGACAGGGTTTCTCCATGTTGGTCAGGCTAGTCTCGAACTCCTGACCTCAGGTGATCCGCCCGCCTCGGCCTCCCAAAGTGCTGGGATTACAGGTGTGAGCCACCACGCCAGGCAACTTTTTTTTTTTAAGAGATGGGGGTCTCACTTTATTGCCCAGGCTGGTCTTGGACTCCTGGGCTCAAGCAATCCTCCCACCTCAGCCTCCCAAAGTGCTGGGATTACAGGTGCAAGCCCCCATCCCCAGCCTTCACTCCTTTTGAGGGCTGAATAACAATCCATCGTGCATATATACCACATTTTCTTTATTCATTCATATGTCAATGGATGTCTAGCTTGATTAGTGCTGCAATAAATATGAGTATGCAGATATCACCCCAATACACTGATTTCCTTTCTTTTTTTTTTTTTTTTTTTGAGACAGAGTCTTGCTCTGTCACGCAGGCTGGGGTACACTGGTACAGTCTCGGCTCACTGCAACCTCTGCCTCCCAGGTTCAAGTGATTCTCCTGCCTCAGCCTCCCCAGTAGCTGGGGTTACAGGCACACATCACCACACCCAGCTAATTGTTGTATTTTTAGTAGAGACAGGGTTTCGCCATGTTGGTGAGGCTGTTCTCGAACTTCTGACCTCAGATGATCCACCTGCCTCAGCCTCCATAAGTGCTGGGATTACAGGCATGAGCCATTGCACCTGGCAATATCTCACTGTGGTTTTGATCTGCATTTCCCTAATGATTAGTGATGTTGAACATTTTTCATATACCTGTTGGCCATTTTTGTATGTCACCTTTTGAGAAATGTCTATTCAGTTTTTCTGCCTATTTTAAAATCAGATTATTTGGGGCTTTTGCTATTGAGTTGAGTTCCTTATCTTCTGGTTATTAATTCCTTGTCCGATGATAGTTTACAAATGCCTAAACTGTTTTCTAAAGACTGTATTTCTTGGCTGGGGGCGGTGGCTCAGGCCTGTAATCCCAGCACTTTGGGAGGCTGGGTGGATCACCTGAGGTCAGGAGTTTGAGGCCAGCCCGGCCATATGGAAAAAATCCATTTTCTACCAAAGATAGAAAAATTAGCTGGGTGTGGTGGTGCATGCCTGTAATCCCAGCTACTCAGGAGGCTGAGGCACGAGAATCGCTTGAACCTGGGAGGCGGAGGTTGCTGTGAGCTAAGATTGCGCCACTGCACTCCAGCCTGGGCAAGAGAGTGAGACTGTGTCTCAAAAAAAAAAAAAAGTATTCCCTGTTGTGTGTGGTCTATGGAGTGTGGTCCTTTAGCTTTTTAGCTTCTGATCAGCTAGTGATTTGACAGAAATTTCATAAATGCCTGGAGCCAAAAGAGGGCAGGAGGCAGAAAGAGAAAAAGAAAGAAAAGAAAGAAAAAGTATAAAGTACTCTGCCAGTCTTTGCAGATGAACTCTGAGCTGAGGCACTCCTTCAACACTTATGTGGGCCAGTCGTGGTGGCTCACGCCTATAATCCTAGCATTTTGGGAGGCCGAGGTGGCAGATCACCTGAGGCAAGGAGTTCAAGACCAGCATGGCCAACGTGATGAAACCCCGTCTCTGCTGAAAATACAAAAATTAGCCAGGGGTGATGGCACATGACTGTAATTCCAGCTACCCAGCTACTCGGGAGGCTGAGGCAGGAGAACCACTTGAACCCGGGAGGCAGAGGTTGCAGTGAGCCAAGATCTCACCACTGCACTCCAGCCTGGGCAACAGTGACTCCGTCAAACAAACAAACAAAAATTAAAATAAAATAAACCACTAATGCAGACTGTTTACAAATCTGCAGTAGCCTTCACTGCCTGCTTGTACTAAGCCTAAAGATCAGCTGGAGGTGAAAGCTTAGGGTCCTCCCTAGTCGTTCCTGAGCATGCGTGCCATACTGCGCATGCGCACATGGCTTTCTACATTCCCTGTTATACGCAGGAGGTGTCTCAAAGCCCTTATTCCCCAAAGCAAAGCTCTTCCTAGCTTTTCCTACCAATCTTCCAGTGCATCTACTGTGTATACCAGCTGTAATCTTTTTCTCCAGGTCTCACTCTGTCTCCAAGGATGGAGTGCAGTGGCTTGATCTTGGCTCACTTCAACCCCTGCCTCCCGGGTTCCAGCGATTCTCCTACCTCAGCCTCCCGAGTAGCTGGGATTACAAGCATCCAGCATCACACCCGGCTAATTTTTGTATTTTTAGTAGAGATGGGATTTCACCATGTTGGCCAGGCCGGTCTCGAACTCCTGACCTCAAGTGATCTGCCTGCCTCAGCCTCCCAAAGTCCTGGGATTACAGGCGTGAGCCACTGTGCCCAGCCTGCATTGTAGGATATTGAGCAGCTCCCTGGCACTAAGGTTTGGATATGGCTTATTTGTCCCCACCAAACACATGTTAAAATTTGATCCCCAGTGGCCAGGCCTAGTGGCTCACTCCTGTAACTCCAGCACTTTGGGAGGCCAAGGCGCGTGGGTCACCTGAGGTCAGGAGTTCGAGACCAGCCTGGCCAACATGGTGAAATGCTATCTCTACTAAAAATACAAAAATTAGTGAGGCGTGGTGGTGCACACCTGTAATCCCGGCTACTCAGGAGACTGAGGCAGGAGAATTGCTTGAACCCAGGAGGCGGAGGTTG
This sequence comes from Pongo pygmaeus, assembly GCF_028885625.2. Classification (NCBI taxonomy): domain Eukaryota; kingdom Metazoa; phylum Chordata; class Mammalia; order Primates; family Hominidae; genus Pongo; species Pongo pygmaeus. The sequence continues at coordinate 8,040,249 of NC_072393.2, read as the reverse complement.
CAGTGAGCTGAGATTGCACCATTGCACTCCAGCCTGGGTGGAAGAGTGAGACTGCATATATACATTAAAAAAAAAAAAAAAAGGCCGGGTGCAGTGGCTTACGCCTGTAATCCCAGCACTTTGGGAGTCTGAGACAGGCGGATCCCGAGGTCAGGAGATCAAGACCATCCTGGCTAATACGGTGAAACCCTGTCTCTACTAATAATACAAAAAAATTAGCCAGGTGTAGTGGTGGGTGCCTGTAGTCCCAGCTACACGGGAGACTGAGGCAGGAGAATGGCATGAACCCAAGAGGTGGAGCTTGCAGTGAGCCGAGATTGCACCACTGCACTCCAGCCTAGGCAACAGAGCGAGACTGTGTCTCAAAAAAAAAACAAAAAAACTTGATCCCACTGTTGGGAGGTGGGGCCCAGCAGGAGGTGTTTGGGTCATGGGGGTAGATCCCTCATGGATGGCCTGGTGCTGTTCTCAAGGTAGTGACTGAGTTCTCACTGTGGTGAGACTAGACCAGTTCTTTTAGAAACGGATTAACACGCCCCTAGAGTTTTTTGGGTTTTTATTGTTGTTGTTGTTTGAGACGGAGTCTCACTCTGTCACCAGGCTGGAGTGCAGTGGCATGATCTCAGCTCACTGCAACCTCTGCCTCCCAGGTTCAAGCAATTCTCCTGCCTCAGTCTCCCGAGTAGCTGGGACTACAGGCATGTGCCAACAGGCCCAGCTAATTTTTGTATTTTTAGTAGAGATGGGGTTTCACCATGTTGGCCAGGGTGGTCTTGATCTCTTGACCTCGTGATCTGCCCAACTTGGCCTCCCAAAGTGCTGGGATTACAGGCATGAGCCACTGCGCCTGGCCTTTTTTTTTCCTTTTAAGACACAGTGTCTTAGTTGGTCACCCAGGCTGGAGTGCAGTATTGCAATCATAGCTCATTGTGGCCTTGAACTCCTGTCTCTTGGTTTTATCTCTATGTCTAATTTCATCCCTTCTGACCTTCTCTGTCATGTTACGACACTTCCCAAAAGCCCTCACCAGAAGCCAGGGCCATGCTCTTGAACTTCCCAGCCTGCAGACCTGTGAGCTAAATAAACCTCTTTTCTTTATAAACAATCCAGCTTAAGGTATTCTATTACGGGAACACAAAACAGACTAAGAGACCTGGCCTCGACCCACTAGCTGCCGATAGCCTTGCTCCCTAGTCACGAGAACCAAAAATGTCTACAGACAAAAATCCCTGCCCCTCCCTTCCTGCTGAGAACCACTGCTCTAGTGGGGACTTTGTTGATCCAAGTTTCAATTCTCTCTCATGTGCCAAGGGGACCTCCATCCCACGGAGGCTTCCTCTGCCTCTTTCGTGCCCATTTTCTCCTTCTTGTCCCTTTCCAGTGACAGCTCTGTCCCTCATTGTTTTGAAATGCAGGTTTTAGTATTTACTCAAGTATGGGGAGCCCAACAGATCAGAAGACTATTGAAAAAGTTTGTTACTCGCAGTTCCCGTTGCTGTCTATGTATACCTAAGTGTTTTATTTTGTTTTGTTTTGTTTTATTTTCTCTAGAGACAGGATTTCTCTCATGTAGGCTGGAGTGCAGTGATGTGATCATAGTTCACTGCAGCCTCAAACTCCTGGGCTCAAGTGATCCTCTTGTCCCAGTGCTGGGATTATAAGTGTGAACCACCACACCAGGCCTGGCTAATGATTTTTTTTTTGAGACAGAGTCTCACCTGTCACCCAGGAAGAATGCAGTGGCAGAATCACAGCTCACTGAAGCCTTGAACTCTTAGGCTTAAGCAATCCTCCCACTTCAGCCTCCCAAGTAGCTGGGACCACAGGTGCACCTGTGGTCCCAGCTACTCACAGGTTTGTTTGTTTGTTTGTTTTTTGAGACTGAGTGTCGCTCTGTCACCCAGGCTGGAGTGCAGTGGTGCGATCTCGGCTCACTGTAACCTCTGCCTCCCAGGTTCAAGCAATTCTCCTACCTCAGCCTCCTGAGTAATAGCTGGGACTACAGGTGCCTGCCACCATGCCTGGCTAATTTTTTGTATTTTTAGTAGAGACAGGGTTTCACCGAGTTAGCCAGGATGGTCTCAATCTCCTGACCTCGTGATCTGCCCACCTTGGCCTCCCAAAGTGCTGGGATTACAGGCGTGAGCCACTGCTCCTGGCCTGTTCCTTATTTTTTATTTATTTTTAATATTTTGAATAGTAGAAGTCAAGACATAGCTGACTTTGAAATGCTTCCCCGCCAGGCACGGTGGCTGCCACCTGTAATCCCAGCACTTTGGGAAGCCGAGGTGGGAGGGTCACTTGAACCCAGGAGTTTGAGACCAGCCTGGGCAACACAGTGAGACTTTGTCTCTACAAAAAATTTAAAAATTAGCCAGGTGTGGTGGCACACATCTGTGATCCCAGCTACTTGGGAGGTTGAAGTAGGAGGATCACCTGAGCCTAGGAGTTCAAGACCAGCCTGAGCAACATAGCAGAACCCCATCTTTAAAAAAAAATGAGCAGGGCATAGTTGTACACATCTGCAGTCCCAGCTACTAGGGAGGCTGAGGCAGAAGGATTGCTTGAGCCTGGAAAGTTGAGGCTGCAGTGAGCTGTGATTGCACTACTGCACTACAGCCTGGGCTACAGAACAAGACTCTGTCTCAAAAAAGAAGGAAAGAAGAAAGAAAGAGAAAGAAAAAGAAGGAAAGAAAGAGAAAGAAAGAAAAAGAAAGAAAGAAAAGAAAGGAAGGAAGGAAGGAAAGAGAGAGAGAAAGGAAGGAAGGAAAGAAGGGAGGAAGGAAGGAAGGAAAGAAGGGAGAGAGAAAGAAAAGAACAGAAAAGAAAAAGAAAAGAGAAAGAAGAAGCTGGGCACGGTGGCTCACGCCTGTAATCCCAGCACTTTCGGAGGCTGAGGCAAGCAGATCACTTGAGGTCAGGAGTTTGAGAGCAGCCTGGCCTATATGGTGAAACCCCATCTGTGCTAAAAAATATACAAAAATTAGCCAGGTGTGGTGGTGTGCGCCTGTAGTCCCAGCTACTTGGGAGGCTGAGGCAGGAGAATTGCTTGAACCCGGGAGGTAGAGGTTGCAGTGAGCTGAGATTGCACCACTGCACTCCAGCTTGGGTGACTGGGTGACAGAGCCAAAAAAAAAAAAAAAAGAAAGAAGAAAGAAAGCCAAGAAGAAGGAAGGGAGGAAGGAAGGAAGGAAGGAAGGAGGGAGGGAAGGAGGAAGGAGGAAATAAAGGAAAGGAAAGGAAAGAAAAGGAAAGGAACGAAGGAAAAGCAAAAGAAAAGAAAAAGAAAAAGAAAAGGAAAAGAACAGAACAGAACAGAACAGAAAAGGCACACTTGGAGGGAAGTGTTTCTATCTCTAGGAACTGGCCAGCCCCAGAAGGGACTGTCCATCCCTCTCCTGGTCTTCAAAGCCCTAGATCTAAAGTATCATAAGCACAGAAAATTAAAACCACGATTCATACATCACCCTCTGTCTTCTCTGACCACCTGTTGTTTTCCCTTCCCTGGTTCCACAGCCGCTCCCTCTGGCACCAGATGGATAAATGCCAGGATTGCTCTCAAGTTTCCCCCAGGCCAAAGAAATCCAGCTCCCCCATCCCATCCTGCCTCATTGTCCCCTCTCTCGCCTTCCGGTCCTAAACCCCTGCACTGGCTCCCAATTTAAGCTGAACAGCCTTTGCCCCCGCTCCCTACAGCTCTCTCTCTTTCAGCTGCAGAAACAGCCCTATGAGTGTCTGTATCACAGCCTCCTTTCCATCACCTCTGACACAAGGCTGTTTGTTCAAGGCATTTCCCCCAGCCCTCATCTCTGGCATCAGGAAGAGGCATGGTGGACCCCCCGGCTGACAGCAGAGGCCAGGGGATGCCGAGGCAACACAGCCTGATCTTCCTATTTTAGCTGCTACTGAAAGGGTTAAGGGTGCTGCATAGGGTAGGTGTCCATTTGACTGTGAATTTCCTTTCTTTTGTTTGTTTTTTTGAGACAGAGTCTCCCTCTGTTGCCCAGGCCAGAGTGCAGTGGCACGATCTCAGCTCACTGCAACCTCTGCCTCCTAGATTCAAGCAATTCACAAACACCTGCCACCATGCCCAGCTAATTTTTTTTTTTTTTTGAGACGGAGTCTCCTTCTGCCATGCAGGCTGGAGTGCAGTGGCGTGATCTTAGCTCACCGCAACCTCTTCCTCCTGGATCCAAGGGATTGTCCTGCCTCAGCCTCCCAAGTAGCTGGGATTACAGGCGCGTGCCACCACACCTGGCTAATTTTTGTATTTTAATAGAGACGGGGTTTCGCCATGTTGGCCAGGCTGCTCTCGAACTCCTGACCTTGAGTGACTTATGGAGTCAATAAAGCCCTTGGAAACTGGCCTTATATTTTGTGTACACAGTTCCTGTACAGGGTTTCTGATCTGTGGTAAGTAAAGAAGGTCACTTTCTGACAGGCCAGGAACCCCAAGTTATCTTAAAACCTCAAGAGGAGAGGAATTCACCCAACTCATAGGTATTTAATGGTACAAAGCCATGGCTGGGCTTGGCTTAAACAAGTCTTACCTCAAATTTCTTCTATATAACAAAGTTCCATCAAAGCTGATTTAAAAGGCCTATGTAGCGGCTGGGCATGGTGGCTCACGCCTGTAATCCCAGCACTTTGGGAGGCCAAGGCAGGCAGATCACGAGGTCAGTAGTTCAAGGCCAGCCGGGCCAACATGGTAAAACCCCATCTCTACTAAAAATACAAAAAATTAGCGGGCCTGGTGGCTGGCACCTGTAATCCCAGCTACTTGGGAAGCTGAGGCAGGAGAATTGCTTGGACCCAGGAGGCGGAGGTTGCAGTGAGCTGAGATTATACCATTGCACTCCAGCCTGGGTGACAGAGCAAGACTCCGTCTCGAGAAAAAGAAAAAAAGAAAAAAAAAAAGGCCTGTATAGCAAATAATTATTCTTGCTGCACTCTATACAAATAATTAAGCCAAATATAATAAAGCAAACCGGTCCTACCATGATTTGTCTTTTAATAAAAATGGGAGACTGAAGAGTGAAAATTATGTTTCAAAAACTATAGCACACCTGTTGTTAAATTCTAGTCTTGCCTAGTGTTTTTCAATTTTTATTATTTTCTATAGTTTAAATTATATGTGTTACAGAAATCAACTCCTGGATACATTACACTCAAAGCCTAAAGAGCGGAGAAAGCAACCCCTAACAGCCCAGAAAAATGTCTTATCAATGTAAAAAAAATAAGAAATCTTAACCTGAAAATCATGAAAGATAAGTGGCTGGGCAAGGTGGCTCACACCTGTAATCCCAGCACTTTGGGAGGCTGAGGTGGGTGGATCACCTGAGGTCAGGAGTTTGAGACCAGCCTGAGACCAACAAGGTGAAACTCCGTTGCTACTAAAAATACAAAAATTAGCCAGGTGTGGCGATGGACACCTATAATCCCAACTACCCGGGAGGCTGAGACAGGAGAATTGCTTGAACCCGGGAAGCGGAGGTTGCAGTGAGCTGAGATCACACCACTGCACTCTAGCCTGAGCGATGGAGCAAGACTCCGTCTCAAAAAAAAAAAAAAAGATAAGTAACTAAGTGAAAATTACTCATTTTAGTCTCACCCCTACCTCACCAAATACTTTTTGTCATTTCTACGTCTCCTTTTAAGCCAAATATTAAAACCTTTTTTAATGGAAATTATTTACTATGCCACCCTCGTGGGAATTGCTTTAGTCTACTATTTGCAGTAGGACTATATACTGTAGTACCCTCAGGGTGGGATAGCAGACAGAGAGTCTCAATTACTGTAGCATTTGGCTTAGTTATTATCCTCACACCAGGAATAACAGTTGCTAACAAACAAACAACACATGGGTCTTCCCAAACATGCACCTCTGCCTGTCATTGGGAAAAAATATGTTGATTCTGTCTCAACCAATTAGGCCTAATAAGAAACGCTGCTGAAGGCCAGGCGCAGTGGCTCACGCCTGTAATTCCAACACTTTGGGAGGCCGAGGCAGACGGATCACAAGGTCAGGAGATCAAGACCATCCTGGCTAAGACAGTGAAGCCCCATCTCTGCTAAAAATACAAAAAATTAGCCGGGCGTGGTGGCGCGCGCCTGTAGTCCCAGCTACTTGGGAGGCTGAGGCAGGAGAATGGCATGAACCCCAGAGGTGGAGCTTGCAGTGAGCCGAGATCGCACCACTGCACTCCAGCCTACCGTCTCAAAAAAAAAAAAGAAAAGAAGAAAGAAACGCTGCTGAAAAGCCTAGGACTAATGTTTTCACCCTTTATGGCCATTTCGCAGACAACTACCCAAAACATCTACACACAATGTTGCTCCTGCAGACAATCCAAGACCAAAAAACTCTCCGCACCTCCCCCTCACCCCACATCAGCAGGAAGTAGCCAGAAAGAACACGTCGCCCCTTGTCCTTTTACAACTATAGGGTCTGGAATGACAGAGCAGGAGCACCGTCATCTCGGACAAACCCCACCACTTTAAGTTCCAGCTCCCTCTCTAGCCTCTTACATTTCAAGGAAATCACTTATCTTCTAACTACAAGCAGCCAGAAAGAGCAGATAGTAAAACACAGATAAGACAGCTCAGGCACAGAGGGAAGTAGGGGGAAAGTCTCTTGGGTAATTGCCAAATTTCACCCTCATACAATGGGCCCCAGTAAAACAGTGGGGCCTTACTTAATAAGCACATTCTTTTCCCTTCAGATGCACTGAAATAGGGAAGCTAAAGGCAGACTCCAGGAGGGGGTTGTTGGGGGGCGGGTATGCCTGCAGCTGCAAGAAGATGTATGGGGACAGACATGCAACTCTCCCTCCCAGATATGCACAACAAAGAGACACAGAAGCAGTCCAAGCCTCTGATAAACTCTCCCACCCTGAATCCTTAAAAACTTTCAGTCTGGGCTGAGCTCGGTGGCTCACGCCTGTAATCCCAGCATTTTGGGAGACTGAGGCGGGCAGATCACGAGGTCAAGAGTTCGAGACCAGCCTGGCCAACATGGTGAAACCCCGTCTCTACTAAAAAATACAAAAATTAGCTGGGCATGGTGGCACATGCCTGTAATCCCAGCTACTCGGGAGGCTGAGGCAGGAGAATCGCCTGAACCCAGGAGGCGGAGGTTGCAGTGAGCCAAGATCACATCATTGCACTCCAGTCTGGGCAACAAGAGTGAAACTCTGTCTCAAAACAAAAACAAGAAACAAACAAAAAACCCAAAAACAAAAAAACCTCTTAGTCTGTAAGAGAGTATGCCTCTGGACTGGGCACAGTGGCTCACGCTTGTAATCCCAGCACTTTGGGAGGCTGAGACGGGTGGATCACGAGGTCAGGAGATAGAGACCAGTCTGGCTAACACGGTGAAACCTCGTCTCTACTAAAAATACAAAAAATAGCCAGGCGTGGTGGTGGGCACCTGTAGTCCCAGCTACTCGGGAGGCTGAGGCAGGAAGATGGCTTGAACCCAGGAGGTGGAGGTTGCAGTGAGCCGAGATCATGCCACTGCACTCCAGTCTGGGCAACAGAGTGAGATTCTGTCTCAAAACAAACAATCAAACAAAAAAAAACACAGACACATTTTCCTTTCAGCATTGGTTCTAAAATTCAAAGATGAGCTGTCCTAGGGAAACGGAACAAGGATTGCCCTAGGACATGTTGAAGAATGTGGAAAACGTTTCATATTTAAAACGTTGATTCATTGATTGATTGAGACAGGGTCTCACTCTGTTACCCAGGGTGGAGTGCAGTGGTGTGATCATGGCTCACTGCAGTCTCAAACTCCTGGGCTCCAGTGATCCCTCTCACTTCAACCTCCCAAGTAGCTGGGATTACAGGTGTGCACCATCATGCCCAGCTAACTTTTTTATTTTTTTGTAGAGACAGGGATCTCGCTATGTTGCCCAGGCTGCTCTTGAACTCCTAAGCTAAAGTAATTCTCCTGCTTCAGCCTCCCAAAGTGCTGGGATTACAGGTGTAAGTCATTGCACCTGACAGGGAAGCATTTTAAAGTCAGCTACATCTTGACTTTGACTATTCAGAATATTTAAAAATGAATAAGTAGTAAGAAATAAAGAACAAAGGTACCATGAAACAAAGATTGGGCCCTTGGGTCTTTATAGGAATAACTTTTTGTGGGGGCAGGGATGGGGGTAGGCTCTGTCGTCCAGACTGGAGTGCAGTGGTGCAATCATAGCTCACTACAGCCTGGGACCCCCGGGCTCCTGGGCTCAAGTGATCTTCCTAACACAGCCTCCCAAAGGGCTGGGATTCCAGATATGAGCCACCAGCCTGGCCTTTTAAAACAATTATTTGGGCTGGGCATGGTGGCTCAAGCCTGTAATCCCAGCACTTTGGGAGGCCAAGGCAGGCGGATTATTTGAGGTCAGGCGTTGGAGACCAGCCTGGCCAACATGGTGAAACTGTCTCCACTAAAAATACCAAAAAACTAGCTGGGTGTGGTAGTACATGTCTGTAATTCCAGCTACTCGGGAGGCTGAGGCAAGAGAATCGCTTGAACTCACAAGGCGGAGGTTGCAGTGAGCCAAGGTCAAGCCACTGTACTCCAGCCTGGACAACAGAGAGAGAGTCCGTCTGAAGATAAATAAATTAAATAAATAAATAAATTGGAGAGAACACAAGTCACTTTGCTTCTCCACCTCCCTAACGAAGCTCTCTATGGTATAAAGCTTGAAGGAATGTGGTCCACCCAAGCCCTGACTCTGAAACCTTTTTCCATTGAGTTCTCCCATCTCCTAGGAGATACTTGCCATGGCCAGCAGCTCTGCCGGGTTACAAAGCTCATGCCAGGAAAGGCAAATGCCAGGCCGACTGCCCGGTGACTCTCCAGGGCTGACTCAGAGCCACAGAGCAGAGGCTGGTATGAGTCTCTTGTGGCTGCTGAAACAAATGACCAGAAACAGAGCAGCTTAAAGCAACCCAGATTTATGATTTTACAGCACTGGAGGTCAGATGTCCTAAAATTAAGGCGTTGATGAGGCTGGTTCCTCCTGGAGGCTCCATTTTCAGCCTTTCCCAGCTTCTAGAGGTACCCACAGCTCTCATCTTGGGGCCCCTTCCTCCACCTTCACAGCCAGCAGTGCAGCCTCTTCCAGTCCCTTTCTGACTGTGACCCTCCTGCCTCCTCATTTTTTTTTTTTTTCTGAGACAGCGTCTCGCTCTATAGCCAAGGCTGGAGTGCAGTGCCAAGGCTGGAGTGCAATGGCTCCATCTCATCTCACTGCAACCTCTGCCCCCTGAGTTCAAGTGATTCTCCTGCCTCAGCCTCCCGAGTAGCTGGGATTACAGGCATGCGCCACCATGCCCAGCTAATTTTGAATTTTTAGTAGTGACAGGGTTTCTCCACGTTGGGCAGGCTGGTCTCGAACTCCCAACCTCAGGTGATCCACTTGCCTCAGCCTCCCAAAGTGCTGGGATTATAGGCGTGAGCCACTGCGCCTGGCCCCAGCTACCTTTTTTATTTTTATTTTTGTAGAGACTGTGTCTTGCTATGTTGTCCAGGCTGGTCTCAAACTCCTAGGCTCAAGCAATCCTCCCTCCTTGGCATTCCAAAGTGTTGAGATTACAGGTGTGAGCCACCGTATCTGGCCAAGGGGGCTTTATTTTACCTACCACAGCATCCGTGGGGGCCAAAATCACAAGATGGGGGGCCCACAGGACACTTCCTGAGGGAGGTGATGTGTGGGTTTAGTTCTGGAAGATTGCAGGGCTGGCGGGGGGTTGTGCTATGCGGGAAGAGGATTCCAGGCTGAGAGAACAGAGTCCATAGAACAGCACGATCCTAAATACCTACCCCAGACGTGACCTGGAAGCTCTGTTTGGGAAAGTACATTTCTCATCTGGGGTCAATTTTTCCCCCAGGGGACACCTGGCCCGTGCCTGGAGAGAGATTTGGCTGTCACCACTGGGGGGTTGGGGGGGACGGTGGGCTGCCAGAGAGCTGCTAAATAATCTAGACTGCACAGGACCGCCCCCTACCAGGAAGAATCAGCCAGCCCACAGAATAGATTAGAGGGCGAGAATCCTTCTGTCCTCATCCCTCAGGACTCAGAGGGGCTTTCCACCAGGGGCAGCTGGAAGGTTTTATTGGGTGACCTTTGGCCTTTCTAACCCTGCCTCCCGCCCCTCACCCTGTCTCCCGCCTTTCTTGGGAAAAGCTGATTTTAGTTCCTGGTGACCCTTGGCCTCCTCAGGGAACACAAGCATTTGTGTGGGCTGATGGTTTCTACCTCTGGAATGTGACTGCTCCGCCTGGCCTGGGCCCTGGAGGACGTTTTTCTCCCCACCCCTAGGCCTGGGCCACTCTGGCCTCCGGATCCCAGGCCCCTCACTGTGCTGGAAGACGTGGTCAGGCAGACAATGTCCGAGGGAAACATCTGGAGCCCGTGCTGGTCACTGGGCCAGAGAATGAGCTGGTTCATTCATGGGGCATGGGGCAGAGGTGATGGATCTGCAGAGGAGGGGCTGGGTTGGGGTGGTGGGTCTGCACCTTGCCAGCACCCCTCACCCCCCCCCACCCCAGGCCTGCCCTGTTTTCCCTACAGCTCCTTGTCCCTGCTGCCTCTGAAGGACTTACGTCACTGATCCCCTCAATGGCCACCCTTTTGAGTCGGCAGGTTCTCCTTGGGCTGAAGCAGGAGTGAGGTGCCTCTCTTGCCTACTGGAAAAGGGACCCCAAGCTTGGGAGGTCTGATCCAGTGGGGCAGGGGCCCTGGTGCCAATGCCGGAGAGGAACTGGTCCCTGGGGGCCTCATGTCCACTGAGATGTCATAAACCCACCTGGTGTCCTCAAGACAGGCCCTCGAATGTAGGGCTCACTGCTTGTTCATCCGGTCCGAAAGCCTTGGCTGCCTCATGGGTGCCAGGCCCCCCATGCTGGGCACTGGGTATGCCAAGGGGGACAGATCCCCGCCTCCTTCCTGAAGGAGCCTGCAGTGACTCAGGAGAGCAGGGCTCACATTTGCTGATGTCTCAGTCAAGAGCCAGGCCCTGCACTGGATGCAGGAGTTGTGGTTGAGGGCAAAGCAGCTGTGTTTCTGGGGGACAAGGTAGGGAGATGTCAGCCACAGGAAGGGAAGGCAGCAGGGATCTGGGTAAATAAAACCCAGGGGCCAGGTGCAGTGGCTCATGTCTGTAATCCCAGCACTTTGGGAGGCCGAGGCAGGCAGATCACTGGAGGTCAGGAGTTCAAGACCAGCCTGGCCAACATAATGAATCCCCGTCTCCACTAAAAAAAAAAAAAAAAACTAAAAATTAGCCGGATGTGGTGGCACATGCCTATAATCCCAGCTACTCAGGAGACTGAGGCAGGAGAATCGCTTGAATCTGGGAGGCAGAGGTTGCAGTGAGCTGAGATTGTGCCACTGCACTCCATCCTGGGCGACAGAACAAGCCTCTGTCACTAAAAACAGACAAACCTGGGTGCAATGGTATAAAGAGGAGGACGAGGAAGGCCAGCGTGTGTCCAGGGAAGCCCCTGTACCCCAGAGGGTGGAGGCTAGTTTCAGGGTTTGGCCGTCCCTCCCATGGGGGCCCACCCAATCCTGGCTCCTGCCTTCTACCTGCTGTGGCTGCAACTGCTCTGGCCAGCCAGGTGACTTCCATGTGCCTCCTCCGCAAGCCTGAGCCCCTGATGTATGAAACCCAGCACTGCCACCCAGGCTGCAGGCCAGCCCCGTCCACCAGAGAATGGGGTGTCCAAACCCCAGAATCCTGGCTCCTTGACCTGTGGAAGACCTGGCAGGGAATGAGTGTGGGTAACAAGGGCCACCTGAGGTCCTCTGCTCACCCTGCTGAAACCCCGTGGGCTGTAGCACAGTCATGCGTCCTCTGGGGTGTACCCCAGTAAGAGAGAAGCACATCAGGTGCTGAATGGGAATGAGGATGGAACAAAGATGAAAGATCAGTGAGACTGGGCGGTGGCTCATGCCTGTAATCTCAGCACTTTGGGAGGCTGAGGTGGGGGGATCACTGTTGCCCAAGAGTTCGAGACCAGCCTGGGCAACACGACAAAACCCTGTCTCTACTAAAAATACAAAAATTAGCTGGGCGTGCCGACACATGCCTGTAATCCCAGCTACTCAGGAGGCGGAGGTTGCAGTGACCCGAGATCGTGCCATTACACTCCAGCCCAGCCTAGGCGACAGAGCAAGTCTGTCTCCAAAAAAGAGACCAATACATCCCTTTTCCCCAGGCTCAGTTTCTTCCTCTCCCACCTGGACCTGAAGCCACTGCTTTAACTGCACCGTTGAGAATGTCCCTGTCTCCCCCAAATTCAAGCTTCTTAAGCCTCTGGCCCTTGATTGCATGGAGTACCCACAGATGCCACCATGAATCCATGATCTCCCACCCAGCTGGGCTCCTCCCCTTCCCCAGAACAGCCCCTTGCTGTAAAATGGGGTGAACAGAACTGAACAGGCTGTTACCATGAGGATTTGAGGGCATCAGTACAGCGCTTGGCCCAGTGCCCAGGAGCCCCTACCACTCTACAGAGTCACAGGCCTCCTGACCATAACTCCTATGGGTGCATGATTTACCGGGCCAGCCTGCATGCTGGGCGTTTAGGTAGTTTCCAACCAGAAGATAACTTATTAAAGAGCCTAAGACACGTCCTCCTGCAGGCAGCCCTTCCACAGGTGGCTTGGGGTAATTTTCAGTGGTATAGTCACAAGCTCAGACTACGAACCCTCTTTTTTTGAGATGGAGTCTCATTCTGTTGCCCAGGCTGGAGTGCAATGGTGCGATTGGCTCACTGCAACCTCCGCCTCCCAGGTTCAAGCGATTCTCATGCCTCAGCCTCTCCAGTAGCCAGGATTACAGGCGTGCACCGCCATGCCAGGCTAATTATTGTATTTTTACAGAGCTACTGAGCTCAAACTCCTGACCTCAGGTGATCTGTGTTTTTAGAGAGCTACTGAGCTCGAACTCCCGACCTCAGGTGATCCACCTGCCTCAGCCTCCCAAAGTGCTGGGATTACAGGTGGGAGCCACCACGCCTGGCCTATGAACCCTCTTGTATGCTGGGTGTGCATTGTCCAAAGGGTCTTTCCAATGGAAGTGGCAGCCACCCCTTTGGAAAGCAAGTGTTTTTTGTTTGTTTGTTTTTTGAGACAGAGTCTCGCTCTGTCACCCAGGCTGGAGTGCAGTGGTGCGACCTCTGCTCACTGCAAGCTCCATCTCCCGGGTTTACACCATTCTCCTGTCTCAGCCTCCCAAGTAGCTGGGACTACAGGTGCCCGCCATCATGCCCGGCTAATTTTTTGTACATTTAGTAGAGACAGGGTTTCACCATGTTAGCCAGGATGGTCTTGATCTCCTAACTTCGTGATCCACCTACCTCGGCCTCCCAAAGTGCTGGGATTACAGGTGGGAGCCACCGCGCCCGGCCGGAAAGCAAGTGTTGAGGTCCCGGCAGCATTGGAATGATCCTTGCTGTGACCAACCCTGCCCAACAGGCCCTCCCTTGATGCCCAGTACATCCACTCTTAGGCTCCTAGACCCCCCTTATCCTCCTGGGAATCGTCTGTTTCTGATCTTTGCACCTTTGGTGCTTATCAATTTGCATGAGCTTTTAATAGACTGATAACACCTGGTGCCACAGTTTCAATGTTCGTTCCCTCCAAAACTCACGTTGAAACTTAATCCTTGATGTGGCCGTGTTGACAGAGGTGGGGCCTTTAAGGGGTGACTGGGTCATAAGAATTCTGCCCTCATCAACTGATTAATCCATTCATGGGTGAACAGATCTATGGGTTAATAGATAATGGGTTATCATAGGAGGGCAACTGGTGGCTTTGAAAGAATAGGAAGAAGGGGCCGGGCGCGGTGGCTCGCGCCTGTAATCCCAGCATTTGGGAGGCCGAGGCAGGCGGATCACGAGGTCAGGAGATTAAGACCATCCTGGCTAACACGGTGAAACCCCATCTCTACTAAAAAAAATACAAAAAATTAGTCGGGCTTGGTGGCAGGCACCTGTATTCCCAGCTACTTTGGAGGCTGAGGCAGGAGAATGGCATGAACCTGGGAGGTGGAGCTTGCAGTGAGCCAAGATCGCTCCACTGCACTCCAACCTGGGCGACACAGCGAGACTCGGTCTCAAAAAACAAAACAAAACAAAAAAAATAGGAAGAAGTCCAGTCATGGTGGCTCACGCCTATAATCCCAGCACTTTCAGTAGGCTGAGATAGGCAGATCAGCTGAGGTCAGGAGTTCAAGACCAGCCTGGCCAACGTGGTGAAACCCTGTCTCTACTAAAAATAAAAAAATTAGGCCAGGCGTGGTGGCTCACGCCTGTAATTTCAGCACTCTGGGAAGCTGAGGTGGAAGCTGAGGTGGGTGGATCACCTGAGGTCAGGAGTTTGAGACCAGCCTGGCGAACATGGTGAAACCCTCTCTACTAAAAATACAAAAAATTAGCCGGGCATGGTGGTGGATGCCTATAATTCCAGCTACTCGGGAGGCTGAGGGAGGAGGAATCTCTTGAACCCAGGAGGCGGAGGTTGCAGTGAGCTGAGATCGAGGCACTCCAGCCTGGGCAACAAGAGAGAAATTCTGTCTCAAAAAATAAATAAATAAAAATAAAAACCACAAAAATTAGACGGGTGTGGTGGTGCATGCCTGTAATCCCAGCTACTCAGGAGGCTGAAGCAGGAGAATCGCTCGAACCCTGGAGGCAGAGATTGCAGTGAGCCAAGATCGTGCCATTGCGCTCCAGCCTAGGCAACAGAGCAGACTCTGTCTCAAAAAAAAAAAAAAAAAAAAAGAAAGAAAAGAAAACAAAAAAGGCCGGGCATGGTGGCTCATACCTGTAATCTCAGCACTTTGGGAAGCCAAGGCGGGAGGATCACCTGAGGTCAAGAGTTCAAGACCAGTCTGGCCAACATGGTGAAACCTTGTCTCTACTAAAAATACAAAAAAAAAATTAGCTGGGCGTGATGGCGGGCACCTGTAGTCCCAGCTACTCAGGGAGGCTGAGGCAGGAGAATCGCTTGAACCAACGAGGCAGAGGTTGCAGTGAGCCAAGATCACACCATTACATTCGCTGCAACCTCCGCCTCCTGAGTTCAAGCAATTCTCAGGTGATCAGCCCCCCTCGGCCTCCCAACATGCTAAGATTATAGGGGTGAGACACTGCACCCTGCCAACCCCCAGCTAATTTTTATTTTATTTTTATTTTTTGATACGGAATTTTGCTCTGTCGCCTAGGCTGGAGTGCAGTGGCACAATCTTGGCTCACTGCAACCTCTGCCTCCCAGGTTCAAGCAATTCTCCTGCCTCAGCCTCCTCAGTAGCTGGGATTACAGGCTCCCGCCACCACGCCTGGCTAATTTTTGCGTTTTTAGTAGAGATGGGCTTTCACCATGTTGGCCAAGCTGGTCTCAAGCTCCTGACCTCAGGTGATCTGCCTGCTTTGGCCCCCCAAAATGCTGGGATTACAGGCATGAACCACCCAGCCCGGGCTTAATTTTTCAAAGATGTTTTAAAGTTAGAGTCTTGCTATGTTGCCTAAGGGAACTCCTGGCCTCAAGTAACCCTCCTGACTCAGCCTCCGGCATAGGATGAAATTATATTCAACCCTAAAAAGTAATGAAGTACTAACTCCTTCTGCAATAGCACGTGAACCTTAAAAACATGCTCAGTGAAAGAAGCCAGACACAAAATAATGCATTGGATAAGATTCCATTTATAAGAAGTACCTAGAGTAGAAAAATCCATGGAGTCAGGAAGTAGACTAGTGGGTTCCAGGGATGGGGAGTGACAGGTAATGGGTACAGGGTTTCTCTCTGGGGTGATGAAAATATTCTGGAGACTGGGCATGGTGGCTCACACCTGTAATCTCAGCACTTTTGGAGGCCGAGACGGGTAGATCACTTGAGGTCAGGGGTTTGAGACCAGCATGGCCAACATGGCACTATCCCATCTCTACTAAAATACAAAAATTAGCCAGGTGTGGTGACACACACATGTAGTCCCAGCTACTTGGGAGGCTGAGGTTGCAGTGAGCCAAGATTGCACCACTGCACTCCAGCCTGGGTGACAGAATGGGACTCCATGAAAGAAAGAAAGAGAAAGAGAGAGAGGGAAAGAGAGATGGAAGGAAGGAAGGGAGAAAGAAAGAGAAAGAAGGAAAGAAAGAGGGAAAAAGAAAAGAGGCCGGGCGCAGTGGCTCACACCTGTAATCCCAGCGCTTTGGGAGGCCGAGGCAGGTGGATCACAAGGTCAGGAGATCGAGACCATCCTGGCTAACACAGTGAAACCCCGTGTCTACTAAAAAATACAAAAAATTAGCTGGGCTTGGTGGCGGGCGCCTGTAGTCCCAGCTACTCGGGGGGCTGAGGCAGGAGAATGGCGTGAACCCGGGAGGCGAAGCTTGCAGTGAGCCGGGATCATGCCACTGTACTCTAACCTGGGCAACAGAGCGAGACTCCATCTCAAAAAAAAAAAAAAAAAAAAAAAAAAAAGAGAAAAAGAGAGAGAGAGAGAAAGAAAGAGAGAAAAGAAAGCAAAAGAAAGAGAGAAAAGAAAGCGAAAGAGAGAGAGAGAGAGAGAGAGAAAGAAAGAAAGAAGGAAAGAAAGAAAGGAAGAAAGAGAGAGAAAGAGAGAGGAATGGAAGGGTTATAGGTAGGATCCAGAAAGTGAACTCTGGCAAACGTCCTGAGCTGGCTCAGGCCAGTGACCCATGTTATCTTGTGCGTGGTGTTAAAGAGGCTGCAATTCTGTGACAAGCAGTGGAGAGGTCTGTGCTGCCCTCTGGGTCACTGACCCCCATGTTGTTTACTGGACAGCCACCAAGAAGGTGCTTTAAGTGCCCTGCTTGGTGCCTGCTTTAAACAGGCTCTCGAGGTGGTGGCACCGGTACTGCCTGCCTTGTACAAATAAACAAACTGCGGCTGGGGAAAGTGAAGTAATTCCTAAAGTTAAGCCTGGTGGCCAGGCGCAGTGGCTCACGCCTGTAATCCCAGCACTTTAGGAGGCTGAGGCGAACCGATCATTTGAGATCAGGAGTTCGCGACCAGACTGCCCAACATGGTGAAACCCTGTCTCTACTAAAAATACAAAAAAATTAACCAGGCGTGGTGGCGGGTACCTGTAATCTCAACCACTCAGGAGGCTGAAGCAAGAGAATCACTTGAATCTGGGAAGCAGAGATTGCCGTGAGCTGAGATCGTGCCACTGCACTCCAGCCTGGGCGACAGAGCAAGACCCTGTCTTAAATAAATAAATAGGCCAGGTGCGGTGGCTCACGCCTATAATCCCAGCACTTTGGGAGGCTGAGGCAGGCAGATCACAAGGTCAGGAGATCAAGACTATCCTGGCCAACATGGTGAAACCCCCATCTCTACTAAAAATACAAAAATTAGCTGGGTGTGGTGGCACGTGCCTGTAATCCCAGCTACTTGGGAGGCTGAGGCATGAGAATCGCTTGAACCCAGGAGGCAGAGGTTACAGTGAGCCGAGATCACTCCAGCCTGGCGACAGAGTGAGACTCCATCTCAAAAATAAACAAATAAATAAATAAAGTAAGCCTGGTATTTCTGTGCCTGCTTTGGGGCCAGTCTCTTTGAGTCAGAACTGTGCACAAGGTAGAACGGCCAAAGTGTTGTGGCTGCAAGGACTCTGCACACAGCACACTGTGGCCACCTGCCCCTCCAACTCTGACCTCATCCAGGAAGTGAACTCCAAACTGCTGCTAACCTGAAAATAAACTCAATTGCCTGAGAAAAAATAAAGCCTCTAATCTTCTCCTATGACCGATCTCACTGGCGCTTGAGATGGCATCAGATTGAAGTTGGGCCTCAGAAGAACACAGGGCTTCTAGAAGGTTCTTCCAGCTTTTTGGAGCCTGCCCGGCTTCTGTTTTCAGAATGGGCAGTGAACTGGGGTGGGCTATGATGCTTCAGCTCTGTGTGGGGGCTGACCAGTGAACTGCTCGCCTGACAGGCACACCCATTTCTGATGATGTCCCCAGAATAACTCCATCCCATATATGGAACCCTCCAAAATTTTGAGAGAGAATGGCTTTCCCCCACATCTGTCTCTAATTGACCTGGCTGCCACCTTCTCCACATTTCACTGGTCACCCAGGGTCCTGCTGACCCCACATCTTAAACATCTGGAATCAGCCTCCTTCTCTCCAGAACCCTCCAGCACTCCTCCGGCCACCAGTCCGCTTTGCCGTCTCTCCTTCAGTTGTCTAGATGGCCTCCCTGGAGGCCTCCCCCTTCTCATGTTGTATCTTCTACTTGCCCCAGGTTCCAGTGGAAAGAAGGAAAAAAGGAAGGAAGGACGGAAGGAAGGAAGGAAGGAGAGAGAAAGAGAAAGAAAGGAAGGAAGGAGGGAAAAGAAAAGAAAGGAAGGAAGGGAGACAGAAAGAAAGGAAAGAAAGAGAGAAATTAAGAGACAGAGATGGCCAGGCGCCATGGCTCATGCCTGTAATCCCAGCACTTTGGGAAGCCGAGGTGGGTAGACCACCTGAGGTTGGGAGTTCAAGACCGGCCTGATCAACATAGAGAAACCCCATCTCTAATAAAAATACAAAATTAGCCCCGCGTGGTGACACATGCCTGTAATCCCAGCTACTCGGGAGGCTGAGGCAGGAGGAAAATTGCTTGAACCCAGGAGGGGGAGGTTGCGGTGAGCCGAGATCACGCCATTGCACTCCAGCCTAGGCAACAAGTGCAAGACTCTGTCTCAAAAAAAAAAAAAAAAGAGAATCACGTAAGTCTCTCAGTTTTAAACTCTTTCAGCTAAAAGATAAATTCTTTGTTTGTTTGTTCGTTTAAAACAGATCTCACACTGTCGCCCAGGCTGGAGTGCAGTGGCACGATCTCAGCTCACAGCAACCTTCGACTCCTGGGTCCAAGCGATTCTCCTGCCTTTCTCCTGCCTCAGCCTTCTGAGTAGCTGGGATTACAGGCATGTGCCACCATGCCCGGCTAATTTTTGTACTTGTATTTGTATTTTTATATATATTGTATGAGACGGAGTTTCACTCTTGTCGCCCAGGTTAGAATGCAGTGGCACAGTCTCAGCTCACTGCAACCTCCACTTCCCGGGTTCAAGCGATTCTCCTGCCTCAGCCTCCTGAGTAGCTGGAATTACAGGCGCCCACCACCAAGCCCGGCTAATTTTTGTATTTTTAGTACAGACGGGGTTTCACCGTGTTGGCCAGGCTGGTCTCGAACTCCTGACCTCAAGTGATGTGCCCGCCTCAGCCTCCCAAAGTGCTGGGATTACAGGCGTGAGCCACCGTGCCCGTCCAATAAATTTTCAATGCCTACCCCCTTTTATTTCCCTGAGGCTACTGTAACAAATAACCACAACCCTCGTGACTTAAAACAACTATTTTATTTCATATATTTTAATTTTGTTGTTGTTGGTGGCGGTGGTGGTTTTTTTGTTTTTTTTTGTTTGTTTGTTTGTTTTTTTGAGACTTCGCTCTGTTGCCCAGGCTGGAGTGCAGTGGCGCGATCTCGGCTCACTGCAAGCTCCGCCTCCTGGGTTCACGCCATTCTCCTGCCTCAGCCTCCCAAGTAGCTGGGACTACAGGCGCCCGCCACCACGCCCGGCTAATTTTTGTGTTTTTAGTAGAGACAGGGTTTCAGCGTATTAGCCAGGATGGTCTTGATCTCCTGACCTCGGGATCCGCCTGTCTCGGCCTCCCAAAGTGCTGGGATTACAGGCATCAGCCACCGTGCCCAGCTATTTATTTTAATCTGAGACAGGGCCTCACTCTGTCGCCCAGGCTGGAATGCTGTGGTACGATCATGACTCACTGCAGCCTCAGCCTCCTCGGCTCAGTTGATGTTCCCACCTTAGTCTCCCAAGTAGCTAAGACTTACAGGCACGTGCCACCACGCCCAGCTAATTTCAGTTTTTGTACAGATGGGGTTTCACCATATTGCCCAGGCTAGTCTCAAACTCCTGAGCTCAAGCAATCTGTCCACCTTGGCCTCCCAAAAGTGCCGGAATTACAGATGTAAGCCACCACATCCAGCCCAAAGCAGCACATTTTTATTATCTTACAATCCTGGGGTCAGAAGTCTGAAATTAGTTCTTACTAGGTTCTAAAATCAAGGTGTGTGCAGGGCTAGTTCCTTCTAGAGGCTCCAAGGGAGAATCCATTTCCCTGCATTTTCCAACGTCTAGAGGCCACCTGAATTCCTTGGCTTGTGGCCCCTTCCTCCACCTTCAAGCCAGCATGCAGCCTCTTCCAATCTCTGATTCTGACCCTCCTCCCTCCCTCTTATAAAGGACCCTGTGATGACATTGGGTCACCCAGATCATCCAGAATGATCTCCCATCTCAAGATCTTTTTTTTTTTTTTGAGATGGAGTCTTACTCTGTTGCCCAGGCTGAAGTGCAGTGGCGTGACCTCGGCTCACGGCAACCTCAGCCTCCCAAGTAGCTGGGACTACAGGTGTGTGCCACCACACCTGGCCAATTTTTGTATTTTTAGTAGAGACAGGGTTTCACCATGTTGGCCAGGCTGGTCTCAAACTCCTGGCCTCAGGTGATCCGCCCACCTCAGCCTCCCAAAGTGCTGGGATTATAGGCATGAGCCACCATGCCTGGCCCATCTCAAAATCTTTAACCAGGTTGGGCACGGTGGCTCACGCCTGTAATCCCAACACTGGGAGGCTGAGTTGGGAGTATCACTTGAGGCCAGGAATTCAATAAAACCAGCTTGGGCAACATAGTGAGACCCTATCTCTATTTTTTTTTTTTTTTTTTTTAGTTAGCTGGGCATTATGTCTGTAGCCCCAGCTACTCAGGAGGCTAAGCCAGGAGGATTGCTTGAGCCTAAAAGTTTTGAGGCTGTAGTGAACTGTGATTGTGCCACTGCACTCCAGCCTGGGTGACACAGCAAGACCCTATCTCTTAAAAACAAACAAACAAAAAAAAACCCTTAAGCCTGCCGTGTGAGGTACCATATTCATGGGTTCCAGGGTGTCAGGACATGTAAATCTCTGCGGGGGATCCATCAATGTTTTCTGAAAAGGGCTTGATAGCAAATATTTGGGGCTTTGTAGGGTACATGGTCTCTTGTTATGTACCCTACATGATATAATGTCCATGGCCTGATGCGAAATAAAAACCTGGGGCCCTTCAATCATAAACTATAAAGAACTTCAGAATGGGGACAGTGGAAGGCCAGGGCCCCGCGTGATGCAGTTTGCACATCCATGAAGCGGGTCCTGTCTGCACAACTTCCGCCTCTATGACAGCTCAAGAGCGTCCCCTGGCCACACACAAAGGAGAGGCGTGGCTGTGTTACTGTCAAACTTTATGGACGCTGAAACTTGCATTTCATGTAATTTTCACATGTCATAAAACACTATTGTTATTTTTCCAACTGTGGAAAAATCATTCTTGGCTCACGGGCCGCCGAAAAACAGGCATGGGCCGAATCAGGCTGTAGTGGGCTGACTACATGAGCTATGGGATCACATCAGAGCTTCTCTGCCCGACTTTCCAGGGCTCCTCAAGGCCAGTGCCACCTCACTGTGATCTCCCCTCCGAAGTGGCACCCCTGCTCCCCAAATGACCCTCCCTGACAAATCTGTGCCATTGCTCCTGCCGGTCCCTCTGTCTGCAACTCCCCATCTCTCTTCTCTGCCCAGCCGACCCTTCCTCATGGATTAATGTGGCCCCAACACTGCCCTCCGTGGGAGGCCGATCTGTGCCCATCCCTTGTCACACTGGGTGGATTTATGTGTCCACGTGTCCATCTCTGCCTCAGGGCAGTGATGTCCTCTAGAGCAGGGACTTGGGCCCAGTCAGCTTCTGTGTCTCCTGACCTCCTGGACTCACAACAGCTTGTGCTGAAGGAACAGACAGGGACTGAGAGGGACAGCAAGAATACCCCAAACTACCGTGGCTGATTCCTACTCCCCAGGATCAAGACTATGCTTCTGATTAAAAAAAAAAAAAAAAAAAAAAAGCAAAACAGAGCCAGACGTGGTGGCTCACGCCTGTAATCCCAGCACTTTGGGAGGCCGAGGTGGGTGGATCACTTGAAGTCAGGAGTTCGAGACTAGCCTGGCCAACATGGCAAAACCCTGTCTCTACTAAAAATACAAAAAAATTAGCCGAGCATGGTAGCGCACACCCGTAATCCCAGCGACTTGGGAGCCTGAGGCAGGAGAATTGCTTGAACCCGGGAGGTGGAGGTTGCAGTGAGCCAAGATCTTGCCATTGCACTCCAGCCTGGGCGACAAAAGCAAAACTCCATCTCATAAAAAACTAAAAATAAAAGTGTAATCCGCTATCAGCGGAGGTTGCAGTGAGCCGAGATTGTGCCACTGCACTCCAGCCTGGATGACAGAGACAGACTCCATCTCAAAACAAATAAATAAATAAAAAGGCAAAACCAGATAAGAACTTCCTATCTCACAATCAGAGCAGGCAAATAAAGATCTTTGAGACCAAGCAGACCTGGGTTTTGTTTTTTTAGAAAATTTTTTTTAGAGACAGGGTCTTGCTGTCACCCAGGCTGGAGTGCAGTGGCACGATCATGGCTCACGGCAACCTCAAACTTCTGAGCTCAAGGAATCCTCTCACCTCAGCCACCTGACTAGCTGGGACTACAGGCACACGCCAGCACGCCTGGTTAAGTGTTTTTTTTTTTTTTTTTTTGAGACGGAGTCTCGCTCTGTCGCCCAGGCTGGAGTGCAGTGGCACAATCTCAGCTCACTGCAAGCTCCGCCTCCCAGGTTCACACCATTCTCCTGCCTCAGCCTCCCCAGCAGCTGGGACTACAGGCACATGCCGCCACGCCTGGCTAATTTTTTGTATTTTTAGTAGAGACAGGGTTTCACTATGTTAGCCAGGATGGTCTCGATCTCATGACCTTGTGATCCTTCCGCCTCGGCCTCCCGAAGTGCTGGGATTACAGGCGTGAGCCACCGTGCCCAGCTGCCTGGTTAAGTTTTAAAAATTTTTGTAGAGACGGAGTCTTGCTTTGTTGCCCAGGCTGGTCTCAAACTCTTGGCCTCAAGGGATCTTCCTGCCTCAGCCTCCCAAAGTGCTGTAATTACAGATGTGAGCCCCAGCACCTGTCCCTGGTTCCAAAGATTGTAAAAGTGGGTTATTTAATTTAGTTCTCACAGTGCCCTCAGGAAGTGCGGTTGACCCTTGAACACACACTCCCCCAAAACTTAACCACCAATAATAGCCCACTGCCGACCGGAAGCCTTACTCATAACATACACAGTCCATTAACATATTCTGTATTTTATTTGTATCATATATTTTTATCATAAAGTAAGATAGAGAAAACAAGATGTATTTTAAAAAATCATTAGGAAGAGGCCAGGCAAGGTGGCTCATGCCTGTAATCCCAGGACTTTGGGAGGCCAAGTCAGGCAGATCACCTGAGGTCAGGAGTTTGAGACCAGCCTGGCCAACATAGTGAAACCCCATCTCTACTAAAAATACAAAAATTAGCCGGGCATGGTTGCGGGCACCTGTAATCCCAGCTACTCGGGAGACTGAGGCAGGAGAATCACTTGAACCTAGGAGGCGGAGGTTGCAGTGAGCGAAGATCATACCACTGTACTCCAGCCTGGGGGATACAGCAAGACTCTGTCTCCACAAAAAAAAAAATCATTAGGAAGAGAAAATACATTCATCTTTCATTAAGTGGATGTGGATCATAATGGTCTTCATCTTCGTCATCTTCACTCGGAGTAGGCTGAGGAGGAGGAGGAGGAGGAGGGGTTGGTCTTGCTGCCTCACAGATGGCAGAGGTGGAAGTAAATCCAGTTGTAAGTGGACCTGTGCAGTTCAGACCCGGTTGTTCAAGGATCACCTGTACTGTGATCACCCCCATTTTATTTATTTTATTTTTTGAGATGGAGTTTCACTCGTCTCCCAGGCTGGAGTGTAATGGTGCGATCTCGGCTCACCGCAACCTCCGCCTCCTGGGTTCAAGCGATTCTCCAGCCTCAGCCTCCCGAGGAGCTGGGATTACAGGCACCCGCCACTGCGCCCAGCTAATTTTGTATTTTTAGTAGAGACAGGGTTTCTCCATGTTGGTCAGGCTGGTCTCGAACTCCCGACCTCAGATGATCTGCCTGCCTTGGCCTCCAATGTGCTGGGATTATAGGCGTGAGCCACCGCACCGGCCTTATTTTATTTTTATTTATTGGAAACAGAGTCTCGCTCTGTTGCCCAGACGAGTGCAGTGGCACCCTCTCGGCTTACTGCAACCTCCCCCTCTCGGGTTCAAGTGATTCTCCTGCCTCAGCCTCCAGAATAGCTGGGATTACAGGTGTGTACCACCATGCCTGGCTAATTTTTGTATTTTTAGTAGAGATGGGGTTTTACCATATTGGCCAGGCTGGTCTTGAACTCTTAGCCTCAAATGATCTGCCCACCTCAGCCTCCCAAAGTGCTGGGAGTACAGGTGTGAGCCACCGCATCTGGCCCACCCCCATTTTAGAGATGAGGAAGCTGAAACTCAGAGAGATTATATGACTCGCCCAAGGTCACACAGCTGGTGAGTGCAGACCCTTTCCCAAAAACAAAAAAAAGAAAAAGAAAAGAAAAGAGCTATTGATGCTGGGTTTGGTGGCTCACGCCTTTAATCCCAGCACTTCAGGAGACCAAGGTGGGTGGATCACTTGAGCTCAGGAGTTCGAGACCAGGCTGGGCAACATGGTAAAACCCTATCTCTACAAAAAATACAAAAATGTAGGTGGGCACGGTGGCGTGCATTTGCAGTCCCAGCTACTTGGGACATTGAGGTGGGAGGATAGCTTGAGACCAGGAGGTTGAGGTGCAGTGAGCACCACTGCGCTCCAGCCTGGACAACATAGTGAGACCCTGTCTTAAAAAAAAAAAAAAAAAAAAAAGGCCGGGCGCAGTGGCTCACGCCTGTAATCCCAGCACTTCAGGAGGCCGAGGCAGGTGGATCACAAAGTCAGGAGATCGAGACCATTCTGGCTAACATAGTGAAACCCCGTCTCTACTGAAAATACAAAAAAATTAGCCGGGCGTGGTGTCGGGCACCTGTAGTCTCAGCTACTTGGGAGGCTGAGGCAGGAGAATGGCATGAACCCGGGAGGCGGAGCTTGCAGTGAGCCGAGATCACACCACAGCACTCCAGGCTAGGCGAGAGTGCGAGACACTGTCTCAAAAAAAAAAAAAGCTATTGGTGATCTAAAGATCTAAAGAAACAACATTCCAGTAGCAATGAGCACTTCCGGTACCCCAGATCCTGGTTTTCTATATCATTCTCTACCAAAAGGAACCAGGGCCCCCTTGGAGACATGGCTGCTTCTAGGATGAAGGGCAGAAATACACAAGATAGGCCTGCAGCGTTTTCTGTTGCCACAAAGTTTAAGGAACTGCTTCGAATAAAATGAACGAACAAAAAACAACTGAAAAACACATTGATGGGAATATGTCAAAGGGCCACAGAAGCCAAATTAAAGAGTGGTAGACGGCCAAAGCTGGAACAATTTGACCGACAAAATACAGTAGTATTGGGTTATAACACAAAGCATAAAAGAAACATCCAGGCCGGGCGCAGTGGCTCAAGCCTGTAATCCCAGCACTTTGGGAGGCTGAGGCTGGTGGATCACCTGAGGTCGGGAGTTCGAGACCAGCCTGACCAACATGGAGAAACCCCGTCTCTACTAAAAATACAAAATTAGCTGGGCGTGGTGGCACATGCCTGTAATCCCAGCTACTTGGGAGGCTGAGGCAGGAGAACTGCTTGAATCCGGGAGGCGGAGGTTGTGGTGAGCCGAGATCATGCCATTGTACTCCAGCCTGGGCAACAAGGGCAAAACTCCATCTCAAAAGCAAAATACAATAAATAAATAAATAAATATCCAGCATTCCATCCTGATATAATTCAATGACCTAATAAGTGGGGGAGAGCGAGAAAAATCTCCCATGTGGCAGGATTCTAGAAAACTTATGTTTCAGCTGTGGACAAGCTTAAAAAATAATAATAATTTACGTAGGGCCAGACGTGGTGATGCAAATCATAACCCCAGAACTTTGGGAGGCCAAGGCAGGAGGAGTGCTTGAGGCCAGGAGTTGCAGACTAGCCTGAGCAACATAGTGAGATCCCATCTCTACAAAAAAATACAAAAAGTAGCCAGATGTGATGACACGCACCTGTAGTCCCAGCTACTAGAGAGGCTGAGGTGGAAGGATCTCTTGAGCCTAGGAAGTTGAGGCTACAGTGAGCCATGATCACACCACTGTACTACAACCTGGGCAACACAGCAAGACTCTGTCTCTAAAATTAAAAAAAAATTATGTAGACAGTCTACCCTTAAAGAAATAGAGTATAACCTTCCACAACTTAGATGTGGGCTACATATAGTGACTTCCTTCCACAGTATTAAAAAAAAAAAAAGGGGGGGGGGTGCGGCTGGGCACGGTGGCTCATGCCTATAATCCCAGCACTTTGGGAGAACGAGACGGGTGGATCACCTGAAGTCAGGAGTTCAACACCAGCCTGGCCAACATGGCGAAACCCCGTCTCTACTAAAAATACAAAAATTAGCCAGGCATGATGGCGGGTGCCCGAAGTCCGAGCTACTTAGGAGGCTGAGGCGGGAGGATCACTTGGACCCAGGAGGTAGGTGAAGGCTGCAGTGAGCCGAGATCGCGCCACTGCGCTCCAGCCCGGGTGACAGAGCGAGACTGTATCTCAAAAAAAAAAAAGTGAGATAGTCTCCTGGGTGGGATCCTGGGAGAGAAAAAAGATACTAGGGCAACACAAAGGAAGACTAAATAAACTCTGACCTTCAGTTAATAGCAAAGTATCAGTATTGGTCCATTAACTGCAACAAATTATCATTATTAATTTGTTACCAATATGTTACTCATTTGTAACTAAAATATGTTACTAATAGAGAATAATGATAACTCTGTTTTTTTGTTTGTTTGTTTTTAACACAGGGTCTGGTGGCTCAGGCCTGTAATCCCAGCACTTTGGGAGGCCAAGGCAGGTGAATCACCTGAGGTCAGGAGTTGGAGACCAACCTGGCCAACACAGTGAAAACCCAGCTCTACTAAAAATACAAAAATTAGCTGGGTGTGGTGGTGGGCACGTGTAATCCCAGCTACTCAGGAGGCTGAGGCAGGAGAATCACTTGAACCCAGGAGACACAGATTGCAGTGAGCCAAGATCACATCACTGCACTCCAGCCTGGGCGATAGAGTGAGACTCGGTCTCAAAAAAAAAGAAAAAAAAAGGACAGGGTCTGGCTATGTTGCCCAGGCTGGTCTGCAACTCCTGGGCTCAGAGATCCTCCCACTTTAGCCTCCCCAGTAGCTGGGATTATAAGTACCTGCCACTGCACCAGGCCTGGTAACTCTCTACTACTACTTTGGCAGTATTTCTGTAAATCTAAAAAATTTTTTTTTTTTTTTTTTTTTTGAGATAGGGTCACACTCTGTCACCCAGAATAGAGGGCAGTGGTGCAATCACAGCTCACTGTAGCCTTGACCTCCCAGGCTTAACCAATCCTCCCACCTCAGCCTCCCCAGTAGCTGGGAGTACAGGTGTATGCCACCACACCCAGCAAATTTTTTAAATTTTTACTAGAGATGGGGGTCTTGCTATATTACGTGGGCTGGTCTCAAACTCCCAGCCTCAAGAGATCCTGCTGCCTCAGCCTCCCAAAGTGCTGGGATTACAGGTGTGAACCACTGTGCCGGGTCTAAATTTTTCTAAAAAATAAGGTCTTTTTTTTTTGAGACAGAGTCTCACTCTGTTGCCCATCACCCCAATCTCAGTTTAAAATGTTTCCTTTTTTTTTTTTTTTTTTTATATGGAGTTTGGCTTTTGTTGCCCAGGTTGGAGTGCAGTGGCGTGATCTCGTTTCACTGCAAGCTCCACCTCCCAGGTTCAAACGATTCTCCTGCCTCAGCCTCCCGAGTAGCTGGGATTACAGGCGCCCACTACCATGCCCGGCTAATTTTTGTATTTTTAGTAGAGATGGGGTTTCACTATGTTGGCTAGGCTTGTCTTGAACTGCTGACCTCGTGATCCGCCCGCCTCAGCTTCCCAAAGTGCTGGGATTATAGGCATGAGCCACTGCACCCGGCCTATTTCTAGGATTTCACAGGAGGATGTCCATAAAGCATTTGCCCTGAAGGACCCACTTAATTCAGAGGACTTGTCACCACTATACCAACCCTATGCTGTCCACTATAGGAGCGACTAGCCTTATGTAGTTATTTAAATTTGAATTAATTAAAAACTTATGCTCAGTTTTTTTTTTTTTTTTTCGACATGGGGTTTTGCTCTGTTGCCCAGGCTGAAGTGTTATGGCATGATCACAACTCACTGCAGTCTCGAACTCCTGGGCTTGAGGAATCCTCTCACCTCAGCCTTTCAAGTAGCTGAGACTAAAGGCCCACACCATATCACTTGGCTTATTTTTTTTATTTTTGGTAGAGATGGGGGCTTGCTATGTTGCCCAGGCTGGTCTTGAACTCCTGGCCTCAAGTTATCCTCCCACTTCGGCTTCCCAAAGTCCTGGAGATTACAGGCATGAGCCACCGTTGTCTGGCCAGAAAGTCAGTTCTTTAATGGTACCAGCCATGTGCCAAGTGCAAAAAAAAAAAAACCCTACAAAACACACACGGAGGCCAGGTGCAGCAACTCATGCCTGTAATCCCAGCACTTTGGGAGGCCGAGGTTGGTGGATCACCTGAAGTTGGGAGTTCAATACTGGCCTGGCCAACATGATG
This sequence comes from Pongo pygmaeus, assembly GCF_028885625.2. Taxonomy (NCBI): domain Eukaryota; kingdom Metazoa; phylum Chordata; class Mammalia; order Primates; family Hominidae; genus Pongo; species Pongo pygmaeus. The sequence continues at coordinate 8,011,497 of NC_072393.2, read as the reverse complement.
AAATCTGTTTCCACTAAAAATACAAAAAAATTAGCCAGGCATGGTAGCAGGCGGTCCCAGCTACTTGGGAGGCTGAGGCATGAGAATCACTTGAATAGGGATGCAGAGGTTGCAGTGAGCTGAGATCACACCACTGCATTCCAGCCTGCACAGCAGAGTGAGACGCTGTCTCAAAAAAAACAAAACGAAAAACTTTTCTAAGAAAATATGATTAAAAAAAGAAATAGGCTGGGCACCGTGGCTCACGCCTGTAATCCCAACACTTTGGGAGGCCAAAGCAGGAGGATCACTTAAGTCTAGAAGTTTGAGACCAGCCTAGGCAATACAGCAAGACTTCATCGCTACTAAAAAATTAAAAATTAGCCGGGCATAGTGGCACATCCTGTAGTCTCAGCTACTCAGGAATCTGAAGCCGGAGGATTGATTGCCTGAGCTGGGGAAGTTGAGGCTGCAGTGAGCCGTGATCACACCACTGCACTCCAACTTGGGTGACAGAGTGAGATCCTGTCTCAAAAAACAAACAAACAAAAAGAAAAGCAAAATTGTAGGCCAGGCGCAGTGGCTCACGCCTGTAATCCCAGCACTTTGGGAGGCTGAAGCGGGCAGATCACGAGGTCAAGAGATACAGATCATCATGGCCAACACGGTGAAACCCCGTCTCTACTAAAAATACAAAAATTAGCTGGTTGTGGTGGCGCAGCGCCTGTAGGCCCAGCTACTCAGGAGGCTGAGGCAGGAGAATCGCTTGAACCTGGGAAGCAGAGGTTGCAGTGAGCCGAGATCACGCCACTGCACTCCAGCCTGCCGACAGAACGAGACTCTGTCTCAAATAAATAAATAAATAAAAATAAAAAGCCTATTATTTTCAGATCATTAAAAAAAAAAAAAAAGAAAAAATTAGGCAGAGTGCAGGCATGCGTGTAATCCCAGCTCTTTGGAAGGCGGAGGCAGGAGAATCGCTTGAGTCCAGGAGTTCGAGACCAGCCTGGGCAACAGAACCAGAGCCCATCTTTATATAAAAAAAATTAAACATGTAGCTTGCATGTATTTCTACTAGGGCATTCTAGGCCAGCGCTGGCTTAGAATGTTAGCCCAATAAGACCAGGTATTATTTTTCTGCTCACTGCCCATACAGTGATTGACACACAGTAGGCGCTCAATGACATTTTAATGAATGAATGAGATGCTGAGCCTTCGGGAACTGGCTTGCTCAAAGAGCCAGCACCGATGGAGCGCTGACCACGTTCCATGCCCCGCCTCCTCAGCGTACCAGAGAAGGAAACTGAGGCCCGGCAAGGTGACGTCAGCTCCTGCCCAACGGCACGTAGCGCGGAAACGTCGGGGCCGGGATTCGAACCCAGGTTCTGTACCTGTAACCCCGGCGCGCTGACCGTTCCTACCTTACCGGGCGGCGGCAGGACAGACAGGTGCGGGACACACGGCGAGCGCTCAACCAGAGGCGCCGCTCCTCAGCCACCGCCTTCCGTCAGCCTCCGAGGGCCGGAACCTAGCTCGCCCCCTCCGCGGCCATCGCTGGCTGCCCTCGTCTCCGCCGGCCGCGGAGCCCCTCGCTGGCGGCGCCGACCGGAAGTCCCGCCTCTCCCGCGCGCCTCGGAGCGTCGCGACAGCCACGCCGGCCAATGAGCAGCACGCCGTGGCGGACGTCGGCCAATGGGCTCGCGCGCCTGGGGGGCGTGTCCGGGCCGCGGGCCGGAGCGGGTCGTGCGCGCTGAGGAGGAGCCGCTGCCGCCGTCGCCGTCGCCGCCACCGCCGCCGCCGCCACCGCTACCGAGGCCGAGCGGAGCCGTTAGCGCCGCGCCGCCGCCGCCTCCCGCCCGCCCCGGAGCAGCCCCGGGCCCGCCCGCCCGCGTCCAGGTGAGGCAGTGGGGGGCCTTCGGCGGCGCCCGACGGGGTAGGCCGCGGCAGGCCTGAGCTCGCCTGGCCTGGCCGCGGGGCGCCCGCGGGCCTGCACCGGCCGAGGCCCAGGCCGCGCCGGACCGGGGGAGGGGACGCGCGCGGGGGCCGCGGCGGGCGGGTCGGGGCGGGCCGGTGTGGGCGCCGGCGACAGGCCCCGGGGCCGGATTCCTCTGGCGCCTCGAGGGACGGACGAGGGGGATACGGCGTGGGCATGCGCCGGGGGGCCGGGCTGCACGGCCGGGGGCCCGGGTCGCCTTGGAAGCTCCGGCTCCGGGGGCGGGAGAGTGGGGCCAGCGACGGGGGAGCGCCGGGAACGCTTTGAGCGCGCAGAGGTCACGGCCCACGGGCTTGCTCCCCCGGGAAATCCCACAGATTCTTTTGTGGTCGTTGTCAGAGCACCGCGGCCGGTGCGAGGTCCTTTGAGAAGTGTGCAAACCCTTCAGTAGATACACGGGAGTCCTGGGGAAAATAAAAATCTAAACTGCATCTTTTTTTGAGCGCCATCTCTAACAAAGCTGTTTGTGGGGCGTGGGACGTTAGGATTTGTAAAATATGTGTGTGTGCCTGTTGGAAACACAAGCTGCACACAGTTGAACAATGGGGGATGGATGCCCTTCCTTCCTTTTCCGGTGCTCTGGGCTGTGGGGCTTGTTAAAATGGGTTTTGGTCCCTACTGTGTGCAGGGCAGGTGGAGAAGAACTTCTGCACAACTTCTGCACGGGCTTCCCGTGGTGGGACTGAGCCCCCTTGCTAGAAGGTGTTCGTCTAAGATCTGGATGGCCAGAAGTGGGAAGATGAGGAGAATGATGTGTCTAGAGCAGGGTTTCTCAACGTTGGCCCTACTGATGTTTGGGGTCAGATAGTTTTTGGTTGTGGTGGTGGGGGCTTCCCTGTGCAATGTAGGAAGTTGAGCCGTATTCCTGGCCTCTACCCACTAGATGCCAGCAGTATCCCCATGCCCCAGGTCGTGAGGATCAAAAGTATCTCCAAACATTGCCAGATGGCCCGGGTTGCGGGGGAGGGGTCTCTTCACTCTCACACACACAGGTGAGAACCATTACTGAACTAAATGCTCTTCCTCCAAAAGTTCTAATGCCTTGGGAGATGCTCCCAAGACCTCGAACAAGCTTGACTCTGTTGAGCCTTAGTTTTCTTATCTGTAAAATGGGAAGGACAAAAGTGTGGTGCAAATTGAAGAGGGTGGGAAGCCCGTTGCGTTGTGCGTGGTCTGTGCCTGGTAGGCACTGAATAAATAATGTTGTACATAACCACCAGTATTTATTGAGGATTTACTATGTGGTTGACACTTTGTGGACGTTTGTCTGCAGTCCTTGAGGCAGGTGATGTTATAATTTCCATTAATTTCCATTTTAGAGATGAAGAAACTGAGGCTTAGATGGGTCACTTGATATGACCAGTCTCATGCACTAAAGTGGCCGCGCCAGGGTTTGAACTCGGGCCCTCTGATTCAAAACCCTTACTGTTAACCACTCGATTGTACTGCTCCTATAATCACAAGGCTCCAGGGCACTCCACTCAGTTGTCATCGAATATTTTCTGTGTGCAAAGTTCTGTGCTGGGATCTATTATCAAATTCTGCAACTTTGAGGCCCACAAAGAGGTTGAGATACATGAACGTCTCCAAATGTGGAAGGAAATAATACTGTTTATGTTGATGCGTTGGTTTTGAGCACACAGAGTTTCAGTCTGGATGTATTGAGTCTGAGATCATGGTGCTATTTCTTTTTTTTTTGAGACGGAGTCTCGCTCTTGTCGCCCAGGCTGGAGTGCAGTGGTGCGATCTCGGCTCACTGGAAGCTCCGCCTCCCGGGTTCACGCCATTCTCCTGCCTTAGCCTCCCGAGTAGCTGGGACTACAGGCGCCTGCTACCACACCCGACTAATTTTTTGTATTTTTAGTAGAGACAGGGTTTCACCGTGTTAGCCAGGATGGTCTCGATCTCCTGACCTCGTGATCCGCCTGCCTCGGCCTCCCAAAGTGCTGGGATTACAGGTGTGAGCCACCGCGCCTGGCCCATGGTGCTATTTCTTTTCTTTTTTTTTTTTTTGAGACAGTTTCACCCTTGTTACCCAGGGTGGAGTGCAATTGTGCCATCTCAGCTCACTGCAACCTCCGCCTCCCGGGTTCAAGCGATTCTCCTGCCTCAGCCTCCCAAGTAGCTGGGATTACAGGCAGCCGCCACCACGCCCAGCTAATTTTTTGCATTTTTAGTAGAGATGGGATTTCGCCTTGTTGAGCAGGCTGGTCTCCAACTCCTGACCTCAGGTGATCCACCCGCCTTGGCCTCCTAAAGTCCTGGGATTACAGGTGTGAGCCACTGCGCCCGGCCCATGGTGCTATTTCAAGTAAAAGAAATGAGAGAATTATGAAAAAACTGTTTATGAAAATTTCTTGCCTCTCTCACTCTCCGCTTTCCATCTCTTCCCTCTTTCCACACTCCAGCAGGAGTTGTGTTCTGTAAATGCACATCTAATTGTATCCCTTCTGATTTAAAATCTTTGCGCAGAAAAAAGACACGTTTTCTTGACCTCTCTGGTGGCTTAAAAGATAAAGCTAGAAGCCCTTAGTTTGGAGTGCCAGTTCCTTCACTCCCTAACCCTCCCCGCCCCTGCACGTAGACCCCAAACTCTAACCCTCCCTGCCTGTTGCAGCCTCCACCTGGAGACAGATCTCTTCCACCTGGAGATCCGTTGCTTATGCTCCATGGCTCAGCCCAGAGCTCACTGGCCGTTTGAAGCCTCGTCTGACTGCCACTCTTCCTCCACCCGCACCGGAATCAACTGTTCCCTCCTTAGTGTTCCCATCCCATTCAGTTTATTGAATCGAATTCAAGGCTGAATGGCGAGAGAAGCGCAGCGCCCGGCTGGCGCCCGTAGGTGGCAGTAGCGAGGCGGTGCGGCCGACCCGAGCTGTGGGTCAGGGGAAGACCGACGGAAGCCAGCCTGTGGGAGGGAAGTGAGGCTCGCTCCCTCCTCTGAACGACTCTCCCTGCTCCGCTGCTGTGTCCTGGGCCCCCGCTAGGCTCTGGAGAGTGTGCATGATGTGTGTAGGTCATCTCAGCCCACTCTGATGAGTGCTGTGAGAATTATGCCCTGGCTGATGTGGAAGCCCAGAAAAGGGACCTGGGTGGGCACAGGAGAGCCCAGAATGCTTCCTGGAGGAGAGGAGGCAGTAGCGGTGGGGAGGAGCTAACCAGGCAAAGACAATAGGGTGGGGCTTTGTAGGATACAGCCAAGCCCGGAGGTGGGAACATCGCAGTGTTCAGAGAACATGGTGTGTTCAAAGAACCAAGTGGGTTCTTTAGGGGCAAGAAGGCTGAAATGGGTAGTGGCGGCAGGAGTGCTCAGGTGTCCACTGGGCAGAGGGCTTGGCTGTTACCCTGCAGCTAGGCCAGGGGTGGCTACTGAGCAGTTTTAGTTCACTGCTCACCCTGGTGGAGAGGCTGGGGGGAGACAAGGAGAAACCAGTCACAGGCTGTTGCAGTACTGAGGTGGCCCGGTAATGGCTGAACCGCTTGAGGGTCAGGACTGGGACTGCTGCTTTATTTTGTATGCCTGATGCTTTGCTCTGTGCCTGGCACGTGGTTGATATTTTGTCTGTGCCAGGGAAAGGAAAGATTGGCAGACTACTCAGAAGTGACTGGATCCAGGTACCTGTCAAACAGACATCTGTGGCTGGGTGTAGTGGCTCACACCTGTAACCCCAACAGCTTGGGAGGCCAAGGTGGAAGATTGCTCAAGGCCAGGAGTTCAAGACCAGCCTGGGCAACTTAGCGAGATCCCATCTCTAAAAAAAAAAAAAATTTTAAGAGCGAGACGTTTATGTCAGGGGAAGGAATCACAGGAGAGGGAACAATCCTGAACAGCTTGATGGCCAGACTCATGTCACCATGAACAGAAACAGGCAGACTCAATGAAGGGGAGCGACTAGGAGGAAGAAGATGAAGCTGGGTTTAGAGACACTGAGTTTGAAATCCCACTTAGGAGTCGGTCTAGCAGGAGGTGACAGGAATCTGAATAGGGATGGTGGCAGAGAGGTGGCAGGACAGTGAGAGATCTCACATGTCAAACTGGCAGGACATGGTGCTTGATTAGGTCCACGGGATAGAGAGAGGTGGCTTGGGGGACAGGTGGGGCTATGCCACCAAATGAAGTAATTCGGGGGCGGAGGCGGTTTGAAGAGAGGGCAAGGACAGGAGGAGAGGAGATGAAGGTGTTTGTAGCTGCAGACAGGGAGGTTGGGGAGACATACATTCACCTTGATTTTGTTCATGAAGTGGGACTAGAGACAGGTGCTCACTGTACCAGGCACTGTGGAGCAAGGGGTGATATCCCCAGTGGAGGAAGCTGAAGCTCTGGGAAGAGGAGCCACTTCTGCACAGTAGTTCAGCCGATGAGCAGGAGACTTAGTGCCCAGCTCAGGCCTGCCAGGCTCCAGAGCTCAGGGTTTTTTCCTGCCATGCCCTGTTGCTTTGCACTTCTGTGTGAGATCCCTGCAGTGGCCTTTGGCCTTGACCAGCCAAAAAGAAGCCAGAGCTCTTAGCAGGGCTGTGGGGTGCCTGGACTGGGCCACAGGCCAGCCACACCTGACCTGCTCCTGCCCCGGGCTTCTCAGCCTGTCTGAAAGGGAATTGTCACTTAGCTGGAGCTGCTCCAGCCAGGCATCCTGCCCTTCTGTGGGCCATGGGCAGGGGCCTGGAAGAAGCTGGTGCCATGTCCACCTGAGACCTCGCCTTGCATGGCATTTATAACTGGGTCAGGTGGTGCTTTGGGTTTTTTCTGGCAGCAGAGCATTTCCTGAATGACCTAAGCCTTTTTTACCTTGAAGACAGAATGTTGCATCTGGAAAGGACCTTAAACATTATTGGGTCCAAGCCCTGTCAGATGATGTGTGAAGTGTCAAGATTGAGCCTGAAGATAGATTTGACTGTTCTAGTTTTGCTCTGGCTCAAGTGGTTTAGAATACCTGCTCCGTCATGATGCAATGGAAGTGATGCTCATGCATGCCTGGTGGAAAGCAGCCTCACTGCTTCACTCTTTTTCTGTCACACATAAAGACGCACACATCTCTCTCCCCTGGATATGCGCTAGATGATCGACGGATGTGAACAACATCACTGATGTCACATAGACAACCAGGATTGTTTAAGATAGTGCATTGGAGTCAAAAACCTTCAGAGATCATCCAAACAAGACTTCTCCCAGAGGCCAGGCACCGACGGTGGCTCTCGCCTGTAAGCCCAGTGCTTGGGAGGCTGAGGTAGGAGGATCACTTGACGTCAGGAGTTAAAGACCAGCCTGAACAACATGGTGAGACCCCCATCTCTACAAAACATAAAAAAGCGGCCAAGCGTGGTGGCTCATGCCTGTAATCCCAGCACTTTGGGAGGCCAAGGCGGGTGGATCACCTGACGTCAGGAGTGCGAGAGCAGCCTGGCCAACATGGTGAAACCCTGTCTCTACTAAAAATAAAAAAATTAGCCGGGCGTGGTGGCAGGTGCCTGTAATCTCAGCTACTCGGGAGGCTGAAGCTGGAGAATCGCTTGAACCTAGGAGGCGGAGGTTGCAGTGAGCCAAGATTGCACCACTGCACTCCAGCCTGGGTGACAAAGCAAGACCCCCCTCTCTGCAGAACATAAAAAAGCTTAGACAGAACTACATAGAGGACTTAGTAGGATTGCGTAGTGACACGCACCTGCAGTCCTGGGTACTTGGGAGGCTTAGGTGGGAGGATCACCTGAGCCTAGGAGGCCGGGGCTGCAGTGAGCCGTGATCATGCCTCTGCACTCCAGCCTGGTCTGAGAGCCAGCAGCCTCCTGTCCTGCTGTGTGACACACCCTGGGTTTGCCTGGGGACTCTTAGATGGCAATGATATAACCTGGGCCCTCAAGGTTCTCACCATTGACATTGGTCATTGAGTGTAAGGCAAATAATGATAGGAGTGGTTGGGACAGTAACAAAGGTTTACAGCAATGGCATGGAGGCACTGAGAACTAGAGTAAGTAACCTGTTGTCTTGGGGGAAGGTGACTTTTTTTTTAAATTTTTTATTTTTTTTTAGACAGTCTCACTCTGTTGCCCAGGCTGGAGTGCAGTGGCGTGATCTTGACTCACTGCAACCTCTGCCTCCTGGGTTCAAGCGAGTCTCGTGTCTCAGCCTCCTGAGTAGCTGGTACTACAGGCATGCACCATCATGCCCAGCTAATTTTTGTAATTTCAGTATAGACAGGGTTTCACTATGTTGGCCATGCTGGTCTCAAACTCCTGACCTCAGGTGATCTGCCTGTCTTGGCCTCCCACATTGCTGGGATTACAGGCATAAGCCACCACACCAGGCCAGGAAGGTAGCTTTTTAAAGATGAGCCAGCCTGGTGTAGTGGCTCTCACCTATAATCCCAGCACTTTGGGAGGCCCAGGTGGGAGGATGACTTGAAGCCAGCATGGGCAACAAAATGAGACCCGTCTCTACAAAAAATTTAAAAATCAGCCGGGTATGGTAGCACGCGCCAGTAGTCCCAGCTACTTGGGAAACTGAGGCAGTTTGAGGCTGCAGTGAGCCGTGATTGTGCCATTGCACTCCAGTTTGGCAACAGAGCAAGACCCTGTCTCAAAAGAAAAATAAGTAAATATAAAAGTGAGCTGGGAGGCCAAAGTAGGAGGACCACTTGAGCTTGGGAGTTCAAGACCAGCCTGGGCAACAAAGCGAGACCCCCATCTCTTTAAAAAAAAATACTAATTTTAAAAAATGAGCTGGAAAGTGAAGGAGAGGACACTAGTGCCCTGCAGAGGGAACAGCCAAAACAGAGGCCTGTAGCATATTGGCAAGAAGCTGGAGTGAGCGGGAAGGGAGGGTGGTGACTGAGGCTGGAGAACCACCTGGGTCCAATTGTGAAGGGCCTTGCCAGTTTGACAGTTGCACTGTCATGACAACTTGAGGCCTGGCCCTGCCACTTATTAACGGCATGCCTGACGGTGAGCATCATCGTGTGACCGCCGAGCCTCAGTGGGTGGTGACTACTGACAGGGAAGACCAGAAGGGTGAGCATCTTGATTGCGGGACAGTGCAGGCCTTGCACCTCGAGAGACAGAAGTGGCTACGACTTGGGAGTCATTGATAATTGAGTGGTGACAAGGCCTGGTTGTGGTTGGAGCTTGTGGGATAGAAGCTGATTTGGCCCGGGATCGATGATGCAGATTTGGAGAAGGTCAAGGGAAGGGCCTCCAGAGAGTGGGGTGGGGGCCCAGAAATGCCATGAAACTGCTTTGCAGGGCAGGTTGTTGGTTTCTCCCGTGTTGCTAGTTGACCAAGAACTTGACCTGCAGGGGCTGCTCAGCCTTGACTCAGAGTGTTAGGAGGAACAGGGCCGCAAAGCAGAAGTTCTCTTTTTAAACCTTTTAAAATTTATTTTTATTGTGGTTTTGTTGTTGTTTTTGAGGCAGGATCTCACTCTGTCGCCCAGGCTGGACTGCAGTGGCGCAATCATAGCTAACTGCAGTGTTGACCTCCCAGGCTCTAGTGATCCTCCCAACCGAGCCCCCCTATTAGCTGGTATTGCATACAGGTGTGCATCACCATTCCTGGGTAATTTTTAATTTTTTTTTTTTTGGTAATGATGGCATCTCTCTGTGCTGCCCAGGCTGGTCTTGAACTCCAAGCTTAAGCAGTCCTCCCACCTTGGCCTCTGAAAGCGCTGGGATTAAATGCATGAGTCGCCACACTCAGACAATTTATTTTTAAATTTGCATGTAGGAAAATTCATTTTTTCGAGTAGAGTTCTCTGAGTTTTGACAAGTGGATAAAGTTGTTTGATTACCACCATAATAAAGATTGGAAAGTTCGCTCTCCCACAAACAGAAATACTCCATCCTCCTGTCCCTGTGTAATCAACTTTTCCCCTCACTCCCTAACCCTAGCAACCACAGATCCATCCCTATGGTTTTGCCTTTTCCAGGAAGGCACAGAAATGATGTGGCAAGATGTATTTGAGATTCACACAAGTAGCATAAATTGGTGATACCTTTTATTGCCAGGTAGTATTCTGTTGTGTGGTGTATCCCAGTTTATCCATGAATGGCTTGAAGAATATTTGGGTTGTTGTAGTTTTGGATGATTATGAATAATGCCACTCTGCACATTTATATACAGATTTTTGTGTGAACATAGATTTTCCTTTCTATTGCTTTAATACTAGGAGTAGGATTGCTGGATCCCATGCTAAGTGTATATTTCACCATGAGAAACTGCCAATCTGTTTTCCAAAGTGGCTGTCACATTTCACATTTTTGCATTCCCACCAGCAGTGCATGAATATTCTGGCTTCTCCACATCCCTGCCAGCACTTGACATTGTCTGTTTTGTTGCTGTTGGTTGTTTTTGTTTTATTTTGCTTTAGCCATTCTAATAGGTGGGTAGCGGTGTCTCGATGTGGTTTTAATTTGACTAATGATGTTGAGCATCTTTTCATGTGCCTGTCTGCCATCCATATATATTCTTTGGTATAGTATCTGTTCAGATCTTTTGCCATTTTTGAAACCAGGTTGTTTACTCATTATGTTGTTTTTGGTTTTTGGAGATGGAGTCTGGCCCTATCGCCCAGGTTGGAGTACAGTGGCGCGATCTTGGCTCACTGCAACCTCTGCCTCCCGGGTTCAAGCGATTCTCCTGCCTCAGCCTCCCCAGTAACTGAGATTACAGATGCCCACCACCACGCTTTGCTAAGTTTTTTTTGTTGTATTTTTGTAGAGATGGGGTTTCACCATGTTGGCCAGACTGGTCTCAAACTTCTGACCTCAGGTGATCCACCCACCTCGGCCTCCCAAAGTGCTGGAATTCCAGGCGTGAGCCCCCACACTGGCCTGCTTATGTTTTGAGAGCTTAAAAAAAAGTGTTCTGGGCCAGGTGCGGTGGCTCACGCCTGTAATCCCAGCACTTTGGGAGGCTGAGGTGGGCAGATGGGCAGATCACGAGGTCAGGAGATGGAAACCATCCTGGCTAACACGGTGAAACCGCGTCTCTACTAAAAATACAAAAAATTAGCTGGGCGTGGTGGCGGGCGCCTGTAGTCCTAGCTACTTGGGAGGCTGAGGCAGGAGAATGGCGTGAACCCGGGAGGTGGAGCTTGCAGTTAGCCAAGATCATGCCACTGCACTCCAGCCTGGGTGACAAAGCGAGACTCCATCTCAAAAAAAAAAAAAAAAAAAAAAGTGTTCTGGGTTGGGTGAGGTGGCTTACGCCTATAATTCTATCACTTTGAGAGGCCAAGATGGGAGGATCACTTGACACCAGGAATTCAAGACCAGCGTGGGCAACATAGTGAGACCCCATCGCAACAAAAAATAAAAAATTAGCCAGAAGGCTGAGGCAGGAGGATTGCCTGAACCCAAGAGTTTGTGGCTGCAGTGAGCTATGAGTATGGCATTGCACTTCAGCCTGGGCAATGGATTGAGACTTTGACTCAAAAAAAAAAAAAAAGAGTTCTGACTACAAGTCTCTTTTGCAAATGTTTACTCCAGTTGGTGGATTTTAATTCTCGTAGCAGTATCTTTCACAGAGCAAAAGTTTTAAATTTTGATGATATCCAGTTTATCCTTTTTTTTTTTTTGTAATGAAGTGGGCTTTTGGTGTTGTGTCTGAGAAATCTTTCCCCAGCCCAATGCCACAAAGATTTTTCTCCAAGAAATTTTATATTTTTACATTTTAAAACAGAGGTCGGCAGATTTTTTTTGTGTGAAGAGCCAGATGGTAAATATTCTCAGCTTTTTTGGCCATACGGTTGCTACTACTTAACTCTGTTATTGTAGTACAAAACTATCTATAGACAGACAATACATAAACAAATGAGACAAGCTGTGTTCCAATAAAACTTTATTTATAACAACAGGCAATGGGCCAGATTTGTCCCACAGGCCATGATGTATGTTTCAGAAGGTCCACTTTTCCCAGGCCTAGAGGATACCACACTGTGGACAGTAAGCCTGGGGCAGCCATTGTCCATCTCACCGTCCATGAAAGCAGAATGAGGGAAAAAGCAAAGTAGATGCCTAACTCTTAGAGAAACGGCGAGGAGAAGGAAAAGTAAAGAAAAAAAGAGGAAGAAAGAAGGGAAATGCTTGAATTACATTTTGAGCAAGCTTCAGTGTGCATTTTAATTCTTCAGAGTTAACCCTTGTGGTCTGTTTGGATCAGCTTCCAGCAAATGTTTTTGTCTGTTTGTTTGTTTTTGAGCCAGTGATCTATTTTAAAATCTCGTGGCCACAGATGGTGTAACAGACACGTGGAGTTTCTCATGATTAAACTCTGTAGGTCCCGAGCTGCTACTGAAAGTTGAAATTTAGCCATTTCCCGTTAGCGAATATTTAGAATTCTATCCAGTTTTATACTCTTATGAACCATGAGGTAGTGCCTTCCTTGCACGTTTTGTTTTGTTTTGAGACAGAGTCTCACTCTGTTGCCCAGGCTGGAGTGCAGTGGCGCCATCATGGCTCATGCAGCCTTGATCTCCTGGGTTCAAGCGATCCTCCCTGCCTTTGTCTCCCGAGTAGCTGAAACTATAGGCTTGGGTCACCATACCCACTAAATTATTTTATTTTTTGTTGAGAGTCAGGGTCTCATGTTGTTGTCCAGACTGGTCTTGAACTCCTGCATTTGCGTGATTATTTCTGTAGGAAGATCCTGCAGTTGTGAGTCAGAAGGTTGTACCATCTCATACTCAGATCAGTAGCAGGTGATCTTGCGCTGGATTTTATTCCATGTGACTGGCAGAAAATAGCATCTGGTTTTCTTTTGCATTTTCCTCATTGTTCATGAAGATGAAGTTCAGTGTCTTTTTCTGGACCTACGAGCCATTTGAATTTAAGGCCTTTATAAATTGCTGCTCACATCCTTTGCCTGCTTCCCTCTTGGTTACGTCTCTTCTTTTATCCCTTACCAATTTGTACATGTTCCGAATCAAGTTTTCCCAACCTCGGCAGTACTGACATTTGGGGTTAGATAATTCTTGGTTGTGGGGCCGTCCTGTGCCCTGAAGGGTGCTTTACAGCTCTCTGACTTCTACCCACCAGATGTCAGTAGCACCCCCTCTGCCTGACCCCTGGCCCTCACCAAGTCACAGTAACCAAAAATGTCTCCAGACATTGCCCTGTGTCCCCTTGGGGGCAGAATGGCCCAGTGTGAAAACCACAGGTCTAAATAATAGAATATGCAGTGAATCTTTTCTTCAGGCTACTCCTCCTTGTCTAGGTCTGTGATGCCTTTTGCTGTACAGAAGTTTTTAATTTCATGGAGTCTCACTTCTCAGTCTTTTTTTCTATGGCTTTTGATGCTAACCTACTTTTTAAAGAGCAGGGAGCATAGGACATCCTCAAATAAAAGAAATGCTAGGAAATTGTACTGATTTTGCACATTGTCTGAGAGTAGTAGGAGGGTAGGGAAGACCTGGATGTTTCTACCAGGAGGAAAGAAACCAGACCTAATTCTTCCCTCGGCGTTGATTCAGGGAGTAGGTAGGAAATCTCCACATGAGAGGTGTGTTCAGATTTTTATGTAACTGCTGGCAAGGCTATTTTTAAAGAAGGCCAAAGGCGCGTGACCGTGGGCACTGGGTGTTCAAACATAACAGAATTGAGCAACAGGGATCTGGGGAAAGGGGTGGGCTCTCACCGAGCCCTCCAGGCGGGTGGCCATCCACAGGGATGACTACCTGCGTGTTTAGAGGCAGGGATGAGGGGCCTCTGAGGAGCGAGCCCAGTGTGCGGCGCACTTTCAGCAGGGCAGGCTCGGCATGCTTGGCCGCATTGATCTGGACTCTTCTCCAAAGTCATCACTGGCTCTGATGTTTATCACTGAAAGGAAAGACTTCAGCAACTGAGAAAGACATTTCAAAGCCTGCAAACTGTGAAGACCAAGTTCCTCTGACTGGTAGAGAAACCCTCACCTCTTTCCAGCTCAGTCACTGCATCTTTGGGAATAAACAGGTGCAGAGGACCATTGCCTACCTGCCCCCTCAGCAGCAGGGTGTCCAGGGGTGGGGTTCAGGGACACCCCACAGGCTCTGGACATGGGGAGAAAACAATTGGAAATCTGGAATTCTCTCAAGAGACAACCCAAAGGCATTTTTACAGGATCTTAAATTGTGGTGCTGGAATTGTTTGTAGGTCTCTCCGAAGCCCTCTTAGTGAACTTGGAGTTGTTCTGTTTTGTGTCCATAGACTATTTTTTAGAGCAGTTTTAGGTTTACAGAAAAATTCGAAGTGGAGAACACTCGTTCCGTAGCATTACAATGAAGTATTGACTGAATAAAATTTTTTTAAAATAGAAAGAAGCCGGACACAGTGGCTCATGCCCGTAATCCTAGCACTTTGGGAGGGTGAGATGGAAGGATTACTTGAGGCCAGGAGTTCAAAATTAACCTGGGCAAGATACCATCTCTACAAAAATTTTAAAAATTAGCCGGGCGTGGTGGCGCATGCCTGCGTTCCCAGCTACTCAGGAGGCTGAGGCGAGAGGATCGCTTGAGGATCTCCCAGGAGTTCAAGGCTGCTGTGAGCTGTGATGGCGCCACCACACCCATTATTAGCATCTCACATTCACGTGGTACCTGTTATTCTTGGTGAATCAATATTGACACATTATTAGTAACTAAAGAGCGTAATTCAGATTAGAGTTCACTCTGTATATTGTTCATTCTATGGGTTTTGACAAACATGTATTGTCACATCCACCATTATATATCATGCAAAATAGTTTCACTGCCCTAAAACCCTGACAATCCCGTGTTCCACTATTTGTTGTCCCCCCACCCCGACCTGCATCCCTAGCAACCATTGATTTTTTTCTCTGTAGTGTGCCTCTTCCAGAAGGTCATAGAGTTGGAATCATACAGTATATCACTTAATAATAGACATTTAAAGTTCCTTTAAATGTCTTCCCTGGCTTAATAGCTCATTTCTTTTTATCGTCAAAAAATATGCCGGTGTGCAGCTGAACCACATGAATGGAGTCTGTTTATTCATTCACCCATTGGAGGAGATCCTGGTTGCTTCCAGGTTTTGGCAATTATGAGTGAAGCCGCTGTAAACATCCACGTGCAAATTTTTGTGTGGCTGTAAGTTAACATGCAGCGTAGAAAAGAATCTCTAAGTGCAGGGCCAGGTGCCGTGGCTCACGCCTCTAATCCCAGCACTTTGGGAGGCTGAGGCAGGTGGATCACCTGAGGTCAGGAGTTCGAGACCAGCCTGGCCAACACAACAAAACCCCGGCTCTACTAAAAATACAAAAATTAGCTGGGCATGGTGGCAGATGCCTGTAATCCCAGCTACTCAGGAGGCTGAGGTGGGAGAATCACTTGAACCTGGGATGCAGAGGTTGCAGTAAGCTGAGATTGTGCCACTGCACTGCAGCCTGCGTGACGGAGTGAGACTCTGTCTCAAAAACAAAACAAAAAAAAGAAAGGAAAAGAAAGAAAAAAAATCTCTAAATGCAGATGCAGTTACTAGTTTTGCCTTCATATACTGCAGTATGAACATTTTGAATTTACTTGCTCTTTTTCTCTTGGCAGATTTTTGAAAAATACAATGTCTAATGGTTATGAAGACCACATGGCCGAAGACTGCAGGGGTGACATCGGGAGAACGAATTTGATCGTCAACTACCTCCCTCAGAACATGACCCAGGATGAGTTACGAAGCCTGTTCAGCAGCATTGGTGAAGTTGAATCTGCAAAACTTATTCGGGATAAAGTAGCAGGTAAAGAAATGGAGGCGTTTTAGTAAACCGGGTATTGGTGGCCGTCCTTTGGGCACTGTCTCCTTTGCCTGTGACTCTGTGGCATTCCTCAGTGCAGGATAACTACAGCCTTGAAACGATGGCTGTGAAGTTTCATTTTTATTTCAAACTCTGTCCATTGCTCTTGTATAAGATCGGACATAAGTTCCCAAAAGAGGAAAAATTCATTGTAAGACAGAGAGCATGTACAAAATAAGACAGTGGGAGGAGAGGAAGGAACCAGAGACAGGGCATTCTGAGAGCTGGAAGGGGCTGGAGAACCACAGCCTGACCTGGCTTGGCCTGGGCAGATTGATTGGGTCCCACGTGTGGAAGGGACCCTGGTGAGTGTACTGTCCAGGGCAGGCGCAAGTAGGCCCGCCCATGTCTGTCCAGGCCCCCATGCTTGGTCAGGCCCAGGTCAGCAGAACACCGAGGACCTCGTGAACAGCCCTTCATTATGTTTGGGCTGCTCTGTCTACTGTCAACGCCATCAACTTGAACTTCTGCACCATGCTGAGCTTGAACTCAGAGGGGCAGGAGCCTGGCAGCTAAAAGCCCTGCTGTTCCACTCCCTCACAGTGGGACTTCTAAGCCTTTGTGTCCCCATCCGGAATGTGGAGATTGTGGCTCCTACATCCCGGTGGTCCCTACCTCATAGGTGTTTGCAGAGGTCCTGGCACCTGTGAAGGCCCTCCTTACAGAGTGGCCTCCATTCTGAGAGCGTGGCTTCAGGGACTCTGGAGAGAATTATGGAGAGACCATGTGCAGAGCTGTCCTCCTCCTCCTCCTCTCCCAATGGCCCCTCTTCCTCCTCCTCCGTCTACCCGCCCCCACCCCCCTGCCTTCCTCTCTGTCTCTGCCCTGCTTTAGGAAGCCAAGGAGTGGCCAGTCCTCTTGGGGCTCTGGCTGCCACCCTGGATTTGGGGACTGTGATTCCCTATACTGAAAACTCACTTCAGGCTGGGCATGGTGGCTCACACCTATAATCCCAGCACTTTGGGAGGTCGAGGTGGGAGGATCACTTGCTCAGAGTTCAAGACCAGCCTGGGCAACATGGTGAAACCCCATCTCTACGAAAAATACAAAAACTTAGCTGGGCGTGTTGGCCCGCATCTGTGGTCCTGGCTATTTGGGGGGCTGAGGCAGGAGAATTGCTTGAGTCTCGGGGGTTGAGGTTGCAGTGAGCTGAGATTGCACCTTACCAAGTACCACTTGGTACTGAAGTGTCTTCTACACTTTAGTCTGGGCAACATAGTGAGACCTTGTCTCAAAAAAAAAAAAAAAAAAAACTAATTTAAAAGTTAAATGCTGGGCACGGTGGCTCATGCCTATAATCCCAGCACTTTGGGAGGTCAAGGCAGGCAGATCACCTGAGGTCAGGAGTTCGAGACCAGCCTGGCCAACATGGTGAAACCCTGTCTATACTAAATTCAAAAATTAGCCAGGCGTGTTGGCGCACGCCTATAATCCCAGCTACTCAAGAGGCCGAGGCAGGAGAATCACTTGAACCTGGGAGGCGGGGGTTGCGGTGAGCTGAGGTTGCGCCACTGCACTCGAGTCTGGGCAACAGAGTGAGACTCTATCTCAAAATAAAAGTTAAAAAAAGTTTCTATTATGAAACATTTCAAGCATACATGAATATAGAGTGATGTGTTGAACCTGATGTAACCATCATTGCACTTTATCTTCAATATTTTCCCCAGTAACCTTAAGACACCTGACCCTGGAATGACTCCCAAAGAGCCTGCCTGGCCGCTCTACAGGGAATTAGCTCTTCAGATGCAGGCACTGAATAACAAAGCCTTCTCTCCTTCCAACTCCGAGAGTCTGATTTAATAAACGCCTTCTCAATAGGGATTTTACGCAGTATACAAACTTGAGCAGTGTTAGAATGTTCTAGAAGCCAGCATCTCTCTCCTGCTCCAGGAGACCATCCTGAATAAGAGAAGGGTTTTAAAATTCTCCTGTGCCACTAACAAGTCTCACCTTTTTCCTCTGACTTTCTGGTGGAAGGGAATTTTCCTTGATATTCCTGAGCACCGGAGATTTTGCAAGCATTCCCATGGAATTTGCAGTCATTCTCCTGCAGCCTGACTTCTTTGTCTATTCCCTTGTGGTTTTCACAGGAATGTGAGCTATGCTAAAGGAACACCTAGATTTGGCTGAGTCTGGAGAGAACTGGTTTTGAGAATCAGTGAAGGCTGCAAAAGTGTAATTTGGAAATTATTTCAGTTCAGAGGTGAGCCCTGTCTTATCTTTGGACAGTAGTTAGTAACTGGCGCACCAGGAGTTGTGGAGTGGCTGGGCCTGGGCTTTCATCTTGGCCCAGCCTCTTGTTAGCAGCTCTTCAAGTGACTGGAGCTTTATGGAGAACATGCTGCAACCTGGCTTTGCTCAGCCTGCCGCCAGTGTGAGCAGACCTTCGCTGGCAGGGCCTAGGGCACAGCGCTAGGTCTCACCACCACTCTCCCTAGCCAACGGCTTTCTCCCAGCCTCCCAAGACAGCCTCTCACCCGGCCAGGCAGGCACCCCGGCGAATCTGATCCCTGGCCTAGCTCAGCTCACAACACGGGTGTCCCCGAGCCCCACAGCAGCCATTTCCCCATGTTTACCCTCCGCAGTCCTCTGACCACCCCCTTCACCCTCAGCTGATGACCACCCTCCGCTTCGCAGTGGAACTAACAGTGTCTCAGGCTCTCCAAGTGCCCACTTTTCCTGGGCTTCGAGTGTCTTGAATTCCTTCCAGACTTCCAGCTTCTTCTAGCTCGGAGTTCCTCCACGTTTGTGGCTCCTGACGTCAGGGCTGGACACCGCACTGGATGCTGCAGGGTGTTGAGCAGCATCCCTGGCCTCCACCCACGTGGTCCCAGTAGTGACAATCCCAGTAGTGAAACCCAAAAATGTCCTGATATTGCCGCATGTCCCCTGGGAGGCAGAGTCTCCCTTAGCGAGAGCCACTGCTGTGTGTGTTGGCCTCCCACCCACATACTGTCCCGTTCTCTGTCTCCACCTCCTTCCAGAAGCATCCTCTCCCATTGGCTTTCAGGAGCACCTCCTCCTCCCACCCGTCTAACTGCCCCTGAGGCCATGCACCATCTGTCTTTAGCACCTTTCCCCAGCCTTTGACTCAGCCGGTTATGCCAGAGGGTTATGCTCAGAGGGTTATGTCATTCTCCTCTTCTTCCAAAGCTGACACTCAGGGTGGGCAGAGTCACCCCATGGCTCCCAGCTGCCCTCTGTCTGCCACCTCCTTTTTGACCAGAAAGCTGTCCTGAGCTCCAGACGCCCTCGGCCCCTCAAATTCAGTATATTCCAAACTGACCTGACTCTCCCTAAAGCCAGCCACTCGTTTCCAGTTGGCCCCACCTTAGCCAATGGCACCACCATCCACTTGGTAACTCTGCTCAGAAATCTAGGAGTGTCCTTGGCTCTCATCCTCCTGGGTGTTTCTTCAGTCCATCCCTTTCCCGTCTCTCCTCAGCCACCATTCTAGCCCAGGACACCACTGCTTGTGGCCTGCGCTGTCATTTTGGCCTCTTAACTGGCCTCCTATGCTCCCTGAAGACCACTCTCCTCACTGCAGCAGAGGGGCCTGTTTGACAGCCCGCATGTGACCCTATCACTCCCCTCCTCAAACCATTCAGGTCCTGGTTGTGTTTGCTTAAGGAGGCCTCCCTTGGCCCAAGTGTCAGATGCTCCGCTGTGGGTTCCCATGGCACCTGGGCCGACCTGCACTGTGGGGTTTCCACCTGGCACTGAGCTGGAGCTTTCTGGTCTAGCACATCAGTATCTCTCCTGGAGGGAGAAGCTTTGTTAATCTCCGTAGCCCTAGACATAGCCAGTCGGTGTTTGCAGAGTGAAGGAAGGAATGAATGAATGAGTGGTGCTGGGGATAGGGGAGAGTGCAGATCATCATTCAGCAAATACTGGTTGAGTGCCAGCCATGGGCTGGGCACTGGTGGCGGGAGGAAGGAGGGGCGTGGTGATGGCTGGGAGGAAGGGACTGCCCCATGTGCTGCCCTCAAGACTCGGAATGTTTCTGGCTGGCCTGGCCCTGGTCCCTATGTTGGGGATATGGGGTTGGTTGGTTGTTGGCTGTTCCATCCACAAACACCAGCTAAGGAGGCCACTGCAGCGCCCAGCGGTCCTGCCCGCTGCCTTCCTG
The DNA here is from genome assembly GCF_028885625.2 of Pongo pygmaeus. NCBI lineage: Eukaryota > Metazoa > Chordata > Mammalia > Primates > Hominidae > Pongo > Pongo pygmaeus. Next base: position 7,991,631 of record NC_072393.2, on the reverse strand, counting down.
GGCAGCCCTGCCCCAGTGTCTGGTCTCTCCACAGTGGCCCCGTATGTCCCTCGGGGGATCAGAAGGAATCAGCCCTCTACTGTCATGGACGGCCTGTCATGCCGGAGCCACCAGGCTGCAGCCCCATTCACGGCTTCTGTCTTGCTGTGTATCTCTGGTTAGGTTAAAGCCCGCACCCCCACCCAAGGCTTTAACCACATCCCGGAGGAGGGGTGTCCCGAGAGGGTAGAGACACCCCTGGGCGCCTGCCCCCTCTCCCCACTCGCTGTACCCCCCCGCCCCCGGCACCCCCCAGTCAGGCCTTACTCTTGGGCGCTCATGATTCTCTGAACACTGTTCCCTCTGCAGGAATGCCCTTCCGGACTTTCCCCAGCCTGACGGCTTTTTTCTTAATATGAGTCATGTTTGCTCCTCACAGAAAAAAAAACTTAAGCATGAGCCAAGCAAAAACAAACAAACAAACAAAAATCACCCACAATCACACCGCTGTTAGCTGTTGGGCACATGTCCCTCCAAACGATTTTCTTTACGTATTCATGGCCATAAGCAGTCACGTACTTCTACAGAATGGGCTCTTCCCTCAGGCTGTGGATAAACTTTCCTTCCTGTATCTGGACATTTTTCCACTTCGCTGAACATCTTGCGATCCCATCATCATCGGTCGCATAGTATTCTGCTTCCCATTTGTTGATATTTGAAGCCCCGCTGAGATAAATGTCCTGGCACAAATCTTTGCTCACTAGTTATTTCCATAGAAAGTCTTCCTGCCTGCGAAGTGTCAGATGGGAGAGCGCACCTTTTAAAGGCTCTTGGTGCCTGTCGCTAACTCGCTCTCTAGGGGACGCTTAGTTCACCCTTCCTTCTGTCCAGCCCTGCTATCCGCTAGCCTTGGCAGGATTTCTCACGTTTGCCACCCTGTGAGGGATGAGCAACATCCGATCAGGGTGATTCCTATTTCGAGTGAAGTTCATCACTGTTTCTATTTAGTGGTTGTTTGTACTTCTTTTGTAAAATATCCTTCTTGTCCTTTGCCCGTTTCTTTTCTTTTGCGGACCTTTGCTGTTTCTTATTTATTGCTGAATTAATTCACTCCCCACCTCCAGTCTCTGTCTCTCAGTGAAGTCTTCCCTTGAGCCTTTAAAGAGAGAACTCACGGTACCTGCCCTCACGGTGCAGAGGAGGGCTTCACCCACAGGGCACTCGCCCCCTCAGCCCTGCACCCCATGTCAGGTCAGGGCGCTTCCAGCTGCAAGAAGCACAGAGGGGTGGAAGCATTGTGTCTGGCAGCGTAAGACAAGGAAGCAGCACTCCAGTCTTAACCCTCATCCAAAGAGAGAGAGAAATGTGTTTGAAAGTTTGAGAGCACTGGCCGGTGTTTGCCCAGTGTGGGCGGGGTATGGGTGCCCAGTAAGGCAACCATGGTGCTCCCCACAGAGGCAGCTTTGTCTTCAGGCAGCAGCTTTCAGGGTGCAGTCCCTGGGCCAGCAGCAGCATCAGGATACTTGGGGAAATGTGAGTCTCAGACCCTGCCTTGTGGCCAGAAAGGGTGAGGAGGCTCTTCCTCCAGTTGAGGGAAGTGAGAGCCGGGCATGCGCTGGCCTCCGGGACAGCCCTGCATTTCACTCCTGGGTTCTGCGTCCTGCATTCCTCCCTGCCAGTCTCCTTCCTGCTTCCCCGTATCTCCCACCCACATCCTCTCCATCCCATCTCCCATCCCAGGGGCCCCGTTTGCCCCCCAAACACCGACACCAGGCAGGCCCACCGCGGCCTGTGCAGGAGCCAGGCCCCTCTGAGCTTGGCTCCCAGTCCTCCTGCTCCCTCGCAGACCCTCAGGCCTCCTGTCTTGGGGCTGATCTCCCATCTCCAGGCAGGGGCTTTGGCAGGCTCTGCCACTGGTGGGCAGGAGGAGCATCTGTAAGGAGTTTGGAGATGTGGAATCCCACACCTGCCTGACATCATGGGTCCCGGGATGGGGTAGGGGCATCTAGGGAGCCAAGTTGTTGCCTTGAACTCCAGATGCCCCTGGTGCAGGTGGCTTGTGGACCCTGCCTGGAGAAACAGTAACCTGGGGGCCCATTCCCACTTCTCCTCTGGAGGCCTCCTCTCCTCTGCATAACCATGGGAAGCCCCATGCCCCGCATGCACTGGAATCACCAGGGAGCTTTAAAAACCACTGAGGAGGCCGGGCGCGGTGGCGCACGCCTGTAATCCCAGCACTTTGGGAGGCCGAGGTGGGAGGATTGCTTGAGCTCAGGAGTTTGAGACCAACCTGGGCAACATGGCGAAACCCCATCTCTACAAGAAATTAAAAAATTAGCCGGGCATGGTGGCGTGCCCCTCTAGTCCCAGCTACTTGGGGGGCTGAGGTGGGAGCATCGCCTGAGCCTAGGAGGCAGAGGTTGCAGTGAGCCGAGATCATGCCACTGCACTCCAGTCTTGGCAACAGACTGAGACCCTGTCTTAAAACTACTGAGGCCAACTGGCAACCCCCCCACCTCCTCCTTTTCTGACTTCATTGATTGGGGGTGTCGCCTGGGCAGTCAGTGGTGGCTTAGAAAGCTGCCCAGGTTTGTTTGTATTGGAGGCAAAGGTGGAGGTGGGTGGTCAGGTGCTGGACAAAGCCCTTCCAGTGACGGCCTCACCCAGCGGGTGGAAACCAGGGCACCTTCATCCCTCACCTGCCTGTCTTCCCGCTGCCTCCAGGCACCTACCACAGAGAGGAGAGCAGATTCTGGGGATGAAACCAGGCCTTGACTCACAAGGCTCAGCCTGTAGGGAGGTCAGGGGCCCGCCCCCACTACCAGTCCTCTGGGTGGGGCATTCCTCTACTGCCCTGGCCTGTGCACATAGCCTGCGTCTCCCATCTGGATTAGATCACCAGCCCCGCTGGCTCCACACTGGCTCTGCCCTGCTGCCAGTGGCCACTTCCTAGGCCCTTGCCACACGGGCCACCTCTACTTTCTGGGAATACACTGGCATTGTCTCTGCCTCGGAGACTTGGCACCTGCTCTTCTGTCTGGAATGCTCACGCCAGCCACGCAGAGGTTTTGTTTAAAATATCTCCTCTGCCACGGGCCCTCCTGACCCCTGTCTTAATGCTTGTCAGTTTCTCACCACCATGTTGTCTGACTTGCCCCCAGGGATGTGACGGCTTTCATGACGGCAGCGACCGTCCTCTGTCATGCATCACTAACCCCCAGCCAAGCACAGGGCCTGACACATAGTAGGTGCTCAGTTAGTGCGTCAGGCCCTTGAGGACAGAGAAGAGCTTGACCATGGAAGGCAACGGGCAGCCCAAGGGTGTGCGACTCCCTCGGTGATGTTGGCAGGTGTGGGCACATGTGGTGAGGAAGAGCATATGGCAGAGACAAGGGCCAAAGGTGGGTCCTCAGGGCCCGTGGGTCTCCATGGAATGGACAGGGAGTGAGGAGCCTGAGGAGGGACAGCCAGGGAGACGGAAACCTGGTGTGGTTTCCACATCCCAGAGGAGGGGTGTCCCAAGAAGGTAGGCCCTACCCTGAGCTGCCGAAAGCTCAGGGAACACATCCTGAAATGGTCCCCGGGGCAGTGACCATCCTAGGGGACCAGTCAGGACCACCCAGCACCTGGGAGATGAGGAAGCAGGGACCATGTTTCTGTGTTGAGAGGAACCGGCTGTGGCTGAGGACACAGGAACGGGGATTGGTGCTCAAGTCCTTACCAGTGTATGACTTTCTCAAGCAGCACTTAGGCTGCCTGAGGCGCCGCAGCCAAGGAGGCAGGTGGTCCAGGCTTGTTTATGGAGCAGAAAGATGGGGCCCGGATGCAGATGGCGCTGAGCAATTCGAGAGCAGGTGTTCAGGAGTGAAAAAAACCCAGCCAGGCTGGTGTCGTGGTCAACAATCCATATCACAGGAATCCCTGACCCCAGAGGCTGTCCCCTCTGGTCCTGCCCTTGCCATCCCGAGTCCCTCCTGTGGTGTCCAGTGAGTGGGTGTTCGCTTGTGCCTGTGCTGAGTGTGTCACAAAGGGGGTGCAGGGACACCTGCCCTGCCAGTTCCACACTGCTCTCTGGAGCACTTGCAGAGGCCCTGGCAGTCCTGACCTGGCTGCACTGCTCCGTTGCTTGTTCTCCAGGCTGCGATCCCAATTTGCTCCACACGGGCCTGGTCCTGCGGTCTTGGTGCTCCGGGTTCTCACTTTGTCCAGGGCCCCAGAGCTGAGTCTCTTAGCCCCGTGGAGTTTTATTAGAAATACAGGTCTAGAGGATCTGATTTTGGTTTTGTTCTTTAGGAAAGAGAGTGCCCCATGCAGAACTAACTGCACGTCATTTCTGTAGCTGCTACGTCAGGGCCACGCCTTAAGTGTGGGCTGGGCGTCCTGACTTCCTTCTGCGGAGGGTGGTGTGGAAAGGGGTGGGAGTCACTTTACAGCCAAGAAACCTGGCAAACTGACTGCCTCGGCCCAGTGATCAGGGTCAGCACCAGCAGCCATGAGTCACGTTGACGGCCTGTGCCCTTGACATGGTGTGACCAGAAGGGCGCTCCAGCCATGACAGAGACTCCATCAAACCCCATCGAGAGTCTACGGAATGTCCGACCAGTCCTCAAAACCGTCAAGGTCACGAGAAACAAGAAACTGTCATAGTCGAGAGGAGCCTGAGGGGATGTGACTACTAAATGTCACGTGGGATCCTGGATGAGGTCCTGGGGCAGGAAAGAACCTGAGGGAAAGACTAAGGAAGCGACTGGGGCGTGGACCAGAGGTAATGGGAACATTCATCGTCACCAGCATTTCATACTCACTTGCGGTGGTACCGATAGGGGAAACTGGGAGGGGGCCATATGGGAACTTGGTATTATCCTTGTAATTTTTCTGTAAACCTAAAACTGTTTTGAAAAATAAAATTCATTTTAAAAAGAAAGTGGCAAACCTGGGTTAGGCTCTCTGCTGGATTTGTAATCTTGCTGTCGGTGAGATGGATCTGGATGCCCGTGGCGCAGCTGCCAGGAGGATCTCTGCCTCAGTGGGGCTCAAGGCCGCCGCCTCTTCAGTGACCTGGTCATTGTCGCGCTCTGCCGGCTGGGGGAATGGAGCAGTGCTGGGCGAGGCTCAGGCCCACAGCAGATGCTCAGCAGCCTTGCAAGTGCATGGATAAGCTGCGGGAGACGGGGATTGCGCTCTTCCCTGTGCCTCCTCACTTCCCCTTTAGTGAGAGCATTTGGCCATATGTCCTCTGAAGCTCCTTCTGAACCCTGACCCCAGAGGCTGTCCCCTCTGGTCCTGCCCTTGCCCTCCCGAGTCCCTCCCATGGTATCCAGTGAGTGAGTGTTCACTTGTACCTGTGCTGAGTGTTTCACAAAGGGGGTGCAGGGACACCTGCCTGTGAACCTGGTTCTCCTCCACTGTCTGGCAGGGCTGGGGATTCTCAGCCCCTGGCCTCTCCTTGGACTCTTCTGCCCCACAGCGGGGTCGGGCTGGTCTCAGGCTTGGGAAGGTAAATGGAACTGGTGGTGGGTGGTGCCAGCAGGCCCTCCTGCTCTGGACAAGGAAGTGGCAGAGAAACAGCAGTGACACAAACTGGGGTCCCACCAGCCTGTCCACTGCCGTGGCCTTCCTCATCCTCACCACCCAGGCCCCACAGAGCAGCCGGCACCCACGGGACTGGTCGTTCAGAAAGATGCTGTCCGTAGCACAGTATTTTTTAAAAATACTCCTTGTAAATAACTTTTGGGGTTATTTTAATTACAAAAGTAAAACCTCTTGGCCAGGCGCAGTGGCTCACATCTGTAATCCCAACACTTTGGGAGGTCGAGGTGGGGCCGAGGTGGGAGGATTGCTTGAGCCCAGAAGTTTTAGACCAGCCTGGGTGACATAGTGAGACCCCATCTCTAAAAATCATTTTAACAATTAGCTTGGGCTTCCTGGAGCGGGCCTATAGTCCCAGATACTCTGGAGGCTGAGGTGGGAGGCTGTCTTGAGCCCAAGAATTTGAGGTGGCGGTGAGCTGTGATCACAGCACTGGACTCCACCCTGGGTGACAGAGCAAGATCCTATCTCTTAAAAAAAAAACAAAAACAGTAACCTGTGTTCATTGCAGAAAATGTATGTCTTTGCCAAAGAAAATAAGAAAGTTTGCTAGCACCTGTAATCCCATTTCCCAAAAGCCAGGCAGATATAGTGCTTCCCGACCTCCCTGTCCCTCACTCGCAAATGGTTGGCTTACCAATGTCTTCATGTTCTCTTGCACAGGACACAGCTTGGGCTATGGCTTTGTGAACTACGTGACCGCGAAGGATGCAGAGAGAGCAATCAACACGCTGAACGGCTTGAGGCTCCAGTCAAAAACCATTAAGGTAAAGGGATCTGATCACCACCGCGTCCATTCCTGCCTTGGGCACAGGTCTGTGCTGGGCCCCACCCAGCCTCACAGTCACTCTCCAAGGGACTATGAGCACAGCCGCTCCTCGGGGGCTCCCATCAGATACCCTGGTCAGGTGTATCTGACCCAGGCCTTACATGGGTGTCTCAGGACCCACTCCCCGCCCAGGGTGCCCACAGGTTGCGTCAGCTCCCAGGCCTCCCCTGTCGTCTCTCCTGCCTGGCTCTCTGTGTTCCCATCCCTGGACAGCTCCATCCACCCCCATCCTGCCCAGCGCTCCCTCCGCGCTCCTTGGGGCCAGTTGTAACCCTTCCCTCACCCAGCACCTCACTCAGCACCTACTGTGTACCCCACAGTGACCAAAATAGACAAATTCAGTGCCCCCATGGGTCGGGGGTGCAGACAGTAAACAAGACAGAGGATAGCCACGTGTGACAGGCAGTTGCTGTGTGTGGAGGCTCCACAGCGGCAGGTGACTTGAAGCCAACTGTGCAGCAGCCCAGGGGCGGCACCTCCAGCAGGGCCATAGTGGCTTCCTGGGACGAGTCGCAGGTCCTCCAGGTCACACAGATGGATTTCCTCTGTCATCATCTGACCCGTGCCCTCGTGCACTGGGGCTATCAACCCGGAGCCCCACTTACCCCCGTCCCCACGTGTCTGCCTTCTGGCTCCCGGGTTCGTGGGCAGCTCCTGCCACCTGGATCAAGCCTCGTGTCTTTCCAACCTTTGCTCCCTGGTCTCCTGTCAGTCCTGGGTGCTGCTGAGCCTTCCCTGAGCCTCCCGTGCCCCAGGCAGGCCCCTGCAACTGGGCTTCCTGCAGCAGCCACTGCACCCACCTGCCCTCAGTGCCCACCTTCACAAGATACCCACAGACGTGAGGGCTTCCCGGCCAGAATCCCCTCTCTGGCTCCGAGGCCATTTGGAATGAGGTGGTCCTGTGGGAGCCTTTAGATCTGCTAGATTCCCCTGCCCCAGAGAAAGGTGCTTCCTGAGTCACATCAGGCACCCTGAAGGGTCCCTCTTGGACCTGCCAATTATTAGGGCCTCCTGGGGAGCTGTAAAATACAGATTCCAAGGCCACAGGGGGGCCTCCTGAGTCACTGCAGGGTGGGCCTGGGAGCCTGGATTTTTGCCTGCCCACCAAGAGGGGTTCTTTGACCTGGCAGTGACAGCATCTTCAGCCAACAGGTGGCCTCTGTCCCTGCCTTCAGACTGCCCCATGATCTTGGTTACCCAGTGGCCAAACCCTGGCTCAGCAGCAGCTCTCCCAGACCCGCCCCATGCCGCGTGGACGTGGTGTGCAGTGGGCTCCCTGAGGGCAGGCGCCACTCCTGCCTCGTGTCCAGTGCAGGCACCTTCCCTGGTGGGGGCTGGTGAGGGCAGCCAAGAGCCATGGGATTCCACCTGAGCAGGGGCAGCCCCTCCTCGCCTCCAGCCCCGGGTGGCTTATCCTTGGCCCTGGACTCCCCCTCTAGGAATTCTCTCCCCCATTTAGAAAATGTTTGAAGGTTCTTGTTTCTGAGGCAGCCAGGCTGAGGTGTGGAGCAGAATGGTTGATTATTCCTGCACAGCTGTTCCGTTTACTCAGATGCAGGAGCCAGGTGCCCAGTGTGTAAACAGGACTCTCTTACCTCTCTAGGATTGATGTTGGTGGGAAAGGCTGGAGTGGCTGCCTGAGTTTGGAGCCAGAGCCTCACAGGACCCTAGGGGCCCAGGCCTGGGCAGGTGTCCCTCCCTGTCATCCCGGCCATGCATGCAGAAGCCTGCCTCACCTTCGGCGGCCCTGCTCTCTGCCGGCAGAGTCTGCTTCTCGATGACTTCCCACCACTGTCCTAGTTCTGCAGAAACAGGCCAGCCTCATGGGGACGTGACAGCCCTAAGTAATTTCTCCCCAGGTCTCCCCGAGGCTGCCTGGGCCTGGCTCCTCTAGCAGTTCCCCTGGCGCGGCCCTGGGGTCCTCTGTGTTCCAAGTGTGTTCATTCCGCAAACCTTTACTGAGCCCCTGGCCAGTGTCTGGTACTGGGCCAGATACCTTGATACTGAGGGACTTCGGATCCCCTGCCCTCCCCAGTTTAAAGGTGACTGATCTGTGCAGCGTGATAAGGGCCTGGATGGAGTTGTGCGTTCAACTCGTCCTGGATTTTATTGCATGTTGGTCTGATGCCACCTGGTGTCCTGCAGTTCTGTTCTGACACCAGTCACCCAGAGTTAGCACAGCCCCCGCACATTTAAGGCCACAGTCCCCAACAAGACCACCCTCACCTCAGATGCCAGTCACCCTTTGGGGGACCCCAGGCCCCTGCACTTTTGACCAACTGGCTACAAATTCAGAGGTTCCTGCCACCCCTTCAGGGTGCATGACTCACTAGAATGACTCCTGGAACTCACACTTCTGATAACAGTTTGTTTATAAAGGTTGCAACTCAGGGCCTGCCAAATGAAGAGCCACACAGGGAGGGTCCCAAGCACAGAGCTCACCTGTCTGCATCTGGTGGGATCAGGTGCCTAGTCCTCCCTGCATGTGACCTGTGCACCTGCCAGGAGGCTCCGTGGAGCTTTGGTGTCTGCCGTGTTTACTGGGCTCATTACAAATGCATGACCGATTGACTCTTCGGCCATGTGATTGAACTCCATCCCCAGCACCCCTTTCCCCTCCCCCACCCTGGAGGTCAGGCCGGTATCGCCCAGCTCACAGCCGCAGCCCTCTAGTCACATGCTTGGTCTTTCTGGTGCCAGGGCCCATCCTGAGCCATCTTAGCACAAACTCAAGTGGGATCCAAGGCCTCATGGTAACAAAGACAGAAATTCCAGGGGTTTTACAAGCTTCCTCCTAGGAATCTGGGACAGAGACCAGACAAATCCTTTATGACAATACAGGCTAGGGCCAAGCCCTTTGCCAGGTGCTGGGGGTCACTGGCCCATGGTCCGCCCTCGGGGAGCCCAGCGGTGCCCACTATTCTCTGTAAGGTGGTCCCAGGGTGGGCTCAGGAGCCTATAATAGTGGCCAGTGCCAGAGGAGGCTCCCTCAAGAAAGCCAGAGTTGAGATCTGGAGGAGGAGAGAGAGTTAGCCAGGCCAGGGTAGAGATGAGGGTATTCTGAGCAGCAGGACCTGCAAGGGCACAAGGCAAGGGCCGCATCCTAGAGGAGACCCGGTGGCCAGGCACATCATGGGAGCTGCAGGCTGGCCCCAAGCCTCTGCCCTGCTCCTCCCCTGCAGGCGGGGTCTCCCGGAGCCTTGTGCTCATCCTGGGCTCTGAGGCCCCAGCCCTGCACAGAAAGCCCAGATGTGCCTTGCCTTCACCCTGTCTGCTCTGTCCTCTTTGGTCCTGATGTCATTGCCTTGGTGGCAGAGTGGAGAAGGAGGAGTCCTGTCTCCTCATCCCTGTCTATCTTTTTCCCGTAGTAGCAGCCCAGGCAGCCACAATGGGAGTGGTCCTGCATGGAGGCGACAGGCTGAGCATGTCCCAGATGCAGCTCGGTGTCCCTGCCGGGATGCTGCACAGTCTCTGTGTGCAGCTCTGCATCACTGCTGGCTCCCTGTGTGCCACACACAGCCAGTGCTTACCAAAGGCTGACGGGGGGCCAGACCTTCCATCCTGTATCTCACGTGCCCTCTCCATAGCCCCATAAAAAATGGTCCCCAGATTCGGGTTGAAGAAGCTGATGTTTCGAGTAGTGAAACAGCTCTGCCAAGGTCACGGAGGGATGGAGGGGCAAAGCCAGGGTGTGAAACTGGGTGCTGTGTGTGGCTATAGGCACTTAACATTGTCACCTGGAGGCTTCCCCAGCACATTGTGAGATCCAAGCCTCAGGAACCAGAACAGCAAAACTCCTGTCACCCACAGAAGCCAGCACCGGGGACTGCAGTGCAGATAGGCAGGCGTTCTTCACAGCAGCGGCTACTATGCACTCCACTCACGCAACAGCGGTCCCCAGATGCCTGCCGTTCACCTGAGGCTACTCTGAGTGCTTTGGATACGGCAGGAGACACACAAGTCTGGCCCTCACAGAGTCTGTTTGCAAAGTTGAAAGTTAAATAAGTAAAATAGATGCCAGGCAGGGTGGTGCATGCCTGTAATCCAAGCCATTTGGGAGGCTGGGGCAGGAGGATCACTTGAGCCCAGGAGTTCAAGTCTAACCTGAGCAACATAGTGAGACCCTGTCTCTACAAAAAAAACTAAAAAAAAAATAAAAAATGTAGCGTGTCAGGTCATGATCAACGCAGTCAAGAACTAAATAGGGACAGGAGGAACTGGGCGTTGATGCCAGTGGAGGGATCTGTGGCAAGCTGAGTGGTCAGGAGTTTGCTCAGCTGCCGTGACAAAGCCCCACAGGCCAGGTTGCTTCAACAGAAGAAGGGTATCAACTCACAGTTCTGGAGGCTGGAAGCCCAAGACCAAGGTGTCAGCAGGGTTGGTTTCTCTCGAAGGCACTAGGAAGGGATCTGTTCCAGGCCTCTCTCACAGCTTCTGGTGGAGGCTGGCGGTCTCTGGCATTCCTTGGTTTAGAGAAGCATCACCCCAGTGTCTGCCTCCATCTTCACACAGCCTTCTCCCTGTGAGAGTGCCTGTATTCACATTTCCCGCCTTTCTAAATTGAATTTATTTTTTCAAAAAAAATACTTTTTTTTTTTGAGATGGAGTCTTGCTCTGTCACTCAGGCTGGAGTGCAGTGGCGCGATCTCGGCTCACTGCAAGCTCTGCCTCCTTGGTTCACGCCATTCTCCTGCCTCAGCCTCCTGAGTAGCTGGGACTACAGGCGCCTGCCACCATGCCCGGCTAATTTTTTGTATTTTTAGTAGAGATGGGGTTTCACCATGTTAGCCAGGATGGTCTTGATCTCCTGACCTGGTGATCCACCTGCCTCGGCCTCCCAAAGTGCTGGGATTATAGGCGTGAGCCACCGCACCCAGCCAAAAAAAAAATAGTTTTTTTTTTTTTTTTTTTTAAAGACAGGGCCTCACTCAGTCACCCAGGCTGGACTGCAGTGGTGTGATCACGGCTCACTGCAGCCTCAAACTCCTGAGCTCAGGTGATCCTCCTACTTCAGCCTCCTGAGTAGCTGGGACTAGAGGTATGCCCCACCACAACCAGCTAATTTTATTTTTTGTAGAGATGGAGTCTTGCCATATTGCCCAGGCTGAACTCTTGGGTTCAAGCGATCCTCCCACCTCAGCCTCCAAAACAGTGGGAATACTGGCCTGTGCCACCACACCTGGCCTAAATTTCCCTCTTTTATAAGGACATCAGTCACATTTGATTAGAGACCACCCTATACCAGTGTGACCTCGTCTTAACTGATTGCATCCGCAATGACTGTATCCAAATCGGGTCACGTTTTGAGGTCCCGAGGGGTTAGGACTTCGGCATATGAATTTGGATTGTGGGGTGGGGGGAACACGATTGAACCCCTCACTGGATGAATTCTTGAGAATGGGCAGCCAGAAAAAGACCTGATTGAGGCAAAAGAGCAAGCGATGTTGGGAGCTTAGGAAAGAGGGTTCTGGCCGAGGGGCCGGGGAGCCCCAGGTCAGTGCACGCCTGCTGTGCACCAGCTGCTCTGATTCTAGCCTGACTGAACATGACAGTGTCCAGAGAGAAGAGGAAAGCAGAGTTCCCATGGTTCTTGGAGACACCTGTCCTTGGGAGGCATCAGAGCTTTCCCCAGCATTTGGCTCTAAGGCACTTCTCCTCTGGGGCTTCATCCAGGGACGGCAGTAGGTCTAGTCAGTGTCAGCCTCAGTTCTGCTCCACCGGCGCCAGGGTCACGGTTTGGCAGGCCCCCAAATACTGCCCCAGTCCACACGGGTCTGCAGAGAGCCAGGGCAGGCCCGGACACTAGGGGAGGCTGGGGGCCAAGGCAGCCTCTTTTTCTCTGGGGACAGCACTGGCAGCCCCTGACCCACATCATGGGGTGAGCAAGTGTCCCCAGAGCTCCTGTCCACAGGCTGATGGAGGTGCCCCCGGCCTGAGAGCAGCACGGCTTCCCCAGAGACCTCATAGGCTCCGTAGTGACATGCTCCCTCGATTCCCACCGCTACCAGGCGGAGCTGGCCTCCAGCCCCACACTCCTCTCCTTGTGGGGCTGTCCTGTTCCTCTGCTGGGCCGCCCACTGCCCTATGAGCAGGGGCAATGTCTGTTGTTCCTTCTCTGGAACATGATAGGAGCTTCTCAGAGGATGCTGTGTGTGTGTTCTCGGCACACAGATTCTGCCCAGTGACTCCTGAGCGGCGGCTTCTCCCTGCGTTCTGGTCTCAGTTACCTTGGCTCATCAGTTCTGTGCCCCTCACTCAAAGGGAACGAACTTCCTTTCACACAAGTTCAAGTCCCCACCCTTCTTGGGAACACAGCTCCTGCTCCCTCCTCCATATTCCAGCCTACTGACGAGGCTGTGAGTCCTGCCAGGCTGCCCCTTCACAGGCAGAGGGGTTCCGCCGTGGTCCTTTTCCTCCTTCTGGGCCCATGGGGTCTGCACGGCCATCAGCGCCAACCTGAGAAAGCACCGAAGACCTTGTCTTGCATTGGTCTCCGGGCTCCCCTCACCACCCTCTCCACAGGAATGATGAATGTACCATTTTGTCAAAGCACCCAGAAGGTTCTCTTCAGTTTTCTTTGATTTTGCAAAATATAAATCCAAAAGGCATTGAGTCGTTTAATATTGAACACTTGAGTGGATTTGAGTACAAACTTGGGGTCCTCCCAGAACTCACGGCCCCCGTCAGGGCTTCTGTGGCAAGCTTGCCCTTTGGCAGGGGAGTCTCATGTGTTCCCAGTAGCTCCCAGCTTGCTTGCCCGCTGCAGCACGGGCTGCTTTCAGGCACCAGGACCTATCTGTGGCACCGGCTCACTGTCCAGCACATCAGAGAGGTAGCCACCCACAAGCTGCGGGCCCTCGGTTGCTGGGCTTTGTGACATAGGAGTCACGCCTGCCTCCTTGAGGATGGTGAGCACCCAGTGAGGAAGCGCTGCCAGGCACCCCGGCTCATGGCCCATCCCTCAGTGAGCTTGCCACCATGCGGCTGCAGGCGGTGAGCGTCAGTGATGATAATCGTTCCCTGCATGATTTGTAACACGCAGTGTTGGCTTTTCCTAACCCAACATTCAGCACCCTCCTCAATGCCTTGGCCACGTGCCTGTACTAATCTCGGAAAGTGGTTGTGTTCTCAAGGTGTCGTATGCTCGCCCGAGCTCAGAGGTGATCAAAGACGCCAACTTGTACATCAGCGGGCTCCCGCGGACCATGACCCAGAAGGACGTAGAAGACATGTTCTCTCGGTTTGGGCGGATCATCAACTCGCGGGTCCTCGTGGATCAGACTACAGGTACCAGAGGGGCCCCAGACGCGTGGGGAGGGTGTTCTCCAGGTGGGGGCTGGGTTTTCTAGGGAAGGCAGATCACCATTTGATTTTAAATGTCATTAGTTATTCCGCAAACGAGGACAGCACCAAAATGAGAAGACGTTGGCTTTGGTTTGAGGAGGCTGAGGAGGTAAGATGGCATTAAAAGAAGCTGGGGATGTCTGGGCGTGGTGGCTCACGCCTGTAATCCCAGCACTTTGGGAGGCCAAGGCGGGTGGATCATGAGGTCAGGAGATCGAGACCAGCCTGACCAACATGGTGAAACCCTGTCTCTACTAAAAATACAAAAAATTAGCTGGGCATGGTGGTGGGCGCCTGTAGTCCCAGCTACTCGGGAGGCTGAGACAGGAGAATGGCATGAACCTGGGAAGCGGAGGTTGCAGTGAGCCGAGGTCTTGCCACTGCACTCCAGCCTGGGTGACAGAGCGAGACTCCGTCTTTTAAAAAAAAAAAAAAAAAAAAAAAATCTGGGGATTAGGCCAGCATTTTATGTACAGTGAAAACACCAAGAGATTCTAGCACTTTCCCTCAGGCACCCAAATGTCCTGGCCTTGCCCATGAATGGGGTGAAAAGGTCACTGCAGGCTGGGTGTGGTTGCTCACACCTGTAATCCCAGCACTTTGGGAGGCCGAGGCGGACGGATCACCTGAGGTCAGGAGTTCGAGACCAGCCTGGCCAACATGGTGAAGCCCCATCTCTACTAAAAATGCAAAAATTAGCCAGGTGTGGTGGCAGGCGCCTGTAATCCCAGCTACTCGGGAGGCTGAGGCAGGAGAATCGCCTGAACCCCAGGAGGCGGAGATTGCGGCAAGCCGAGATTGCGCCACTGAACTCCAGCCTGGGCAACAGAGCGGGATTCCATCTCAAAAAAAAAAAAAAAAAAAGATACTGCAGCCAGGTGCGGTGGCACGGGCCTGTCATCACAGCTGCTCAGGAGACTGAGGTGGGAGGATTGCTTGAGCCCAGGAGTTCACAGCTGTGGTGAGCTGTGATCACGCCACTACACTTCAGCCTGGGCAACAGAGCAAGACCCTATTTCTTAAAAAAAAAAAAAAGGCTGCTGCACATTTGTCCACTGTGGCTTTCATTGCAGGCATTTGGGGTGCAGTAGTCTGATGGCCCAAATCCCCAGAATTCGGATGCCCCTCTCTGGGGAGCACATCTAAAGTGCACAGAGCACATGGCAGTGAATTCCTCTAATGGGCAGGCAATCCTGGCCACTTTGCTGGCCCTCCCAGTCCGTCTTGGCACTGGACGTGGGCTCTGGGCTTTGTGTGACGCCGTCAGGCGGAGATGAGCAGGGGACACGCTCACGCCCACGGCTGTGCTCCGGCCCCACTGTCTGGCCCGCCTGCCGCACTAGGCTAGGAACTAGTGCCCCACCACATCCTTTGCCAAGCCCTGCACGTGGCCCTGCCTGGGGGACAGGGAGCTCGGGCCACCCTGAGGGGATTTAGGATCGCTCAGCTCTGTTTGGGGCAGGAGCAAGAGTGTGCTAAATAACCAGCAGGGAAGAGTCCGCTCCCCGAGCCCAGTGAGGCCCATGTGTTGTATGGGTGGTTTTCATATTCTTCCCACACAGACTGTGTGTGCCCCACCTTGACTGTGATGTTGAAATAACACCGAGTAGTTGGGCCACAGGAAGTCATGCTCTGAGGTGACCTCTTTTTGAGAGGACAGCAGCACTCCCCCAGCAGCCCAGAGCCTCACCTTTCATGTGCACACAGGTGGGGCCTTCCTGGCCTGCAGGCTAGAGGAGCACGCACATTGTCCTGCATCCCCTGAGCTGCATGCTTTGGGGTGGGCGGCCTTATCAGTCTCTCTCCCTCCTTCTTTCCGGCTGTAGGAACCCCACCTGGCATGCACTGGCTCTGCCCCTGCCGGCCTTCATTCCCGCTGGGGCCCAAGGAGGGGAAGGGCCCCTTTGCACTTCATGGGGGCCCTGGGAGCTGCCTGTAGCCTAGCACAGACTCGCGCCCTGGCACCGGGCAGTGCCGAAGGACAGGGCTCACTCGCACGGCTGCCGCCATTCTGCCTTTGCTCTGGGGAGAGGGTCAGGGGATGCCAGTTACTCGGTGTAAACTCCCCTGGTCTGCACCAGAAGAGTCTCCTGTGGTCTCTGAAGTCCCCTCACTTACCTTCAAGTGCCAGCTGAGCGAACGATCCTGTTAGTGGGCCAGTGTGTGGGTTTATTGCCCCCCATTCTGCACTGGGGCATCTGAGCTGGCTGCGCAGGGCCCAGGGCCGGGGGAGCCGACCTCACTGGCCCACAGTCCACTCCCCTCCTCCTCTAGACCCCACATGCACGGCTCTGCCTCGGCCTGTCTGTGTCCAGTATGGCCCTGATGAGGGAAGCCTGTGCTCCACTTGGAGCCCCCAATGCCTGAGAACACACCTCCAGCCACCCAACCCTCCTGGGGCCTTCCCTAGTGTCTCAGGCACACACGGGCCGCAGGCAGGGGGAACTCCCCTCTGCACACAGCTGCTGGGGGCATTGCTTCCTTTCCCTCTGCAAGGTAGTGTCTCCCAGGGTGTTGGGGGCACCTCAGTATTGCGCCCCCAGGGTCGGCTGTGAACCTCAAGGTGGCCTAAGGAACCTTTGGCATCTTTGCAGAGCAGTGAGGGAGGCAGAGAGAAGGGAGCCAGGAGAGTCTCCCGGCTCTGGTTCCCACCCCAGGGTGCAGAATTGGTGGGAAGGTGAGGCTCCCATCCCAGGGCTGTGGCTCCCTCTGCTGGAGACAGAGGGTGCCTGTTGCTGGGATCTCATGAGGCCCAAGGCGGCCAGCAGGGAAGTGTGTGGCAGGCCAGCCTGTGTGGAGTTTGCCTTCCTGTGATGGGCTTTTTAGTGTTAAATAGATGAGGATGGCCAGGCGCAGTGGCTCACGCCTGTAATCCTAATACTTTGGGAGGCTGAGGTGGGAGGATTGCTTGAGCCCAGGAGTTCAGAACAGCCTGGCCAACATAGTGAGACCCCCAACTCTTTTTAAAAAAAGAGAAAAAAATCCCATCCTGAGCTGACAGAGCTTAATTTTTTTTATTCCTTCGCTTCTATATCCACCTTAATTGTGAACTTTATAGTGTATTCATCTGGAGATTATGCCGTTTCTTGGACTCTGCTGTTAAATTCTAAAAAACACAAGGGGGCCAGGGGCCATGGCTCACGCCTGTAATCCCAGCATTTTGGGAGGCAAAGGTGGGTGGATCACCTGAGGTCAGCAGTTCGAGACCTGCCTGGCCAACATGGCAAAACCCCATCTGTACTAAAAATAGGCCGGGCATGGTGGCTCACGCCTGTAATCCCAGCACTTTGGGAGGCCGAGGTGGGCAGATCACGAGGTCGAGAGGTCGAGACCATCCTGGCCAACATGGTGAAACCCCATCTCTACTAAAAATACAAAAAATTAGCCAGGCATGGTGGCAGGCACCTGTAATCCCAGCTACTGGGGAGGCTGAGGCAGGAGTATCATTTGAACCCGGGAGGCGGAGGTTGCAGTAAGCCGAGATCGCACCACTGCACTTCAGCCTGGGCAAAAAGAGCGAAACTCTGTCTCTAAATAAATAAATAAAGTAAAATAAAATAAAAATTAGCCGGGCATGGTGGCAGGCGCCTGGAGTCCCACCTACTTAGGAGGCTGAGGCAGGAGAATCACTTGAACCGGGGAGGTGGAGGTTGCAGTGGGCTGAGATCGTGCCATTGTACTCCAGCCTGGGCGACAGAGCAAGACTCCATCTTAAGAAAAATTAATAAATAAAAAACACTAGGAGAAGAAAAAAACAAAACAAAAATGCAGAGCCATCTTCAGAAAGTATACATCCATTAAATAATTGAGTGAATTGATATCCCCCTGTGTTAAACAGCATCCCTCCTACCCCCCTTACTAGAGTTTTCTTCGTTTCACTCAGGCAGTTTGCATTTGAAAGCCACTCTACAACCCCAGACGAGGAACCGACACTTGCATGCATGCCTTCTCTCTGCTGGGCCGCAGGGTCTTTAGAAACAGAATGAAGCCATCTGCTTGGAGCCAGCTTCCCTACGAGCTGGCCAGCGTCAGCTCTAAGTCGTATTTGCCTAAAGTTAGATTTTCATTTAGGTTTCCAAGACTGACTAAGCTGTCATTCGTGTCGTGAGAGACTCAAAGAAAACAGCATCTGTCAGGGTTATGTTTTCAGGTGTTCCTTCTGAGCAGCAGCTCAGAAATGAGCTTGAGCCCCAGAATATTCCTGGCACATGTGCGTAGCGCTAGGTCTGACCTTACTAAAGCTGCTGTCTGTGTGCTCACGGGGGGCCTGCAGTGTCGCGATTGTGGGGGCAGCTGGCGGGACCCTCTGGGAAGTGGTGGAGTAAGGTGCCGCGTGAGGCATGGAGACAGGACATGGGGACAGTTGGGTGCCCGCTGGACAGGTCACCCAAGGCCCTGCCTGCCTGGCTTTGGTCATTGTTTGTTACCATGCACCAGAGGCCTTTGCCTGGAGAAGAAACCTGACTTAAGACACCCTTTGACTGGAAGTCGTTCTTTTTCCTTAAGAGGTGAGATCTTACTATGTTGTCCAGGCTGGTCTTGAACTCCTGGCCTCAGGCGATTCTCTTGCCTCAGCCTCTGGAGTAGCTGAGACCACAGGCACGAGCCTTGGCCTGGCTTGACTAAAAGTCTTGAGAACCAGGGTGTTTGGGTTGGGCTGTCTGTGACAGCCTCTCCCACTAGGACACACCCGCAACTCCCGCCTAGTGATGTCACTCTCAGACTGGCCCCTCAGCTGTCACCTCCCCCACCCCTGGGCCTTCCCCTGACTCCATCGTGTCCTTGCCCCAGGAGAAGGAGCTAGTCTGCTGCTCAGTGTGCCCTCATCCCCATCCCCCTCATCCAGTTTCCAGCCCGCTCCCCAGGTTCCTCAAGGGACGGGCTACTCATGTTTCCCTCCTGGGCCTAGCGTATAGATGGGCAGGAGTGGAGGACAGCCATGCTCTCCTTCCACCCGCCTTGCTCGGCATCTCACACCCATGCCCCAGCTGACCAGTGTCCCCCACAGCAGGACGGGCCTCAGGTCTCACACTGCTCCGTCCAGGGATTGGGTTTAGCCGGGAAACCGGGACTGGCCCTTGGGTGGGTCAGTTGAGGTGGCAAGAGAAGGTGCCCTCTGGGCTTGGCTGCTGGGGCCCTGGCCCTTCCCACACAGGGACCCCAGGCCTGCCTGGCGAGCCTGTGGATAGGTTCAGCTCTGCTGTGTGAGCCTGGGCAGTGTTCTGGCCTCATTTGATTCTGACGGCAATTTGGGGCCCACGGGAGGGTGTAGGACCTTAGAGTGGAGTATCCCAAGACAGGAGTGAGGTGACAGCGGCAGCATGGAGCTGGCAGCGGGTGGCCACAGGATCCCACTCCCTCCTGGCATGAAGGAGAAGGCATGCAGGCTGAGCTGGGCACCTTTGCAGCAGGCTCGGCCACAAGGCCTGCTGTCACAGCGGGCCCAGAGACAGCAGCCAGGAGAGTGGCCCCAGAGCCCAGGGAGGATCTCTCAGACGCAGTCCCCACTCCAACCCTGTCACCCACCAACCACACACCACACCCACGCACCCACTCTGTGGCAGGCACCTGGCGACTAAATAGTGACGGTGGATGTGCTGTTTCCTAATGTTGCTTTCTTCCAAATAAGAGGCCTGGGTGTCTATTGGGGATGTCTGTCACCAAAATGTCTTTGGGCGCCGACACTGTAGAGTCATGGCTTCAGCCGGGAAGAAAGTCTGAAGCTTTAATCTTCTGTTAGTCATTGGTTTTCTTTACTCCATCCATTTGTTTTCACTTTTAGGTTTAATTTTTGTTTATTTCCTTAACCAGACTTCCAGCCTGGCCCACAGTAGACTGACCTGACTTTTGCTTTTCAGTTTTGAAAGTCCTAGCGTTTTTCCCCCTAACTCCGTTTTTGTTGATTTGTTAAAAAGGTTTGTCCAGAGGGGTTGCGTTTATCCGGTTTGACAAACGGTCGGAGGCAGAAGAGGCAATTACCAGTTTCAATGGTCATAAACCCCCAGGTTCCTCTGAGCCCATCACAGTGAAGTTTGCAGCCAACCCCAACCAGAACAAAAACGTGGCACTCCTCTCGCAGCTGTACCACTCGCCAGCGCGACGGTTCGGAGGCCCCGTTCACCACCAGGCGCAGAGATTCAGGTGGGTCGGGAGGGTGCGCACTCCTGAAAGCCATACTTAGCCCCGCTGGCAGGCGACGGCACAGCCACAGAGTAGAAACCACGGGGATGATAGACTGATCCCGTCAGAGAGCGCGTTTCAGAATCATTCTGCAGCTCCACACCACAACCTCCATCAGAAAGGTGTCTGTAGGAAAGCTGTTTACTTCCAATGGGGCGTTGTCTTTCATGGGAATCAAAACAGTGACTCCAGGCTGGACACAGTGGCTCATTCCTGTAATCCTAGCACCTTGGGTGGCCGAGAGAGGAAGATCAATTGAGCCCAGGAGTTCAAGACCAACCTAGGCAATATTGCAAGACCCCATCTCTACGAAAAATACAAAGCTGGCCAGGCATGGCGGTGCACTCCTGTAGTTGCAGCAACTCAGGAAGCTGAGGTGGGAGGATTGCTTGAGCCCAGGAGGTTGAGGCTGCAGTGAGTTGTGATCATACCACTGCACTCCAGCCTGGGCCACAGAGCCAGAACCTGTCTTTTTTTGTTTTTATTTAAAAAAAAAAAAAAAAAAGATAGCACCAGTCCCCACCAGTTGCTGTGAGTGTGAGCACTTAGAGCTTCAGCACGCAGTTCCTAGTAACAGCAGAACGGAGCTGCGAGCTTTAAAGATGGTTTCATGCCCAGTGTGGGGGAGCACACACCTGTAATCTCAGCTCTCAGGAGGCCGAGGTAGGAGGATTACTTGAAGCCCCGAGTTTGAGCAGCCTGGGCAACAAAGTGAGACCCCTGTTCCTACAAAAAGTAATGAAAAAACTGGGCTTGGTGGTGCTGGCCTTTAGTCCCAGCTACTCAGGAGGCCATGGTGGGAGGATCGCTTGAACCCAGGAGGTGGAGGCTGCAGTGAACTATGATTGCACCACTGCACTGCAGCCTGGGTGACAGAGTGAGACCCTTTCTCTAAAAAATAAATGAATAATGAACATCTCATATCTGTGGGAGAAAAGATGCTGCCTTAGGTATACTCGGGTGAGAGCAGATCTTCCAGAGTTCTTAGACATTTGATCAGCAGCCCTAAGGCAAACCTTTTTCAAACACCTGCCTTGTGGAGTCATTTGTATTGGTGAATGTTGTATGTATGCATTCTGTTTATAAGCCCTGTCCTAGAGGGGAGGAGTTTTCCCGGATTCCTTAGTCTTTCCATCCTGAAAATGGTTCTGGCTGCCAGGATGAAGTGGGATAGAGGCGATGAGAGTCAGGGCCTTGGACTCCTGGTGTGCTGTCGCCTCAGAAACAGCGGAGGTCCCAGTGTCAGGGCTGTTTTGTTTTGTTTTTGTCAAAACCTCAAGGAGTGGCATCGAGGGCTTATCTCAGGTATGACAAGGATAAATTTCCCTTTTTTAATTTTTTAATGTTTTTATTTTTTGTTGAGATGGGGTCTCACTATGTTGCCCAGGCTGGTCTTAAACTCCTAGCCTCAAGTGATCCTCCTACCTCAGCCTCCCAACGTACTGAGATTATAGGCATGAGCCCGGCCCCATTGTTGTTTTAACAGTGAGGCTGGGTGGGCGCTGCCCAGTGCCACACATGCTGCTGTGAGAGGTGTTATTCTCATGGCTGAGTTACCCAGCATTCTCAGCCTGGCTCAAATTCCAAAGCTGGCCTGCCTTCCTTGAGGTTTCTGGCTTGAAGACAAGGCTGGGGAAGCTTCTCTGGATGGAATGGAGCTGAATCTTAAAATCCAGCTCTAGAAATCCGGTCATACAGTCGGCCCTGCTCTTGATGGGGCAGGCTATATGGGCGGTGGGGTTGGGTGAACTGCTTCTTAGCCTGGAAGGAAAACAGGGAAGGCTGGAGGAGACATGGGACTCTGGTCCCAGTAATGAGGACAAGAAAAGAAAGGGGAAACCGGAGAAGTGGATATTTCTGGTCGAGCAGTAAAGCGAGTGGCAGGGCAACCACTAAGACAAAGTGATGGAAGGAAGTGGGGAGGGTGGGAGAGTCTGGAGGGAAAGAGGGAAAGATTCATTCAGGAGGCTGAGAGAAGAGGAGGAAGAAAGACCCAGACTGCAGGGAGTTTGCAGTCAATCCCTATCACGTCCAGAAAAGCCCAGAGATAAGGGATGGCAAAGAATTGGGTTGGAGGAAGAGAGGAGAAGATTTATGACTGTCAAGACCAGAGAAATCAGCAGGAGAAAAACTACCAACAAGAGTAATTCCTAAGAAGGCCAGGCACATTGACGCACGCCTGTAATCCCAACACTTTGGGAGGCCAAAGCAGGAGGATCACTTGAGCTCAGGAATTTGAGACCAGCCAGGACAACATAGACCCTGTCTCCTTAGTCTTTCCATCCTGAAAATGGTTTTACAAAAAATGTAAAAATTAGCCCAGCATGGTGGCACACACCTGTGGTCCAGCTACTCAGGAGGCAGGAGGATCACTTGAGCCTAAGAGTTTGAGACCATACTGGACAACATAGTGAGACCCTCTCTCAAAAAAAAAAAGAAAATCACCCTTGGGCTAGTGAGCTGCCCCGTGGCAGCTGGTGTCCTCTCGTGTCTGTCGAGAGGGTGAATCTGTTTAATGGCACTTGAAGGCACTCGCTTACCCCGGCTGGGGCCTGCAGGGCTGCACTTGGCTGATAGGGCCATAGCCTGAAGCCCAGTTTTATTTTGGAGCAGGTGATGCTTCTCTGCATGCATCGTGCGGCTTCACAGATGCCAGCTTCACAGATTATGCTACTCAGATATTCCCAAACTGACCCTCAGACCTTTACTTTTTTAATTTGAGAAAGTTCCAGAGGGAACCATGGCTTTAGGAACTGTTTTGTCATCTACCTTAATCCTTATTACGGCATCTGTACGTTTTCAGAAGGCTTTATTTTAGTTTAGTTTAGTTTTCGTTTTCTGAGGTTTTTGTTTGTTTTTGTCCTAGACATGGGGTCTCTCTGTGTTGCCCAGGCTGGTCTCAAACTCCTGGCCTCAAGTGATCCTCCCACCTTGGCCTCTCAAAGTCCTGGGATTCCGTGCTTGAGCCACCATGCCTGGCCCAGAAAGGCTTATTTTTTATGTAAATAAAAGTATCACTGTGGAAAGAGCCCCACGTGTGTGGTCAAGTTTGGTGAGCCTGCCGTTGCTGGTGTCCCAGGGCCCTTCCCTGTCCCTTGAGTTCTCAACCCTCAGTGGTTTGGCCCCTGACCCTCGTGGGATGTTGAGCTCCAGCCCCAGAGGGTTGGTTGCCTGGTGCTTGGGAAGGAATTTTTGTGCCCTACAGTGGCCCTGGCAAAGGTGTGCTCTAACCAGAGACCACTGGGCTGTGAACCCTTGGGGGCGGGTCATGATGAGCGGAAGGTGCAAAATTTGGAAAAAGGAGTTCAGCCCCTGCACGTACCCCACAGTACGAGGAGAGTTTCCTCCAGGGAGAGTTGAGGCTGTCAGAGGCCTGCAGAGTGTTTCTACCCTCAACGGAGGACCAGGAGAAGCACCCATCATCTAAAATGTGGGGAACTGCAGGAACCCCTAAACAGAAACCCCCACATACACAGTGGGAGGAGTGGAGGGTACCAACCAGCCCCTCAGAGTCAGCTCCCTGCAGAACAGGGTCCCGCTCCTCCACTACTGTATTTAATTCCTCCCAGGGTTTTGACCCATGCAGGTGTCTCGACCGTGAGCACCTCATGGCTGCGCAGAGCGAGATGGGGCCCGGCGGCCTTGGTCAGCATGCGTCCAGGCCTTGCCCCATCCCCAGGCTGCCTGCGCTGACTGTGGCCTGACGCTTGCTCTCTGTCTGCCAGGTTCTCCCCCATGGGCGTCGATCACATGAGCGGGCTCTCTGGCGTCAACGTGCCAGGAAACGCCTCCTCCGGCTGGTGCATTTTCATCTACAACCTGGGGCAGGACGCCGACGAGGGGATCCTCTGGCAGATGTTTGGGCCGTTTGGCGCCGTCACCAATGTGAAAGTGATCCGCGACTTCAACACCAACAAGTGCAAAGGGTTTGGCTTTGTGACCATGACAAACTATGAAGAAGCCGCGATGGCCATAGCCAGCCTGAACGGCTACCGCCTGGGGGACAAAATCTTACAGGTTTCCTTCAAAACCAACAAGTCCCACAAATAACTCGCTCATGCTTTTTTTTGTACGGAATAGATAATTAAGAGTGAAGGAGTTGAAACTTTTCTTGTTAGTGTACAACTCATTTTGCGCCAATTTTCACAAGTGTTTGTCTTTGTCTGAATGAGAAGTGAGAAGGTTTTTATACTCTGGGATGCAACCGACATGTTCAAATGTTTGAAATCCCACAATGTTAGACCAATCTTAAGTTTCGTAAGTTATTTCCTTTAAGATATATATTAAACAGAAATCTAAGTAGAACTGCATTGACTAACCAGTCCCTCTGGATGGTGGTGAACCTGAAGCATGCTTTAACCTCTAAGACTGTCTAACACGCGTTTCATTCAATGTCTCCACAGACTGGGTAGCAAAAAAAATCACCTTTTAGTTTTAGTTTTTAATCTAAAGATGTTAGACAGATGCTGAGTGTGCGTTTTCTCAACCGCTTCAACATTGTAAGCGATGTATGCTTTGGTTGACAGGAAGTTCCTTTTCCAGGCAGGTCCCGTTGCCACCTCCTGCTCACTCAGTCCCGGGCTCTGCCGAGTGGTCCTGGGAATGGCGGTGGGCCCGTCCAGCGTGGGCCACCACTGGGGCCGGGGGCCGCATGCCGGACGGGCCCTCCAGAGAAGGACACAAACGTGTTTCGTAAGCCCAGGCACCAATGGGAATGGACCAAAGAGTTTCAGGGAAACTCCAGTATATTCCAGAGTCAGATCTAAGCTCCAGGCACGCCTGAAGATGTGTTGCTACTCTGACACCCCGAGTTTCTGTCCACACATTGCATGCACAGCGCCCCACACATTGGATACTGTTGTTCACGATAATTTCTCCCGTTTTCCAGAGCATTTAACATAGCTTGGAGGCGTAAAATGGCTCTGTTTTTTAATAACACAGAAACATTTGAGCATTGTATTTCTCGCATCCCTTCTCGTGAGCGCTTAGACCTTTTTCTGTTTTAGTCAGATTTTGTTTTGGAATTTTGCTTTTGTATGAACACTCAGCAGAAAAGTACTTACTTCTTGCCAGTTATCTATTAACCAAACCCTTTGATTTGTAGTTTTAAAGATTAACCCTCAAAGTTCTCTTCATAACTGCCTTGACATTTTGGGTTGTTCTGTTCTGTTAATTTTCTTTTGCTTTTTTGTGTTTTTTGTTTGTTTTTACTTTTGCATTTAAGACCATTAAATTTGATTTTGTTTTGCTCGAATTTTGTTTTGTTTTTTATTTTACCTTTTCTTTCTTTTTGGCTAGGGAAGGTGCAGGCGGCCCAGCATTCAGGGAGGAATCGTGAGATCTTAAGAAACCAATACTTGCCTCAAGCAAAAGCATTTCTGAATCTGTGACGCACGCAGGAATGTGCAGTTACAGGCTGGTGGCTTTTAAACCAGGAGCCCGGAGGAAGGGTGAAAGAGAAAGCCTGTGAAATAGGCAGGGCCAGATCGCCCAAAACTCCTCAGGACTGGGATCTGGCATTTATAAATAACTAGTATACAGAGAGAATCACAAACAGGATAACTTAGTACCAGCAGTTTTTAATCTTGACGTGAGACTAAAACGTGACCGTAGGCTGTTTTTTAGTTATTGCTCTCATGAGATGACGGCTGTATTTATCTGTTTATTTATACCTATCTATTTATGTATTTATTTATTGAAGTGAGAAATTGAGCAATAGGCAGGCACCACCGTCCCCAGAGCAGGTCAGCGTCTCGAGAGGCCCCTGGACAATTGAGGATGCCCATCCCCTCCCCTTTCCCTGATCTTTTACTGAGGGGCTGTGTGCGCGATCCTTGCAAATTGATGATGTTGCCATTCGTACCCAGGCCGTGTCTCATAAAAGTCGGCCTGGTGCCAGAGAGGACCTGCTTTCTCCCACAGAATCCAGATCCTCAGGAAAAGCCAAAACCGAGGCCCGTTGCCCGGATTCGACACAAAAGAGGGTCCCTGCTCTGTTGCCTGAGAGCAGTTTCCATCCTGGGACCAGAATGTTTTCCTGGAAAAAGAAGCCTTTCAGGTTTCCCTGGGCCAGCATCTTCTGATGGAAGGTGGGAGCCAACATCTGATGGAAGGCGGGATTCCCGCTTCTGAAACGCCCCCTGGAGTCTCACTCCCACACATGCCCGTAGCTAGCATTCAACAGAGAACTCTGTCTTAAGCTTCAACTGTGAAAATGATGACGGGCTTGTAGCCAGCACCTCAGCTTCTTTCCTCGCCCCCTTTTATCTGAATCCTATCAATTGTTCTGATGCTGGGACAGGTGAGAAGAAACTGAAGTATATGAGCCTTTGAAAGTTCCCTGAAGTTTCTCAGTTCAGGAACATTCTCATTGTTTGTGGTCTCCACTGTTTGAACAGCCTTCTAGCTAAAAAATTCCAAAGCCTTTATTTGGGAGTCTTAGCTTGCAAGCTTGTGGAAGGATTTAGCTTTTGAACTGTCACTCCTGAAAAGCAATCTCCGTTCCATCAGGGTTCTAGTTGCTGGCCCTGTGCCCTCAAAGTTCATTACATCTTATCAAGGCCTGTTTGCAAAAGGGAGATCCCTTTTCTTAAAAAAGGCTCAACCCAAAAGAAACCATTTCTTAAAAAATTTTACATAGATCAGTTGTATTTGTATTTAGCAAAAATGAGTGCTCTCCTTTTATTTGGGAATTTCGATGAAAAAGCGTTCAGAGTAGATAATGTTCATTTATCAAAAATCTGGTTTGGGAAATACCAAAGAGGCTTTGACTGAATTCCCTTTTGACCCGTGTGTAACTTCCTCTGGTAGTTAGACCCCAGGCAGCTCCGAATTTGTGAACCTGCTTCCAGATGAATTCTCCCTTGTTCCCCCTTGGCTCTGCCATTATTTCGTTTTCAATGTAATCTGCCAAGCCGCAGTTTTCTGTGCTGGCTGTGCCTCTAGTCACAGCTCTGTGCCTGATTCCCTCCCGGGTGCTGAGTCCCCTCCCTGGCCACCATCCTGCGTGAATATACTGAAATTCATGGGCTTCCTTGGGGGCCCGCCCGCAGGTGGTGCTGGGTGGGTTCCGCCACCTTCTCCTGGAAGGTGGGCCTTTTCCTGGCCAAGGGCAGCTGCCTTAACCTCTGAGAGTCTGCGCTTGGCCTTAGTCCTGGAGACCCAGCCTCCAGGGACTGAACCGTGCTGCTGTCGGGAGCCAAGACCGGCCCTTTGGAGCCGGGAGCCCAGGGGTCCCTGCTGGATCAGAGAAATAGAAGCACCCGAAGACGGTTAGTGGCAATTCCTTGACCCGGTTTGCTTCCAAACGAAGGCCATTTGTCCACCAGGCATTGAAAAGACATGACTTACCCAGTCCGGCATCGGACTTGAAAAAATCGAAATTGACATCACTCAGCTGTTACATTTCACATCCGATTCAGCCCCGTTTTATTTCCATGTGCTTTTCGCAGCCTTCCTGTGTTGGATGAAAGAGAATAAGAATTCAGCTGACAGGAGGCCTCTATCCTGTCCCTCCACCCCACCCTCCATCTCAATCCCCTCCCATCTTCCCCAGACCTACCTCACCTACTAGGACCTGAGGCAGCTCCTTAGCAGAGACCCCTGGGGTTTAGCAGACTCTGGGGGTCAAGGGGTCCTGTCCCCAAACTTCCCAAGACAGCCGTGAAGTCACAAGTGCTTTCTTTTGAGTGGCATTGGCAATTGGCATGTAACGATGGCAGTAGAATCTGAATCTCGGATCCCAGGCAGGGTTCACATTTCCAAACCTTTTGATTTCCCCTGACCTCTAATGGCTGGATCCTATTTTTCTACAACCTTTCAGTGACATCGTTCAGGTTTCTTTCTTGGCCATTTAAAAAAACAATTTTTTTTTTCTCACTTGTAAGTCACTGCCAGTACCTAAGTTAGGCTAACGGAGACTTTGACAGGACTGGATTTTTCTTCCACCAGAAGAGAAGGCTTTTCCGTTGGTTTGGGGCCACCTCTTTGACCATGACCATGTGATGTTCCGTTTACAGTGACTTGCTTTGGGGGAGGGGAGGCTCTCTTAACCGATTCCCATGTTGTACAGTAGATGGTTAGACCTTTTGTATATTAGTGTGTTTTAAGTTATTGATTTGTTTTATATAAAATAATTTATTTTTCAGGTGCCATTTTTCATTTTAACTTTGTTTTTACATGGGTTTGTTTTCAATAAAGTCTGACACTGGTGTCCAAAAGTCAACAAAAAAATGAATCCCATTGTGTTCTTTTGAAGATGCCTATGTAACTTTTAAGCTTTTTAAATTATTTTCAGAAAAAAAAAAAAAAGCCCTTATCAGTTTTCCATCAGCCCATTGCCTTTTTATTTTTTTTTTTTAATCCTTGTGAATAAATGTTCTTTAGTGTTTTAGGAGGAAAAAGCAAACCTAGATTTTGATAACCCAGAAGACTTCAGATTAATAAAGAAGCTTTGAAAGAAGACCATTTTTCAAAATTTTAGTGAAGTGTGAATATTTTTTGTCAATGGCTTTCTCAAAGAGAATGAAACTTTTGCACCATTTTCAGAGTTTTTATAGAGATGCCAAATTGATATATTTACATGTAATGGAAACATGAAAAAGTTTTATTAAACAATTGTTCATAGCTGTGTAGACATTTTAATTCAGTTTCCAAAGCTCTCAAAAAAGCATATTTTTGAAGTACGGAGTGATGCGGTTTGGGGCGTGGCTTTCAGTTCCAAACGACTCAATTGTCCGGATACTCAGTTCTTTCTACAGGTATCAGGTTCGTGTTAAACACTGTATGTTAACTATGACTGGAATTCTGTGATATTTTGGTAATAAATGAAGTGGGATCATTGCGATGTGCTGGTGTAGGGGTGATGGTGTATGACTTGTGAGCAGCCCACAGCCCAGTAATAGAGTGCCAGGGGATGGGGACCTCATTCCTCCGAGGTAAGCCTGTGCCAGGCCCCGGGAGCCCACGAGGGGACACGCAGTTCGGGTGTGCCCTGTGCTGGCTGACCCATTGCCCTTCAGCTCCCACCCAGATGCCCCTCTTCTCTAGGTTCACAGGTCAGTGGGCCCACCGAGTGGCCCCTGTGTATGGCCCCCCTCCGTCTGCTTCCCACACCAGTGCTCCCCTAGCAGTGACCCAGGGATCCTGCCTCTTCCCTGTCCGTATGTGGAACCATAGTCACTCCCGAGCCTTGGGGCCATCCTGAGCGTCCCCTCCGTGAGACTGATCTCCTTTGGGATGGGAATGGTTAGGGGTCTCAAGGTCAGAGAGCCCAGGTTCAAATCCTGGCTCTGACACCACTCCCCAGCATGCCACCCAGGGGAAAGTCCCTGGCTCTCTCAGTCTCCACTCTACCCTCTGTGAAATGGGTCCACGCTGCCCACCTGCTCCAGATCCTCAGGAAAATGAGATCAAGTAGGAATGGTGACAGTTGCTACCAAGAATCAGCCAAGGACTGGATGGTCGCGCCCAGCACCCAGAGAGCTGAGCTAACATGGGCCCGCAGGCCAGCCTCTCGGAAAGCATTTATGGAGCCCGTTTTCAAGTTGCTAGTTTCTCTATTGCTTGTGCGTCTTGTGGGTCTGCGTTCATCACCTTCTCTTCCAGATGTGACTAAATGATCCCTCGGCTTCCAGGAAAAACCCATGTTGTCCAACACCACCTGGGGCCAAAGGGCCAGGGCTGTGCTCCAGCCAGAGCCCTGACAGTGCTCAGGGCCATCCCTCAGGTGTTCAGACCCCAGGGGCCGACAGCTGGGGCTCCTGTGGCCTCTGGGCAGCTCCACTGGCTCAGGCTAGTGGATCTCCTGACCGCCCAACCTGTGAACCCAGGAGAAGGGGTCCGGGTGTCTGCGCTTCCCAAACTTAAGAATGCATCTGCCTCCTACAGGGGAGCATCGTTTCAAAGCAGATTCAGCTTCTGCAGGTCTGGTGTGTGCCTGGGAATCTGCATTTTCTTTTTCTTTTCTTTTTTTTTTTTTTTTAAAGAGTCTCGCTCTGTTGCCCAGGCTGGAGTGCACTGCCGCGATCTTGGCTCACTACAACCTCCGCCTTCCGGGCTCAAGCAATTCTGTTTCAGCCACCCGAGCAACTGGGATTACAGGCCCGCGCCACCCGGCTAATTTTTATATTTTTAGTAGAGACGGGGTTTCACCATGTTGGCCAGGCTGGCCTCAAACTCCTGACCTCAGGTGATCTGCCCTCCTCAGCCTCCCAAAGTGCTGGGAGTACAGGCGTGAGCCACGGCGCCTGGCCTGAGAACCTGTATTTCTCCCTGGTGACGCAGTGTCAGAGACTCGCCTTGAGAAGCAAGAAGTTTAGAAGAGTCCCCTGTGTGGGACGAACCTTAATGAAACCTGACAGCCCCCATCTCCACCTCTGCTCCAGGGATGGCTTCCATCCCTGCCTCATCCCAGAATTCAGAGCCCGGGAGGCCCAGCGAGGCGCCTGTGCATGGCAGGTGACACCCACGTTCCACCAGACCTCTCCAGACCGCTGCCTCTATGGGGGCTAGTTTCATTGCTCCCTTCAAGGTCAAGGGTCTGAGGCATGCATCCTTTTGTCCTTGGGTTTTGCGTGTGTGTGTTTCAACCTCAATAATTTCTTAGCACAATTTAAAAGGATTTCTGGAAGAGGAGAAACAGATGCCTGCGTTGTCTGGAGAACCACGGTTTGTTTAGTCATACCAGAGCCAAGCTGTGACATGAGAGTGTTTTTATTGGGGTGGTGGGGAGCGCAGTGAATCTCACCCTCTGCTGTCCCTGATCCTCTGCCACAACTTCAGGAAGCCTTTTTTTTTGAGACGGAGTCTCGCTCTTTCACCCAGGCTGGAGTGCAGTGGTGCGATCTCGGCTCACTGCAGGCTCCGCCCCCCGGGGTTCACGCCATTCTCCTGCCTCAGCCTCCCGCGTAGCTGGGACTACAGGCGCCCGCCACCTCGTCCGGCTAATTTTTTGTATTTTTAGTAGAGACGGGGTTTCACCATGTTAGCCAGGATGGTCTCGATCTCCTGACCTCGTGATCCGCCCGCCTCGGCCTCCCAAAGTGCTGGGATTACAGGCTTGAGCCACCGTGCCCGGCCTGAGATGGAGTCTTGCCTGTTGCCCAGGCTGGACTTCAGTGGCGCGGTCTTGACTCAACTGCAACCTCCACCTCCCCAGTTCAAGCAATTCTCCTGCCTCAGCCTCCTGAGTAGCTGGGATTACAGGAGCACACCACCACGCCCGGCTAGTTTTTTGTAATTTTAGTAGAGACGGGGTTCACCATATTGGCCAGGCTGGTCCCGAACTCCTGATCTCAGGTGATTGTCCCACCTCGGCCTCCCAAAGTGGAGTGAGCCACCCAACTCGCCTGGCTAGGAAACCATCTTGACATCCCACAGCAGCCCTGTGGACAAGGGAGCATTGGTCCCAGGTTAAGGACTTAAACATGTTCTACTCCATCCAGAAGGGCCCACCCTTGGGCCCACCCACTGGGCAGCAGAGAGAACAGACTGGGCACGCCTGCCCCACACAGTAGGGGTGCTGAATGCCGGGACGCTCTGGGCAGCAGGGGCAGGGCCCTTAAGGGAGTGATGTTGGAACAGGAAGGACACAAGTGAATGTTGGCTTTTTGCTGTACACAGTACTTTACTGTTCATGCACCCATTTCACAGATGACACAGCGGAACTTGGCAGATTAGAAAACACACGCTGTGCTGGTGATAATTTTCTTAGTTTGGCGTAGAACATCCTGGCTTTCGGCCGCACCCTTAGTTTTGTGCCTCTGAACTATCTGTTTCTGGGTTTAGACATGGATGGGAAGTTGAGGGTGGGCAGGAGGCTGAGTACTGCCTGCATGACCTGCAGGGGTAGACAGGGCTCAGGGGCTCAGGATCAGACACCAGGGGGCCTGGACACCCCCCATGCTCTCACCACAGGTCTTGCTGCCACCCCAAACCAAGCAAGGAAATCCCCACCCCGAGCTCCTCCAAGGAGAAGAGATGGCTCCCGATCCCCACCTCACCCCAGAATTCAGAGCCCGAGAGGTCCAGCCCCGAGCCAGGGCCCTGTGTGTTGCGGGGACGTTCGAGTTCCACCAGTCCCCTCCGGACCCCCGCCTCGGGGGGGGAGCTATTTCCATTGCTCCCTTCAAGGTCAAGGGTCTGAGGCCTGCATCCTTTTTCCCCTGGGCTTTGTGTGTGTGTTTCAACCTCAGTAATTTCTTAGCACAACTTAAAAGGATTTCTGGAAGAGAAGGAGAAACCTAGACACCTGCGTTGTCCGGAGAACCACGGTTTGTGTTTAGTAATACGAGAGCCGAGTCCTGACATGAGAGTGTTTTCACTGGGGGGCGAGGGGCGAGGAGAGCGCGGGTTCCCTCCCACCTCAGTGTCCTCAGAGCCTGAGGAGTTCTCAGCAACCTGTCCTGAGAACTGGTATGAAGAGGGAGGATCGCCTGATCTCAGGAGTTTGAGACCATCCTGCCCAACATGGCGAAACCCCGTCTCTACTAAAAATACAAAAATTAGCTGGGCGTGGTGGTGGGCACCTGTAGTCCCAGCTACTCTGGAGGCTGAGGCAGGAGAATCGCTTAAACCTGGGAGGTGGAGGGTGCAGTGAGCCCAGATCATGTCACTGCACTCCAGCCTGGGTGACAGAGCAAAATTCCGTCTCAAAAAAAAAAAAAAAAAAAAAAGAATTTCAAAATGGCAACAGAAAGCACTAACCCAAGCCGGGGGCTCTTGAGCACCTGTCAACCTCCCCTGCACTCCCTGCGCCTCCTGGGCAGCCTCCTCCCCCCGGGGTCCCTGCCGGCAGCTGCTGAAGGCCCTGACTGGGGAATTCTCTCCCAAATACCTGATGCAATCGAGTCTCCGCTCAGAACTTTTCAGTTCATCTTAGGACTTCTTGTAGACCATGTCCTTTCACCTTCATTGCAAGGATGGCATTTTGTCTGTTTGGTTTTCTCACAGTGAGGGATGTTAATGCTGGGGGATGGTGGGGGAAGAGGAAGAGGAGGAAGGGGAGGAGGGGGAGGAGAGGAAGGAGAGGGGAAGGGGAGGAGAGAAGGGGGAGGAGGAGGGGGAAGGAGGAGAGGGAGGAAGAGGAGGAGAGGAAGGAGAGGGGAAGGGGAGGAGAGAAGGGGGAGGAGGAGGGGGAAGGAGAAGAGGGAGGAAGAGGAGGAGAAGGAGGAGGAGGAGAGGAGGGGGAAGGAGGTGAGGGAGGAAGAATAGGAGAGGAAGGAGGGAAGAGGAGGAGGAGAGAGAGGAGGAGGAGGAGGAGGTGGAGGAGGACAGGTAGGAGGAATGGAATGGCAGCCGGCCGAGGGCCAGTGGAGTGAGTGGGGCATGGGTAAGGAGAAGAAATTGCAGCTGAGAGAGCAAGCGCATGGAGGGAGGAGAGGGAGCAGGCCTGGGCAAGGCCACTGAATCAGGCTCCTTTCCAGTTGACGGAACCCTGGATAAGAGAGTGGGGGAAGGGTGCACCTAGGAAGGGGCAGTTGACAAGGGTAGTCATGACAGGACAGGCCCCAGTGCCAGTTTCTATCAAGTCAAGCCTCATGGAGACAGGCCTGCGGGTCCTCAGCGAAAGCCATGGATCCCCCAACCCACAGCCCGTGGCCGGCCACTGGCCAGCGTCAAAGAGCTGGGGAAGTCGAGACCGTGGAACTAGCCTGTAATGGACCTGGGACCTCTCAGGAGAGATGCCTGAACTGCCCCGGTAGGGCCAAAGGCCTCCGGAAAGTCCGGAATCCAGGCAGGAGGAAATGATGCCTTGGCCACAGCCAGTTTTGAATTTTTTTAGAGACAGTGTCTCACACTGTGTCACCCAGGCTAGAGTGGATGTCATCATAGCTCACTGCAGCCTTGACTTCCCGGGCTCAAGCGATCCTACTACCTCAGCCTCCTGAGTACATGGGACTACAGGTACATGCCACCACACCCTGCTATTTATTTTATTTTTTGTATTGTATTTTATTTTAATTCTTTTTTTCTTTTTTTTTTCTTTTTTTTTTTTTACACGCAGTCTCACTCTGTTGCCCAGGCTGGAGTGCAGTGTCACAAACTCAGCTCACTGCAACCTCTGCCACCTGGGTTCAAGCAATTGTCTGCCTCAGCCTCCTGAGTAGCTGGGACTACAGGCACCCACCACCACGCCCAGCTAATTTTTGTATTTTTAGTAGAGACAGAGGTTTCACCATCTTGGCCAGGCTGGTCTTGAACTCCTGACCTCGTGATCCACCTGCCTCGGCCTCCCAAAGTGCTGGGATTACAGGCATGAGCCATCGCGCCCGGCTTCTATTTTAATTTTTGAGACAGGGTCTCCCTCTGTCACCTAGGCTGGAGTGCGGTGGTGCAATCACAGCTCACTGTAGCCTCGAACGCCTGGGCTCAATCACTCCTCCCACTTCAGCTTCCTGAGTAGCTGGGACCACAGGCATGTGCCACCATGCCCAGGTGACAGATTCTCTTTTACATGCTAGCTGCGTGGCCCTGGGCAACCCCCTTCCACTCTGGAAGCCTTGGGTGCTGCATCGCTTTGGTATAAGAGAGCTAATGATAGCCCCTGCCTCCCAGGGTTACCAAGTTGGTGTTAAATAAGATACGGCCTCCAATGGCCAGGAACACTCTCTGGCACAGAGGAGACAGGCACTAGTGCCAGCAGCTATAATTATACCTCGAGAAGGAGAACTGGAGATGGAGGAGTCCGCTGGGTAGAAGGTACAGAAGTGGAAAGGAAGCAAGACAGAAGGCAGACAGATGGCAGAGGCCTGCACGCAGCAGCCAATGCGAGTGGGTGGGGGCTGGGAGCCAGAGGGAAGAGGCTGAGGGGCACCTGCATTGGTTTGCTTGGCCTGCAGGTAACAGAGCACCCAGACCGCGTGGCTTCAGTAGTAGAAATGCATTGCCTCACAGTCCTGGAGGCTGGAAGTTTGAGATCAAGGTGACAGCAGGGTCTCTTTCTTCTGAGGCCTCTCTCCTTGGCTTGCAGATGGCCGTCTTCTCGTGTCTTCCCACAGTCATCCCTCTGTGTGTATCTGTGTCCTAATCTCCACTTCTTTTTTTGTGGAGGGGATGAAGTCTCACTCTGTCGCCCAAGCTGGAGTGCAGTGGCGTGATCTTGGCTCACTGCAACCTACACATCCCAGGTTCAAGTGATTCTCCTGCCTCAGCCTCCAGAATAGCTGGGACTACAGGCACATGCCATCACGCCTGGCTAATTTTTGTACTATTAGTAGAGATGGGGTTTCACTATGTTGACCAGGCTGGTCTTGTACTCCTGACCTTGTGATCCGCCCACCTCAGCCTTCCAAAGTGCTTGGATTACAAGTTTGAGCCACCGCACCCAGCTGATCTCTGCTTCGTTTGTTCATTTGTTTGTTTGTTTGTTTTTGAGATGGAGTTTTCCTCTTGTTGCCGAGGCTGGAGTGCAATGGCGCGATCTCAGCTCACTGCAACCTCCGCCTCCTGGGTTCAAGCAATTCTCCTGCCTCAGCCTCCTGAGTAGCTGGGATTACAGGCGTGAGCCACCACGCCCAGCTAATTTTGTATTTTTAGTAGAGACAGGGTTTCTCCATGTTGCTCAGGCTGGTCTCGAACTCCCAACCTCAGTGATACGCCCGCCTCAGCCTCCCGAAGTGCTGGGATTGCAGACGTGAGCCACCGCACCCTGCCCGATCTCTGCTTCTTATAAGGATACCGGTTGTGCTGGATTAGGGCTCATACTCTAATAACCTCATTGTAATGTATGTATTTATTTATTTATTTATACTTTTATTTTATGTATTTATTTATTTTGAGACGGAGTCTCGATCTGTTGCCCAGGCTGGAGTGCAGTGGCGCGATCTTGGCTCACTGCAAGCTCTGCCTCCCAGGTTCGCGCCATTCTCCTGGC
This sequence comes from Pongo pygmaeus, assembly GCF_028885625.2. Taxonomy (NCBI): domain Eukaryota; kingdom Metazoa; phylum Chordata; class Mammalia; order Primates; family Hominidae; genus Pongo; species Pongo pygmaeus. The sequence goes on along the minus strand of NC_072393.2, from coordinate 7,955,836 downwards.
TCAGCCTCTCAAGTAGCTGGGACTACAAGCGCCCGCCGCCACCACGCCCGGCTAAGTTTTTGTATTTTTAGTATAGACGGGGTTTCACCGTGTTAGCCAGGATGGTCTCGATCTCCTGACCTCGTGATCTGTCCGCCTCAGCCTCCCAAAGTGCTGGGATTACAGGCGTGAGCCACCACGCCTGGCCTATTTTTGTTTTTTGTGTTTTGTTTTTTGTTTTGTTTTGAGACGGAGTCTCGCTCTGTCACCCAGGCTGGAGTGCAGTGGCGCGATCTCAGCTCACTGCAAGCTTTGCCTCCCGGGTTCATGCCATTCTGCTGCCTCAGCCTCCCGAGTAGCTGGGACTACAGGTGCCCGCCACTACGCCCAGCTAATTTTTTGTATTTTTAGTAGAGATGGGGTTTCACCGTGTTAGCCAGGATGGTCTTGATCTCCTGACCTCGTGATCCGCCTGCCTCGGCCTCCCAAAGTGCTGGGATTACAGGCGTGAGCCACTGTGCCCAGCCTCTATTTTTGTTTTTTGAGACGGGGTATCTCTCTGTTGCTGAGGCTGGAGTGCAGTGGTGCGATCTAAGCTTACTGCAACCTCCGCTTTCCAGGTTCAAGTGATTCTCCTGACTCAGCCTCCTGAATAGCTGGGACTACGGACACCCACCACCACACCCGGCTAATTTTTGTATTTTTAGTAGAGACACATTTTAACCATGTTGGCCAGGCTGGCCTTGAACTCCTGACGTCAAGCAATCCACCCACCTTAGCCTCCCAAAGTGTTGGGATTACAGTTGAGAGCCACCACACCCGGCCCCATTGTACTTTAGTTACCTGGAGTGCAGTGATGCAGTCACTGCAGCCTCTCATTCCTGGGCTCAAGCAATCCTCCCACCACAGCCTCCTGAGTAGCTGGGAACACAGGCACTCTCTACCACACCTGGCTAATTTTTTTGTGTTTTTTTTTTTGTAGAGACGGAGTTTCACCATGTTGCCCAGGCTGTTCTCGATCTCCTGGGCTCAAGCAATCCTCCCGCCTAAGCCTCCCAAAGTACTGGGATTACAGGTGTGAGCCACTGTGCCCTGCCTATTTTTAATTTTTGTGGGTACATAGTAGGTGTATATACTTATGCTCTACAGGACATATGTTGATACAGGCATACGATGCATAATAATCACTTCACAGTAGCCGGGCACGGTGACTCACGCCTGTAATCCCAGCACTTTGGGAGGCCAAGGGGGGGGGGGGGTGGATCACCTGAGGTCAGGAGTTCAAGACCAGCCTGACCAACATGGTGAAACCCCATCTCTACTAAAAATACAAAAATTAGCCAGGCGTGGTGGTGGTTGTCTGTAATCCCAGTTACTCGGGAGGCTGAGGCAGGAGAATCGCTGGAACCCGGGAGAAGGAGGTGGCAGTGAGCCGAGATCGCGCCACTGCACTCCAGCCTGGGCAACAGAATGAGGCTCCGTGTCAACGACAACAAAAACAAAAATTTTGATAAGAGAGTAGATCTCACATTAAGTGTGCTTTGGTTTTTTGTTTTTGTTTAAGACAGGGGTCTCCAGCCCCTGGGCCATAGACTGGTACCTGTCTGTGGCCTGTTAGGAACTGGGCCACAGAGCAGGAGGTGAGCAGGCAGGCAGCAAAGCTTCATCTGTATTTACAGCCGCTCCCCATCACTCGAGCCTCCTGTAAGATCAGCAGCGGCATTAGATTCTCACAGGAGTGCAAACTGTTAGGAATAACGCTTAAAATTTTAAGGAAATTGAACACTTGAACGAAGGATTTTTAGCAAAGTAATTTTATTTTTGTGCAGAGGGGTGTTTTTTTGGCCAGTTGTTATGAGTATACTTGAACAGAGGGGCACGAGAGCCTTTATTTTTGACACAAGTTTTGTTTTTTGTACTCTTTTTTTATTGGCCAGGCTCGGGTTGTATAATTTAAACTAATTTTGGTTGGCTAAACATTTGATCTTTTTTAGATAAGGTGGGCACGTAAAAGAAAGTGGAGAGGAAAGGGGAAGGGGTGTCTTTAATGAGCTAGAAATTTAGGGTTTTTTTTAAATAAGGAAAGGAATGTGAGCTGGTACTGATAACGCCTGGTACTGTGGTGTGCCTGGGCATCTAACAAAGGCAAAAAGGAAAAAAAGGAGAAAAAGGAAAAGGGGGGGGGGTAAGATGAATTAAAGAATAAAAGATTGATCAGATTATTTGAAGAGAAACCTTATCATATCCCACAAAATCCTGTTGTGAACTGCACAGGCAGAGATCTAGGTTGCGCGCTCTGTGATCTGTCACTGTCTCCCATCACCCCCAGATGGGACCATCTAGTTACAGGAAAACTGAAAGGTTCTTGTAATCGGTTCGAACCCCAAGAACGTGCCAACAGACAACATGAGGCAGTGTGGAGCAACATGCCTTTTTTTTTTTTGAGACGGAGTCTCACTCTTGCTGCCCAGGCTGGAGTGCAATGGCGCGATCTCAGCTCACCGCAACCTCCGCCTCCCGGGCTCAAGCCATTCTCCTGCCTCAGCCTCAGGAGCAGCTGGGATTACAGGCATGCGCCACTACGCCCGGCTAATTTTGTATTTTTAGAAGAGACGGGGTTTATCCATGTTGGTCAGGCTGGTCTCGAACTCTGGACCTCAGGTGATCCACCTGCCTCGGCCTCCCAAAGTGCTGGGATCACAGGTATGAGCCACCGCGCCCAGCCGCAACTTGCTGTTTTAGTGAGTCCCTGGTTGCAGGCGGGCTGAGGCCTAAAATGGCGTCAGCACCAAATGAGGACAGGGCAGGGGTTTTATAGTCTCCTGTAAACAGGCAGTGCCCCAGTCTGACGTAACTGCTACATGGTACCCGGATGGCCTCTCTCTCCATCTTCAGGGGTAGGTGTCTTCCGGCCAGGGTACCTGTCTTCCAGCCAGGCTCTCTTCCTGCTCTGCAATCTTGCTGGCGCCCGCTGCTGGTGCAACTGGCCTTGCACCTTGGGATTGGGCCTGAGATAGGAGGAGTTCCTCATCCCTTCAAGCTTTCAGGCCTTGGGGAGAGTCTTTCAAAAACAAGCTCAGGGCTCCCACTGATTCTACATGATGGTGAGTTGTATAATTATTATATATTACAATGTGATAATAAATAGAAATAAAGTGCACAAAAAATGTAATGTACTTGAATCATCCTGAAATTATCCTCCACTTCCCCCTACACCTACAATTTTTCTGTGGAAAAATTGTCTTCCACGAAACTGTTCCCTGATGCCAAAAGAGTTGGGGACCATTGGTTTAAAAGATGAGGTCTCAATATCCTATTTACCATGATGTGATTTTTTTTTTTTTTTTTTTTTTTTTTTTTTTTTTGTGACAGAGTCTTGCTCTGTCACCCAGACAGAGTGCTGGGATTACAGGCGTGAGCCACCGCGCCTGGCCCTCTTAGCAAAATTTTTAAGTGCCCGGGATAGTATTGGTAACTACAGGCAAGATGTTATATAACCCATCTGTAGAACGTATTCATCTTGCATATCTGAAACTTTTTTTTGAGACAGAGTCTCACTCTGTCATCAGGCTGGAGTACAGCGTCGCAATCTCGGCTCACCGCAACCTCCGCCTCCCGGGTTCAAGCGATTCTCCTGCCTCAGCCTCCCGAGTAGCTGGGACTACAGGCATGCGCCACCACGCCAAGCTGATTTTTGTATTTTTTAGTAGAGACAGGGTTTCACCATGTTGGCCAGGATGGTCTCGATCTCTTGACCTTGTGATCCGCCCGCCTCGGCCTCCCACAGTGCTGGGATTAAAGGCATGAGCCACCGCACCTGCATATCTGAAACTTTATACCCATTAAACAGCAGCTTCTCACTCCCTAGCCCTTGGCCACTAACATTCTACTCTGTTAAGCCATTAAGTTGTGGGGTAATTTGTCACATACCAGTAGATGAATAATACAAAGGGTCTTTCTGCGACCACCCAGAAGAAAATCTCACTCTTTCTGGATGAACACACTCCCAGGAACAGGCTTTCTGGACGCGTCTCCAGAGAGTGGCTCCTGACTTCATCATTGGCCCTGCCTACATATTCCAATGCACGCTCCCCCGTATGTGGGTGGGAAGGTCCCCTGCACCCCGCCTGCCACATACACAGGCAGCCTTGAAGGCAGGACTCCACTAATCCAGGGGAGCCAACTGTGTCCATCAGCCTGGGCTGCTATAATTGCTGGGGTCTAAATGTGTGTATTCTCTATCAAAATTTATATATTGAAACTTAGGCCGGGTGCCAGTGGCTCATGCCTGTAATCCCAGCACTTTGGGAGGCCGAGGTGGGTGGATCACCTGAGGTCAGGAGTTCGAGACCAGCCTGGCCAACATGGTGAAACCCCATCAGTACTAAAAGTACAAAAATTAGCTGGGCGTGGTGGTGCATGCCTGTAGTCCCAGCTACTCGGGAGGCTGAGGCAGGAGAATTGCTTGAACCCGGGAGGTGGCAGTTGCAGTGAGTCAAGATCTCGCCTCTGCACTCCAGCCTAGGTGACAAAGCAAGACTCCATCTCAAAAAATAAAAATAAAAAATAAAAGAGGTGGGGCCTTTGGGAGATGACTAGGTCATAATGGCCCCTCATAAATGGGATTAATGCTTCATAAAAGAGACCCCAGAGGCTGTATGCAGTGCCTCACACCTGTCATCCCAGCTACTTGGGAAGCTGAGGCAGGAGGATCACTTGAGGCCAGGAGTTGGAGGCCACCCTGAGCAACATAGAGAGACCCCAGCCTCTACAAAAAGTTTAAAAATTAGCTAAGTGTGATGGTGCATCCCTGTGGTCCCAGCTACTCGGGAAGCTGAGGCAGGAGGATCCACTTGAGCCAGAAGTTTGAAGCCGCAGTGACCTATGGTCATGCCACCACACCCCAGCCTGGCCCACAGAAGGAAGACCCTGTCTCTAAAAAAGATAAAATAAAAAGGGAAATACATGAAATCTGCCCTCTTCACCAATTTTTTTTTTCTGTGCCAAACTAATGCATGGATAATTTTTTTTTTTTTTTTTTTTTTGAGATGAAGTCTCACTCTGTCACCCAGGCTGGAGTGCAGTGGCACGATCTCAGCTCACTGCAACCTCCACTCCTGGATTCAAGTGATTCTCCTGCTTCAGCCTCCCGAGTAGCTGGGACTACAGGCACGTGCCACCATGCCAGGCCAATTTTTGTATTTTTAGTAGAGACAGGGTTTCACCATCTTGATCAGGCTACTGTCGAATTCCTGACCTCAGGTGATCCACCCGCCTCAGCCTCCCAAAGTGCTGGGATTACAGGCGTGAGCCCAATTATTATTTATTTATTTATTTATTTATTTATTTGAGACACAGTTTCACTCTGTTGCCCAGGCTGGAGTGCACTGGTGCAATCTCGGCTCACTGCAGCCTCCACCTCACAGGCTGAGGCAGGAGAATCTGTCTCAATTAGCTGCAATTACAGGCATGTGCCATCATGCCTGGCTACTCATCACCAATTTCTTTTCTTTTCTTTTTTTTTAAATAGATAGGGTCTCACTCTGTCGCCCAGGCTGGAGTCCAGTGGTGCTGTATTGGCTCACTGCAACCTCCACCTCCCGGGTTCAAGCAGTTCTCCTGCCTCAGCTTCCCGAGTAGCTGGGACTACAGGAGTGCACCACACCTGGCTAATTTTTGTACTTTTAGTAGAGACGGGGTTTCACCATGTTGGCCAGGCTGGTCTCGAACTCCTGACTTCAAGTGTTCTGCCCAACTCGCCCTCCCAAAGTGCTGGAATTACAGGCATGCACCACTGCGCCCGGCCTCTTCACCAAATTTTGAATGTACAGTGCAGCATTAACTACGTGTACACTGTTGTAAAGATCTGAATGCTTTACAAATGTACACATCATCCTTGGCCAAGGGCCATGCTAACTTTTTCACTCTTGTTCCAATTTCAGCATGTGCACTGTCCAGACAAGTACCCAGCCAGACTTCTGGCCTACAGAAGTGCAAGATGATAAATGGGTGTTGTTTCGAGCCTCTAAGTTTATGGTAGTTTGTTACACAGAAATAGAAAAATTAATACTCTACCCACCTAAGATTGTTGGAAGAATGTTTGTTTGTTTTTTGTCATTTTGGAGACAGGGCCTCACTCTCGCTCTGTCACCCAGGCTGGAGTGCAGGGGCACGATCATAGCTCACTTGTAGCCTTGACCTCCTGGGCTCAAGTGATCCTCCTGCCTTAGCCTCCCAAGTAGCTGAGATTGTTGGAAGATTTAAGAGATGACACATGGATAGCATTTCGTACAGAACCTGGTACCTAGGCAGTGCTAATAAATGTTTTTGTTTTGTTTTGTTTTGTTCTGTTTGAGTCGGAGTTTCGCTCTTGTTGCCCAGGCTGGAGTGCAATGGCGCGATCTTGGCTCACCGCAACCTCCGCCTCCTGGGTTCAAGCAGTTCTCCTGCCTCAGCCTCCCGAGTAGCTGGGATTACAGGCATGCGCCACCACGCCCAGCTAATTTTGTGTTTTCAGTAGAGACGGGGTTTCTCCATGTTGGTCAGGGTGGTCTCGAACTTCCAGCCTCAGGTGATAAGCCCGCCTCGGCCTCCCAAAGTGCTGGGATTACAGGTGTGAGCCACCACGCCCGGCGCTAATGTTTGCTGGTGTTGATATCATTCAACAGAGACAGGGTCTTACTTTGTCACCCAGGCTGGAGTTCAGTGGCACAATCATAGCTCACTGCAGCCTCAACCTCCTGGGCTGAAGCTATTCTCCTGCCTCAGCTGCCCAAGTAGCTGGGACTATGGGTAGGCATGTGCTATCACACCCAGCTAACTTTATTTTTAATTTTTTTTTTGTAGAAATGTCTCACTATGTCACCCAGGCAGGTCTCGAACTCCTGGCCTCAAGTGATCCTCCAGCCTCAGCCTCCCAAAAGTGCAGGAATTACAGGAGTAAGCTACCATGCCAGCAGAGGCCCTTTCATTCATTTTGAGTACCTACGTGCCAGGCACTATCCTAAGTATCAAGACATGATAGCCAGGCGTGGTGGCTCACGCCTATTATTCCAGCACTTTGGAAGGTCGAGGTAGATGGATCACCTGAGGTCACGAGTTCGAGACCAGCCTGGGCAACATGGGAAAACCCTGTCTCTACTAAAAATACAAAAATTAGGCCGAGCGCAGTGGCTCATACTTGTAATCCCAGCACTTTGGGAGACTGAGGCGGGTGGATCAGCTGAGGTCAGGAGTTCAAGACCAGCCTGGCCAACATGGCAAAACCCCATCTCTACTAAAAATATAACAACTGTCCGGGCTTGGTGGCAGATGCCTGTAATCCCAGCTACTTTGGAGGCTGAAGCAGGAGAATCACTTGAACCCAGGAGGCAGAGGTTGCAGTGAGTCGAGTTCATGCCGCTGCACTCCAGCCTGGGCAACAAGGCAAGACTCCATCTCAAAAACAAACAAACAAAATTAGTCAGGCATGGTGGTGGGCACCTGTAATTCCAGCTACTCAGGAGGCTGAGTCAGGAGAATCGCTTGAACTGGGGAGGTGGAGGTTGCAGTGTGCCGAGATCACGCCACTGCACTCCAGCCGGGCGACAGGGCGAGACTCTGTCTCAAAACAAAACAAAATGAAACAAAAAAACATGATGGTCAGGTCTCCAAGTGATTGCCTGGGGCTCCCAGAAGAGCATCCTCCTGCCTGCACCAGCCCACTGCCCTGCCCCTTTCCACAAGGCTTGGGTTCTCTCCCCACCCTCTCCTCCCAGGCGGGAGCAAAGCAGAAAGTGAAATGCACACTCCTTGTACATCCTTATGGGCCAGGAGCAAACTTCCCAGCCACTGCCCTCTTCTCTCTCCACTCCCTCCCAGAGAAACAGGCATGGACACACTGCTCCCTGGGGCACCCCAGCCCTATTCCATCTCCTCTACTCCTTCCTCTCCACCAGTTCAGCATGAAAACACGCTCAGGCTTCTGCAGTTACAGTCAACTCCTTGCCGGGCGCGGTGGTTCATGCTTGTAATCCCAGCACTTTGGGAGGCTGAGACAGTTGGATTACTTGAGGTCAGGAGTTCGAGACCAGCGTGACCAGCATGGGAAAGCCGACCTCTACTAAAAATACAAAAGTTAGCCGGGCATGGTGGTGCACACCTGTAATCCGAGATACTTGGGAGGCTGAGGCAGGAGAATCACTTGAACCCAGGAGATGAAGGCTGCAGTGAGCTGAGATTGTGCCACTGCACTGCAGCCTGGGTGACAGAGCGAGACAACGTCTCAAAAAAATAAATAAGTAAAAATAACAACAACAAAAAAAACAAAAAACAAAAACAATCAACTCCTGGCCGGACGCGGTGGCTCACGCCTGTAATCCCCGTACTTTGGGAGGCTGAGGTGGGCGGATTACTTGAAGCCAGGATTTTCAGATCAGCCTGGGTAACGTGGCGAAACCCCATCTCTACAAAAAATACAAAAATTAGGCCAGGCACAGTGCTCATACCTGTAATCCCAGCACTTTGGGAGGCCAAGGCAGGAGGATCCCTTGAGTCCAGGAGTTCGAGACCAGTCTGGGAAACATGGTGAGACCCAGTTTCTACCAAAAAATACAAAAATAAGCCAGGCCAAAGTGGCATGTGCCCATGGTCCCAGCTACTTGGGAGGCTGAGGTGGGAGGATTGCTTGAGCCCTGGAGGCAGAGGTTGCAGTGAGCCAAGATCAAGCCACTGCACTCCAGCCTCGGTGACAGAGTGATACCCAGTCTGCAAAATAAATTAATTAAATTAAAAATTAATTGGGCTTTGGGGCGCATGCCTGTGGTCCCAGCTACTTGGGAGGCTGAGGCGGGAGGATCGCTTGAGCCCAGGAAGTTGAGGCTGCAGTGAGCTATGATCATACCACTGCACTCCAGCCTTGGTGACAGAGCAAGACTCTGTCCCTAAATATATATATATGGAGGAAACGTCTGCAGATTAAAGGCAACTGTAAGAGATATGACAACCAAATGCAATAAGTGAAAATGCATTATATCCTAGATTTTTTATTTTTATTATTTTTTATAATATTTGAATTTGTTTTTTTTTTTTTTGAGACGAAGTCTTGCTCTGTCGCCCAGGCTGGAGTGCAGTGGCGCAATCTCGGCTCACTGCAAGCTCCGCCTCCCGGGTTCACGCCATTCTCCTGCCTCAGCCTCCCGAGTAGCTGGGACTACAGGCGCCCACCGCCACACCCAGCTAATTTTTGTATTTTTAGTAGAGACAGAGTTTCACCGTGTTAGCCAGGATGGTCTCGATCTCCTGACCTGGTGATCCGCCCGCCTCAGCCTCCCAAAGTGCTGGGATTACAGGCACGAGCCACTGCGCCTAGCCAATATTTTAAAAATTTTTTTGAGACGGAGTCTCACTCTGTCACCCAGGCTGGAGAGCAGTGGCACAATCCTGGGTCACTGCAACCTCCACCTCCTGGGCTCAAACGATTCTTCTGCCTCAGCCTCCCGAGTGGCTGGGTTACAGATGTGCGCCACCATGCCCAGCTAATTTTTGTATTTTTTTTTTTTTTTTTTTAGTAGAGACGCAGTTTCACCATGTTGGCTAGGCTGGTCTCGAACTCCTGAACATAGATGATCCGCCCACCTCGGCCTCCCAAAGTGCAGAGATTACAGGTGTGAGCCACCGCGCCCAGCCCCGTATACTATTCTTGCAATTTTTTTTTTTTGTAGCTTTGAAATTTTGCAAAATAAAAAGTTGGGGAAAACAAACAAAGCACTCTCGCTCCTTCCCATATGTTCTTCCAGCTGCCATCATTTCACCTTCTGTGCACAGTGAATATTCCTGGGAAGAGTCTGTGTTCTGTGTCCCTGTATTCTCAACCACTGCTGTGCTGGTGAAATGTGTAATAACTGGCTCACCAGAGAAACAAACCAACCAAAGAGCTCCTGACTTGGAATGTTTGCCAATTCCTGTGGTGTAAATACTCCCACCACTTGTGGCTGATCTGCTTGTAGGCAATTTCAAGCTACAAAGATGGCACCATCAAACAGAACTGGTACACAATGCAGTGACTCACATAATATAGTATTTCCGGCACGCAGACATCATATATGTAAATGACCCCAAGATCAGCCAGGTGCAGTGGCTCATGCCTGTAACTCCAGCACTTTGGGAGGCCGAGGTGGGAGGATCGAGTGAGCCCAGGAGTTGGAGACCAGCCTAGGCAACATAGCAAGACTCCGTCTCTACAAAAAGATTATTTATTTATTTATTTATTTGAGACAGAGTCTCGCTCTGTCACTCAGGCTAGAATGCAGTGGTGCAATCTTGGCTCACTGCAACCTCCGCCTCCCAGGTTCAAGCAATTCTCCTGCCTCAGCCTCCCTCCTGAGTAGCTGGGATTACAGGCATGCACCACCACATCTGGCTAATTTTTGTATTTTTAATAGAGACGGGGTTTCACCATATTGGCTGGGCTGGTCTCAAACTCCTGGCCTAAAGTGATCCACCCACCTCGGCCTCCCAAAGTGCTGGGATTATAGGTGTGAGCCACTGCGCCCAGCCTGTCTCTACAAAAAATTTTAAAAAGTAGCCAGGCTCTGTGGCTTGTGCTGGTCATCCCAGCACTTTGGGAGGTCAAAGTGGGAGGATCGCTTGAGCCCAGGAGTTCGAGACCAGCCCGTGCAACATAGAGAGACCCTGTCTCTACAAAAAAAAATACAAAAATCAGCCGGGCATGATGGTGCATGTCTGTAGTCCCAGCTACTTGGGAGGCTGAGGTGGGAGGATCACTTGAGCCTGGGTCAAGGCTACAGTGAGCCGTGCTGGCGCCACTGCACTCCTACCCAGGCGATAGAGTGAGACTCTGTCTCAAAACAAAAACAAAAACCTTCAAGAGCACAGATAGTAGTAACATGTAGCAGCATAATTAGGAAGTGATGAATTTTGCGTATTTATTACTTTTGTTCTAATATAATCTATTTGATCTTAAGTTTATACAATTAATTGTTTACACATTGGCCGTGTTTAACAAGAGGCTTTGAATTCTCGAAGATGTGCCGGCTGGCTCTTGCGAGTCAGTGCAAGCTGGCTCCAGCACGCCTCGTAAAACCATCTCCACTCATTGAAATCTGGCTCCCAGGCCCACTACTCAATCAAAACCCCCCTTGCTTATCTCACCAATGACCTGCATATTGCAAAATGCAATGGCGGTGGCTACATTTCTGTCCTTGCCTTGCCTGAACTGTGCAGCACTCGCCTCTGCTGTTTCCATCTGCCTTCTCCAAGTTCCTCCAGATTGTCTTCCTTTTTTTTTTTTTTTTTTTTTTGATGGAGTCTTGCTCTGTTGCCCAGGCTGTAGTGCAGTGGTGCGATCTCAGCTCACTGTAACCTCCGCCTCCCGGGTCCAAGCGATTCTCCTGCCTCAGCTTCCCAAGTAGTTGGGACTACAGGCACATGCCACCATGCCCAGCTAATTTTTTGTATTTTTAGTAGAGATGAGGGTTCACCATGTTAGCCAGGATGGTCTTGATCCCCTGACTTTATGATTTGCCCATCTCGGCCTCCCACAGTGCTGGGCGCAGTGGCACATGCCTGTAATCCCAGCACTTTGGGAGGCTGAGGCGGGTGGATCACGAGGTCAGGACTCAAAACCAGCACGGCCAAGATGGTGAAACCCCATCTCTACTAAAAATACAAAAATTAGCCGGCCGTGGTGGCAGGCGCCTGTAGTCCCAGCTACTCGGGAGGCTGAGGCAGGAGAATGGCGTGAACCCGGGAGGCGGAGCTTACAGTGAGCCAAGATCACCCCACTGCACTCCAGCCTGGGCGACAGAGTGAGACTCAGTCTCAAAACAACAACAACAACAATAACAAAATTGTTTTTTAGAAATGGAGGTCTTGAGTGGGCATGGTGGCTCACACCTGTAATCCCAGCACTTTGGGAGGCTGAGGCGGGAGGATCACCTGAGGTTCGGGAGTTCGAGACCAGCCTGACCAATATGGAGAAACCCCGTCTCTACTAAAAACACAAAATTACCTGGGCGTGGTGGTGCATGCCTGTAATCCCAGCTACTCGGGAGGCTGAGGCAGGAGAATCACTTGAACCTGGGAAGCAGAGGGCTGCGGTGAGCCAAGATCACACCATTGCACTCCAGCTTGTGCAACAAGAGCAAAACTCCGTCTCAAAAAAAAAAACGGCCGGGCGTGGTGGCTCACACCTGTAATCCCAGCACTTTGGGAGGCCGAGGCAAGCGGATCACGAGGTCAGGAGATCGAGACCATCCTGGCTAACATGGTGAAACCCTGTCTCTACTAAAAATACAAAAAATTAGCCGGGTGTGGTGGCGGGCGCGTGTAGTCCCAGCTACTTGGGAGGCTAAGGCAGGAGAATGGTGTGAACCCGGGAGGCGGAGCTTGCAGTGAGCCAAGATCGTGCCACTGTACTCCAGCCTGGGCGACAGACCGAGACTCTGTCTCAAAACAACAACAACAAAAAGAGATGGAGGTCTCATGCTGTCACCCAGGGTGGAGTGCAGTGGCGTGATCATAGCTCACTGCAGCCTCTAACTAATGGGCTCAAGTGATCCTCCCACCTCAGCCTCCTGAGTAGCTGGAATTCCAGGTGAGAGACACCATGCTTGGCTTATTTTTTTATTTTTGTAGAGATGGGGTCTCGTTATGTTGCCCAGACTGGTCTGTAACTCCTGGGCTCAAATGATGCTCCTGCATCAGACTCCTGAGTTGCTGGGATAATAGGACTGAGCCACGGATCCTGGCTTAAAGGAGTCTTCTATCTCCACTTTATCTTTGGGTCTTTGACATGCTTATATGACACACTGCCTCTGGGTGTCCAATGCTGTAGTTTTCTTTCTTTCCTTTCTCTCTCTCTCTTTCTTCTTCTTTTTTTTTTTTTTTTTTGTTGACACAAGGTCTCTCTCTGTTGCCCAGGTAGTGTAGTGTAGTGTAGTGTAGTGGCACGATCACAGCTCACTATAGCCTTAACTTCCTGGGCCTCAACGATCCTCCCATTTCAGCCTCCTGAGTAGCTGGGACTACAAGAACGTACTACCACGCCAAGCTAATGTGTTGTATTTGTTGTAAAGAAGAGGTCTTCACTATGTTGCCCAGACTGGTCTCAAACTCTTGGGCTGGAGAGATCCTCCCGCCTCAGTGTCCCAAAGTGCTGGGATTATAGGCATGAGCCACCGTGCCCAGCCAAACTCCGTACTTTCAACCACAACTAAGAATCCATATTTCCAGCCCAGACCTTATTCTCAGCAACACACCTGTGTACACCAACCGCTTAACTAGGTTGCTCCTCTTGGCATCAAGACATCTCCAACAAAGCCAGAGTGGAAGCCCTCATCTCTTACCCCCACCTCGAGGGGGAGCTCCTGAGATGGAGAACAGAAGTGTATCCAGCGCAGAAGCCTCCGGGGCCAAGCTGCCTCCCTTTGAAATAATGAAGTCCCATAAACCCATATCACAGGTTAATAATGCAAAAAGACCGGGTGCGGTAGCTCACGCCTGTAATCCCAGTGACTCAGAGGCTGAGGCAGGAGGATCGCTTGAGCTTGGGAACTGGAGGCTGCAGTGAGCTAGATCACGACACTGCACTCTAGCCTGGGTGACAGAGCAAGGCTCTGGCTCTAAAAAAAAAAAAAAAAAAAAAAAAAAGGATCCAATAAGACAGCAACAGCAACATACATTAGCTCCCCCAGGGGACCAACCCTCCTCCTCATCCCCGGATTGCATGGCCACGTTAAAATACCGCCACTTGGTGGCGGCATTCTTCGAATGGAAAATAGTATCTGGGGTGCTGAAATGACAAAGGCCTGGGCTTCTTCAGGTCAGGGTGTCAATTCACACGGAATCGAAGTAGGACTGGACCACAGTCAGCCTGCTCTCAGCTTCCTCCTCTTATTCGGGGTCAAAACCAACAGGCGTCTTCCCAAAGCACCGCACAAGAGTGGGCTCCTTCGCTTTCTCGGAGCGACTCACTTGCTGGTCTCTCAGCCATTGTCAATCAATCAGTCATTGCAGTGACAGCCATAGACAATTACTCTGGAGCTGGTCCGCCGGTCAATCAGAATCTAATCGAATCCGTCCTTGTGGTCGGTGGATCCACGTGCCTGTACCACCTGCCACCAGCGCCCGGCGCGTTCTATAGCCGAATCACCGCAGGTGACGGAATCCACGCCCCTGGGCTCCGCCCCCTCTCAGTCGCGCCCAATCACAGATCTGACCCTCCCAGGCGTGCCCTCCCCCGGGCCACATCCAGTCACGGGCCCCGTCCTTCCAAAACACTGCCCTATCAGAGGTCAAGCTCTCTAGGAATTCCCTACCCTTTTAATGCCCCGCCCCTATGACAGACCCAATCGGAGGGCTCTCCCTCCCCGAAACCCCGCTCCCGGACCGGCTTTTCTCAGGCTTGCGCCGCTCTAGGCCGAAGCGGCGGATGACGCAACCGGGCCGCGCCGCGAGAAGGTCACACGATTCTCTAACATGGCGGCGGCGGCGCTGCGGGGTGGCTGGTGCCGCTGTCCACGGGTGAGCGGCGGTGCGGCGCTGGCAGGGCGCGCTTAGGGGTCTTCTGGGCCTTCGGCCACCAAGGCTTTCTTCTCAGACCCTTGGCCTTCGCGACCCTTGCTTGGGCTCCGTAGAAAGCTTGGGGTTGGATCTTTGGGTAGCAGAGGCCAGGACAGGGGGCACAGAGCGTGGCCTGAGGGCGGGGACCGAGCTTACCGGGCAGGGGGCGGCGATGCGCGGAGCCTGGGAGGAAGCTGATCACCCTTCGCCCTCTGATCAGACTCCACGTATACAGGAGAGTGAATGGTAGCCGGGGCGGCGGCGTCCCGTGGAAAAAAGTAGAGGGGAAGGCAAAAAAACGTGGAATTCACAGCTCGCGGTTAAATGCCAGGTTCTCTACCGACAGCATTTCTTGTCTCGTTTCTTCTAACGTTCATTGTGGATGTGCGAGAGGTGGTTCGCGCCCTGGCAGGCTGTTGGGTCCACAGGGCAGTGGGAGTCAAGACGTGTAAGGCGCACTCAGAAAGTAGTACTTCATATTGCTCGTGCTCTTCGTTTCTTCTTTTTTCTTTTCTTTCTTTCTTTTTTTTTTTTTTTTTGAGACAGAGTTTCGCTCTTGTCGCCCAGTCTGGAGTGCAATGGCGCGATTTCGGCTCACTGCAACTTCTGCCTCCCGGGTTCAAGCGATTCTCCTGCCTCAGCCTCAGGTGGATCATCTGAGGTCAGGAGTTCGAGATCCACTGGCCAACATGGTGAAATCCCGTCTCTACTAAAAGCCCATCTCTACTAAAAATACAAAAAAATTAGCTGGGCATGGTGGCGTGCTCCTGTAATCCCAATTACTTGGGAGGCTGAGGCAGGAGAATCATTTGAACCCGGGAGGCGGAGGTTGCAGTGAGCCGAGATCCTCCCACTTTACTCCAGCCTGGGCGACAGAGGGAGACTCCGTCTCAAAAAAAAAAAAAAAAAAAAAGTTATCCTCAAGTAAATACAGGAGATAGTAGGCACCTGTGTAAGTTTGGGATGTTGCATAGGGTTCTCAGAGGTAGGAGGCAGAGAACAGAGAGAAAAACGGCCCAGGAAATGTGGAAATGGTGGAGAAGTTGTACCTGGTCTTCTGACATCAACACGCCAGGTTCTGTGCTGGGTGACAGGGTGCCGAGTTGAACAGGACCTGCACAAATTCCCCCCCAATTTTTTGTGGAGGCAGGGTCTAGCTATGCTGCCCAGGCTGGTCTCAAACTCCTGAGCTCAAACGATCGTTCCGCCTCAGCCTCCCAAAGTATCGGGATTACAGGCATGAGCCACCAGCTCAGTGCCTGCACAGAACTTAAGGCACGATCTCGGCTCACTGCACCCTCCACCTCCCGGGTTTAAGCAATACTTCTGCCTCAGCCTCCCTAGTAGCTGGGACTGCAGGTGTGCGCCACCACGCCCGGCTAATTTTTGTATTTTTGGTAGAGACGGGATTTCACCATGTTGGCCAGGCTGATCGCAAACTCCTGACTGGGTGATCCTCCCGCCTCAGCCTCCCAGCGTGTTGGGATTACAGGCGTGAGCCACCGCGCCCGGCCAGCAAGTACCTTTTACATGAGGTCAGCCCAGTCTTTGTCCAGAGCGACTCCCCTAAATTACTCTGTTTATAGCCCAACCCTTGAGGGGGACATTGTAGCTTTATTCCAGAGTTGTCCCTGGGGCAACACATTATCGATGTTTGTGTCTGAAAATCCAGTTCTCTCATCTTTGGAGGCTGGCAGAAATGGGGTGGGCTCGCAAGAGAAGACTGCTTGGCACTAGCATAGAAACTTAGAGTGCCTACTTTCAGACTAAGGGATTCAATTGTACTGGTACATTTAGCCTTCTTCCCCGCATGGGTTGGCATTTCCTGGGACCTGTCCGTTTTCCTCCAGTTTCAAGGGCACGAGGATAGATGTAGGCCCTGGAGGTACAGACACAGCATTTTCTCTTTCCACCAGCTTCTACTTGCTTCTCAGACTTTGGGAAGATTACAGAGCGCCCGGCATGCGTCAGGCATAAGATAAGAATTGGCCAATGAGGCCAGGTGTGGTGGCTCATGCCTGTAATCCCAGCACTTTGCAAAACCGGGGGAGGGGTGGATCACCTGAGGTCAGGAGTTCGAGACCAGCCTGGCCAACATGTCAAAACCCCTTCTCTCCTAAAAATACAAATATTAGCCGGATGTGATGGTGCATACCTGTAATTCCAGCTACTTGGGAGACTGAGGCAGGAGAATCGCTTGAACCCGGGAGGCAGAGGTTGCAGTGAGCTGAGATTGCACCACTGCACTCCAGCCTGAGACTCCGTCTCAAAAAAAAAAAAAAATGGCCAGCGAGTCACAGGTGACCCTGCTGTTTTGTGTGTGGTCTGCTTACTTCTCAGTCAGCCTCTTGTTAGAATGGATCTTTCTCTTCTCTCTCCCCAATTAGAGGTGCCTCGGCAGTGGAATCCCATTTCTTTCCAGCCACAATCTACCCCATGGGTCGACCTATCAGATGCGCCGGCCAGGCGGAGAGCTGCTGGTGAGTGACTCAGGATGCTCAGGCCAGCAGACACAGGGGAGTCCCGAAAATTCAGATCCCATTGGCAGGAGGGAGTGGTGGGGCTGTGGAGGTGGCTCACACCATCTCAGTGGTGGGCCTTCTGTGTCCGGGGCCTTCAGAATGACAGATCCCAGCGTGCCTGGCCTTCTCGGTCCCAGAAACACTTGACCTGCCTCTTGCTTGATGTCGTAAGGGGATAAGGTGCTGTCAGAATAGCCCTTATGTTGGCTGTAATGCTTGGAAGAGACCCCTGTATTGAACTGAATTCTGCTTCCCTGTGACCTCTGCCTGTGGGTACCTCACCAAGCATGGCTATTTCCTTTTCTGGAAGATAGACCTTTGATCATTGGTACAGAGTCACCTTGTCACAACCAGACCTCAGTTTCTCCTGGTCATTCCTCTTCAACTGTGCTTCTGTTGGTGTCTCAGCATCGTGAGGACAGAAGCCCAAAACCTGACTCCCTTCCCCAGACCTGTACATTCGGGCAGCGTGTACATTCTGTATCCCTCCCTCTCTCTCTGTGCGCCCAGAGCCTCAGCTCAACTGCCTCCTTGCAGGCAGCTACCTGCCTCTCCAGTCCTGTCCTGGGGCCATCGTGGGTGTGGGACAGGACCTGTGACTCTTTCCCTTTCTTGTCTAGTCCCCCGCCACACACTCATTCCCATGGTTTGTAGCCCAAGAGTCTCTGGTAGGGCTGCCATAAGGTTGTGTGATCCCGGATGATCTTACTTAGAACCTAGGCTTCCCCTGGAGAAAGGCTGGCCAGAGTGGCATCTGAATGGGACTGCAGCCTGCTGACAGGAGGCCTGGCCACCTGTCCTGGGGAGCAGCACTGGGCTTTTTTTTTTTTTTTTTTTTTTTTTTTTAAGATAGGGTCTCACTGTGGCCCAGGCTGGGGTGCAGTGGCGCTGTCACGGCTCACTGCAGCCTTGAACTCTTGGGCTTAAGCGATCCTCTCACCTCAGCCTTCTGAGTAGCTGGGACCACAGGTGTGTGACTCCATGGGGCCTGAGCACCAGGCTGGATGCAGCTTTCTCTTGTAGCTTGACAGGAGCCAGGGAGGGGGATCCCACCTGGAGCTGGTATACCCAACACAGCTGTGGAAAAGTTGACCACAGGCGGCCCCTTCCCCCTGATTGGATTATTGTATGATCATTCATTAAACTGTTTCTCTGTTGTTGTTTTTTTGAAACAGAGTCTCACTCTGTCGCCCAGGCTGGAGTGCAGGGGCGAGATATCGGCTCACTGCAACCTCCACCTCCCGCGTTCAAGCAATTCTCCTGCTTCTGCCTCCTCATTAGCTGGGACTACAGTCACGCACCACACCTGGCTAATTTTTGTATTTTTAATAGAGACAAGGTTTCACCATGTTGGCCAGACTTGTCTCGGACTCCTGGCCTCAAGTGATCTGCCCACCTCAGTCTCCCAAAGTGCTAGGATTACAGATATGAGCCACTGTGCCCAGCCTTTTTTTTTTGAGATGGAGTCTCATTCCATCACCCAGGCTGGAGTGCAGTGGCACAATCTTGGCTCACTGCAACCTCCGGCTCCTGGGTTCAAGTGATTCTTCTGCCTCAGCCTCCTGAGTAGCTGGCATTACAGGCACCCACCGCCACGCCCAGCTAATTTTTGTATTTTTAGTAGAGACAGGGTTTCACTATGTTGGTCAGGCTGGTCTGGAACTCCAGACCTCAAGTGATCCGCCCACCTTGGCCTCCCAAAGTGCTGAGATTACAGGTGTGAGCCACCGCACCCAGCCTTGTTTTGCTTTTACAAGGCTTTATCTTTTTGAGCAGTTTTAGGTTTACAGAAAAATCCAACAGAAAGTCCAAAGAGTTGCCATGCGCCTCCTCTCCCATCCAGCACACAGTTTTCTATTCTTCACATCCTGCATTAGTGTGGCGCATCTGTTACAATTGACTGGATGTTGATACATTATTATTAATAAATGCATGGTTTACCTTCCGGTTCCCTCTTGGTGGTATACATTCTCTGTGATTACAGTATCATAAGAGTAGTTTCACTGCCCTAACATTTTTCTGTGTTCCCCCTACTCGTCTCACCCTCTTCCTGCCAACCCCTGGCAACCACTGATCTTTTACTGTCCCCTTAGTTTTGCCTTTTCCAGAATGTTCTATAGTTGGAATCAGACAGTATGTAGCCTTTTCAGATTGGCTTCTTTCACTTAGTGCAACATACATTTAAAGTTCCTCTGTGTCTTTTCACAGCTTGAGAGCGTATTTCTTGTTTTTTAAATTATTTTATTTTATTTTATTTTATTTGAGATGGAGTCTCGCTGTGTCACCCCGACTGGAGTGCAGTGGCATAATCTTGGCTCACTGCAGCCTCTTCCTCCCGGGTTCAAGCAATTCTTGTGCCTCAGCCTTCCGAGTAGCTGGGACTAAAGGCACACACCACCATGCCCGGCTAACTTTTGCATTTTTAGTAGAGACCAGGTTTCACCATTTTGGCCAGGCTGGTCTCGAACTCCTGACCTCAGGTGATCTGCCCGCCTCAGCCTCCCAAAGTACTGGGATTACAGGCGTGAACTACCGCGCCTGGCCTGTTTTTTAAATCGGGTGCTATGTTGCCCACGTTGGTCTCAAAACTCATGGCCTCAAGCAATTCTCCCTCCTCAGCCTCCTAAAGTGGCTGAGAGCTCATTTTTTTTCAGCACTGAATAATATTCTGTTGTCTGGATATACCACACTTTTATCACCTGCTGTTTCTTTGTCTTTTATTATTATTATAAAAGAGATAGCTAATCAACATTAAATGTATATCAACAGAAAAGAGAACATTTAAAAAAATCCCTCAGAGTCCCTCTGTGGGGCATTTCATTCTATGTTCTACTATGTTCTTTAAATTTTTTTCTTGTACATTCTTTCTAGTCCAAATCATATTCTTCTGGAAACAGAAAAGGCTTTCTGTCCGGCTTGCTAGATAATGTCAAACAAGAATTAGCCAAAAACAAAGAAATGAAAGAAAGTATAAAAAAATTCCGTGATGAGGCCAGAAGGCTAGAAGAATCAGATGTGCTCCAGGAGGCCAGAAGGAAATACGTGAGTTTCTTTGCTGCTTTTTTTTCCCCGCCCAGGCTGGAGTGTAGTGGCGCGATCTTGGTTCACTGCAACCTCCACCTCCCAGGTTCAAGTGATTCCCCTGCCTCAGCCTCCCGAGTAGCTGGGTTTACAGGCACGCGCCACCATGCCCAGCTAATTTTTGTATTTTTAGTAGTGACGAGGTTTCACCATGTTGGCCAGGCTGGTCTCAAACTCCTGACCTCAAGTGATCTGCCCGCCTCAGCCTTCCAAAGTGCTGGGATTACAGACGTGAGCCACTGCGTTGGGCCCCTTTGCTTCTTACCCTTCTTGGTTGACGTTTGTTTCCAAGGCCAGGGACAGCCAGAGGAGCTCAGGGCTGGACGGTTGGGGGCAGGGTGGCTCGTGAGGAAGTGAGGTCACTGCTCTAATGCACTAATGAGGGGGAGCCAGGGGACAGGTGCGGGTCTCCAGGCCTCTGGGTTCTGCCATGAGACCATGCAGCGTTCTGTGCAGCTTGAAGCATGGTCCCCAGACCAGCAGCACTGGCTGCTCCTGGGAGTGGATGAGCAATGCAGAGGCTCACACCCTCCCAAACTGCCAGGCCAGCACCCGCAGCTTCACAGGCCCCCAGGCAACGCATGCACACCAGCTATGGGATGTAGCGCTCCTGAGAGCTCCCAGCCGTAGCCCTCTGAGTGGAGCCTGGTGGAAACTGGGTGATGGTGCTGGCATTTTATTTTGTTTTATTTTATTTTATTTTATTTTATTTTATTTTATTTTATGACATGGAGTCTTGCTCTGTCACTCAGGCTGGAGTGCAGTGGTGTGATCTTGGCTCACTGCAACCTCCAGCTCCTGGGTTCAAGTGATTCTCCTGCCTCAGCCTCCCGGATAGCTGGGATTACAGGCGCCCGCCACCACACCCAGCTGATTTTTTGTTGTTGTTGTTTGAAGCAGAGTCTTACTCTGTTGCCCAGGCTGGAGTGCAGTAGTATGATTTTGGCTTAACACAACCTCTGCCTCCTAGGCTCAAGCGATTCTCCTGCCTCAGCCTCCCGAGCAGCTGGGATTACAGACACACACCACTACTGCCCAGCTAATTTTTGTATTTTTAGTAAAGACAGGGTTTCACCATGTTGGCCAGGCTGGCCTTGAACTCCTGACTTCAAATGATCCACCTGCCTTGGCCTCCCAAAGTGCTGAGATTACAGGCGTAAGCCACGGCGCCCAGCCCTGTATTTCTTTTTGTAGAGACGGGGTTTCACCATGTTGGCCAGGCTGGTCTCAAACTCCTGGCTTCAAGTGATCTGCCCGTCTCAGCTTCCCAAAGTGCTAGGATTACAGGTGTGAGCCACTGCTCCCAGCCTGTGATTATTAATTGTCACTTCTCTTCTTGAGCAGCTGCCAAGCCCTGGCTTCTGGGAATGGCTCTGCATTCCTTTATTTGTAAGGGCCCTGCGAGGCAGGTACAGTGTCCCCATCTTACCAGTGAGCAGCTGAGCCTCAGAGATGCAGGTACCTGCCATGGGTCCCTTGGATTTTGGTTTGGTTTGGTTTCATTTGTGTTTTTTTGTTTGTTTTTTGTTTTTCTCCTTTGAGATGGAGTCTTGCTCTGTCAGCCAGGCTGGAGTGCAGTGGTGCGATCTCGGCTCACTGCAACCTCCACCTCCCTGGGTTCAAGCGATTCTCCTGCCTCAGCCTCCTGAATAGCTGGAATTACAGGCGCCCACCACCACGCCGGGCTAATTTTTGTATTTTTAGTAGAGACGGGGTTTCATCAGTTTGGCCAGGCTGGTGTTGAACTCCTGACCTCAGGTGATCCATCTGCCTTGGTCTCCCAGAGTGCTGGGATTACAGGCATGAGCCACCGTGCCCAGCCTAGTTTAGTTTTTTGAGACAGGGTCTTGCTCTGTCACCCTGGCTGGAGTGCAGTGGTGTGATCACAGCTCACTGCAGTCTTGACCTTCCCATGTTCAGGTGATTCTCCCACCTCAGCCTCCTGAGTAGCTGTGACTAAAGGCATGGGATACCACGCCTGGCTAATTTTTTTATATTTCTAGAGACAGGGTCTCACCATGTTGCCTGTGCTGGTCTCGAACTCCCTGGGCTCAAGCGATCCTCCCATCTCAGCTTCCCAAAGAGCTGGGACTACAGCTCCTCTTTATCATTAATGCAGGGGTCATCTGAAGACACAGCAGGCTGAGTTAGGAGTGGGATGGATGGGGCGGGAGACATAAGACCAAGCTGTGGCGGCTGGAGGCTGGATGAGGGGCACAGTGATGACAGGCAAGGCCACCTCCTACCACCCGGTGAAAGGCGAAGGCTGGGCCTCCTGTTCCCAGGAGGTAGCTGCCAAGCGGGGACCCAAATCTGCCAGCCTTCTGGGCAAGGAGCTTACCGCTGCTGAGACCCTCAATCCAAGCCACGTGGGCAGCCGGGGCCCTGGAGGCAGCACGTGCTGGCAGGTGCGGGGAGGGAGGGGCTGCGGAGAAGATGCTTCTTGGACCTTTGGCTGTAAGAGAAATGTCACTGCCGTGTCAGAACATACAGACTTAAAGACACACCGTTGGCCAGGCACAGTGGCTCACACCTGTAATCCCAGCACTTCGCGAGGCCGAGGCGGGTGGATCACTTGAGGTCAGAAGTTTGAGACCAGCCTGGCCAACGTGGTAAAACCCTGTCTCTACTGAAAATACAAAAATTAGCCAGGCATGTTGGTGGGCCCTGTAGTCCCAGCTACTCGGGAGGCTGGGGCAGGAAAATCGCTTGAACCTGGGAGGAGGAAGTTGCAGTGAGCCGAGATCGTGCCACTGCACTCCAGCCTGGGCAACGGAGTGAGACATCGTCTCAAAAAAAAAAAAAAAAAGGAAAAAAAGGACACAACGCTCTTTACCTAGAAAACCATCGAGTCAGAAACCGTGCGGACGAGTGAGGTGCTACGGAAGAAGCTTGGGGAGCTGACGGGCACCGTGAAGGAGGTAACAGTCCCACGCCCGCCTGGAGCCGCTGGGGCCGTCGAAGTCCCCCGGCCGCTGGAGGCTGGAGGAAGTGTCAGCTCCTGGGTGGGGGTGGCTTGGCAGCAGTGGGTGGCATGGGGCGTGCTACCACCCTCGAGAAGGTTTCAGGAGTTCCCAGCACACGCAGGGTGAGGTCAGACTGGCAACCTTACATGACCGTTGACCCAGTAAGTCGGCAGCAGTAAGTGCTGCTAGCCAGGACTCGAGGAGAACATGAAAATGTTTTTCCTCCCTAAAAATAGGAGGGGAGGGGCCCCTTCCACCCCCTCCCGAGGGTAGAGGCGGGAGTGAGGATTCCTGGGGTGCTGCGGGCTCTCCTTGGTTGCCTGTTCTGTCCAGCTTTGCCCAGCATGGGGCGCCCTCACCGCCCTTCTTTCCCCGGGGTCCCCTCCTTGGGAATCCTTGCTGCCAGGCAGTTCCCGGGTCTCCAGAGGACTCCTGCCCATTTTGGAGAGGGGCCGGTGGACCCTGCGTCTCACCCAGAGCCCAGGGGCCAGCATCCCGGAAGCCGTGGCGGTGTGCTTATGGCTCTGGGGGTTCCGCGCACCACAGGAGCACAGAAGGCCTCTGCTGGCCTCGGGGAGCCAGATCTGCCCTTCTCTCCGGCAGGAATTCATTCCTCCTGCGCCCCCCAACCACCCCCGGGGCCGGTGCCAACGCCCCCTCTCTGTGTCTGTCTCAGTAGAGTCTTCACGAAGTCAGTAAAAGTGATCTCGGCCGGAAAATCAAGGAGGGCGTGGAGGAAGCAGCCAAGACGGCCAAGCAGTCGGCCGAGTCGGTATCCAAAGGTGGGGAGAAGCTGGGCAGGATGGCGGCCTTCAGAGCCCTCTCCCAGGTGAGCCCAGTCCTGGGCCAGGGCGTGCAGCCTGGGGCGGCCGAACCCAGACACCCACCCCAGCCCCGCTGTGCCTCCCTCACAGGGGGTGGAGTCTGTGAAGAAGGAAATTGACGACAGCGTTCTGGGACAGACCGGGCCCTACCGGAGGCCCCAGCGACTCCGGAAGAGAACGGAGTTTGCGGGAGATAAGTTCAAGGAGGAGAAAGTGTTTGAGCCAAACGAGTAGGTACCAGCCCGTGGCCCTCGCTGCCCCCATTTTGGGCAGCTTTCACTGCTGTCTATTTCGGGAGCCCACCAATGGTTCCCTCCTGAGTCCGTTTCTTGAGTTTGCCTTCTGCCCAAGGTTCCCGGCTCCCTCGAATTTGAGGGTAAGAAGTGAGGGCGGGGTCCTCAGAGCCCCTAGGTTTGAGGTCTCAGCTGCCCGCTGTCCTCTGCTGCCCCCTGCCTGCAGCAGCAGGAGGGCACAGGGTGGCCCCGGCACCGCCGCTCACCCCAGGGCCCACCCTCTTCCCCAGGGAGGCCCTGGGGGTCGTGCTGCACAAGGACTCCAAGTGGTACCAGCAGTGGAAGGACTTCAAGGAGAACAACGTGGTGTTTAACCGTGAGTGAGGGTGTCTCGGAGGGCAGGTGACCGCGTCCCGGGCAGTCGGTGGAGCGCAGGGGTGATCCCCTGCATTGGGCGCAAGACAGCCCCGTTTTATAGAGAGGGAGATCGGAGTCGGAGTGGGCCGGTCACTTCTTTGTGGTCACATGATGGTGCGGCTGTAGATTCTGCCGTCAGAAGCCAGGTGCTCCCTCATAAGCACAGTCAGGGCCCCAAAACGAGCCGCAGGCCCCTGTCCCTTGTCCTGTGAGGACTGCTAGAGGCCTGTGTTTCCTTTGTAGTGAAAGCAACAGCCAGCGGGGTGGCGGCCCATAACTTATACAGCCCCGCTAGGGCCGCAGCTGAGGGGCCTCTGCGCCTGGCCAGGTAGGTGGGCAGGCAGCAGTCCCCAAGCACAGATGAGGATGCAGGTCCACAGCCGTCCCCTCCCTGACCCCACCTGTGTCAGGGTGGATCCCGCAGGGGCCACAGGGAGACCCTGGAAGCTGTGAGGGAGGGTTGTGTTTCTGGAAGGGGCCCCTTCTCCTCCAGCACCTGCCCCGTCTTCCACAGGGTTCTTCGAGATGAAGATGAAGTATGACGAAAGCGACAACGCGTTCATCCGGGCATCCCGGGCCCTTACGGACAAGGTCACCGACTTGCTGGGTGAGTGAGTCATCCCTGGACCTCGCAGGCTGGTGGTGGGGCGGGGTCCCCAGCCCTCCCCCCGAACTCCCGGCTCTGCTCCCTGCAGGGGGCCTGTTCTCCAAGACAGAGATGTCGGAGGTGCTCACGGAGATCCTCCGGGTGGACCCGGCCTTTGACAAGGACCGGTTTCTGAAACAGTGCGAGAACGACATCATCCCCAATGTCCTGGAGGTGGGTGCCACACCCCCAGGACCCCTCCCAGGCGGCAGGTCCTGGCTCCACCACCTCCCCCGCCCCAGCCGGCACCCTGGGTGCTGCCAGGGAACTTCGCTGCCGAGGCTGTTTTCTGAGGAGGCTGGTTGTACATGGGCTCCTGCCCGGCTGCAGCTGCCCCACGAGCTGTGCCCGAAGCCATTCCTGGGCCTTACCGGTGCCTCCAGGTGCCGTTTCCCTCACTCCTCCTGCCTGAGGCTGTTGTTCCTTTGAGGTTGCTGGGAGCCGCTGCTGGAGGCTAGGGATTGTCTCAGGTGCCTGGAGCCCCTCACCCCTTGGGAGAAGTGGGTGTCTGTCCTCAGACATCAGAGCTGGCCCCAAGCCACGTCTGACCCAGAGCTGCAGCCGAGGGGGTTCCCTCACGGTGCTGTCCCTGGCAACCAGACCCTCGTTGGTCTTACAGATGAGGGTATCTTGCTCAAGGTCATGCTGCAGCCTGCCCCCTACAGGTTGGTGGCCTCCTGTCTTCCCTGCTGCCTCTGCCTCTCTGCAGCCCCCAGGATGCAGGAGGAGCCTGGACACCCTCGGCCCAGTTGGGCTAGGCCTCTGGAAGGCCCTTCATGGGACTGTCCATCCTTGGCCCCGCCAGCCTCCGCCCAACGTCCTCTTCCTCCTCCAGTTTCCTGTATCCTTCCCGCCACTTCAGGCAGGGCTGGGAGGCGGTGCGGATGGGCGCCATGCCCCAAAACAGCAGCCTGAGCACCGCAGTGCCTTCCGGGATGGGTGATGGGTGCCGAGTGTTCTGGCCACCCGCCCCCTGCCGCTCACAGCTTTCACCACCAGCATCCGGCTCCTTCCCGCTCTTCTCCCCGCTCCAGGCGCCTCCCTCCCCCTCATCGGATCTGGTCCAGGCTCCGGGATCCGTGGAAGCAGCTCCCAGCCCAGGCATGCCCCCTGCAGCCCACCCCTCCCTCTCGCTGCCCCCAGCAGTTAGGAGGCAGCCGGTCCTGTGGTGGGCCTTGCAGTCCGAAACGTGGTCCCCTGGGGGGACAGAGGATATGGGCTCACTGCGGGAGCCGGAGTGTGGGTCCTCATCTCCCTGGCTTGGATTCCTGACCAGGCTGAAAGCTGGGTCCCCAGCCACCTTTCTCTTCCTCCACCAGGTTCCAGGGGAGTCCCCCTGTGGGGTGCCTCCTGGGTGGTCGCCCACAGGCTGCCCTCCGCCTGTGTCCAGGCCAGAGCCAGGCACTGACACCAGCAGGGATAGGCCTGGGGAGGGACACCCAGTGCCACAGCTCCACCCGCGCCCCACAGGTGGCAGCCGGGGGTGTCTGAGGAAACTCCCCACCCCGCACCACTGGAGAATGTTCCCAGGACCTCGTCTGCTGCCTGAAAAGCCCACTCTCGTTCTGGTGCTTATTTTCCCTTCCTTTTTAGGCCATGATTTCTGGAGAGCTTGACATTCTCAAAGACTGGTGCTATGAAGCCGTGAGTACTTCCTTTTTTTTTTTTTTAAGGCCTAAAAAATCACCATGGAGAAGTTCCACTTCGGTGGCTCCGTTGGGGTAGCTCCCAACAGGCAGGACCTGGGCTCCTGGTGGGGGAATCCTCACGTCTCATCCTCCGAGAGCCTGACATCCCCCCCGCCACCTTCCGTTCCCCAGCGTGTGACACATCTGGGCTCTCAGGCTGGACACCGGGTCACCTGCCAGTCCTTTGCTCCCAGACTGTAAACTTTGTTAGGGAGAATCCTTCTCTGGGCTGGTGTCTAAGAGATGGCTGGTTGGGGGTGTCCGCTGGGCCCGTGAGAGATCACAAAGTTGCCAATTTTACTGGGCCTTTTTTTCTCCTCCAATCTTAAAATAATTTAGGTGAGGTCTGGGCGCGGTGGCCCATGCCTTCAATCCCAGCAGCCCAAGGCGGGAGGTTGCTTCAGCCCAGGCATTCAAGACTAGCCTGGGAAACATAGTAAGATCCCCTCTCTACAAAAAAATTTAACATGAGCCAAGTGGCAGGGCGCGGTGGCTCACGCCTGTACTCCCAGCACTTTGGGATGCCAAGGCAGGCGATTGCCTGAGCTCAAGAGTTCGAGACCAGCCTGGGCAACATGGTGAAACCCCATCTCTACTAAAATAAGAAATTAGCCAGGCATGCTGGTGCACGTCTGTAATCCCAGCTACTGGGGAGGCTGAGGCAGTAGAATTGCTTAAATCCGGGAGGCGGAGTTTGCAGTGAGCCGAGGTCGCGTCACTGCACTTCAGCCAGACGCTGCTCTGTTCAGACAGCACAGAGCAAGATTCTGTCTCAAAAAAAAAAAAAAAAAAAACCAAGCGTGGTGGCAGGCACCTGTTGTCCCAGCTCTTAGGGAGGCTGAGGTGGGAGGATCACTTGAGCTCAGGAAGTCAAGGCTGCAGTGAGTCATCGCACCACAGCACTCCAGCCTGGGTGACAGATCAAGACACTGTCACTAAGGAAATAATAGGTTGGGCACAGTGGCTCATGCCTGTAATCCCAGCACTTTGGGAGGGTGAGGTGGGTGGATCACGAGGTCAGGAGTTCGAGACCAGTCTGGCCCACGTGGTGAAATCCCATCTCTACTAAAAATACAAAAATTAGCCAGGCCTGGTGGCGGGCGCCTGTCGTCCCAGCTACTCGGGAGGCTGAGGCAGGAGAATCGCTTGAACCCAGGAGGCAGAGGTTGCAGTGAGCCAAGATTACGCCACTGCACTCCAGCCTGGGTGACAGAGCGAGACTGTCTTTAAAAAAAATAAAAATAAAAAAATAATAATAATAATAATAATAATTTATGGAAGGAGAGTCCCAGGAGAGGTGATTGCAGCCATGAAGTAAAATGAGGTCTCTGGGGGCCCGACTGCCCTATTTCAGGTGGCTGCAGTGGCCTGGGGTGCAGGCTGGGGCCGGGGGTCAGGGAGAGTGTGGGTCTCCCACATGACGGCGGGGGGGCTGGGAGCCAAGTGGGATTTGAAGGTGTCACCCGCCCCACTTCCCAGGCCAGAGCAGAGTCTCTGTGCTTACCTCCCACGGGTCGTGAGAATGAAGTGTGATCACAGAAACCAGGGCAGTGCTGGCCCCGGGCCAGAGGGAACCCGCAGAGGTAACCCTGGTAACCAAACAGCCCCTGGAAGGGTGGGGGGAGCTTTCATCGGTGACCTGGGGCCGCCACCTATGGGGCGCGGATGGGGTTGCGGCACTGGGTGCCCCTCCCCAGGCCCTGGGAGCCTCTAGCTGTCCTCACGACATGATCCTGAAACATAGATCCAAACAAAACATCGATAGTCTTCCCACACCAGGAAGGAGCTGTGTCCTGATGAGGCCTCAACTGCTTCTCAGAGTCCAGGCTTGGGTTCGGGGGCCGCCAGCAGCACCGCGTACCTTGGGTCTGGTCTAGCTGTCTGCCCCATCCCTGGCAGCCTCCCTGTCCCTGCCTGAGTCCATCCCTGTGGGGCTCCCAGCTCCCATCTCCTCAGGCCACCTCATCTCACCCTATTCACTCCCCGACCTGTGTGTTTCTTTCCCCCGGCTTCTTCGTATTAAGCGATCCAGAATCTTTCTTGGCTAATTCTATTCTGCACCCAGCTCATAAACAACTTGGAAAAAGCAGAGGAGAAGATGTCAGATTTTCTTTTTAAATACTCCCCTGCACGGTGACTAATCCAGCAGGCATTTATGAGTTTCCATGTGGATTTTTTTTTTTTTGGTTTTTTGTTTTGTTTTTACCTTGGGACCATTACGCCACAGCTGACTCGCTTTGCCAGGGAGCTGCTGGTGCCCTGGAAACACAGCTGAAGTTCCAGCCACGTCCACAGAAGTGTTTTTAAAATGTCACCTTTAAGAAACCGAACAAGTAGGATTGGCTCTGTTTTTTTTTTTTCTCTCCCCTCCGCGGATCAGTCATTTCCATAAAAAGTAGATGCTATCGGAACATCTTTTCTCTCATAGTTTCATGCCAAGCCCAGAGAAACCTCCAGTGAAAACGTGTCTCGGGGGCTGCTTCCTGTGCCTGGCACAGGCGCAGGGGGGTTGAGGGTGACACTGGGGGCTGGTCAGTGACAGAGGCAGCCTCGGGCTGAGGACAGATCCTAGAAGAGGCATTTGATCTCAGGCCAAGATTCAGAGTGCGGTGAATATGGAAGTATTAAAGATCAGCCAAGGGGCCGCCAGCTTAGCCCTGGGAGTAGATTTGGGATTTTCTTCCAAGAGAATCACCCACTTTGCTGATTAATCCTGTTTTCATTGGGTCATCTGGATAGAGTGTTGTTCCCAGGAGAGGGAAGCGTGTGATCTGGGCCAGTAAGTGGGTGGCACCTGCCTCCCCACTTGGACCTGGGTTCTTGGCCTCTGCCATTGCTGGCTGGCGGCAGGGCACCCGGGCGCCAGGGTGTGTGGGCAGCAGCTCTGTGTGGCATGGTGCCCGCCCTGGGTGGCATCACGCAGGCGTGTCGGCCTCTCATTGCAGACTTACAGCCAGCTGGCCCACCCCATCCAGCAGGCCAAGGCGCTGGGTCTCCAATTCCATTCTCGCATCCTAGACATTGACAACATCGACGTAAGCACCTCGCAGTGGGGGCCCGGGCCACCATCGGGGGTGGGAACTATGGCCAGACAGGGCCCAGGAGGTGGCCTTGCCAGGGGCTGGGGGCCATGTGCTGATCCAAGAGGTCTTGGGCTTGTCCAAGGGGAGGGTCTCGAGGGAGGCCTGGTCCTGGTCTGAGAGGCAAGGCCCACAGGGAGGGACCGGTGCTGGGCCTGGTGCTGGAGCCTTCTCCCAGCAGGGCCTAGGTGCAGGGGTTTCACCTCCAGGGGAGCAGCCGGCCCGTCCTCTGAGGCCCACCCCCCCCTCTCGGCCCCTCTGCAGCTAGCCATGGGCAAGATGATGGAGCAGGGGCCGGTGCTGATCATCACCTTCCAGGCACAGCTGGTGATGGTGGTCAGGAACCCCAAAGGCGAGGTGGTGGAGGGCAACCCGGTGAGTGAGGGAGTGGGATGGGGCGGGCACACGACACCGCCTGTCCCCAAGATCTGTGTGTGGCCACCTGGCAGGGACCCCAGCTCAGAGCCCTGAAGCTCTGGGACTGGGTGGGGATGTGGAGAAACCTCTGGGCCAGAGTCTGGGGTTGAGGGAGGTGGGAGACCAGCAGACCTGTCTGTTTTTACCAAGGCCTGAGTGGTTCCTGAGTCTAGGCAATTGTGCTGGCCTCTGCTCCCAGCCCCTGGGGAAGATGCCGGTGGCTCCTGCCCCACAGAGCCTGGCCCCTCCCAGAGCGGCCTGGGTCGCCTCAACACTCTCAACAGTGCCCTTCCCACCCCACCCTGCAGGACGAGGTGCTGCGGATGCTGTACGTGTGGGCGCTCTGCCGAGACCAGGACGAGCTCAACCCCTACGCGGCCTGGCGGCTCCTGGACATCTCGGCCTCTAGCACCGAGCAGATCCTCTGAGTGTAGTGCCCGAGCCAGGGAGCCCCGGGCTGGGTCATCAGGCACAGAGGCACCGCACCACCACCTGCGGCAACTCCAGACCTCTGGGAACAAGACTGCGGGCTCTGCCCCCAGCTCTGCCAGGACGGCTGCAAGACCAGCTGGCCCGGGAGGGGACAACGGGCTGCTGCGGGTGCGCGGGAGCTGGAGACACTCCCCCCAGGGCCAACCCCTGCCCTGTTGCTCTGCCCTGCAGGGGTCCCGGCGCCTGGTCACCTGGGGTGCACACAGGCCACACAGTGCCAAGAGGCCCCAGGGACTCCCCCCACAGCAGGGTGGGACCCGGGACCCGCGGCTCAGTGGCCCGCTAGCCACGTCAGCCAAGCCACTTTAGGTCCATTTTTTATTTTAACAGTGCTCTTCCATCTTGTGCATAAGCCTGAGATTTGGAAAGAATAAAACACCGAATTGCAGAAGAGCAGCTCCGGAGTCTGAAGTGTCTTCTCTGGCGCGGGAGTGGCCGAGGCGATGGTGGGGGTGGGAGCGGGCGGCTGCTCTGGGAGGCTGTCAAGGTCGAGTGAGGAACTGCAGCCGCAGTGGGTGGACGCCTTGCCCAGGGCTGGACCCCGAGTTGGAAGACGAGGCCAGTGACAGACAAAACTAGGGTGACTTACTCATCCCAGTGACCTGCCTGAGCTCTCTGAGGATCGAGGTCCCCGGGGCCGGGGGAGCTTGAGTGCCCCTATGAGTGTTGTAGGGACACTGAGGTCCCCCACAAACAGGGAGTCTCGAGTGGGGTCTATCGCGGAGGAGAATGCAGGCACAGGGCAGGCTGGGGGGCCCGAAGTGCCAGTGGAGGTGGGAGTGGCAGCTGCCCACTCCCCGGCGAGGTCGTGGGTGCTCGCGGGTCCTCGGGGCTGGGGCTCCGTCCTCCCGCAGGCCCGGGCGGGGTCGTTGGCTCGCGCGCCGCTCCCTGCGCAGCCTCCGCCCCCTGCAGCCCCGCCCCCCGCGGCGGCCCCGCCCCCGTCGCCATAGGAACAGCCGCGGCGGCCCGGCTCGCGCGCTGCTTTCCTGCCTCGGTCTCCGCCGCTCCAGGGGCGGGTGGGGTGGGCTGAGCCGGAGCCCGGGCCGCCGCCGCCGCCGGGGAGAGGCCGAACGCGGAGCCGGCGCGGGTCCCGGAGAGAGCGCGGCCGCCGGGCGGTCGGTCCCCGTCCGGGTCGAAGCCAGGGTGAGGGGCGCGCCGGGGCGGGGGCGGGGGCGGTGGGGGAGGGGGGTCCCAGGCCGCCGAGAACAAAGGGAGCGGGGGGCAGGGGCCGCGGGGACCGTCACCACGCCGCGCGCCCGGGCCACGGCCGCGCGTTCGCACCTGTTGTGTGCGGCCCGGGCCGGGCGCGGCTCCGTTTCCCGGCTCTCAGCGCCCCCACCTGCGCGCACGGCCAGAGTTGGGTCCCCGCGTGGTGGTGGCGGTGACCCGGCGGGCCGAGCATGGGCGTAGCCCGGGGACCGAGGCGCGGGCGGGGGATGGGGTCGGGCACGGTAAGGGGGGCGGCGGCGGCGGCAGGAGGGGGCGAAGCGGAGGAGGCGCGGGAGGGAGGGCGCAGCCTCATCCCCGGCGCCCGGGGCGGGTCCCCTCCTCCGCAGGGCGCGCGGCGATGTGAGCCATGAGCGCGACGTGGACGCTGTCGCCGGAGCCCCTGCCGCCGTCGACGGGGCCCCCGGTGGGCGCGGGCCTGGACGCGGAGCAGCGCACGGTGTTCGCCTTCGTGCTCTGCCTGCTCGTGGTGCTGGTGCTGTTGATGGTGCGCTGCGTGCGCATCCTGCTCGACCCCTACAGCCGCATGCCCGCCTCGTCCTGGACCGACCACAAGGAGGCGCTCGAGCGCGGGCAGTTCGACTACGCGTTGGTGTGAGGGGCGCGGCGCCCCCCAGCCGGCCCTGCGCGGGGTCTCCGAGGGCCGGCCCGGCGGGGGGCGCCGCGGGGCCAGGACTGCGCTCAGGATCCCGCCCCGGAGCCCCCAGCCCGGGAGAGGCGGGGAGGGAGTTGGGAGAAGCCCAGCCCCTCCCCCTCGAGACCCCTCCCATGTCCCTTCCTGGCCTGGCCGGAGCCCCACCTCGTGCCTTTATCCGCCCTGTCCCTTCCTCTCTGCGCATCTCACCCGCCCGGCTGGCCACCCCCGACTCTGAATCCCGGGCAGGAGAAGGACCCCCGCACCGCCCCCTCCCCAGCGTGTAAGTGGCTCTGCTATTGTGCGTCCCTGCAAGTGGGGACCCCCTTGTCCCTCCTCCCTCCCCTGTTGTCTGGCCGTCGTCAACCCCACCTTGACTGAGTCTGTTGAGCCCGTCCTTGGGCTCTGGCCCTGCGGGGCAGGCTCTCCCGGGCCCACGGGGCGGACGCTGCATACCAATTTGCCCTGCACCGCCTGTCCCGGAGACGGAGCCCGAAGGCCTGCCATGGCGGCTGTGTCGAGGATGCGTGGCGCCTGCCGTGGCGGGACAGCGTGGGCAGGCTCATTCCTGCCCCCAACCCGGGCCCCAGGACAGGTCAGCGCGCCCTGCCCCGGTGCCCACCGCTGTCCCCCATCCGCCCTCCTGCCACTTGCCCCTGACCCGCCTGCCATGCCTCCCGCAGCCCTCCCATGCCGTTCCACTCCTCCCTGCCTCTGAGCCGAACATGATAATAAAAGCTATTATTGAGCGCTTACTGCATGCCAAGCAGCGTGCTGAGTTGGCACCTCCTGTTTGTAGCCTATCTCCTCTTCGGGATCGTGAGAATGAGCCAGGCCCTGTTAGCATCCCTATTCTACAGGCCAGGAGACCGAGGGCCAGGCAACGCCAGTGACTTACGTGCCCACAGTCACGTGGCTGGAGTCTGGTAGGGCTGGAAGTGGAACCCAGGTCTGGCTTTTGCATGTTTTTAAAGCTTCCCAGGGCTGCAAAGACACCAAGATCACAAGCACCTTTCACCAGTTTTGTGGGGGAGGCTGATGTGTAACCCCCAGCTGCCTCCCCTCTACACACAATTCTGTTGACCTGGGGAGGCGCTGGGGGTGGTGAGAGAGACTCAGCTCTGTGGGGAACTGCGAGGAGCACCCTCCGCCAGCCCTGGAGGGAGGCTCCGACGACCTACCGTACCTGCAGCCTAAGCCTCCTCCCCCTGCCCACCATCATTGGCAGCGTTTGTGGGTCTGGTGCGGTGGGGCGGTGACCACGGACGGAGTGGGCTGGCTGCGCTCCAAGGCCCTCCCAAGAGATGTGCACCCCAGGGGAGCCGTGTGCAGTGTGGGGAGGAATGAGCGTTTCTATAAAAGGAAGGCTGGGTGAATGCACAGGCTCCGCGAATGGAGAATTTACCGACTTGGATTACTAGCTGGGCGTGGGACGCGATGCCGTGGGAGGACATCTGCTTCCCTCCCTCGGACCCGACCCTCAGTCCACACCCACAGGGCAGGTGAAGCTGATGGACGGGGCCCCAAGCGGGGGCCCAGCACCCCCAGGGGTTTGAGGTCAGCCCTGACTCCAGCGCCCTTCCCTCCCCGCCTTCTAGGGATCCTTGAGGTCCCAAAGCCACCCCAGGGAACACATTCCACTCCCACTAGCCTCCTGCAACTCGGGGCAGCCCACCCCTATCTTCCTCTAACCGCCCAACCTGGGGCTCGGCTCCTTCCACCGGGTCACCCCCACTCTCTGCTGCCTTCTCCCCTCCACCTGTGCGATGTTACTTTGCCCTACTCTGAAACCCATCCCTGACACCTGTCCCCAAGGTGCCCTGCCGGCTCTCCCCATCCACACTTGTCAGCTCCACAGTCACCAAGGGGCTCCTCACCCCAGGCCTCATCAGACCAGTCAGGTGGCAGCTCTCCTCCCTGGCACACACCCCCAGCCCTGTGACCCCCAAGCTCTGACACTTCAGGGCCCCCACTTCCATCTTTAAGTCACAAGCGAAAGAGAAAGAATAACAACTTTATTCATGGTCACACAATACCCCCGGGAAGGGGAAGGACCTGGCAGCAGGGAGTAACCACGACTGGTCAGGTGAAGGTGGTCAGGATGCTGGCCCCGAGGTACAGGAAGGGGGAAAATGTGCGAGGGCCTTTACGGTGGGCAGTGCCAGCTATGGCCCCCAGCAGACAACGAGGCACAGTGGGGCTTGGGGACTCGGGGAGGCCAACCCTGTCTGCCTGTCCTTGATGTCAGGAGGCTTGTGAGTGGAGTCCTGCAACCCCCACCCAACCCCTGTACAACGGGGTTTCCATTTCTGAGACCCCCAAAATATGGGGCATCTTAGAGGCCCGCCCCACAGCTGAGCGGCATCTCAAGGACCTTCCTCCATGACGGGATCCTCAGAAAGAGCCAGGGCCAGCCAAGCAGAACCGAGGGGCAGGGCAGGGGGCCTGGTGTGCCTCCTGCCCGCCATGCCCCTCACCTGGCAGGGGTGGCTGCCCGACCCAGAAGCTCCAGGGGCACCAGGAATGGGTTCAGGGGACAGATCCCAGCTGCTTGCCAAGGCGATTTCAGTTCGCTGTGCTCGGCCTTCTCGGTGGCTGGGGGGGTCTCCTCTGGTGCCTTGGAGCCAGCCCCGTCCCCTTCTGCCGCAGGCCCCAGGCTCCCTCCAGCGGGAATGGGCTGGGGGGCTGTCAGGCGTAGGTACGTCTCCGTCATATGCTCAACCAAGGCTGTGCAGGGCAGGAGTGGCAGCTCCTCTGGAAGTGACATGAGGAGGTCGAGGACCACAGCGGACTCTAGTGATGGATGGAGGAGAGGGGTAAGGGGACACCCCTGCCTGCCGCGGGGGACACCCCTGCCTGCCTCCAGGGACCCCTGATCCCTCTGCCCCTGCCTCCTCCCTCACCCTTCTCACCAGCTGCTGAGAGCTCGGGGCTGCGGCCACTTCGGGAGACAGAGGACAAGTATTTGTAGATCTTCTCGAAGTCCACAGCAAAGTCTTCTTCAGTGGAGGGGCCAGCCGAGGACTCAGAAGGTTTCTCAGGGGCAGGGTCAGAAGTCTTGGGTGCGGAGCTAGGTGCATCAGGGGCAGAGCTAGGGATTTCAGGGGCGGGGTCTTCCTGCCCTCCAGGGGCGCTCAGGAGCAAAGGCTTTCCACGGGCCTGCGTGGGCTTGGGGGGCTTGGAGTGCAGGAGGGTGACCGGTTCCGTGGCCGCGATGGTGAGCACCTGGCAGGCAGAACAATCAGGGAGGAAGGGGAGCTGGGAAGTCTTCTCACCGTCTACACATTCCCCCATCCTCCCTGCCACCCTAAGATGCTCCTCAGACAAAAGATGGCCTCAGAGCCAGGGACACTGAGGCTTGAGGTGTCCAGTGACTGATGAGTCCACAGAGCTGGCAAGAGGAAGGGCCCAGGACCCAGGTTCACATGATTTGGCCCATGTGTCCCTGTCCTCTGGGACACCCCGACCTGCCTGGGGGAATGGCGGTACCTGCGAGAAAGCCACTCCCAGGGCTTCTTCCAGTGGCCCTGTTATCTTCTCAGCCAGATCCGTCCAGACCTGAGTGAGGCCAGAGGTACAGGGTCAGCCCAGGGATCAGACTGCAAGGGCCCCCCAAGCCCTGCTCCTCCTGGGGATCTCCTAATCAGGTTATCCCCCGCAACTCCCACCTACCCACCAGGGACCTGCCCTGGACAGCCTCACCCTGTTCATCTGCCTCACCTCTATGGGGGCTGGGGGCTGTGCCTCCCGGCGCCTTGGTCCCTGAAGGCCACCCGGATGCACCTTCTGAATGGCCTCCCGGGCTACGCGGCCCTTGAGCTGCTGGAGGAAGACCCGGATCTAGAAAGGAAAGAGGCGGCGGCCGAATGAGACTTCTATGAACTCAGGGATGCAGCAGAGAAGCCAAAGCCCGATCCCTTGCATGCTCTGGGCTCCGCTACTGCGCCTTAGTCTCCTGCTGGCCCGGTGTTAGGAGTCCCAGTGACTGCCAAGGCCCCTACCCCACCCAGAATGTGACCAGCTACCTAAGGAAGGTGTAAGTCCCAGGCCAGTTCCAGCTCCTTCATGCAGCCAGGGCTCAACCCTATGCTGAGTACTACCCCGTTCAACTCCCTTCTTCGTCCCCTCTTTTCCATTCTCTCTCACTTCAAGCTCGTATCCTGTCCAACAACATGCGTTGCTTTTCGCCCGGCCTCGGCTGCATCTTACTCCCAGCTCATTCTGCCCGTTTAGCCCTCGCCCCACCCACGCATTACTCCGAGGCTCGCCCCGCCTTTAAAGCTTGCCCTCACCCCGCCCACGCCTTACTCCCAAAAGGGCCCCGCCCTTAAGTCTTGCTCTTATCCCGCCCACGCCCCGCCCCCAGGCTCGTCCTGCCCCTCAAACTCACCCACCCACTCTCCAACCCTCAGCGGCACGCACGCCCCGCCCCCAGCATCGCCCCGCCCCTCCGCTTCACTTATGCCCCGCCCACATCCAGCTCCCAAGCTCGCCCCGCCCCTAGGTCTCCGCTTCCTGTCCACGCCCCGCCCCCTCACCCCGCCCAGACTCACCCACTAACGCCACGCCACTCAGCCCCACGCCACGCCCCCGTTCGCTTACATTCCTGGCCCCGCCCCGCTGGCTCCTGCCGCGGCCCCGCCCACTCTCCGCCCCACCCTAGCCCCGCCTCCAGCCTGGCTCCGGTCCCGAGAACCACATCTCACCTCAGCCTCGCTCCGGCCCCGCAGCTCCCGGGCCAGCTCGGCGGCGTCCGGCTCCCGCTGGCCCTGCCGCGCCTGCAGGAGTCGCACTAGCTGCCGCTTCTCGCGAGCGTTCCAGGTCGCGGGACCGGTCACCTCGCCCAGATAGCGCGCCGGGGCCGCTCGCCGCCTGGGAGGTGGCTTCATGCCGGTCAGAAAGACGCAGGCGCTGTAAGATCGCTTCTCGGATGGGCGGATCTACGGAGGCCGCCGAGGTCAGAAAACACCGCGCGGAGGCGGGCGCACGTGGGGGCGTGGCTTCGCGTTTGGAGGCCCGGGGACCCCCCCAATGGAAGTGAAGGGGAGATCGACACCGGAACTGGGGCGGGGCGAAGGAGACCCTCAGCCTGCACTTTATCTCATTCATGAAGTGGAGGCGACACCTTGGATCCCATGCCCTCCCTCTGTTGCTGGACTAACTCATGAAGCTACTACTGTGTGCTTTGCTTCTCGCAGAGGGGTGGGTTCTGGCCGAAAGGTCAAGTCCGAAGATCCAGTCGTGGTCAAGAGCCTAGGCTCTGGGGTCAGACAGGCCTGGGGACTTTGGGCAAGTGATTTAGCCTTGCCGAGCCTCAGTTTCCTCCTCTGTAGACTGGGGCTGATAGTCCCACTCTTGTCTGTGTAAGGTAGAGTGGAGCTCGGGCAGGAGGGATTTAAGGAGCTCTAAATTAGACTGACAATCTAAGAGGAGGGCGAAGTCCAGACCAGGAGGGAACTGGAGCAGAGGCAGAGAAGGTCGAGGCCGAGCGAGGGCAGGGTCCAGGCGGGGGTAATGGAGAGCGGAGAAGGCCTGGCTTGAGAAAGATCGCAGGAGGCAGATGGGCAGGTGTCCGGGTAAGGAGAGGAGGGAGGGGGAGGGTTTATTTTAAACTTACGCTTGTGGGGTTGGGTGCCGCTTTTTTTTTTTTTTTAGACAGATTTTTGCTCTTGTTGCCCAGGCTGCAGTGCAATGGCGCTATCTCGGCTCACTGCAACCTCCGCCTCCTGGGTTCAAGCGATTCTCCTGCCTCAGCCTCCCAAGCAGCTGGGATTATAAGCACGCGCCACTACGCCCTGCTAATTCTTTTTTTGTATTTTTTTAGTAGGGACAGGGTTTCACCATGTCGGCCAGGCTGGTCTGGAACTCCTGACCTCAAGTGATCCACCCACCTCGGCCTCCCAATGTGCTGGGATTACAGGCGGGAGCCACCGCGCCCGGCCGGGTGTCGCTTTCTGTTTGAGACAAAACGCCCTACAGTCTCCCATGGCCCGGGAGTGCACACGGGTATATGGGCATATGGGCTCCGTCCCCAGGCTCCACCCCTCTCTAAGTCAGGATTTCTCAGGAATACCCCCCAAGTCCTGCTCCCAGCTTTCTCCCCGAGCCTCCCCACCT
The DNA here is from genome assembly GCF_028885625.2 of Pongo pygmaeus. Lineage (NCBI taxonomy): Eukaryota > Metazoa > Chordata > Mammalia > Primates > Hominidae > Pongo > Pongo pygmaeus. The sequence goes on along the minus strand of NC_072393.2, from coordinate 7,916,951 downwards.
ATCCCCCACCCCGCACCTTGCGCGCTCACTGACTGCACCAGAACTTAGCCGGTCAGTCCAGAGGTTTATTTTGAGCACAGGTGGGAGGGACAGGGGGAGGAGAGAAGCGCAGGGGTCGTGGCCCCATCAGGTCCGAGGTCCAGGGAGGCGGGTCCGGTCCTGTTGGTCCTGGTCCCGAATTGGTAGCTGGGTGTATCTCCGGACCACGTTGGGGGCGCACCATCCCTGGGAGGGGTGGCTGAGGCTCAGTGAGGGAGGGGACGCTACGCGGGCCACCTCCCTTCCCAGCAGACCACTGGCCTCTTCCATCGGTCTGTATGCCGGGGGGAGAGTGGGAGCCGGGTCTGAATGCTGAGTTCTCCTCGCCTAATGCCTCTCCTCATCTAATGCCCCTGGCTCGACCCAGAGCCCACGCCTGCCGCGGGTGACCCACTCACTGCCTGAGTTCGAATCCAAGCTCCACCCAGCATTGTGACTTTTGACAAGTTACTTAATTCAGAGAATGCCTCATCATTCTCGTCTCTAAAATGGGGATTATAATAGTGTCCGCCTGGAGGTTAAGGGGATTAAGTTAGTTCATAGGCGTTAAGCATTTACAACAGTGCCTGGAGGCTGGGCGCAGTGGCTCACGCCTGTAATCTCAGCACTTTGGGAGGCCGAAGCGGTAGGATCACCTGAGGTCGGGCGTGCGAGACCAGCCTGACCAACATGGAGAAACCCCGTCTCTACTAAAAATACAAAATTAGCCGGGTGTGGTGGCGCATGCCTGTAATCCCAGCTACTCGGAACGCTGAGGCAGGAGAATCGCTTGAACCCGGGAGGCACAGGTTGCGGTGAGCCGAGATCGCGCCATTGCACTCCCGCCTGGGCAACAAGAGCGAACGAAACTCCGTCTCAAAAAAAAAAAAAACACACACACAAAAAAACACCACAGGGCCTGGCACGAACTAAGCGCTAGGAAGCGTCACTGTCAGATCTCCTTCCTCACCCAGCTCCCTCCACCTCCATACCTACCTTCCTCACTGGGGCCTCCTGGGCTGGGGACCGCTGGGCGAGGCTCTCGCGGGCAGGCCAGGGGCCTGGGGTGCTGGAAGGGGGAGGCGAGCTGCAGAAGGGCTGCTGCGCGCCGCACGCCAGGCTAAGGGCGGCCCCTGGGGGCTGCTGCGGGCATCGCGGAGGCAGGCCTAGCTAGGGCTGATCAGGCCCCGCAGGCGGGATCGCGGCCGCCCCGGGTCCCGGACGCGTGGGATTAGACTGGGGGCCCGGCTTGGCGGAGGTCGTCGGTACCTGAGTGCGCACAGACGAGGCCCAGCCCGGCGGCCAGCGCGGCGCCCAGCACGAAGGCTGCTAACACCAGCGCCACCACCGGCGCGGGTTCCAGGGCCGCGGGGGCCGGGGCGGGAGGCTCAGGGCGCACGGCGCGGCCGGGGACGCTCTTGGGCGGCCCTGTGGGAAGTGCCACGCTGAGACTGGGTCCAGCTCCCAGGCGTCCTTCCCACCCGCTCTGCCGCCCCACGGCCCCCTGAGGAGGACTGCGTGCTCACTGGGGGGCGGCCGCGGCACGGTGACCACGATAGGCTGCGTCAGCGTGTGCAGGTGGGGGCCGTCGGCAGCCAGGCCCTCGGCGCTGCCACTGCCAGTGCCGGCGCACGCCTCGTCCTGAGGCAGACACTGGGGGAGAAGAAGGTGGGGAAGAGACGGGAACATCAGGGCACCGGAATCGTGGCTCTGGTCCCCAGGGCTCCCAAGAGAGACCTGAGTCCAGCTCTCCACCACAGCCAAGATGGGACCCCTGGAAATCTGGCCCCTTAGGGGTCCCTGAGCCCAGCCCCTACGCATACAAGTGGCTAGCCGCCCAGCTCCTAAGGACCCCAAATCCCAGCCCCACAAGATTGCATGGTCGGCGTCTCCCAGCACCTAGCATGTGAGGCCCAGCACCAGGTTCCCAGAAATGTGTCTCCTTAGTGGCGTTCTGCATCCAACCCCCAGCCCTGAAGGATTCCAGAGCTGTCCATGGGGGAACCCAGTGTCCACACTGTCCCAGGAGAAACTCTATCGGCAGAGATGGGCCCCTGCGCCCCACCTCCCCTAACCCCCAGATCCTCAGACCCCGAGAGTATCGTCTTTCCACTGCCAGAGTCGCTCGTGCCCAGCCCCCGAAGGGCCCCGGCGCCCGGATTCCAGGCTCTGCGCCCGCGCACCCGCGATGGCGGCGGCGGCGTCAGAGGCGCAGGCGCCCGGCGGACTCCCCGGAGGCGGCGGCAGCGGCTCAGCTGGCAGTGCAGGAACTGCACCGAGGCGTTGAAGACCGGGCGCAGGCGGAAGCTGAAACGCGCGGGGCGGGTGGCACCCGGGATCGGCGGCGGCGGTGGCGGCGGGAAGGCGACAGAGGTGTCGGCGGGGCAGCCCTCGCGCAGCAGAGCCAGGGCGGGCCCCGGGGCCGGGCGTGAGGACGGCGTCACTGAGCAGCGGTGCAGGGCCAAGCCCCAGCGCGGGGAGGGACGGGCCAAGGCCGCCTGGGGGACGGAGGCGCCATCAGGGATCGCCCGTCCCCACCGGCCCGCATCCGTCCCTGGTGTCCCCGGGGTCCCCACCTGCACGAACACGCGGCTGTCTGCCGGGACCTCGAGCGGCCCCGCGCGGCGCGGAAAGACGTCCTCTGTGTCGGACAGCTTCAGGCTGAAGAGGGGTCTGCGCAGCCAGGTGCCCGGCGCCGCGGGGAACGGGGGAGCTGGCGGGGCGGGGAAGGGCGGCCCAGAGGAGAGAAAACGCGCGCTGCCCTTTAGGCCTCCGGGAAAAGTGACCCGACCACCTCGACCCCGCCGCCGCCTTTGGAAAAGGGATGCGGTTGCGGCGGCTGATTCACACATGATGGGCTCCGCGCCACGTTCCCGCGAGGGTGATGTGCCCCCTGGCGACCCTTGGGACCCGCACAGCCCAGCAGCTGAGCGGGTTGCAGAGCCATGCGCCCCTAGAGAAGCCTCCGAAGCTGGCGAAGGCCTCCCTGGGGCGGAAGAGAAGCGGTGACGAGCACCCGATGGTGGGGTCCGGCTGGGTGAAGTCAGAGCTCCCCCACCTTCCCCAGGGCTGCTCTTGGGGACGCAGCAGGACCGGCGGCTCCCCTTTCTAAGGGGAGATAGGTGCTGTCACCAACGAGGAAGGGAAGAGAAGAGGATACCCTCCCTAAAGGCTCTCCTGGGCACAGCCAAAGCCCAGCCAGGCCACCAATATCTGAGACGCTTCCACTTGTCCAAGCTGAGGCAGCTATGGGATCCCCTCCCCTCTCCGTGCCCCTAAACACACAGCTGATGTCTGCCTTCAGGAGGTGCTGAGCGGGGTCCTGGTAAAACGGATAATCTCCAAATACGAAAGATTGCCTGCACATCCATTTTTCTTGTTTTCTGAGACAGGGTCTCCCTCTGTCGCCCAGGCTGGAGTGCAGTGGTGCAAATACAGCTCACTGCAGCCTCCACCTCCTGGGATCCAGCCATCCTCCTGCTTCAGCCTCTGGAGTAGCTACGACCACAGCCACTCGCCACCACGGCCATACGGGGTCTATGTTGCCCAGGCTGGTCTGGAACTCCTGGCTTCAAGCGATCCTCTCCCCTCAGCCTCTCTAAGTGCTGGGATTACAGGCATGAGCCCCCTTGTCCATCCCCACACCACACCCACTTCTGAAGAGCGCCTGGGTAGACTGGCCCCTTCCCACAACTCTGGCCCTCTCCGGGGCTGCAAGGAGCTTTGCTGAAGTGGGGATGTGAGCCACCCTTGGGATGGGGGACAGAGACCCCACCCCGCTCCCCTGCCCTGTCCCCACCCCCGTGAGGAGGACCACCAAGGTCTAGTTGAAAGAGTGACATCGGCAGGGCGCGGTGGCTCACACCTGTAATCCCAGCACTTTGGGAGGTTCCAGGCGGGCGGATTGCCTGAGGTCAGGAGTTAGAGACCAGCCAGGCCAACATGGGGAAACGCTGTCTCTACTAAAAATACAACAATTAGCCAGGCGTGGTGGTGCACGCCCGTAGTCCCAGCTACTCAGAAGGCTGAGGCAGGAGAATCACTTGAACCGGGGAGGTGGAGGTTGCGGTGAGCTGAGATTGCGCCACTGCACTCCAGCCTGCGTGGCAGAGCAAGACTCCATCTCAAAAAAAATAAAGAGGGTGACACAGGGATAGAAGCATGACAGACCTGTCACCTCCCTGCCCATACATACCAGGTGGCCCGCTGGGCAAGGTGGTGATCCCTGGGAGCAGGGCCAGCAGCAGAACGGTGCCCAGCATGCTGGACCAGCTGAGGTGGAAGTGTTCAGGGCCAGAGCAGAGACACCAGCTGGGCTGCACCCAGGTCCCGCACGTGGGCAGGCGGCACCGTCCTTGGCCAGGAGGGGGGCAGGGAGCGGGGGTGGCAGACTGAGGGGCTGACACCAAAGCCAATGCCCAAGGCCTGGGGGGATTAAGGGATCCTCTGCTGCCCGACCTGTGGCCAGTGGGGGCAGGGGGTCCCTCACACCAGCTGCTTGATATCCATTGGCAAGTCACTACAAACACCTCCCGTCCAGCTCCCAAACCTGCTCAGTCTCCCCTCAATGCAGAGACCTCCCCCCACAAACACCCCCTTCCCACCTCACCCTGCCAGGCCCATGACACACCACAGACTCGATGGAAGAAAAGGGAGGGGTTTAATTCTCAAGCGTCTAAGGGTTTACAAATGAGGGCATTTTGTTTTAAAAAGGGGCAGGGCGACACTGGCGGCCTGAGGAGGGGTCCATTGGCCGGTGGGCTGGCCCAAGCCACCCTCAGGCCCCTGCCCGCCCGGTCCGCCCTCTGCCTGGTCCAGAGGGATGGCTGGTGACGAGGGGGGAGGTCTTGGGAGAGGCTGGGAGGCAGGAGAGACTCTCCCAGGGCTCCCCACTTAACACTGAAGGGGGTGGGGGTGAGCGGACACACACTCGTAAAACAGAAAAAGTTAAATAAAAATAAAACCAGGCAGCCCGGCCTCGGGCCTGTGCTGGCCCTGGGACCAGCCATGCAACCTTCTGGCAATCGCAGAGGCCCCCAAGGCTGGACGGGGAGGAAAGGGCCAGGCCTGTTGGCACCCCCACCCAGCAGACCCCTGGCCCCTGACAAAGGGGCCAAGGGGCAAGAGAAGGTGGCTTTCTTCCCTGGGGGCAGAGAGAAGATGACGTCTATGACTTTTTTAACATGCGGCGTTTTGTGAATATCATGGTAATAACAAGAGTCAACAGGCTAGGTGAGAGGAGAGGGATGCTACGCCTACGCTGCCCCCGCCACAGCCAGCTGGCTTCTGCGCCTTTGGTGTTGGTTTTTCTTTGTGATTTTACGGGGTTTTGTGGTTTTCTTGTTTTTTGTTTTGTTATTTTCTCTTGTCCACTTGATTTGCATGCAACACCCACAAAAAGGAAACACACCCCCTCCTGCTCTGGCCACCCCAGCAGGCTCCGGGAGGCACCTAGCCTGGGCCCCCGGTGCACTCACCCGGTCCTTCCCAGTCCTGGACCTCAACGTGGGCTGGGCCAGGTGTGGGTGAGTGAAGGGACGGCCAGAGGCACGATGGGAGTGACCGCCTCGCACTCCCACCCTCGGCCTGGCCCCCATCCCTGCTGGAGCTTGTCACACGTCCTCAAACCCCCACATCCACTCCCTCTGCCCTGGATCCCTGACTCCCTCCGGACCCCTCCCTTGGCCCCGCTCCGACACCCGATTCCCTCCGGTCACCTGCTCTGCGCCATGCCCCAAGCCCACCTTCCCTGAAGGCCATCCTGTGCGGCCAGGGCCCCGCAGACCCCTCCGCACCCCCTGAGGTCTTCAACTCACCCCAAGCTGTGGCCCCCGGAGACCCCAGAGCAGCGGCCCCAGCCCAGCTCCCCAGTGCCCGAGGGCGGTTGGGGCCCCACCACAAGCAGCTAATCGTGACTTTGGTAAAAGTTTCTGAAGGTACCGACAACCCCACGAGAACAAGCTCTCCTCTGCCCCCACCCCAAACACCCCACCAAGTACAATAAAATACAATAAACTCCAAAAAGGACCCCCTGAGATCAAAGAGAGAGAGAGAGACAGAGAGAGAGAGAGCGCGCAGCCCCGTCCGGCCGCAGTGGCAATGCCCACACCACCTGGCTGGGGGCCACTGACTCATTGCGCCATGGGAGACCTATGCAGACCCAGGGGACCCGTCAGGAGGTGGCTGGGCCCAGGCTCAGGCCAGGAGAGAGACGGAGGCAGGGAGGGTGACGGGAGAGCCAGACAAGGACAGAGAGGTAGAGCGGGGGACAGAGGGCGACGGAAGAGGAACGCGCGCGTGGGAGTGGCGAAGGGCACAGCACGCTGGGAGCGTGCATGGTGGCTGCGGGACTCCAGGGCTCTCTCCTGGCCCCTGGGGGCCGCCCCGGCCCAGAGGCTGCAGCTGAATGAACAGCGACTCTGCTGGCGGCCTGCTGTCTTCCGTTCACAGTGTCTGTCGGGGGACGCACACGGCCGGCTGACCCCGGGGTGGGAAGGGCGGGGGCTTGGTAGGCCCGGGGCGGGGGGTGGGTGGGCACCCCCCACTCTCTGTCCTCAGCCCTCGGTGGCCGTCCAGGTCCCAGGTCTCCCCTGGCAGGCAGCTGGGTGGCCAAGTGGGGAGGGGGGCCTGTGGCCATGCCCCTGGCCCCCTGTGGGGCTGGCCGCCGCCAAGCAGCTACCTGAAGAAGGGCAGGTGGGGCTGGCTCAGGACGCCGCTAGTCCGCGGTGACTCAGTCTTCGCCATGACATCCTTGAACCAGGACGCCACGTCCACCTCCAGCGTCTCGTAGCGCTTGATGAAACTGTGTTCCTGTGGGCCCGAGGGGGTGGGGCTTAGGAGGAGAGGGTCTTCCCTCCTGGCCTCGCGCCTCCGCAGGGACAGGACAGGGACTGGGAGGGCCCAGGTACTCACAAGTAGCTTATTATACTTTGGTCTCTTCCTGTGATCTTTAGTAAGGCTAGAGCAAGAGAAGGGAAGACAGATGTGAGAGCGAGGAAGGAGGGGATGCCGGCCCCACCCCCGTGCTCAGGCCCTCCCCAAGGAGCCAGGGGTCCCCAAAATGTATGTGGGGGAAGGAGCTGTGGATGTCCTCAGGACCCTGGCTGACAGCTGGGAGCAACTGTCAGTCCCGGAGCCTCCTGGCCTGGGGCCAGGTGGCAAGGGCCTGGCTTGGGGGGCCAGAGCTGGCTGAGGTCGCCCAGAAAGGTGGGTGGGGCTCCCCTGAGAGAATCAAACACGGCCCTCCTGAACTTGGAGCTATGCTTGTTGCAGAAGCATGCTCACAATCTCCAATAGCCACCCTGCCAAACACCACGGGGCCGGCTGTCCCCTCAGGCTAGGTCCAAACCCAGCTCGTGGCTCCCCAGGCACCAGCTCCAGCTCCAGCTCCAGCTCCTGTCTGCAGCCGCCAGCCACAAGCCCGCCCACAGCCGCATCCGCCCATCCCAGGGTACGGCTGCCATTCCCCTCCTGCCGTTGCCTCCCCAGCTGCCCAGAGCAGCGGGCTGTCCCTGACCTCCCAAGTGGAGGGAGGTTCTCACCAGTCTTTGACGAAGGACTGGAAGTCCCCTGAGAAGCCCATGTGTCCGGGCAGAAGCGGGGGCTCTTCCTGTAGGACTTTGGTGAGGACCTCAAAGTCCGTCTTGCAGTTCTTGTAGGGAAACTGTCCCGTTGCCAGCTCCACCTGGGAGGGAGACGGGCAGGGCTGGACCGGCCGGGACAGGTTTGTGTTCTCCTCCCTCCGAGTCCCCCAGAAGCCCTCACTCCTGGCTGGAGGAGAGGGGCAGGGCCCCAACTCACCAACGAGATGCCCAGGCTCCATACGTCAGCCCGGATGTCATAGTCCGGCTTGGTGGGGTCTGGGGGGTCAATGCGCTCGGGCTGCAGGGGGAGGAGGGGAAGATGTATCTCCAAGGCTGGGGCCGGCCTCCCAGCCCCCACCCCCTCCCCCGCTGGAGGGCCCCCACTCACTGCCATGTAGGCGGCGCAGCCAGCGCTCCGCGTCTTGGCTTTGGAGTCCACCAGGCGGCCGCTGATGCCGAAGTCACAGAGCTTGATCTGGCCCCGCTCGTCCAGCAGGATGTTGGAGGGCTTGACGTCGCGGTGGATGACACCGTGCTTCTCCTTCAGGTAGTACAGCGCCTTCACAATCTGCAGGCACGCAGAGCGGGGTGCATGTGATGGGGGCACAGGCCCAAGGCCACCTGCCCGGTGCACGCCCCGCCTGGCCACTCACTGCCACTGTCATCTTGCCCAGTGCACGCCCCGCCTGGTCACTCACCGCCACTGTCATCTTGCCCAGTGCACGCCCCGCCTGGTCACTCACCGCCACTGTCATCTTGCCCAGGATGCGCTCGGGGATGGGGCCCTGCATCCGCTTCTTCAGCTTTTCAGCGCAGGTACCCATGAGCTCCATGGCGATGAAGACATCCGTCTGCAGGGAGAGGGGGCACCTGGGGGAGCTGTGTCTTCCGGCCCACCCCCCCAGAGGATCTGCTCCCTAGGAAGGGGCAGGGGTGAGGGAGGAGGAGACCCTGCAGGGTGCGGGGCAGGGGGCACCTGGTACGGCCGGGGACTCACGTTGGTGATGAACGTCCCAAAGCACTGCACGATGTAGGGGCAGTCGTGGCTCTTGAGCACCACGTCCAGGTCCATGAGGATGCGCTTGTTCTCCTCCTTGTTCCCCGAGCGCCGCATTTGCTGCACAGACAGGGACAGGAGGGAGCCTTAGCACCGGCCTGGGGTGTGGGGCGCAGCCGGGGTAGCCACCAAGGCTCACCTTAACAGCAATGACGTGGCCGGTCTTCCGGAAGCGCATCTTCCACACCTGGCCGCAGGTGCCGCTGCCCATCTCGCCCAAGTTCTCCAGGTCGTTGATTTCTGCCTGGTAGCGCTGGGAGGAGAGGGAGGGTTGGAAAGTCCCTGGGGCCTCTGCCACCGCCCCCCGCCCCCCACTGGCGCCCCCAGGATGGGTCCAGCCTGGCTGGGCCTCCTCCCTCTCCCCGCCACAGTGAAGGTGGTACCTGGCCCCCGATGGTCAGGTAGCCCGTCTGCTTCATGATCTCCTGCAGCTTCTGGTCAATCTCAATGCTGGGGACATGGAGCAGGTGCCAGTGGAGGTGGGTCCTGACCTTAGATTGGCCACCCCAGCCCCCCATACCGGGGTTCCCACCGGTTTAACCACCCTCCTCCCAGGGCTGGCACGGTGGCCCCTCAATGCTGCTTCCCACCCAACCCTGCTCGGCCCCTGGCTCACCTCTCCATGCTGCGGGGTGTGAACAGGGTTGACGGGAGCCCCAGCATGTGGCGGGGCCGGGCAGGGGGCGTGGGGTGCTGCGGGGAGCTCTCTGAGGATGGCGAGCGGCTGCCCCCATCGTTGGCCAGCGGGAGCTGCAGGGCTGGGGGGGTGAGAACCAGTGGCAGGGAGGGGGGGTCAGCGCCCAGCTGGTCTCAGCTCCACATCTGGCACTCCAGGGAGGGGTCGGGACCCTCACCTTCCCCTCCTGGGCTTCCCGAGCTAGGCTGGCACAGCCCCTGCCCTGCTGGGCTGGAGGAGCTGGGGTCTCCCTCCCACCCCAGACTGTCCTCAGGGTCCCTCGTCTCATCCCCTGACCTGGAAAGAGATGGAGGAGGCTGGCAGGGGAGAGGGAGCCCCAAGTCTACGCTGACGAAGAAACGAGATGGGGACCTGAGGTGTCCCTCGGCCAGGCGGCCTCCCTGACAGGTGTGTGCGCTTCCTCCCGCTTCTGCCCAGGAAGCAGGCCCAGGGCCGCAGCGCCCACAGGATGGATAGGCGAGGGCGGAGTGCCTGCCAGGGCTGGCCCAGGCTGTGGCTCTGCTGGTGGCACTGAACTTGGCTCCCACACAAGAGCGAGCAGGGCCACGCTGGAGAGGCAGCGGGCACGAGACCCAGGCTTCAGGCTGCCTTGCCCCATCTTCTGGTCCGGGGTCAGGGAGGGCCCCCCTTGGGCCAGTGGGCTGACATGAGGGCCTCCCGGCCTGGCCTGCAGAGCTGGGGCCCGTGGGGGCAGGACAGGACCTCAGGGGGCCTGCATCCTCTGGGAGGAGAGCTTGGGGGCACAGCTCCTGCAGGGGCTGGCAGGACCAGGTGGGGCTAATGCTGGGCCAGGCGGGGGTTGGCTCATCCAGCAGCCTGCATGCGGGCAGCTCGGGCATGCTACAGCGGGTGGGCAGGTGGCGGGCAGGCAGCAGGCACCCTGGGGCGGGCAGGCGGCATTAGGGGTGGGAAGGCAGGAGACAGACAGACAGACAGGAGCCAAGACTAGGGCCCAGGTGCCCAGAGGAGGCGCTGCAGAGACAGGCCAGAGAGGGGCCTGGGACAGGAGGGCAGCTTCCCGGAGAAGCTAGGGTCTCCCTGGCTAGGCTGGTGACGGGGTGCAGGAACAGAGGCCGGGATGGTAACGTGGCCTCCAGAGGAGCCAATCCTGACACCTCACATCCTAGAGGCGCTGACAATGGCTACACACACCTACCAAGGTGCCCCTCCCACAGGAGCTGGGGCCTGCTGCTCTCCCAAAGCCCTCAGCGGACAAACCCCTCTCTCCCTCTCTTCCTCCCGCCTCGTCCACCTTTTCTCCCCACAGTTCTGCAGGCTCCTGGTGACTGGTGCCCAGGGACTAACATGAACAGACAAACCTGTTCCATGCTGGTAGCTAAACCTCGTCCCTCCCCTGTGTGCCTGGGACCCTGATCTCAGCCAGTAGGAGGCGCAGGAAGACGCTGGCCTCAGTCCCGATGCAGGAGGCCCAGCACTGCCCCTACCTGGTCCTGCCAGCCCCTGCAGGAGCTGTGCCCTAGCTCCCCTCCTGCAGGACCAGGCAGGAGCAGGGGAAGGGCTCTGGGGACCTTGGGACACAGCCAGACCCAGCGCTCATGACTGGCCTAGAGGCCTCACCTCCCGTGCCCCTCCCGCTGTCCTGGCCACTGCCACCTCTGCAGCACCATGTCACCTCCCACTTCCCACTGGTGTTTTTGTTTTTTTTTTTTTTTTTTGAGATAGGGTCTCACTCTGTCGCCCAGGCTGGAGTGCAGTGGCGTGATCTCAACTCACTGCAACATCCCCCTCCCAGGTTCAAGTGATTCTCCTGCCTCAGCCTCCTGAGTAGCTGCGATTATAGGTACACGCCACCACACCCAACTAATTTTTGTCTTTTTAGTAGAGATGGGGTCTCGCTATGTTGGCCAGGCTTCTCCCTCTGCTTCTTCAGGTCCCTGCGCCTCTGCTCTGTCCATGGCCCGAGCCACAGCCCCAATCCCCTTCTGGCTCCCGAGGGCCTGTGCTCCCCCCCCACCCAGCCCCCAACCCCTGTGCACCTGGCATCTCTTGAGACACTGCCTGGTTCCCGCCCTCCGGCAGTATCCGAGTCCCGCTCGCACCCTGCACTCCGGGGGTGAGGACCACAGCCCTCGAGGAGTCCTGTGGGCCCCCCACCCCCAACAGAGCCCACCAGGCCTTCCGAGGGTGGCCCCGGAGCCTGGGGAGGAGGCTGGTGGACCACAGACTGCAGCATGGGGGGATGGGAGGGAGGGCTCAGGTAGGCACTGGGGGAAGGAGGTACACAAAGGCCCAGAGAACAGAGGCCGCATAGGCGGTGACGGCCACATGGCAGCTCAGGAGGGTGGAGTGAGAGCAAGAGGGTGAGGATGAGAAAGAGAATGGATGAGAGAGAGTGAGAGGCTGGAGGGCACGTGTCTGCCGACAGGAGCCACAGGTGTGCAGGCTGCCATGTCAACATGCGCGAACACGCCGTGCAAGTGCACACACGCACAACACACACCCGGGGCATGCCGTGGACCCAACACCCATGCAGCCGGGACAGAGTTCCCCTTGCCCTCGGACACACATACTCACAACCACTCACAGGGCCAGGCACCCCATCTACTCTCTCTCCCAACACAGGCGTGGGGCACAGCCTGCATGCCCAACACAGGCTGGCGCTGCGCTCAGAGCCCTGGCAGCCCTGTCTTCTCTCCCCCCACCTCCTTCAAGACGCTTTTTAAATTGTCTTTTTTTTTTTTTTTTTTGAGATGGAGTCTTGCTCTGTTGCCCAGGCTGAAATGCAGTGGCGCGATCTCAGCTCACTGCAACCTCCACCTAATCTTTTATTTATTTTTTTTTTGAGATGGAGTTTTGCTCTTGTTGCCCAGGCTGAAGTGCAATGGTGCGATCTCAGCTCACTGCAACCTCCGCCTCCCAGGTTCAAGTGGTTCTCCTGCCTCAGCCTCCCGAATAGCTGGGATTACAGGCATGTGCCACCATGCCCGGCTAATTTTGTATTTTTAGCGGAGACGGAGTTTCTCTATGTTGGTCAGGCTGGTCTCGAACTCCC